>NW_028237847.1:0-600000 GCF_034619465.1 Leptosomus discolor | reverse complement strand
TCCCGACGTAGAGCTGGAAGTAAGCTAAATCCCGACGTAGAGCCCAACACACGTCCCGACGTTGAGCCCAACACACGTCCTGACGTAGAGCCCAAAACACGTCCCGACGTAGAGCCCAACACACGTCCCGACGTAGAGCCCAACACACGTCCCGACGTAGAGCATAATGTAAGCTAAATCCTGAGGTAGAGCCCAACACACGTCCCGACGCAGAGCGGAAAGTAAGCTAAATCCTGAGGTAGAGCCCAACAAACGTCCCGATGCAGAGCGGAAAGTAAGCTAAATCCTGAGGTAGAGCCCAACACACGTCCCCACGTAGAGCTGAAAGTAAGCTAAATCCTGAGGTAGAGCCCAACACACGTCCCGACGTAGAGGCCAACACACGTCCCGACGTAGAACCCAACACACGTCCCGACGTAGAGTCCAAAACACGTCCCGACTCAGAGCCCAACACACGTCCCGACGTAGAGCCCAACACACGTTCCGACGTAGAGCTGAAAGTAAGATAAATACTGATGTAGAGCCCAACACACGTCCCGACGCAGAGCCCAACACACGTCCCGACGCAGAGGCCAACACACGTCCCGACGTAGAGCTGAAAGTAAGCTAAATCCTGAGGTAGAGCCCAACACACGTCCCGACGCAGAGCGGAAAGTAAGCTAAATCCTAAGGTAGAGCCCAACACACGTCCCGATGTAGAGCTGAAAGTAAGCTAAATCCTGAGGTAGAGCCCAACACACGTCCCGACGTAGAGCCCAACACACGTCCCGACGTAGAGCCCAACACACGTCCCGACGCAGAGTCCAACACACGTCCCGACGTAGACTCCAACACACGTCCCGACGTAGAGTCCAACACATGTCCCGACTTAGAGCTGGAAGTAAGCTAAATCCCGACATAGAGCCCAACACACGTCCCGACGTAGAGCCCAACACACGTCCCGACGTAGAGCTGAATGTAAGCTAAATCCTGAGGTAGAGTCCAACACACGTCCCGACGTAGAGCTGAAAGTAAGCTAAATTCTAAGGTAGAGCCCAACACACGTCCCGACGTAGAGCCCAACACACGTCCCAACGGAGAGCCCAACACACGTCCCGACGTAGAGCCCAACACATGTCCCGACGTAGAGCCCAACACACGTCCCGACGTAGAGCTGAAGGTAAGCTAAATCCTGAGGTAGAGCCCAACACACGTCCCCACGTAGAGCTGAAAGTAAGCTAAATCCTGAGGTAGAGCCCAACACACGTCCCGACGTAGAGCCCAACACACGTCCCGACGTAGAGTCCAACACACGTCCCGACGTAGAGCTGGAAGTAAGCTACGTCCCGACGTAGAGCCCAACACACGTCCCGACGTAGAGCCCAACACACGTTCCGATGTAGAGATGAAAGTAAGCTAAATCCCGACGCAGAGCCCAACACACGTCCCGACGTAGAGCCCAACAGACGTCCCGACGTAGAGCCCAAAATACGTCCCGACGTAGAGCCCAACACACGTCCCGACGTAGAGCCCAAAACACGTCCCGACGTAGAGCCCAACACACGTCCCGACATAGAGCCCAACACACGTCCCGACGTAGAGCTGAATGTAAGCTAAATCCTGAGGTAGAGCCCAACACACGTCCCGACGCAGAGCGGAAAGTAAGCTAAATCCTGAGGTAGAGCCCAACAAACGTCCCGACGCAGAGCGGAAAGTAAGCTAAATCCTGAGGTAGAGCCCAACACACGTCCCCATGTAGAGCTGAAAGTAAGCTAAATCCTGAGGTAGAGCCCAACACACGTCCCGACGTAGAGCCCAACACACGTCCCGACGTAGAGCCCAACACACGTCCCGACGTAGAGCCCAACACACGTCCCGACGTAGAGCCCAACACACGTCCCGACGTAGAGCTCAACACACGTCCCGACGTAGAGCCCAACACACGTCCCGACGTAGAACTGAAAGTAAGCTAAATCCTGATGTAGAGCCCAACACACGTCCCGACGTAGAGCCCAACACAGGTCCCGACGCAGAGTCCAACACACGTCCCGACGTAGAGCTGAAAGTAAGCTAAATCCTGAGGTAGAGTCCAACACACGTCCCGACGTAGAGCTGAAAGTAAGCTAAATTCTAAGGTAGAGCCCAACACACGTCCCGACGTAGAGCCCAACACACGTCCCGACGGAGAGCCCAACACACGTCCCGACGTAGAGCCCAACACATGTCCCGACGTAGAGCCCAACACACGTCCCGACGTAGAGCTGAAGGTAAGCTAAATCCTGAGGTAGAGCCCAACACACGTCCCCACGTAGAGCTGAAAGTAAGCTAAATCCTGAGGTAGAGCCCAACACACGTCCCGACGTAGAGCCCAACACACGTCCCGACGTAGAGTCCAACACACGTCCCGACGTAGAGCTGGAAGTAAGCTACGTCCCGACGTAGAGCCCAACACACGTCCCGACGTAGAGCCCAACACACGTTCCGATGTAGAGATGAAAGTAAGCTAAATCCCGACGCAGAGCCCAACACACGTCCCGACGTAGAGCCCAACAGACGTCCCGACGTAGAGCCCAAAATACGTCCCGACGTAGAGCCCAACACACGTCCCGACGTAGAGCCCAAAACACGTCCCGACGTAGAGCCCAACACACGTCCCGACATAGAGCCCAACACACGTCCCGACGTAGAGCTGAATGTAAGCTAAATCCTGAGGTAGAGCCCAACACACGTCCCGACGCAGAGCGGAAAGTAAGCTAAATCCTGAGGTAGAGCCCAACAAACGTCCCGACGCAGAGCGGAAAGTAAGCTAAATCCTGAGGTAGAGCCCAACACACGTCCCCATGTAGAGCTGAAAGTAAGCTAAATCCTGAGGTAGAGCCCAACACACGTCCCGACGTAGAGCCCAACACACGTCCCGACGTAGAGCCCAACACACGTCCCGACGTAGAGCCCAACACACGTCCCGACGTAGAGCTCAACACACGTCCCGACGTAGAGCCCAACACACGTCCCGACGTAGAACTGAAAGTAAGCTAAATCCTGATGTAGAGCCCAACACACGTCCCGACGTAGAGCCCAACACAGGTCCCGACGCAGAGTCCAACACACGTCCCGACGTAGAGCTGAAAGTAAGCTAAATCCCCATGTAGAGCCCAACACACGTCCCGACATAGAGCCCAACACACGTCCCGACGTAGAGCCCAACACACGTCCCGACGTAGAGCCCAACACACGTCCCGACATAGAGCTGAAAGTAAGCTAAATACTGATGTAGAGCCCAACACACGTCCCGACGTAGAGCCCAACACACGTCCCGACGTAGAGCCCAACACACGTCCCGACGAAGAGCCCAACACACGTCCGGACGCAGAGCCCAACACACGTCCCGACGTAGAGCGCAACACACGTTCCGATGTAGAGCTGAAAGTAAGCTAAATCCTGATGTACAGCCCAACACACATCCCAACGCAGAGCCCAACACACGTCCCAACGTAGAGCTGAAAGTAAGCTAAATCCTGAGGTAGTGCCCAACACACGTCCCGACGCAGAACGGAAAGTAAGCTAAATCCTGAGGTAGAGCCGAACACACGTCCCGACGCAGAGCGGAAAGTAAGCTAAATCCTGAGGTAGAGCCCAACACACGTCCCCACGTAGAGCTGAAAGTAAGCTAAATCCTGAGGTAGAGCCCAACACACGTCCCGACGTAGAGCCCAACACACGTCCCGACGTAGACCTGAAAGTAAGCTAAATACTGATGTAGAGTCCAACACACGTCCCGACGTAGAGTCCAACACACGTCCCGACGTAGAGTCCAACACACGTCCCGACGTAGAGTCCAACACACGTCCCGACTTAGAGCTGGAAGTAAGCTAAATCCCGAAGTAGAGCCCAACACACGTCCCGACGTAGAGCCCAACACACGTCCCGACGTAGAGCCCAAAACACGTCCCGACGTAGAGCCCAACACACGTCCCGACGTAGAGCCCAACACACGTCCCGACGTAGAGCTGAATGTAAGCTAAATCCTGAGGTAGAGCCCAACACACGTCCCGACGCAGAGCGGAAAGTAAGCTAAATCCTGAGGTAGAGCCCAACAAACGTCCCGACGCAGAGCGGAAAGTAAGCTAAATCCTGAGGTAGAGCCCAACACACGTCCCCACGTAGAGATGAAAGTTAGCTAAATCCTGAGGTAGAGCCCAACACACGTCCCCACGTAGAGCTGAAAGTAAGCTAAATCCTGAGGTAGAGCCTAACACACGTCCCGACGTAGAGGCCAACACACGTCCCGACGTAGAACCCAACAGACGTCCCGACGTAGAGTCCAAAACACGTCCCGACTCAGAGCCCAACACACGTCCCGACGTAGAGCCCAACACACGTTCCGACGTAGAGCTGAAAGTAAGTTAAATACTGATGTAGAGCCCAACACACGTCCCGACGCAGAGCCCAACACACGTCCCGACGCAGAGCCCAACACACGTCCCGACGTAGAGCTGAAAGTAAGCTAAATACTGAGGTAGAGCCCAACACACGTCTCGACGCAGAGCGTAAAGTAAGCTAAATCCTGAGTTACAGCCCAACATACGTCCCGACGCAGAGCGTAAAGTAAGCTAAATCCTAAGGTAGAGCCCAACACACGTCCCCATGTAGAGCTGAAAGTAAGCTAAATCCTGAGGTAGAGCCCAACACACGTCCTGACGCAGAGCCCAACACACGTCCCGACGTAGAGCTGAAAGTAAGCTAAATCCTGAGGTAGAGCCCAACACACGTCCCGACGTAGAGCCCAACACACGTCCCGACGTAGACCTGAAAGTAAGCTAAATACTGATGTAGAGTCCAACACACGTCCCGACATAGAGTCCAACACACGTCCCGACGTAGAGTCCAACACACGTCCCGACGTATAGTCCAACACACGTCCCGACGTAGAGCTGGAAGTAAGCTAAATCCCGAAGTAGAGCCCAACACACGTCCCGACGTAGAGCCCAACACACGTCCCGACGTAGAGCCCAAAACACGTCCCGACGTAGAGCCCAACACACGTCCCGACGTAGAGCTGAATGTAAGCTAAATCCTGAGGTAGAGCCCAACAAACGTCCCGACGCAGAGCGGAAAGTAAGCTAAATCCTGAGGTAGAGCCCAACACACGTCCCCACGTAGAGCTGAAAGTAAGCTAAATCCTGAGGTAGAGCCCAACACACGTCCCGACGTAGAGGCCAACACACGTCCCGACGTAGAACCCAACACACGTCCCGACGTAGAGTCCAAAACACGTCCCGACTCAGAGCCCAACACACGTCCCGACGTAGAGCCCAACACACGTTCCGACGTAGAGCTGAAAGTAAGATAAATACTGATGTAGAGCCCAACACACGTCCCGACGCAGAGCCCAACACACGTCCCGACGCAGAGCCCAACACACGTCCCGACGTAGAGCTGAAAGTAAGCTAAATCCTGAGTTACAGCCCAACATACGTCCCGACGCAGAGTGTAAAGTAAGCTAAATCCTAAGGTAGAGCCCAACACACGTCCCCATGTAGAGCTGAAAGTAAGCTAAATCCTGAGGTAGAGCCCAACACACGTCCCGACGTAGAGCCCAACACACGTCCCGACGTAGAGTCCAACACATGTCCCGACGTAGACTCCAACACACGTCCCGACATAGAGTCCAACACATGTCCCGACGTAGAGCTGGAAGTAAGCTAAATCCCGACATAGAGCCCAACACACGTCCCGACGTAGAGCCCAACACACGTCCCGACGTAGAGCCCAACACACTTCCCGACGTAGAGCCCAACACACGTCCCGACGTAGAGCCCAACACACGTCCCGACGTAGAGCTGAAAGTAAGATTAATCCTGACGTAGAGCCCAACGCACGTCCCGACGTAGAGCCCAACACACGTCCCGACGTAGAGTCCAAACCACGTCCCGACTCAGAGCCCAACACACGTCCCGACGTAGAGCTGAAAGTAAGATTAATCCTGACGTAGAGCCCAACGCACGTCCCGACGTAGAGACCAACGCACGTCCCGACGTAGAGCCCAACGCACGTCCCGACGTAGAGCCCAACACACGTCCCGACGTAGAGCTGAAAGTAAGCTAAATCCTGATGTAGAGCCCAACACACGTCCCAACGTAGAGCCGAACGCACGTCCCGACGTAGAGCCCAACGCACGTCCCGACGTAGAGCCCAATGCACGTCCCAACGTAGAGCCCAACGCACGTCCCGACGTAGAGCCCAACGCACATCCCGACGTAGAGCCCAACGCACGTCCCGACGTAGAGCCCAACGCACGTCCCGACGTAGAGCCCAACGCACGTCCCGACGTAGAGCCCAACGCAGGTCCCCACGTAGAGCCCCAACGCACGTCCCGACGTAGAGCCCAACGCACGTCCCGACGTAGAGCCCAACACACGTCCCGACGTAGAGCCCAACGCACGTCCCGACGTAGAGCTGAAAGTAAGCTAAATCCTGACGTAGAGCCCAACACACGTCCCGACGTAGAGCCCAACGCACGTCCCGACGTAGAGCCCACGCACGTCCCGACGTAGAGCCCAACGCACGTCCCGACGTAGAGCTGAAAGTAAGCTAAATCCTGATGTAGAGGCCAACACACGTCCCGACGTAGAGCCCAACACACGTCCCGACGCAGAGCCCAACACACGTCCCGACGTAGAGCTGAAAGTAAGCTAAATCCTGATGTAGAGCCCAACACACGTCCCGACGCAGAGCCCAACACACGTCCCCACGTAGAGCTGAAAGTAAGCTAAATCCTGAGGTAGAGCCCAACACACGTCCCGACGCAGAGCGGAAAGTAAGCTAAATCCTGAGGTAGAGCCCAACACACGTCCCCACGTAGAGCTGAAAGTAAGCTAAATCCTGAGGTAGAGCCCAACACACGTCCCGACGTAGAGCCCAACACACGTCCCGACGTAGACCTGAAAGTAAGCTAAATCCTGAGGTAGAGCCCAACACACGTCCCGACGTAGAGCCCAACACACGTCCCGACGTAGAGCCCAACACACGTCCCGACGTAGACTCCAACACACGTCCCGACGTAGAGTCCAACACATGTCCCAATGTAGAGCTGGAAGTAAGCTAAATCCCGACATAGAGCCCAACACACGTCCCGACGTAGAGCCCAATACACGTCCCGACGTAGAGCCCAACACACGTCCCGACGTAGAGCTGAATGTAAGCTAAATCCTGAGGTAGAGTCCAACACACGTCCCGACGTAGAGCTGAAAGTAAGCTAAATCCTAAGGTAGAGCCCAACACACGTCCCGACGTAGAGCCCAACACACGTCCCGACGTAGAGCCCAACACACGTCCCGACGTAGAGCTGGAAGTAAGCTAAATCCTGAGGTAGAGCCCAACACACGTCCCCACGTAGATGTGAAAGTAAGCTAAATCCTGAGGTAGAGTCCAACACACGTCCCGACGTAGAGTCCAACACACGTCCCGACGTAGAGTCCAACACACGTCCCGACGTAGAGCCCAACACACGTTCCGATGTAGAGATGAAAGTAAGCTAAATCCCGACGCAGAGCCAAACACACGTCCCGACGTAGAGCCCAACACACGTCCCGACGCAGAGCTGAAAGTAAGCTAAATCCTGAGGTAGAGCCCAACACACGTCCCGACGCAGACCGGAAAGTAAGCTAAATCCTGAGGTAGAGCCCAACACACGTCCCGACGCAGAGCGGAAAGTAAGTTAAATCCTGAGGTAGAGCCCAACACACGTCCCGACGCAGAGCGGAAAGTAAGCTAAATCCTGAGGTAGAGCCCAACACACGTCCCGACGCAGAGCGGAAAGTAAGTAAAATCCTGAGGTAGAGCCCAACACACGTCCCGACGCAGAGCGGAAAGTAAGCTAAATCCTGAGGTAGAGCAAAACACACGTCCCCACGTAGAGCCCAACACACGTCCCGACTTAGAGCCCAACACACGTTCCGATGTAGAGATGAAAGTAAGCTAAATCCCGACGTAGAGCCCAACACACGTCCCGACGCAGAGCCCAACACAAGTCCCGACGTAGAGCCCAACACACGTACCGACGCAGAGCTGAAAGTAAGCTAAATCCTGAGGTAGAGCCCAAAACACGTCCCGACGCAGAGCGGAAAGTAAGCTAAATCCTGAGGTAGAGCCCAACACAAGTCCCCACGTAGAGGCCAACACACGTCCCGACGTAGACCTGAAAGTAAACTAAATCCTGATGTAGAGTCCAACACACGTCCCGACGTAGAGCCCAACGCACGTCCCAACGTAGAGCCCAACGCACGTCCCCACGTAGAGCTGAAATTAAGCTAAATCCTGATGTAGAGCCCAACACACGTCCCGACGTAGAGCCCAACGCACGTCCCGACGTAGAGCCCAACACATGTCCCGACGTAGAGCCCAACACACGTCCCGACGTAGAGCTGAAAGTAAGCTAAATCCTGATGTAGAGCCCAACACACGTCCCGACGTAGAGCCCAACGCACGTCCCGACGTAGAGCCCAACGCACGTCCCGACGTAGAGCCCAACGCATGTCCCAACGTAGAGCCCAACACACGTCCCGACGTAGAGCTGAAAGTAAGCTAAATCCTGATGTAGAGCCCAACACACGTCCCGACGTAGATTCCAACACACGTCCCGACGTAGAGCTCAACGCACGTCCCAACGTAGAGCCCAACGCATGTCCCGACGTAGAGCTGAAATTAAGCTAAATCCTGATGTAGAGCCCAACACACGTCCCGACGTAGAGCCCAACGCACGTCCCGACGTAGAGCCCAACACATGTCCCGACGTAGAGCCCAACACACGTCCCGACGTAGAGCTGAAAGTAAGCTAAATCCTGATGTAGAGCCCAACACACGTCCCGACGTAGAGCCCAACACACGTCCCGACGCAGAGCCCAACACACTTCCCAACGCAGAGCCCAACACAGGTCCCGACGTAGAGCTGAAAGTAAGCTAAATCCTGATGTAGAGCCCAACACACGTCCCGACGCAGAGGCCAACACACGTCCCGACGTAGAGCTGAAAGTAAGCTAAATCCTGAGATAGAGCCCAACACACGTCACGACGCAGAGCGGAAAGTCAGCTAAATCCTGAGGTACAGCGAAACACACGTCGCGACGCAGAGCGGAATGTAAGCTAAATGCTGAGGTAGAGCCCAACACACGTCCCCACGTAGAGCCCAACACACGTCCCGACGCAGACCTGAAAGTAAGCTAAATCCTGATGTAGAGTCCAAAACACGTCCCGACGTAGATTCCAACACACGTCCCGACGTAGAGTCCAACACACGTCCCCACGTAGAGCTGAAAGTAAGCTAAATCCTGATGTAGAGCCCAACACACGTCCCGACGTAGAGCCCAACACACGTCCCTACGTAGAGCTGAAAGTAAGCTAAATCCTGAGGTAGAGCCCAACACACGTCCCGACGCAGAGCGGAAAGTAAGCTAAATCCTGAGGTAGAGCCCAACACACGTCCCCACGTAGAGCTGAACGTAAGCTAAATCCTGAGGTAGAGCCTAACACACGTCCCGACGTAGAGTCCAACACACGTCCCGACGTAGAGTCCAACACACGTCCCAACGTAGACCTGGAAGTAAGTTAAATCCCGACGTAGAGCCCAACACACGTCCCGACGTAGAGCCCAACACACGTCCCGACGCAGAGCCCAACACACGTCCCGACGTAGAGCTGAATGTAAGCTAAATCCTGAAATAGAGCCCAACACACGTCCTGACGCAGAGCGGAAAGTAAGCTAAATTCTGAGGTAGAGCCCAACACACGTCCCCACGTAGAGCTGAAAGTAAGCTAAATCCTGATGTAGAGCCCAACACACGTCCCCACGTAGAGCCCAACAGACATCCCGACGTAGAGCCCAACACACGTCCCGACGTAGAGCTGAAAGTAAGCTAAATCCTGATGTAGAGCCTAACACACGTCCCGACGCAGAGCCCAACACACGTCCCGACGTAGAGCCCAACACACGTTCCGATGTAGAGATGGAAGTAAGCTAAATCCCGACGCAGAGCCAAACACACGTCCCGACGTAGAGCCCAAGACACGTCCCGACGCAGAGCTGAAAGTAAGCTAAATCCTGAGGTAGAGCCCAACACACGTCCCGACGCAGACCGGAAAGTAAGCTAAATCCTGAGGTAGAGCCCAACACACGTCCCGACGCAGAGCGGAAAGTAAGTTAAATCCTGAGGTAGAGCCCAACACACGTCCCGACGCAGAGCGGAAAGTAAGCTAAATCCTGAGGTAGAGCCCAACACACGTCCCGACGCAGACTGGAAAGTAAGCTAAATCCTGAGGTAGAGCCCAACACACGTCCCGACGCAGAGCGGAAAGTAAGTAAAATCCTGAGGTAGAGCCCAACACACGTCCCGACGCAGAGCGGAAAGTAAGCTAAATCCTGAGGTAGAGCAAAACACACGTCCCCACGTAGAGCCCAACACACGTCCCGACGTAGAGCCCAACACACGTTCCGATGTAGAGATGAAAGTAAGCTAAATCCCGACGTAGAGCCCAACACACGTCCCGACGCAGAGCCCAACACACGTCCCGACGTAGAGCCCAACACACGTACCGACGCAGAGCTGAAAGTAAGCTAAATCCTGAGGTAGAGCCCAACACACGTCCCGACGCAGAGCGGAAAGTAAGCTAAATCCTGAGGTAGAGCCCAACACACGTCCCCACGTAGAGCCCAACACACGTCCCGACGTAGACCTGAAAGTAAACTAAATCCTGATGTAGAGTCCAACACACGTCCCGACGTAGAGTCCAACACACGTCCCCACGTAGAGTCCAACACACGTCCCCACGTAGAAATGAAACTAAGCTAAATCCTGATGTAGAGCCCAACACACGTCCCGACGTAGAGGCCAACACACGTCCCTACGTAGAGCTGAAAGTAAGCTAAATCCTGAGGTAGAGCCCAACATACGTCCAGACGCACAGCGGAAAGTAAGCTAAATCCTGAGGTACAGCCCAACACACGACCCGACGCAGAGCGGAAAGTAAGCTAAATCCTGAGGTAGAGCCCAACACACGTCACCACGTAGAGCTGAAAGTAAGCTAAATCCTGAGGTAGAGCCTAACACACGTCCCGACGTAGAGTCCAACACACGTCCCGACGTAGAGTCCAACACACGTCCCGACGTAGAGTCCAACACACGTCCCGATGTAGACCTGGAAGTAAGTTAAATCCCGACGTAGAGCCCAACACACGTCCCGACGTAGAGCCCAACACACGTCCCGACTTAGAGCCCAACACACGTCCCGACTTAGAGCTGAATGTAAGCTAAATCCTGAAATAGAGCCCAACACACGTCCCGACGCAGAGCGGAAAGTAAGCTAAATCCTGAGGTAGAACCCAACACACGTCCCCACGTAGAGCAGAAAGTAACCTAAATCCTGAGGTAGAGCCCAAGACACGTCCCGACGTAGAGCCCAACACACGTCCCGACGTAGAGCCCAACACACGTCCCGACGTAGAGCTGAAAGTAAGCTAAATCCTGATGTAGAGCCCAACACACGTCCCGACGTAGAGCCCAACACACGTCCCGACGTCGAGCCCAACACACGTCCCGACGTAGAGCCCAACACACGTCCCGACGTCGAGCCCAACACACGTCCCGACGTAGAGCTTAAAGTAAGCTAAATCCTGACGTAGAGCCCAGCACGCGTCCCGACGTAGACCTTAAAGTAAGCTAAATCCTGACGTAGAGCGCAACACACGTCCCGACGTAGAGCCCAACACACGTCCCGACGTAGAGCCCAACACACGTCCCGACGTAGAGCTGAAAGTAAGCTAAATCCTGATGTAGAGCCCAACAGACGTCCCGACGTACAGCCCAACAAACGTCCCGACGTAGAGCCCAACACACGTCCCGACGTAGAGCCCAACACACGTCCCGACGTCGAGCCCAACACACGTCCCGACGTAGAGCCCAACACACGTCCCGACGTAGAGCCCAACACTAGTCCCGACGTAGAGCTTAAAGTAAGCTAAATCCTGACGTAGAGCCCAACACACGTCCCGACGTAGAGCCCAACACACGTCCCGACGTAGAGCCCAACACACGTCCCGACGTAGAGCCCAACACACGTCCCGACGTAGAGCCCAGCACACGTCCCGACGCAGAGCCCAACACACGTCCCGACGTAGAGCCCAACACACGTTCCGATGTAGAGCTGAAAGTAAGCGAAATCCTGATGTAGAGCCCAACACACGTCCCGACGCAGAGCTGAAAGTAAGCTAAATCCTGAGGTAGAACCCAACACATGTCCCTATTCAGAGCGGAAAGTAAGCTAAATCCTGAGGTAGAGCCCAACACACGTCCCGACGCAGAGCGGAAAGTAAGCTAAATCCTGAGGTACAGCGAAACACACGTCCCGACGCAGAGAGGAAAGTAAGCTAAATCCTGAGGAAGAGCCCAACACAGGTCCCCACGTAGAGCGGAAAGTAAGCTAAATCCTGAGGTAGAGCCCAACACACGTCCCGACGTAGAGCCCAACACACGTCCCGACGTAGACCTGAAAGTAAGCTAAATACTGATGTAGAGTGCAACGCAAGTCCCGACGTAGAGCCCAACACACGTCCCGACGTAGAGCCCAACACACGTCCCAACGTAGAGCTGAAAGTACGCTAAATCCCGACGTAGAGCCCAACACACGTCCCGACGTAGAGCCCAACACACGTCCCGACGTAGAGCCCAACACACGTCCCGACGTAGAGCCCAACTCACGTCCCAACGTAGAGCTGAAAGTAAGCTAAATCCTGATGTAGAGCCCAACACACATCCCGACTTAGAGCCCAACACACGTCCCGACGTAGAGCCCAACGCACGTCCCGACGTAGAGCCCAACGCACGTCCCGACGTAGAGCCCAACACACGTCCCGACGTAGAGCTGAAAGTAAGCTAAATCCTGATGTAGAGCCCAACACACGTCCTGACGTAGAGCCCAACACACGTCCCGACGTAGAGCCCAACACACGTCCCGACGTAGAGCCCAACACACGTCCCAACGTAGAGCTGAAAGTAAGCTAAACCCTGATGTAGAGCCCAACACACGTCCCGACGTAGAGCCCAACACATGTCCCGACGTAGAGCCCAACACACGTCCCGACGTAGAGCTGAAAGTAAGCTAAATCCCGACGTAGAGCCCAACACACGTCCCGACGTAGAGCCCAACACACGTCCCGACATAGAGCCCAACACACGTCCCGACGTAGAGCTGAAAGTAAGTTAAATCCTGATGTAGAGCCCAACACACGTCACGACATAGAGCCCAACACACGTCCCGACGTAGAGCTGAAAGTAAGCTAAATCCTGATGTAGAGCCCAACACACGTCCCGACGTAGAGCCCAACACACGTCCCGACGTAGAGCCCAACACACGTCCCGGCGTAGAGCCCAACACACGTCCCGACGTAGAGCCCAACACACGTCCGGACGCAGAGCCCAACACACGTCCCGACGTAGAGCGCAACACACGTTCCGATGTAGAGCTGAAAGTAAGCTAAATCCTGATGTAGAGCCCAACACACATCCCAACGCAGAGCCCAACACACGTCCCAACGTAGAGCTGAAAGTAAGCTAAATCCTGAGGTAGAGCCCAACACACGTGCCGACGCAGAGCGGAAAGTAAGCTAAATCCTGAGGTAGAGCCGAACACACGTCCCGACGCAGAGCGGAAAGTAAGCTAAATCCTGAGGTACAGCGAAACACACGTCCCGACGCAGAGCGGAAAGTAAGCTAAATCCTGAGGTAGAGCCCAACACACGTCCCCACGTAGAGCTGAAAGTAAGCTAAATCCTGAGGTAGAGCCCAACACACGTCCCGACGTAGAGCCCAACACACGTCCCGACGTAGAGCCCAACACACGTCCCGACGTAGAGCTGAAAGTAAGCTAAATCCTGATGTAGAGCCCAACAAACGTCCCGACGTAGAGCCCAACACACGTCCCGACGTAGAGCCCAACACACGTCCCGACGTCGAGCCAAACACACGTCCCGACGTCGAGCCCAACACACGTCCCGACGTCGAGCCCAACACACGTCCCGACGTAGAGCTTAAAGTAAGCTAAATCCTGACGTAGAGCCCAACACGCGTCCCGACGTAGAGCTTAAAGTAAGCTAAATCCTGACGTAGAGCGCAACACACGTCCCGACGTAGAGCCCAACACACGTCCCGACGTAGAGCCCAACACACGTCCCGACGTAGAGCCCAACACACGTCCCGACGTAGAGCTGAAAGTAAGCTAAATCCTGATGTAGAGCCCAACAGACGTCCCGACGTACAGCCCAACACACGTCCCGACGTAGAGCCCAAGACACGTCCCGACATAGAGCCCAATACACGTCCCGACGTAGAGCCCAACACTAGTCCCGACGTAGAGCTTAAAGTAAGCTAAATCCTGACGTAGAGCCCAACACACGTCCCGACGTAGAGCCCAACACACGTCCCGACGTAGAGCCCAACACACGTCCCGACGTAGAGCCCAGCACACGTCCCGACGCAGAGCCCAGCACACGTCCCGACGCAGAGCCCAACACACGTCCCGACGAAGAGCCCAACACATGTTCCAATGTAGAGCTGAAAGTAAGCTAAATCCTGATGTAGAGCCCAACACACGTCCCGACGTAGAGCTGAAAGTAAGCTAAATCCTGACGTAGAACCCAACACACGTCCCTACGCAGAGCGGAAAGTAAGCTAAATCCTGAGGTAGAGCCCAACACACGTCCCGACGCAGAGCGGAAAGTAAGCTAAATCCTGAGGTACAGCGAAACACACGTCCCGACGCAGAGAGGAAAGTAAGCTAAATCCTGAGGAAGAGCCCAACACACGTCCCCACGTAGAGCCCAACACACGTCCCGACGTAGACCTGAAAGTAAGCTAAATACTGATGTAGAGCCCAACACACGTCCCGACGTAGAGCCCAACACACGTCCCGACGTAGAGCCCAACACACGTCCCGACGTAGAGCCCAACTCACGTCCCAACGTAGAGCTGAAAGTAAGCTAAATCCTGATGCAGAGCCCAACACACGT
Source organism: Leptosomus discolor (assembly GCF_034619465.1). NCBI lineage: Eukaryota > Metazoa > Chordata > Aves > Leptosomiformes > Leptosomidae > Leptosomus > Leptosomus discolor. Next base: position 584,966 of record NW_028237847.1, on the reverse strand, counting down.
CCCGACGTAGACCCCAACGCACGTCCCGACGTAGAGCCCAACGCACGTCCCGACGTAGAGCCCAACACACGTCCCGACGTAGAGCCCAACACACGTCCCGACGTAGAGCCCAACACACGTCCCGATGTAGAGCTGAAAGTAAGCTAAATCCTGATGTAGAGCCCAACACACGTCCCGACGTAGAGCCCAACACATGTCCCGACGTAGAGCCCAACACACATCCCGACGTAGAGCCCAACACACGTCCCGACGTAGAGTCCAACACACGTCCCGACGTAGAGTCCAACACACGTCCCGACGTAGAGTCCAACACACGTCCCGACGTAGAGCTGGAAGTAAGCTAAATCCCGACGTAGAGCTGGAAGTAAGCTAAATCCCGACGTAGAGCCCAACACACGTCCCGACGTAGAGCCCAACACACGTCCCGACGTAGAGCCCAACACACGTCCCGACGTAGAGCCGAACACACGTCCCGACGTAGAGTCCAAAACACGTCCCGACTCAGAGCCCAACACACGTCCCGACGTAGAGCCCAACACACGTCCCGACGTAGAGCCCAACACACGTCCCGACGTAGAGCCCAACAGACGTCCCGACGCAGAGCGGAAAGTAAGCTAAATCCTGAGGTAGAGCCCAAAACACGTCCCCACGTAGAGCTGAAAGTAAGCTAAATCCTGAGGTAGAGCCCAACAAACGTCCCGACGCAGAGCGGAAAGTAAGCTAAATCCTGAGGTAGAGCCCAACAAACGTCCCGACGCAGAGCGGAAAGTAAGCTAAATCCTGAGGTAGAGCCCAACACACGTCCCCACGTAGAGCTGAAAGTAAGCTAAATCCTGAGGTAGAGCCCAACACACGTCCCGACGTAGAGCCCAACACACGTCCCGACGTAGAGTCCAAAACACGTCCCGACTCAGAGCCCAACACACATACAGACGTAGAACCCAACACACGTTCCGACGTAGAGCTGAATGTAAGCTAAATACTGATGTAGAGCCCAACACACGTCCCGATGCAGAGCCCAACACACGTCCCGACGTAGAGCTGAAAGTAAGCTAAATCCTGAGGAAGAGCCCAACACACGTCCCGACGCAGAGCGTAAAGTAAGCTAAATCCCGAGGTACAGCCCAACATACGTCCCGACGCAGAGCGTAAAGTAAGCTAAATCCTGAGGTAGAGCCCAACACACGTCCCCATGTAGAGCTGAAAGTAAGCTAAATCCTGAGGTAGAGCCCAACACACGTCCCGACGTAGAGCCCAACACACGTCCTGACGTAGACCTGAAAGTAAGCTAAATCCCGATGTAGAGCCTAACACACGTCCCGACGTAGAGTCCAACACACGTCCCAACGTAGAGTCCAACACACGCCCCGACGTAGACTCCAACACACGTCCCGACGTAGAGCCCAACACACGTCCCGACGTAGAGCCCAGCACACGTCCCGACGTAGAGCCCAACACACGTCCCGACGTAGAGTCCAAAACACGTCCCGACTCAGAGCGTAAAGTAAGCTAAATCCTGAGGTAGAGCCCAACAAACGTCCCGACGCAGAGCGGAAAGTAAGCTAAATCCTGAGGTAGAGCCCAACAAAAGTCCCGACACAGAGCGGAAAGTAAGCTAAATCCTGAGGTAGAGCCCAACACACGTCCCCACGTAGAGCTGAAAGTAAGCTAAATCCTGAGGTAGAGCCCAACACACGTCCCGACGTAGAGCCCAACACATGTCCCGACGTAGAGCCCAACACACGTCCCGACGTAGAGTCCAAAACACGTCCCGACTCAGAGCGTAAAGTAAGCTAAATCCCGAGGTACAGCCCATCATACGTCCCGACGCAGAGCGTAAAGTAAGCTAAATCCTGAGGTAGAGCCCAACACACGTCCCCATGTAGAGCTGAAAGTAAGCTAAATCCTGAGGTAGAGCGCAACACACGCCCCGACGCAGAGCGTAAAGTAAGCTAAATCCCGAGGTACAGCCCAACATACGTCCCGACGCAGAGCGTAAAGTAAGCTAAATCCTGAGGTAGAGCCCAACACACGTCCCGACGTAGATCCCAACGCACGTCCCGACGTAGAGCCCAACACACGTCCCGACGTAGAGCTGAAAGTAAGCTAAATCCTGATGTAGAGCCCAACACAAGTCCCGACGTAGAGCCCAACACACGTCCCGACGTAGAGCCCAACACACGTCCCCACGTAGAGCTGAAAGTAAGCTAAATACTGATGTAGAGCCCAACACACGTCCTGATGCAGAGCCCAACACACGTCCCGACGTAGAGCTGAAAGTAAGCTAAATCCTGAGGTAGAGCCCAACACACGTCCCTACGCAGAGCGTAAAGTAAGCTAAATCCCGAGGTACAGCCCAACATACGTCCCGACGCAGAGCGTAAAGTAAGCTAAATCCTGAGGTAGAGCCCAACACACGTCCCCATGTAGAGCTGAAAGTAAGCTAAATCCTGAGGTAGAGCCCAACACACGTCCCGACGTAGAGCCCAACACAAGTCCCGACGTAGACCTGAAAGTAAGCTAAATCCCGATGTAGAGCCTAACACACGTCCCGACGTAGAGTCCAACACACGCCCCGACGTAGACTCCAACACACGTCCCGACGTAGAGCCCAACACACGTCCGGACGTAGAGCCCAACACACGTCCCGACGCAGAGCGGAAAGTAAGCTAAATCCTGAGGTAGAGCCCAAAACACGTCCCCACGTAGAGCTGAAAGTAAGCTAAATCCTGAGGTAGAGCCCAACACACGTCCCGACGTAGAGCCCAACACATGTCCCGACGTAGAGCCCAACACACGTCCCGACGTAGAGCCCAACACATGTCCCGACTCAGAGCCCAACACACGTCCCGACGTAGAGCCCAACACACGTTCCGACGTAGAGCTGAAAGTAAGCTAAATACTGATGTAGAGCCCAACACACGTCCCGATGCAGAGCCCAACACACGTCCCGATGTAGAGCTGAAAGTAAGCTAAATCCTGAGGTAGAGCCCAACACACGCCCCGACGCAGAGCGTAAAGTAAGCTAAATCCCGAGGTACAGCCCAACATACGTCCCGACACAGAGCGTAAAGTAAGCTAAATCGTGAGGTAGAGCCCAAAATACGTCCCGACGCAGAGCGTAAAGTAAGCTAAATCCTGAGGTAGAGCCCAACACACGTCCCCATGTAGAGCTGAAAGTAAGCTAAATCCTGAGGTAGAGCCCAACACACGACCCGACGTAGAGCCCAACACACGTCCCGACGTAGACCTGATAGTAAGCTAAATCCTGATGTAGAGCCTAACACACGTCCCGACGTAGAGTCCAACACACGTCCCGACGTAGACTGCAACACACGTCCCGACGTAGAGCCCAACACACGTCCCGACGTAGAGCCCAACACACGTCCCGACGTAGAGCCCAACACACGTCCCGACGTAGAGCTGAATGTAAGCTAAATCCTGAGGTAGAGTCCAACACACGTCCCGACGCAGAGCGGAAAGTAAGCTAAATCCTGAGGTAGAGCCCAACACACGTCCCCACGTAGAGCTGAAAGTAAGCTAAATCCTGAGGTAGAGCCCAACACACGTCCCGACGTAGACCTGAAAGTAAGCTAAATACTGATGTAGAGTCCAACACACGTCCCGACGTAGAGTCCAACACACGTCCCGACGTAGAGTCCAACACACGTCCCGACGTAGAGTCCAACACACGTCCCGACGTAGAGCCCAACACACGTCCCGACGTAGAGCCCAACACACGTCCCGACGTAGAGCCCAACACATGTCCCGACGTAGAGCCCAACACACGTTCCGACGTAGACCTGAAAGTAAGCTAAATACTGATGTAGAGTCCAACACACGTCCCGACGTAGAGTCCAACACACGTCCCGACGTAGAGTCCAACACACGTCCCGACGTAGAGCTGGAAGTAAGCTAAATCCCGACGTAGAGCTGGAAGTAAGCTAAATCCCGACGTAGAGCCCAACACACGTCCCGACGTAGAGCCCAACACACGTCCCGACGTAGAGCCCAACACACGTCCCGACGTAGAGCTGAATGTAAGCTAAATCCTGAGGTAGAGCCCAACACACGTCCCGACGCAGAGCGGAAAGTAAGCTAAATCCTGAGGTAGAGCACAACAAACGTCCCGACGCAGAGCGGAAATTAAGCTAAATCCTGAGGTAGAGCCCAACACACGTCCCCACGTAGAGCTGAAAGTAAGCTAAATCCTGAGGTAGCGCCCAACACACGTCCCCACGTAGAGCTGAAAGTAAGCTAAATCCTGAGGTAGAGCCCAACACACGTCCCGACGTAGAGCCCAACACACGTCCCGACGTAGAGCCCAACACACGTCCCGACGCAGAGCGGAAAGTAAGCTAAATCCTGAGGTAGAGCCCAACACACGTCCCCACGTAGAGCTGAAAGTAAGCTAAATCCTGAGGTAGAGCCCAACAAACGTCCCGACGCAGAACGGAAAGTAAGCTAAATCCTGAGGTAGAGCCCAACAAACGTCCCGACGCAGAGCGGAAAGTAAGCTAAATCCTGAGGTAGAGCCCAACACACGTCCCCATGTAGAGCTGAAAGTAAGCTAAATCCTGAGGTAGAGCCCAACACACGACCCGACGTAGAGCCCAACACACGTCCCGACGTAGACCTGATAGTAAGCTAAATCCTGATGTAGAGCCTAACACACGTCCCGACGTAGAGTCCAACACACGTCCCGACGTAGACTGCAACACACGTCCCGACGTAGAGCCCAACACACGTCCCGACGTAGAGCCCAACACACGTCCCGACGTAGAGCCCAACACACGTCCCGACGTAGAGCTGAATGTAAGCTAAATCCTGAGGTAGAGTCCAACACACGTCCCGACGCAGAGCGGAAAGTAAGCTAAATCCTGAGGTAGAGCCCAACACACGTCCCCACGTAGAGCTGAAAGTAAGCTAAATCCTGAGGTAGAGCCCAACACACGTCCCGACGTAGACCTGAAAGTAAGCTAAATACTGATGTAGAGTCCAACACACGTCCCGACGTAGAGTCCAACACACGTCCCGACGTAGAGTCCAACACACGTCCCGACGTAGAGTCCAACACACGTCCCGACGTAGAGCCCAACACACGTCCCGACGTAGAGCCCAACACATGTCCCGACGTAGAGCCCAACACACGTTCCGACGTAGACCTGAAAGTAAGCTAAATACTGATGTAGAGTCCAACACACGTCCCGACGTAGAGTCCAACACACGTCCCGACGTAGAGTCCAACACACGTCCCGACGTAGAGCTGGAAGTAAGCTAAATCCCGACGTAGAGCTGGAAGTAAGCTAAATCCCGACGTAGAGCCCAACACACGTCCCGACGTAGAGCCCAACACACGTCCCGACATAGAGCCCAACACACGTCCCGACGTAGAGCTGAATGTAAGCTAAATCCTGAGGTAGAGCCCAACACACGTCCCGACGCAGAGCGGAAAGTAAGCTAAATCCTGAGGTAGAGCACAACAAACGTCCCGACGCAGAGCGGAAATTAAGCTAAATCCTGAAGTAGAGCCCAACACACGTCCCCACGTAGAGCTGAAAGTAAGCTAAATCCTGAGGTAGCGCCCAACACACGTCCCCACGTAGAGCTGAAAGTAAGCTAAATCCTGAGGTAGAGCCCAACACACGTCCCGACGTAGAGCCCAACACACGTCCCGACGTAGAGCCCAACACACGTCCCGACGCAGAGCGGAAAGTAAGCTAAATCCTGAGGTAGAGCCCAACACACGTCCCCACGTAGAGCTGAAAGTAAGCTAAATCCTGAGGTAGAGCCCAACAAACGTCCCGACGCAGAACGGAATGTAAGCTAAATCCTGAGGTAGAGCCCAACAAACGTCCCGACGCAGAGCGGTAAGTAAGCTAAATCCTGAGGTAGAGCCCAACACACGTCCCCACGTAGAGCTGAAAGTAAGCTAAATCCTGAGGTAGAGCCCAACACACGTCCCGACATAGAGCCCAACACATGTCCCGACGTAGAGCCCAACACACGTCCCGACGTAGAGTCCAAAACACGTCCCGACTCAGAGCCCAACACACGTCCCGACGTAGAGCCCAACACACGTTCCGACGTAGAGCTGAAAGTAAGCTAAATACTGATGTAGAGCCCAACACACGTCCCGATGCAGAGCCCAACACACGTCCCGACGTAGAGCTGAAAGTAAGCTAAATGCTGAGGTAGAGCCCAATACACGTCCCGACGCAGAGCGTAAAGTAAGCTAAATCCCGAGGTACAGCCCAACATACGTCCCGACGCAGAGCGTAAAGTAAGCTAAATCCTGAGGTAGAGCCGAACACACGTCCCCATGTAGAGCTGAAAGTAAGCTAAATCCTGAGGTAGAGCCCAACACACGTCCCGACGTAGACCTGAAAGTAAGCTAAATCCTGATGTAGAGCCCAACACACGTCCCGACGTAGAGCCCAACACACGTCCCGACGTAGAGCCCAACACACGTCCCGACGTAGAGCCCAACACACGTCCCGACGTAGAGCTGAATGTAAGCTAAATCCTGAGGTAGAGTCCAACACACGTCCCGACGCAGAGAGGAAAGTAAGCTAAATCCTGAGGTAGAGCCCAACACACATCCCCACGTAGAGCTGAATGTAAGCTAAATCCTGAGGTAGAGCCCAACACAGGTCCCGACGTAGACCTGAAAGTAAGCTAAATACTGATGTAGAGTCCAACACACGTCCCGACGTAGAGTCCAACACACGTCCCGACGTAGAGTCCAACACACGTCCCGACGTAGAGTCCAACACACGTCCCGACGTAGAACTGGAAGTAAGCTAAATCCCGACGTAGAGCTGGAAGTAAGCTAAATCCCGACGTAGAGCCCAACACACGTCCCGACGTAGAGCCCAACACACGTCCCGACGTAGAGCCCAACACACGTCCCGACGTAGAGCTGAATGTAAGCTAAATCCTGAGGTAGAGCCCAACACACGTCCCGACGCAGAGCGGAAAGTAAGCTAAATCCTGAGGTAGAGCACAACAAACGTCCCGACGCAGAGCGGAAATTAAGCTAAATCCTGAGGTAGAGCCCAACACACGTCCCCACGTAGAGCTGAAAGTAAGCTAAATCCTGAGGTAGCGCCCAACACACGTCCTCACGTAGAGCTGAAAGTAAGCTAAATCCTGAGGTAGCGCCCAACACACGTCCTCACGTAGAGCTGAAAGTAAGCTAAATCCTGAGGTAGAGCCCAACACACGTCCCGACGTAGAGCCCAACACACGTCCGTACGTAGAGCCCAACACACGTCCCGACGCAGAGCGGAAAGTAAGCTAAATCCTGAGGTAGAGCCCAACACACGTCCCCACGTAGAGCTGAAAGTAAGCTAAATCCTGAGGTAGAGCCCAACAAACGTCCCGACGCAGAACGGAAAGTAAGCTAAATCCTGAGGTACAGCGAAACACACGTCCCGACGCAGAGCGGAAAGTAAGCTAAATCCTGAGGTAGAGCCCAACACACGTCCCCACGTAGAGATGAAAGTAAGCTAAATCCTGAGGTAGAGCCCAACACACGTCCCGACATAGAGCCCAACACATGTCCCGACGTAGAGCCCAACACACGTCCCGACGTAGAGTCCAAAACACGTCCCGACTCAGAGCCCAACACACGTCCCGACGTAGAGCCCAACACACGTTCCGACGTAGAGCTGAAAGTAAGCTAAATACTGATGTAGAGCCCAACACACGTCCCGATGCAGAGCCCAACACACGTCCCGACGTAGAGCTGAAAGTAAGCTAAATCCTGAGGTAGAGCCCAATACACGTCCCGACGCAGAGCGTAAAGTAAGCTAAATCCCGAGGTACAGCCCAACATACGTCCCGACGCAGAGCGTAAAGTAAGCTAAATCCTGAGGTAGAGCCCAACACACGTCCCGACGTAGACCTGAAAGTAAGCTAAATCCTGATGTAGAGCCTAACACACGTCCCGACGTAGAGTCCAACACACGTCCCGACGTAGAGCCCAACACACGTCCCGACGTAGAGCCCAACACACGTCCCGACGTAGAGCTGAATGTAAGCTAAATCCTGAGGTAGAGTCCAACACACGTCCCGACGCAGAGAGGAAAGTAAGCTAAATCCTGAGGTAGAGCCCAACACACATCCCCACGTAGAGCTGAATGTAAGCTAAATCCTGAGGTAGAGCCCAACACACGTCCCGACGTAGACCTGAAAGTAAGCTAAATACTGATGTAGAGTCCAACACACGTCCCGACGTAGAGTCCAACACACGTCCCGACGTAGAGTCCAACACACGTCCCGACGTAGAGCTGGAAGTAAGCTAAATCCCGACGTAGAGCTGGAAGTAAGCTAAATCCCGACGTAGAGCCCAACACACGTCCCGACGTAGAGCCCAACACACGTCCCGACGTAGAGCCCAACACACGTCCCGACGTAGAGCTGAATGTAAGCTAAATCCTGAGGTAGAGCCCAACACACGTCCCAACGCAGAGCGGAAAGTAAGCTAAATCCTGATGTAGAGCACAACAAACGTCCCGACGCAGAGCGGAAATTAAGCTAAATCCTGAGGTAGAGCCCAACACACGTCCCCACGTAGAGCTGAAAGTAAGCTAAATCCTGAGGTAGCGCCCAACACACGTCCCCACGTAGAGCTGAAAGTAAGCTAAATCCTGAGGTAGAGCCCAACACACGTCCCGACGTAGAGCCCAACACACGTCCGTACGTAGAGCCCAACACACGTCCCGACGCAGAGCGGAAAGTAAGCTAAATCCTGAGGTAGAGCCCAACACACGTCCCCACGTAGAGCTGAAAGTAAGCTAAATCCTGAGGTAGAGCCCAACAAACGTCCCGACGCAGAACGGAAAGTAAGCTAAATCCTGAGGTAGAGCCCAACACACGTCCCGACGCAGAGCGGAAAGTAAGCTAAATCCTGAGGTAGAGCCCAACACACGTCCCCACGTAGAGCTGAAAGTAAGCTAAATCCTGAGGTAGAGCCCAACACACGTCCCGACATAGAGCCCAACACATGTCCCGACGTAGAGCCCAACACACGTCCCGACGTAGAGTCCAAAACACGTCCCGACTCAGAGCCCAACACACGTCCCGACGTAGAGCCCAACACACGTTCCGACGTAGAGCTGAAAGTAAGCTAAATACTGATGTAGAGCCCAACACACGTCCCGATGCAGAGCCCAACACACGTCCCGACGTAGAGCTGAAAGTAAGCTAAATCCTGAGGTAGAGCCCAATACACGTCCCGACGCAGAGCGTAAAGTAAGCTAAATCCCGAGGTACAGCCCAACATACGTCCCGACGCAGAGCGTAAAGTAAGCTAAATCCTGAGGTAGAGCCCAACACACGTCCCCATGTAGAGCTGAAAGTAAGCTAAATCCTGAGGTAGAGCCCAACACACGTCCCGACGTAGACCTGAAAGTAAGCTAAATCCTGATGTAGAGCCTAACACACGTCCCGACGTAGAGTCCAACACACGTCCCGACGTAGACTCCAACACACGTCCCGACGTAGAGTCCAACACACATCCCGACGTAGAGCTGAAAGTAAGCTAAATCCTAAGGTAGAGCCCAACACACGTCCCGACGCAGAGCCCAACACACGTCCCGATGCAGAGCCCAACACACGTCCCGACGTAGAGCTGAAAGTAAGCTAAATCCTGAGGTAGAGCCCAATACACGTCCCGACGCAGAGCGTAAAGTAAGCTAAATCCCGAGGTACAGCCCAACATACGTCCCGACGCAGAGCGTAAAGTAAGCTAAATCCTGAGGTAGAGCCCAACACACGTCCCCATGTAGAGCTGAAAGTAAGCTAAATCCTGAGGTAGAGTCCAACACACGTCCCGACGTAGAGTCCAACACACGTCCCGACGTAGAGTCCAACACACGTCCCGACGTAGAGTCCAACACACATCCAGACGTAGAGCCCAACACACGTCCCGACGTAGAGCCCAACAAACGTCCCGACGTAGAGCCCAACACATGTCCCGACGTAGAGCCCAACACACGTTCCGACGTAGACCTGAAAGTAAGCTAAATACTGATGTAGAGTCCAACACACGTCCCGACGTAGAGTCCAACACACGTCCCGACGTAGAGTCCAACACACGTCCCGACGTAGAGTCCAACACACGTCCCGACGTAGAGTCCAACACACGTCCCGACGTAGAGCTGGAAGTAAGCTAAATCCCGACGTAGAGCTGGAAGTAAGCTAAATCCCGACGTAGAGCGGAAAGTAAGCTAAATCCTGAGGTAGAGCCCAACACACGTCCCCACGTAGAGCTGAAAGTAAGCTAAATCCTAAGGTAGAGCCCAACACACGTCCCGACGTAGAGCCCAACACACGTCCCGATGTAGAGCCCAACACACATCCCGACGTAGAGCCCAACACACGTCCCGACGTAGAGCCCAACACACGTCCCGACGTAGAGCTGAATGTAAGCTAAATCCTGAGGTAGAGCCCAACACACGTCCCGACGCAGAGCGGAAAGTAAGCTAAATCCTGAGGTAGAGCACAACAAACGTCCCGACGCAGAGCGGAAATTAAGCTAAATCCTGAGGTAGAGCCCAACACACGTCCCCACGTAGAGCTGAAAGTAAGCTAAATCCTGAGGTAGCGCCCAACACACGTCCCCACGTAGAGCTGAAAGTAAGCTAAATCCTGAGGTAGAGCCCAACACAAGTCCCGACGTAGAGCCCAACACACGTCCCGACGTAGAGCCCAACACACGTCCCGACGCAGAGCGGAAAGTAAGCTAAATCCTGAGGTAGAGCCCAACACACGTCCCCACGTAGAGCTGAAAGTAAGCTAAATCCTGAGGTAGAGCCCAACAAACGTCCCGACGCAGAACGGAAAGTAAGCTAAATCCTGAGGTAGAGCCCAACAAACGTCCCGACGCAGAGCGGAAAGTAAGCTAAATCCTGAGGTAGAGCCCAACACACGTCCCCACGTAGAGCTGAAAGTAAGCTAAATCCTGAGGTAGAGCCCAACACACGTCCCGACATAGAGCCCAACACATGTCCCGACGTAGAGCCCAACACACGTCCCGACGTAGAGTCCAAAACACGTCCCGACTCAGAGCCCAACACACGTCCCGACGTAGAGCCCAACACACGTTCCGACGTAGAGCCCAACACACGTCCCGACGTAGAGCTGAATGTAAGCTAAATCCTGAGGTAGAGCCCAACACACGTCCCGACGCAGAGCGGAAAGTAAGCTAAATCCTGAGATAGAGCCCAACACACGTCCCGACGGAGAGCGGAAAGTAAGCTAAATCCTGAGGTAGAGCCCAACACACGTCCCCACGTAGAGCTGAAAGTAAGCTAAATCCTAAGGTAGAGCCCAACACACGTCCCGACGTAGAGCCCAACACACGTCCCGACGGAGAGCGGAAAGTAAGCTAAATCCTGAGGTAGAGCCCAACACACGTCCCCACGTAGAGCTGAAAGTAAGCTAAATCCTAAGGTAGAGCCCAACACACGTCCCGACGCAGAGCCCAACACACGTCCCGATGCAGAGCCCAACACACGTCCCGACGTAGAGCTGAAAGTAAGCTAAATCCTGAGGTAGAGCCCAATACACGTCCCGACGCAGAGCGTAAAGTAAGCTAAATCCCGAGGTACAGCCCAACATACGTCCCGACGCAGAGCGTAAAGTAAGCTAAATCCTGAGGTAGAGCCCAACACACGTCCCCATGTAGAGCTGAAAGTAAGCTAAATCCTGAGGTAGAGCCCAACACACGTCCCGACGTAGACCTGAAAGTAAGCTAAATCCTGATGTAGAGCCTAACACACGTCCCGACGTAGAGTCCAACACACGTCCCGACGTAGACTCCAACACACGTCCCGACGTAGAGTCCAACACACATCCCGACGTAGAGCTGGAAGTAAGCTAAATCCCGACGTAGAGCCCAACACACGTCCCAACGTAGAGCCCAACACACGTCCCGACGTAGAGCCCAACACACGTCCCGACGTAGAGCTGAATGTAAGCTAAATCCTGAGGTAGAGTCCAACACACGTCCCGACGCAGAGCGGAAAGTAAGCTAAATCCTGAGGTAGAGCCAAACACACGTCCCCACGTAGAGGTGAAAGTAAGCTAAATCCTGAGGTAGAGTCCAACACACGTCCCGACGTAGAGCCCAACACACGTCCCGACGTAGAGCTGTAAGTAAGCTAAATCCCGACGTAGAGCCCAACACACGACCCGACGTAGAGCTGGAAGTAAGCTACATCCCGACGTAGAGCCCAACACACGTCCCGACGTAGAGCTGAAAGTAAGCTAAATCCTGAGGTAGAGCCCAACACACGTCCCCACGTAGAGCCCAACACACGTCCCGACGTAGAGCCCAACACACGTCCCGACGTAGAGCCCAACACACGTCCCGACGTAGAGCCCAACACACGTCCCGACGTAGAGTCCAAAACACGTCCCGACTCAGAGCCCAACACACGTCCCGACGTAGAGCCCAACACACGTCCCGACGTAGAGCCCAACACACGTCCCGACGCAGAGCGGAAAGTAAGCTAAATCCTGACGTAGAGCCCAAAACACGTCCCCACGTAGAGCTGAAAGTAAGCTAAATCCTGAGGTAGAGCCCAACAAACGTCCCGACGCAGAGCGGAAAGTAAGCTAAATCCTGAGGTAGAGCCCAACAAACGTCCCGACGCAGAGCGGAAAGTAAGCTAAATCCTGAGGTAGAGCCCAACACACGTCCCCACGTAGAGCTGAAAGTAAGCTAAATCCTGAGGTAGAGCCCAACACACGTCCCGACGTAGAGCCCAACACACGTCCCGACGTAGAGCCCAACACACGTCCCGACGTAGAGCCAAACACACGTCCCGACTCAGAGCCCAACACACATACAGACGTAGAACCCAACACACGTTCCGACGTAGAGCTGAAAGTAAGCTAAATACTGATGTAGAGCCCAACACACGTCCTGATGCAGAGCCCAACACACGTCCCGACGTAGAGCTGAAAGTAAGCTAAATCCTGAGGTAGAGCCCAACACACGTCCCTACGCAGAGCGTAAAGTAAGCTAAATCCCGAGGTACAGCCCAACATACGTCCCGACGCAGAGCGTAAAGTAAGCTAAATCCTGAGGTAGAGCCCAACACACGTCCCCATGTAGAGCTGAAAGTAAGCTAAATCCTGAGGTAGAGCCCAACACACGTCCCGACGTAGAGCCCAACACACGTCCCGATGTAGACCTGAAAGTAAGCTAAATCCCGATGTAGAGCCTAACACACGTCCCGACGTAGAGTCCAACACACGCCCCGACGTAGACTCCAACACACGTCCCGACGTAGAGCCCAACACACGTCCCGACGTAGAGCCCAACACACGTCCCGACGCAGAGCGGAAAGTAAGCTAAATCCTGAGGTAGAGCCCAAAACACGTCCCCACGTAGAGCTGAAAGTAAGCTAAATCCTGAGGTAGAGCCCAACACACGTCCCGACGTAGAGCCCAACACATGTCCCGACGTAGAGCCCAACACACGTCCCGACGTTGAGTCCAAAACACGTCCCGACTCAGAGCCCAACACACGTCCCGACGTAGAGCCCAACACACGTTCCGACGTAGAGCTGAAAGTAAGCTAAATACTGATGTAGAGCCCAACACACGTCCCGATGCAGAGCCCAACACACGTCCCGATGTAGAGCTGAAAGTAAGCTAAATCCTGAGGTAGAGCCCAACACACGCCCCGACGCAGAGCGTAAAGTAAGCTAAATCCCGAGGTACAGCCCAACATACGTCCCGACACAGAGCGTAAAGTAAGCTAAATCCTGAGGTAGAGCCCAACATACGTCCCGACGCAGAGCGTAAAGTAAGCTAAATCCTGAGGTAGAGCCCAACACACGTCCCCATGTAGAGCTGAAAGTAAGCTAAATCCTGAGGTAGAGCCCAACACACGACCCGACGTAGAGCCCAACACACGTCCCGACGTAGACCTGATAGTAAGCTAAATCCTGATGTAGAGCCTAACACACGTCCCGACGTAGAGTCCAACACACGTCCCGACGTAGACTGCAACACACGTCCCGACGTAGAGTCCAACACACGTCCCGAAGTAGAGCTGGAAGTAAGCTAAATCCCGACGTAGAGCCCAACACATGTCCCGACGTAGAGCCCAACACACGTCCCGACGTAGAGCCCAACACATGTCCCGACGTAGAGCTGAATGTAAGCTAAATCCTGAGGTAGAGTCCAACACACGTCCCGACGCAGAGCGGAAAGTAAGCTAAATCCTGAGGTAGAGCCCAACACACGTCCCCACGTAGAGCTGAAAGTAAGCTAAATCCTGAGGTAGAGCCCAACACACGTCCCGACGTAGACCTGAAAGTAAGCTAAATACTGATGTAGAGTCCAACACACGTCCCGACGTAGAGTCCAACACACGTCCCGACGTAGAGTCCAACACACGTCCCGACGTAGAGTCCAACACACATCCAGACGTAGAGCCCAACACACGTCCCGACGTAGAGCCCAACAAACGTCCCGACGTAGAGCCCAACACATGTCCCGACGTAGAGCCCAACACACGTTCCGACGTAGACCTGAAAGTAAGCTAAATACTGATGTAGAGTCCAACACACGTCCCGACGTAGAGTCCAACACACGTCCCGACGTAGAGTCCAACACACGTCCCGACGTAGAGTCCAACACACGTCCCGACGTAGAGCTGGAAGTAAGCTAAATCCCGACGTAGAGCTGGAAGTAAGCTAAATCCCGACGTAGAGCCCAACACACGTCCCGACGTAGAGCCCAACACACGTCCCGACGTAGAGCTGAATGTAAGCTAAATCCTGAGGTAGAGCCCAACACACGTCCCGACGCAGAGCGGAAAGTAAGCTAAATCCTGAGGTAGAGCACAACAAACGTCCCGACGCAGAGCGGAAATTAAGCTAAATCCTGAGGTAGAGCCCAACACACGTCCCCACGTAGAGCTGAAAGTAAGCTAAATCCTGAGGTAGCGCCCAACACACGTCCCCACGTAGAGCTGAAAGTAAGCTAAATCCTGAGGTAGAGCCCAACACAAGTCCCGACGTAGAGCCCAACACACGTCCCGACGTAGAGCCCAACACACGTCCCGACGCAGAGCGGAAAGTAAGCTAAATCCTGAGGTAGAGCCCAACACACGTCCCCACGTAGAGCTGAAAGTAAGCTAAATCCTGAGGTAGAGCCCAACAAACGTCCCGACGCAGAACGGAAAGTAAGCTAAATCCTGAGGTAGAGCCCAACAAACGTCCCGACGCAGAGCGGAAAGTAAGCTAAATCCTGAGGTAGAGCCCAACACACGTCCCCACGTAGAGCTGAAAGTAAGCTAAATCCTGAGGTAGAGCCCAACACACGTCCCGACATAGAGCCCAACACATGTCCCGACGTAGAGCCCAACACACGTCCCGACGTAGAGTCCAAAACACGTCCCGACTCAGAGCCCAACACACGTCCCGACGTAGAGCCCAACACACGTTCCGACGTAGAGCCCAACACACGTCCCGACGTAGAGCTGAATGTAAGCTAAATCCTGAGGTAGAGCCCAACACACGTCCCGACGCAGAGCGGAAAGTAAGCTAAATCCTGAGATAGAGCCCAACACACGTCCCGACGGAGAGCGGAAATTAAGCTAAATCCTGAGGTAGAGCCCAACACACGTCCCCACGTAGAGCTGAAAGTAAGCTAAATCCTAAGGTAGAGCCCAACACACGTCCCGACGTAGAGCCCAACACACGTCCCGATGTAGAGCCCAACACACATCCCGACGTAGAGCCCAACACACGTCCCGACGTAGAGCCCAACACACGTCCCGACGTAGAGCCCAACACACGTCCCGACGTAGAGTCCAACACACGTCCCGACGTAGAGCCCAACACACGTCCCGACGTAGAGCTGAATGTAAGCTAAATCCTGAGGTAGAGCCCAACACACGTCCCGACGCAGAGCGGAAAGTAAGCTAAATCCTGAGATAGAGACCAACACACGTCCCGACGTAGAGCGGAAAGTAAGCTAAATCCTGAGGTAGAGCCCAACACACGTCCCCACGTAGAGCTGAAAGTAAGCTAAATCCTAAGGTAGAGCCCAACACACGTCCCGACGTAGAGCCCAACACACGTCCCGACGTAGAGCCCAACACACGTCCCGACGTAGAGCCCAACACACGTTCCGACGTAGAGCCCAACACACGTCGCGACGTAGAGCAAAACACACGTCCCGACGTAGAGTCCAACGCACGTCCCGACGTAGAGCCCAACACACGTCCCGACGTAGAGCTGTAAGTAAGCTAAATCCCGACGCAGAGCCCAACACACGTCCCGACGTAGAGCTGGAAGTAAGCTACATCCCGACGTAGAGCCCAACACACGTCCCGACGTAGAGCTGAAAGTAAGCTAAATCCTGAGGTAGAGCCCAACACACGTCCCCACGTAGAGCTGAAAGTAAGCTAAATCCTGAGGTAGAGTCCAACTCACGTCCCGACGTAGAGCAAAACACACGTCCCGACGTAGAGCCCAACACACGTCCCGACGTAGAGCCCAACACACGTCCCGACGTAGAGCTGTAAGTAAGCTAAATCCCGACGTAGAGCCCAACACACGTCCCGACGTAGAGCTGGAAGTAAGCTACATCCCGACGTAGAGCCCAACAGACGTCCCGACGTAGAGCTGAAAGTAAGCTAAATCCTGAGGTAGAGCCCAACACACGTCCCCACGTAGAGCTGAAAGTAAGCTAAATCCTGAGGTAGAGTCCAACACACGTCCCGACGTAGAGTCCAACACACGTCCCGACGTAGAGCTGGAATTAAGCTACGTCCCGACGTAGAGCTAGAAGTAAGCTAAATCCCGACGTGGAGCCCAACACACGTCCCGACGTAGAGCCCAACACACGTCCCGACGTAGATCTGAAAGTAAGCTAAATCCTGACGTAGAGCCCAACACACGTCCCGACGTAGAGTCCAACACACGTCCCGACGCAGAGCCCAACACTCCTCCCGACGTAGAGCCCAACACACGTCCCGACGCAGAGCGGAAAGTAAGCTAAATCCTGAGGTAGAGCCCAACACACGTCCCGTCGCAGAGCGGAAAGTAAGCTAAATCCTGAGGTAGAGCCCAACACACGTCCCGACGTAGAGCCCAACACACGTCCCGACGTAGAGCCCAAAACACGTCCCGACGTAGAGCCCAACACACGTCCCGACGTAGAGCCCAACACACGTCCCGACGTAGAGCCCAACACACGTCCCGACGTAGAGCCCAACGCACGTCCCGACGTAGAGCCCAACGCACGTCCCGACGTACAGCCCAACGCACGTCCCGACGTAGAGCCCAACGCACGTCCCGACGTAGAGCCCAACACACATCCCGACGTAGAGCCCAACACACGTCCCGACGTAGAGCCCAACAAACGTCCCGACGCAGAGCGGAAAGTAAGCTAAATCCTGAGGTAGAGCCCAACACACGTCCCGACGCAGAGAGGAAAGTAAGCTAAATCCTGAGGTAGAGCCAAACACACGTCCCCACGTAGAGCCCAACACACGTCCCGACATTGACCTGAAAGTAAGCTAAATCCTGATATAGAGCCTAAAACACGTCCCGACGTAGAGTCCAACACACGTCCCGACGTATAGTCCAACACACGTCTCGACGTAGAGTCCAACACACGTCCCGACGTAGAGTGCAACACACGTCCCGACGTAGAGCTGGAAGTAAGCTAAATCCCCACGTAGAGCCCAACACACGTCCCGACGTAGAGCCCAACACACGTCCCGACGTAGAGCCCAACACACGTCCCGACGTAGAGCTGAATGTAAGCTAAATCCTGAGGTAGAGCCCAACACACGTCCCGACGCAGAGCGGAAAGTAACCTAAATCCTGAGGTAGAGCCCAACATACGTCCCGACGCAGAGCGGAAAGTAAGCTAAATCCTGAGGTAGAGCCCAACACACGTCCCCACGTAGAGCGGAAAGTAAGCTAAATCCTGAGGTAGAGCCCAACACACGTCCCCACGTAGAGCTGAAAGTAAGCTAAATCCTGAGGTAGAGCCCAACACACGTCCCGACGTAGAGCCCAACACACGTCCCGACGTATACCTGAAAGTAAGCTAAATCCTGAGGTAGAGCCTAACACACGTCCCGACGTAGAGTCCAACACACGTCCCGACATAGAGTGCAACACACGTCCCGACATAGAGTCCAACACACGTCCAGACGTAGACCTGGAAGTAAGCTAAATCCCGACATAGAGCCCAACACACGTCCCGACGTAGAGCCCAACACACGTCCCGACGTAGAGCCCAACACACGTCCCGACGTAGAGCTGAATGTAAGCTAAATCCTGAGGTAGAGCCCAACACACGTCCCGACGCAGAGCGGAAAGTAAGCTAAATCCTGAGATAGAGCCCAACACACGTCCCGACGTAGAGCGGTAAGTAAGCTAAATCCTGAGGTAGAGCCCAACACACGTCCCAACGTAGAGCTGAAAGTAAGCTAAATCCTAAGGTAGAGCCCAACACACGTCCCGACGTAGAGCCCAACACACGTCCCGACGTAGAGCCCAACACACGTCCCGACGTAGAGCCCAACACACGTCCCGACGTAGAGCCCAACACACGTCCCGACGTAGAGCAAAACACACGTCCCGACGTAGAGTCCAACACACGTCCCGACGTAGAGCCCAACACACGTCCCGACGTAGAGCTGAATGTAAGCTAAATCCTGAGGTAGAGCCCAACACACGTCCCGACGCAGAGCGGAAAGTAAGTTAAATCCTGAGATAGAGCCCAACACACGTCCCGACATAGAGCGGAAAGTAAGCTAAATCCTGAGGTAGAGCCCAACACACGTCCCCACGTAGAGCTGAAAGTAAGCTAAATCCTAAGGTAGAGCCCAACACACGTCCCGACGTAGAGCCCAACACACGTCCCGACGTAGAGCCCAACACACATCCCGACGTAGAGCCCAACACACGTTCCGACGTAGAGCCCACACACGTCCCGACGTAGAGCAAAACACACGTCCCGACGTAGAGTCCAACACACGTCCCGACGTAGAGCCCAACACACGTCCCGACGTATACCTGAAAGTAAGCTAAATCCTGAGGTAGAGCCTAACACACGTCCCGACGTAGAGTCCAACACACGTCCCGACATAGAGTGCAACACACGTCCCGACATAGAGTCCAACACACGTCCAGACGTAGACCTGGAAGTAAGCTAAATCCCGACATAGAGCCCAACACACGTCCCGACGTAGAGCCCAACACACGTCCCGACGTAGAGCCCAACACACGTCCCGACGTAGAGCTGAATGTAAGCTAAATCCTGAGGTAGAGCCCAACACACGTCCCGACGCAGAGCGGAAAGTAAGCTAAATCCTGAGATAGAGCCCAACACACGTCCCGACGTAGAGCGGTAAGTAAGCTAAATCCTGAGGTAGAGCCCAACACACGTCCCAACGTAGAGCTGAAAGTAAGCTAAATCCTAAGGTAGAGCCCAACACACGTCCCGACGTAGAGCCCAACACACGTCCCGACGTAGAGCCCAACACACGTCCCGACGTAGAGCCCAACACACGTCCCGACGTAGAGCCCAACACACGTCCCGACGTAGAGCAAAACACACGTCCCGACGTAGAGTCCAACACACGTCCCGACGTAGAGCCCAACACACGTCCCGACGTAGAGCTGAATGTAAGCTAAATCCTGAGGTAGAGCCCAACACACGTCCCGACGCAGAGCGGAAAGTAAGTTAAATCCTGAGATAGAGCCCAACACACGTCCCGACATAGAGCGGAAAGTAAGCTAAATCCTGAGGTAGAGCCCAACACACGTCCCCACGTAGAGCTGAAAGTAAGCTAAATCCTAAGGTAGAGCCCAACACACGTCCCGACGTAGAGCCCAACACACGTCCCGACGTAGAGCCCAACACACATCCCGACGTAGAGCCCAACACACGTTCCGACGTAGAGCCCACACACGTCCCGACGTAGAGCAAAACACACGTCCCGACGTAGAGTCCAACACACGTCCCGACGTAGAGCCCAACACACGTCCCGACGTAGAGCTGGAAGTAAGCTACATCCCGACGTAGAGCCCAACACACGTCCCGACGTAGAGCTGAAAGTAAGCTAAATCCTGAGGTAGAGTCCAATACACATCCCCACGTAGAGCTGAAAGTAAGCTAAATCCTGAGGTAGAGTCCAACACACGTCCCGACGTAGAGCAAAACACACGTCCCGACGTAGAGTCCAACACACGTCCCGACGTAGAGCCCAACACACGTCCCGACGTAGAGCTGTAAGTAAGCTAAATCCCGACGTAGAGCCCAACACACGTCCCGACGTAGAGCTGGAAGTAAGCTACATCCCGACGTAGAGCCCAACACACGTCCCGACGTAGAGCTGAAAGTAAGCTAAATCCTGAGGTAGAGCCCAACACACGTCCCCACGTAGAGCTGAAAGTAAGCTAAATCCTGAGGTAGAGTCCAACACACGTCCCGACGTAGAGTCCAACACACGTCCCGACGTAGAGTCCAACACACGTCCCGACGTAGAGTCCAACACACGTCCCGACGTAGAGTCCAACACACGTCCCGACGTAGAGCTGGAAGGAAGCTACGTCCCGACGTAGAGCTAGAAGTAAGCTAAATCCCGACGTAGAGCCCAACACAGGTCCCGACGTAGAGCCCAACACACGTCCCGACGTAGAGCCCAACAGACGTCCCGACGTAGAGCCCAACACACGTCCCGACGTAGAGCACAACACACGTCCCGACGTAGAGCCCAACACACGTCCCGACGTAGAGCTGAATGTAAGCTAAATCCTGAGGTAAAGCCCAACACACGTCCCGACGCAGAGCGGAAAGTAAGCTAAATCCTGAGGTAGAGCCCAACAAACGTCCCGACGCAGAGCGGAAAGTAAGCTAAATCCTGAGATAGAGCCCAACAAACGTCCTGACGCAGAGCGGAAAGTAAGCTAAATCCTGAGGTAGAGCCCAACACACGTCCCCACGTAGAGCTGAAAGTAAGCTAAATCCTGAGGTAGAGCCCAACACACGTCCCGACGTAGAGCCCAACACACGTCCCGACGTAGAGCCCAACACACGTCCCGACGTAGAGTCCAAAACACGTCCCGACTCAGAGCCAAACACACGTCCCGACGTAGAGCCCAAAACACGTTCCGACGTAGAGCTGAAAGTAAGCTAAATCCTGAGGTAGAGCCCAACACACGTCCCGATGTAGAGCCCAACACACGTCCCGACGCAGAGCCAAACACACGTCCCGACGCAGAGCCAAACACACGTCCCGACGTAGAGCCCAACAAACGTTACGATGTAGAGCTGAAAGTAAGCTAAATCCTGATGTAGAGCCCAACACACGTCCCGACGAAGACCCCAACACACGTCCCGACGTAGAGCCCAACACACGTCCCTATGTAGAGCTGAAAGTAAGCTAAATCCTGATGTAGAGCCCAACACACGTCCCGACGCAGAGCCCAACACACGTCCCGACGTAGAGCGGAAAGTAAGCTAAATCCTGAGGTAGAGCCCAACACACGTCCCGACGCAGAGCGGAAAGCAAGCTAAATCCTGAGGTAGAGCCCAACACACGTCCCGACGCAGAGCGGAAAGTAAGCTAATCCTGATATAGAGCCCAACACACGTCCCGACGCAGAGCCCAACACACGTCCCGACGTAGAGCCCAACACACGTCCCGACGTAGACCTGAAAGTAAGCTAAATCCTGAGGTAGAGCCCAACGCACATCTCGACGCAGAGCGCAACACACGTCCCGACGTAGAGCCCCACACACGTCCCGACGTAGAGCCCCACACACGTCCCGACGTAGAGCCCGACACACGTCCCGACGTAGAGCCCGACACACGTCCCGACGTAGAGCCCAACACACGTCCCGACGTAGAGCCCCACACACATCCCGACGCAGAGCTCAACACACGTCCCGACGCAGAGCCCAACACATGTCCCGACGCAGAGCCAAACACACGTCCCGACGTAGAGCCCAACACACGTTACGATGTAGAGCTGAAAGTAAGCTAAATCCTGATGTAGAGCCCAACACACGTCCCGACGCAGACCCCAACACACGTCCCGACGTAGAGCCCAACACACGTCCCTATGTAGAGCTGAAAGTAAGCTAAATCCTGATGTAGAGCCCAACACACGTCCCGACGCAGAGCCCAACACACGTCCCGACGTAGAGCGGAAAGTAAGCTAAATCCTGAGGTAGAGCCCAACACACGTCCCGACGCAGAGCGGAAAGTAAGCTAAATCCTGAGGTAGAGCCCAACACACGTCCCGACGCAGAGCGGAAAGTAAGCTAAATCCTGAGGTAGAGCCCAACACACGTCCCCACGTAGAGCTGAAAGTAAGCTAAATCCTGAGGTAGAGCCCAACACACGTCCCGACGTAGAGCCCAACACACGTCCCGACGTAGAGACCAACACACGTCCCGACGCAGAGCTGAAAGTAAGCTAAACCCTGAGGTAGAGCCCAACACACGTCCCGACGTAGAGCTGAAAGTAAGCTAAATCCTGATGCAGAGCCCAACACACGTCCCGACGTAGAGCCCAACACACGTCCCGACGTAGAGCCCAACACACGTCCCGACGTAGAGCTGGAAATAAGCTAAATCCCGACGTAGAGCCCAACACACATCCCGACGAAGAGCCCAACACATGTCCTGACGTACAGCCCAACACACGTCCCGACGTAGACCTGAAAGTAAGCTAAATCCTGAGGTAGAGCCCAACACACGTCCCGACCTAGAGCCCAACACACGTCCCGACGTAGACCTGAAAGTAAGCTAAATCCTGAGGTAGAGCCCAACACACGTCCCGACGCAGAGCAGAAAGTAAGCTAAATCCTGAGGTGGAGTCCAACACACGTCCTGACGTAGAGTCCAACACACGTCCCGACGTAGAGTCCAACACACGTCCCGACGTAGAGCTGGAAGTAAGCTCAATCCCGACGTAGAGCCCAACACACGTCCCAACGTAGAGCAGAAAGTAAGCTAAATCCTGAGGTAGAGCCCAACACACGTCCCCACGTAGAGCTGAAAGTAAGCTAAATCCTGAGGTAGAGCCCAACACACGTCCCCACGTAGAGCTGAAAGTAAGCTAAATCCTGAGGTAGAGCCCAACACACGTCCCGACGTAGAGCCCAACACACGTCCCGACGTAGAGCCCAACACACGTCCCGACGCAGAGCGGAAAGTAAGCTAAATCCTGAGGTAGAGTCCAACACACGTCGCGACGTAGAGTCCAACACACGTCCCGACGTGGAGTCCAACGCACGTCCCGACGTAGAGCTGAAAGTAAGCTAAATCCTGAGGTAGAGCCCAACACACGTCCCGACGTACAGCCCAACACACGTCCCGACGTAGAGCCCAACACACGTCCCGACGTAGAGTCCTACGCACGTCCCGACGTAGAGCCCAATGCACGTCCCGACGCAGAGCCCAACACACGTCCCGACGTAGAGCCCAACACACGTCCCGACGTAGAGCTGAAAGTAAGGTAAATCCTGATGTAGAGCCCAACACACGTCCCGACGTAGAGCCCAACACACGTCCCGACGTAGAGCCCAACACACGTCCCGACGTAGAACCCAACACACGTCCCGACGCAGAGCCCAACACACGTCCCGACGCAGAGCCCAACACACGTCCCGACGCAGAGCCCAACACACGTCCCGTCGTAGAGCTGAACGTTAGCTAACTACAGACGTTGAGCCCAACACACGTCCCGACGTAGAGCTGAAAGTAAGCTAAATCCTGATGTAGAGCCCAACACACGTCCTGACGTAGAGCCCAAGACACGTCCCGACGTAGAACCCAAGACACGTCCCGACGTAGAGCCCAACACACGTCCCGACGTAGAGCTGGAAATAAGCTAAATCCCGACGTAGAGCCCAACACACATACCGACGTAGAGCCCAACACACGACCCGACGTAGAGCCCAACACACGTCCCGACGTAGAGCCCAACACACGTCCCGACGTAGAGTCCAACACACGTCCCGACGTAGAGCTGGAAATAAGCTAAATCCCGACGTAGAGCCCAACACAATCCCGACGTAGAGCCCAACACACGTCCCGACGCAGAGCTGAAAGTAAGCTAAATCCTGAGATAGAGCCCAACACATGTCCCAATGCAGAGCGGAAAGTAAGCTAAAACCTGAGGTGGAGTCCAACACACGTCCCGACGTAGAGTCCAACACACGTCCCGATGTAGAGTCCAACACACGTCCCGACGTAGAGTCCAACACACGTCCCGACGTACAGCCCCACACACGTCCTAACGTACAGCCCCACACACGTCCCGACGTAGAGCCCAACACACGTCCCGACGTAGAGCTGGAAGTAAGCTCAATCCCGACGTAGAGCCCAACACACGTCCCGACGTAGAGCTGGAAGTAAGCTCAATCCCGACGTAGAGCCCAACACACGTCCCGACGTAGAGCTGGAAGTAAGCTCAATCCCGACGTAGAGCCCAACACACGTCCCGACGTAGAGCTGAAAGTAAGCTAAATCCTGAGGTAGAGCCCAACACACGTCCCCACGTAGAGCTGAAAGTAAGCTAAATCCTGAGGTAGAGCCCAACACACGTCCCCACGTAGAGCTGAAAGTAAGCTAAATCCTGAGGTAGAGCCCAACACACGTCCCGACGTAGAGCCCAACACACGTCCCGACGTACAGCCCCACACACGTCCTAACGTACAGCCCCACACACGTCCCGACGTAGAGCCCAACACACGTCCCGACGCAGAGCCAAACACACGTCCCGACGTAGAGCCCAACACACGTCCCGACCTAGAGCCCAACACACGTCCCGACGCAGAGCGGAAAGTAAGCTAAATCCTGAGGTAGAGCCCAACACACGTCCCGACGCAGAGCGGAAAGTAAGCTAAATCCTGAGGTAGAGCCCAACACACGTCCCGACGTAGAGCCCAACACACGTCCCGACGTAGACCTGAAAGTAAGCTAAATCCCGACGTACAGCCCAACACACGTCCCGACGTAGAGTCCAACACACGTCCCGACGTAGAGCCCAACACACGTCCCTATGTAGAGCTGAAAGTAAGCTAAATCCTGATGTAGAGCCCAACACACGTCCCGACGCAGAGCCCAACACACGTCCCGACGTAGAGCGGAAAGTAAGCTAAATCCTGAGGTAGAGCCCAACACACGTCCCGACGCAGAGCGGAAAGTAAGCTAAATCCTGAGGTAGAGCCCAACACACGTCCCGACGCAGAGCGGAAAGTAAGCTAAATCCTGAGGTAGAGCCCAACACACGTCCCCACGTAGAGCTGAAAGTAAGCTAAATCCTGAGGTAGAGCCCAACACACGTCCCGACGTAGAGCCCAACACACGTCCCGACGCAGAGCTGAAAGTAAGCTAAACCCTGAGGTAGAGCCCAACACACGTCCTGACGTAGAGCTGAAAGTAAGCTAAATCCTGATGCAGAGCCCAACACACGTCCCGACGTAGAGCCCAACACACGTCCCGACGTAGAGCCCAACACACGTCCCGACGTAGAGTCCTACGCACGTCCCGACGTACAGCCCAACACACGTCCCGACGTAGACCTGAAAGTAAGCTAAATCCTGAGGTAGAGCCCAACACACGTCCCGACGCAGAGCAGAAAGTAAGCTAAATCCTGAGGTGGAGTCCAACACACGTCCTGACGTAGAGTCCAACACACGTCCCGACGTAGAGTCCAACACACGTCCCGACGTAGAGCTGGAAGTAAGCTCAATCCCGACGTAGAGCGCAACACACGTCCCAACGTAGAGCTGAAAGTAAGCTAAATCCTGAGGTAGAGCCCAACACACGTCCCCACGTAGAGCTGAAAGTAAGCTAAATCCTGAGGTAGAGCCCAACACACGTCCCCACGTAGAGCTGAAAGTAAGCTAAATCCTGAGGTAGAGCCCAACACACGTCCCGACGTAGAGCCCAACACACGTCCCGACGTAGAGCCCAACACACGTCCCGACGCAGAGCGGAAAGTAAGCTAAATCCTGAGGTAGAGTCCAACACACGTCACGACGTAGAGTCCAACACACGTCCCGACGTAGAGTCCAACGCACGTCCCGACGTAGAGCTGAAAGTAAGCTAAATCCTGAGGTAGAGCCCAACACACGTCCCGACGTACAGCCCAACACACGTCCCGACGTAGAGCCCAACACACGTCCCGACGTAGAGTCCTACGCACGTCCCGACGTAGAGCCCAACGCACGTCCCGACGCAGAGCCCAACACACGTCCCGACGTAGAGCCCAACACACGTCCCGACGTAGAGCTGAAAGTAAGCTAAATCCTGATGTAGAGCCCAACACACGTCCCGACGTAGAGCCCAACACACGTCCCGACGTAGAGGCCAACACACGTCCCGACGTAGAGCCCAACAAACGTCCCGACGCAGAGCGGAAAGTAAGCTAAAACCTGAGGTAGAGCCCAACACACGTCCCGACGCAGAGAGGAAAGTAAGCTAAATCCTGAGGTAGAGCCAAACACACGTCCCCACGTAGAGCCCAACACACGTCCCGACATTGACCTGAAAGTAAGCTAAATCCTGATATAGAGCCTAACACACGTCCCGACGTAGAGTCCAACACACGTCCCGACGTATAGTCCAACACACGTCCCGACGTAGAGTCCAACACACGTCCCGACGTAGAGCTGGAAGTAAGCTAAATCCCCACGTAGAGCCCAACACACGTCCCGACGTAGAGCCCAACACACGTCCCGACGTAGAGCCCAACACACGTCCCGACATTGACCTGAAAGTAAGCTAAATCCTGATATAGAGCCTAACACACGTCCCGACGTAGAGTCCAACACACGTCCCGACGTATAGTCCAACACACGTCCCGACGTAGAGTCCAACACACGTCCCGAAGTAGAGCTGGAAGTAAGCTAAATCCCCACGTAGAGCCCAACACACGTCCCGACGTAGAGCCCAACACACGTCCCGACGTAGAGCCCAACACACGTCCCGACGTAGAGCTGAAAGTAAGCTAAATCCTGAGGTAGAGCCCAACACACGTCCCGACGCAGAGCGGAAAGTAACCTAAATCCTGAGGTAGAGCCCAACACACGTCCCGACGCAGAGCGGAAAGTAAGCTAAATCCTGAGGTAGAGCCCAACACACGTCCCCACGTAGAGCGGAAAGTAAGCTAAATCCTGAGGTAGAGCCCAACACACGTCCCGACGTAGAGCCCAACACACGTCCCGACGTATACCTGAAAGTAAGCTAAATCCTGAGGTAGAGCCTAACACACGTCCCGACGTAGAGTCCAACACACGTCCCGACATAGAGTGCAACACACGTCCCGACTAAGAGTCCAACACACGTCCCGACGTAGAGTCCAACACACGTCCCGATGTAGAGTCCAACACACGTCCCGACGTAGAGTCCAACACACGTCCCGACGTACAGCCCCACACACGTCCTAACGTACAGCCCCACACACGTCCCGACGTAGAGCCCAACACACGTCCCGACGTAGAGCTGGAAGTAAGCTCAATCCCGACGTAGAGCCCAACACACGTCCCGACGTAGAGCTGGAAGTAAGCTCAATCCCGACGTAGAGCCCAACACACGTCCCGACGTAGAGCTGAAAGGAAGCTAAATCCTGAGGTAGAGCCCAACACACGTCCCCACGTAGAGCTGAAAGTAAGCTAAATCCTGAGGTAGAGCCCAACACACGTCCCCACGTAGAGCTGAAAGTAAGCTAAATCCTGAGGTAGAGCCCAACACACGTCCCCACGTAGAGCTGAAAGTAAGCTAAATCCTGAGGTAGAGCCCAACACACGTCCCGACGTAGAGCCCAACACACGTCCCGACGTAGAGCCCAACACACGTCCCGACGTACAGCCCCACACACGTCCTAACGTACAGCCCCACACACGTCCCGACGTAGAGCCCAACACACGTCCCGACGCAGAGCCAAACACACGTCCCGACGTAGAGCCCAACACACGTCCCGACCTAGAGCCCAACACACGTCCCGACGCAGAGCGGAAAGTAAGCTAAATCCTGAGGTAGAGCCCAACACACGTCCCGACGCAGAGCGGAAAGTAAGCTAAATCCTGAGGTAGAGCCCAACACACGTCCCGACGTAGAGCCCAACACACGTCCCGACGTAGACCTGAAAGTAAGCTAAATCCCGACGTACAGCCCAACACACGTCCCGACGTAGAGTCCAACACACGTCCCGACGTAGAGCCCAACACACGTCCCTATGTAGAGCTGAAAGTAAGCTAAATCCTGATGTAGAGCCCAACACACGTCCCGACGCAGAGCCCAACACACGTCCCGACGTAGAGCGGAAAGTAAGCTAAATCCTGAGGTAGAGCCCAACACACGTCCCGACGCAGAGCGGAAAGTAAGCTAAATCCT
The DNA here is from genome assembly GCF_034619465.1 of Leptosomus discolor. Lineage (NCBI taxonomy): Eukaryota > Metazoa > Chordata > Aves > Leptosomiformes > Leptosomidae > Leptosomus > Leptosomus discolor. The sequence continues at coordinate 556,559 of NW_028237847.1, read as the reverse complement.
GAGGTAGAGCCCAACACACGTCCCGACGCAGAGCGGAAAGTAAGCTAAATCCTGAGGTAGAGCCCAACACACGTCCCCACGTAGAGCTGAAAGTAAGCTAAATCCTGAGGTAGAGCCCAACACACGTCCCGACGTAGAGCCCAACACACGTCCCGACGTAGAGCCCAACACACGTCCCGACGCAGAGCTGAAAGTAAGCTAAACCCTGAGGTAGAGCCCAACACACGTCCCGACGTAGAGCTGAAAGTAAGCTAAATCCTGATGCAGAGCCCAACACACGTCCCGACGTAGAGCCCAACACACGTCCCGACGTAGAGCTGGAAATAAGCTAAATCCCGACGTAGAGCCCAACACACATCCCGACGAAGAGCCCAACACATGTCCTGACGTACAGCCCAACACACGTCCCGACGTAGACCTGAAAGTAAGCTAAATCCTGAGGTAGAGCCCAACACACGTCCCGACCTAGAGCCCAACACACGTCCCGACGTAGACCTGAAAGTAAGCTAAATCCTGAGGTAGAGCCCAACACACGTCCCGACGCAGAGCAGAAAGTAAGCTAAATCCTGAGGTGGAGTCCAACACACGTCCCGACGTAGAGTCCAACACACGTCCCGACGTAGAGTCCAACACACGTCCCGACGTAGAGCTGGAAGTAAGCTCAATCCCGACGTAGAGTCCAACACACGTCCCGACGTAGAGTCCAAGACACGTCCCGACGTAGAGCTGAAAGTAAGCTAAATCCTGAGGTAGAGCCCAACACACGTCCCCACGTAGAGCTGAAAGTAAGCTAAATCCTGAGGTAGAGCCCAACACACGTCCCCACGTAGAGCTGAAAGTAAGCTAAATCCTGAGGTAGAGCCCAACACACGTCCCGACGTAGAGCCCAACACACGTCCCGACGTAGAGCCCAACACACGTCCCGACGCAGAGCGGAAAGTAAGCTAAATCCTGAGGTAGAGTCCAACACACGTCGCGACGTAGAGTCCAACACACGTCCCGACGTAGAGTCCAATGCACGTCCCGACGTAGAGCTGAAAGTAAGCTAAATCTTGAGGTAGAGCCCAACACACGTCCCGACGTACAGCCCAACACACGTCCCGACGTAGAGCCCAACACACGTCCCGACGTAGAGTCCTACGCACGTCCCGACGTAGAGCCCAACGCACGTCCCGACGCAGAGCCCAACGCACGTCCCGACGCAGAGCCCAACACACGTCCCGACGTAGAGCCCAACACACGTCCCGACATAGAGCTGAAAGTAAGCTAAATCCTGATGTAGAGCCCAACACACGTCCCGACGTAGAGCCCAACACACGTCCCGACGCAGAGCCCAACACACGTCCCGACGCAGAGCCCAACACACGTCCCGACGCAGAGCCCAAAACACGTCCCGTCGTAGAGCTGAACGTTAGCTAACTACAGACGTTGAGCCCAACACACGTCCCGACGTAGAGATGAAAGTAAGCTAAATCCTGATGTAGAGCCCAACACACGTCCTGACGTAGAGCCCAAGACACGTCCCGACGTAGAACCCAAGACACGTCCCGACGTAGAGCCCAACACACGTCCCGACGTAGAGCTGGAAATAAGCTAAATCCCGACGTAGAGCCCAACACACATCCCGACGTAGAGCCCAACACACGTCCCGACGTAGAGCCCAACACACGTCCCGACGTAAAGCCCAACACACGTCCCGACGTAGAGTCCAACACACGTCCCGACGTAGAGCTGGAAATAAGCTAAATCCCGACGTAGAGCCCAACACAATCCCGACGTAGAGCCCAACACACGTCCCGACGCAGAGCTGAAAGTAAGCTAAATCCTGAGATAGAGCCCAACACATGTCCCGATGCAGAGCGGAAAGTAAGCTAAAACCTGAGGTGGAGTCCAACACACGTCCCGACGTAGAGTCCAACACACGTCCCGATGTAGAGTCCAACACACGTCCCGACGTAGAGTCCAACACACGTCCCGACGTACAGCCCCACACACGTCCTAACGTACAGCCCCACACACGTCCCGACGTAGAGCCCAACACACGTCCCGACGTAGAGCTGGAAGTAAGCTCAATCCCGACGTAGAGCCCAACACACGTCCCGACGTAGAGCTGGAAGTAAGCTCAATCCCGACGTAGAGCCCAACACACGTCCCGACGTAGAGCTGAAAGTAAGCTAAATCCTGAGGTAGAGCCCAACACACGTCCCCACGTAGAGCTGAAAGTAAGCTAAATCCTGAGGTAGAGCCCAACACACGTCCCCACGTAGAGCTGAAAGTAAGCTAAATCCTGAGGTAGAGCCCAACACAAGTCCCCACGTAGAGCTGAAAGTAAGCTAAATCCTGAGGTAGAGCCCAACACACGTCCCCACGTAGAGCTGAAAGTAAGCTAAATCCTGAGGTAGAGCCCAACACACGTCCCGACGTAGAGCCCAACACACGTCCCGACGTAGAGCCCAACACACGTCCCGACGTACAGCCCCACACACGTCCTAACGTACAGCCCCACACACGTCCCGACGTAGAGCCCAACACACGTCCCGACGCAGAGCCAAACACACGTCCCGACGTAGAGCCCAACACACGTCCCGACCTAGAGCCCAACACACGTCCCGACGCAGAGCGGAAAGTAAGCTAAATCCTGAGGTAGAGCCCAACACACGTCCCGACGCAGAGCGGAAAGTAAGCTAAATCCTGAGGTAGAGCCCAACACACGTCCCGACGTAGAGCCCAACACACGTCCCGACGTAGACCTGAAAGTAAGCTAAATCCCGACGTACAGCCCAACACACGTCCCAACGTAGAGTCCAACACACGTCCCGACGTAGAGTCCAACACACGTCCCGACGTAGACCTGGAAGTAAGCTAAATCCCGACGTAGAGCCCAACACACGTCCCGACGTAGAGCCCAACACACGTCCCGACGTAGAGCCCAACACACGTCCCGACGTAGAGCCCAACACACGTCCCGACGTAGAGCTGAATGTAAGCTAAATCCTGAGGTAGAGCCCAATACACGTCCCGACGCAGAGCGGAAAGTAAGCTAAATCCTGAGATAGAGCCCAACACACATCCCGACGTAGAGCGGAAAGTAAGCTAAATCCTGAGGTAGAGCCCAACACACGTCCCCACGTAGAGCTGAAAGTAAGCTAAATCCTAAGGTAGCGCCCAACACATGTCCCGACGTAGAGCCCAACACACGTCCCGACGTAGAGCCCAACACACGTCCCGACGTAGAGCCCAGCACACGTCCCGACGTAGAGCCCAACACACGTCCCGACGTAGAGCCCAACACACGTCCCGACGTAGAGCCCAACAAACGTCCCGACGCAGAGGTGAAAGTAAGCTAAATCCTGAGATAGAGCCCAACACATGTCCCGATGCAGAGCGGAAAGTAAGCTAAAACCTGAGGTGGAGTCCAACATACGTCCCGACGTAGAGTCCAACACACGTCCCGATGTAGAGTCCAACACACGTCCCGACGTAGAGTCCAACACACGTCCCGACGTACAGCCCCACACACGTCCTAACGTACAGCCCCACACACGTCCCGACGTAGAGCCCAACACACGTCCCGACGTAGAGCTGGAAGTAAGCTCAATCCCGACGTAGAGCCCAACACACGTCCCGACGTAGAGCTGGAAGTAAGCTCAATCCCGACGTAGAGCCCAACACACGTCCCGACGTAGAGCTGAAAGTAAGCTAAATCCTGAGGTAGAGCCCAACACACGTCCCCACGTAGAGCTGAAAGTAAGCTAAATCCTGAGGTAGAGCCCAACACACGTCCCCACGTAGAGCTGAAAGTAAGCTAAATCCTGAGGTAGAGCCCAACACAAGTCCCCACGTAGAGCTGAAAGTAAGCTAAATCCTGAGGTAGAGCCCAACACACGTCCCCACGTAGAGATGAAAGTAAGCTAAATCCTGAGGTAGAGCCCAACACACGTCCCGACGTAGAGCCCAACACACGTCCCGACGTAGAGCCCAACACACGTCCCGACGTACAGCCCCACACACGTCCTAACGTACAGCCCCACACACGTCCCGACGTAGAGCCCAACACACGTCCCGACGCAGAGCCAAACACACGTCCCGACGTAGAGCCCAACACACGTCCCGACCTAGAGCCCAACACACGTCCCGACGCAGAGCGGAAAGTAAGCTAAATCCTGAGGTAGAGCCCAACACACGTCCCGACGCAGAGCGGAAAGTAAGCTAAATCCTGAGGTAGAGCCCAACACACGTCCCGACGTAGAGCCCAACACACGTCCCGACGTAGACCTGAAAGTAAGCTAAATCCCGACGTACAGCCCAACACACGTCCCAACGTAGAGTCCAACACACGTCCCGACGTAGAATCCAACACACGTCCCGACGTAGACCTGGAAGTAAGCTAAATCCCGACGTAGAGCCCAACAAACGTCCCGACGTAGAGCCCAACACACGTCCCGACGTAGAGCCCAACACACGTCCCGACGTAGAGCCCAACACACGTCCCGACGTAGAGCTGAATGTAAGCTAAATCCTGAGGTAGAGCCCAATACACGTCCCGACGCAGAGCGGAAAGTAAGCTAAATCCTGAGATAGAGCCCAACACACATCCCGACGTAGAGCGGAAAGTAAGCTAAATCCTGAGGTAGAGCCCAACACACATCCCCACGTAGAGCTGAAAGTAAGCTAAATCCTAAGGTAGCGCCCAACACATGTCCCGACGTAGAGCCCAACACACGTCCCGACGTAGAGCCCAACACACGTCCCGACGTAGAGCCCAGCACACGTCCTGACGTAGAGCCCAACACACGTCCCGACGTAGAGCCCAACACACGTCCCGACGTAGAGCCCAACACACGTCCCGACTTAGTGTCCAACACACGTCCCGACGTAGAGTCCAACACACGTCCCGACGTAGACCTGGAAGTAAGCTAAATCCCGACGTAGAGCCCAACACACAACCCGACGTAGAGCTGGAAGTAAGCTAAATCCCCACGTAGAGCCCAACACACGTCCCGACGTAGAGCCCAACACACGTCCCGACGTAGACCCAACACACGTCCCGACGTAGAGCCCAACACACGTCCCGACGTAGAGCCCAACACACGTCCCGACGTCGAGTCCAACACACGTCCCGACGTAGAGTCCAACACACGTCCCGACGTAGAGCTAGAAGTAAGCTAAACCCCGACGTAGAGCTCAACACATGTCCCTACGTAGAGCCCAACACACGTCCCGACGTAGAGCCCAACACACGTCCCGACGTAGATCTGAAAGTAAGCAAAATCCTGACGTAGAGCCCAACACACATCCCGACGTAGAGCCCAACATACGTCCCGACGTAGAGCCCAACACACGTCCCGACGCAGAGCCCAACACACGTCCCGACGCAGAGCCTAACACACGTTCCGACGTAGAGCTGAAAATAAGCTAAATCCTGAGGTAGAGCCCAACACACGTCCCGACGCAGAGCGGAAAGTAAGCTAAATCCTGAGGTAGAGCCCAACACACGTCCCGACGCAGAGCGGAAAGCAAGCTAAATCCTGAGGTAGAGCCCAAAACACGTCCCGACGCAGAGCGGAAAGTAAGCTAAATCCTGAGGTAGAGCCCAACACACGTCCCGACGTAGAGCTGTAAGTAAGCTAAATCCTAAAGGTAGAGCCCAACACACGTCCCGACGTAGAGCCCAACACACGTCCCGACGTAGAGCCCAACGCACGTCCCGACGTAGAGCCCAACGCACGTCCCGACGTAGAGCCCAACGCACGTCCCGACGTAGAGCCCAACGTACGTCCCGACGTAGAGCCCAACGCAGGTCCCGACGTAGAGCCCAACGCACGTCCCGACGTAGAGCTGAAAGTAAGCTAAATCCTGAGGTAGAGCCCAACACACGTCCCCACGTAGATCTGAAAGTAAGCTAAATCCTGAGGTAGAGTCCAACACACGTCCCGACGTAGAGTCCAACACACGTCCCGACGTAGAGTCCAACACACGTCCCGACGTAGAGCTGGAAGTAAGCTACGTCCCGACGTAGAGCTAGAAGTAAGCTAAATCCCGACGTAGAGCCCAACACACGTCCCGACGTAGAGCCCAACACACGTCCCGACGTAGAGCCCAACACACGTCCCGACGTAGAGCCCAACACACGTCCCGACGTAGATCTGAAAGTAAGCAAAATCCTGACGTAGAGCCCAACACACGTCCCGACGTAGAGCCCAACACACGTCCCGACGCAGAGCCCAACACACGTCCCGACGCAGAGCCCAACACACGTCCCGACGCAGAGCCCAACACACGTTCCGATGTAGAGCTGAAAGTAAGCTAAATCCTGAGGTAGAGCCCAACACACGTCCCGACGCAGAGTGGAAAGTAAGCTAAATCCTGAGGTAGAGCCCAACACACGTCCTGACGCAGAGCGGAAAGTAAGCTAAATCCTGAGGTAGAGCCCAACACACGTCCCGACGCAGAGCGGAAAGTAAGGAAAGTAAGCTAAATCCTGAGGTAGAGCCCAACACACGTCCCGACGTAGAGTCCAACACACGTCTCGACGTAGAGTCCAACACACGTCCCGACGTAGAGTCCAACACACGTCCCGACGTAGAGCTGGAAGTAAGCTAAATCCCGACGTAGAGCCCAACACACGTCCCGACGTAGAGCCCAACACACGTCCCGACGTAGAGCCCAACACACGTCCCGACGTAGAGCCCAACACACGTCCCGACGTAGAGCTGGAAGTAAGCTAAATCCTGAGGTAGAGCCCAACACACGTCCCGACGTAGAGCCCAACACACGTCCCGACGTAGAGCCCAACACACGTCCCGACGTAGAGCTGAAAGTAAGCAAAATGCTGAGGTAGAGCCCAACACACGTCCCGACGCAGAGCGGAAAGTAATCTAAATCCTGAGGTAGAGCCCAACACACGTCCCGACGCAGCGGAAAGTAAGCTAAATCCTGAGGTAGAGCCCAACACACGTCCCGACGTAGAGCCCAACACACGTCCCGACGTAGAGCCCAACACACGTCCCGACGTAGAGTCCAACACACGTCCCGACGTAGAGCCCAACACACGTTGCGACGTAGAGAGGGAAGTAAGCTAAATCCCGACGTAGAGCCCAACACACGTCCCGACGTAGAGCCCAACACATGTCCCGACGTAGAACCCAACACACGTCCCGACGTAGAGACCAACACACGTCCCGACGTAGAGCCCAAAACACGTCCCGACGGAGAGACCAACACGCGTCCCGACGGAGAGCCCAACACACGCCCCGACGGAGAGCCCAACAGTCGCCCCGACGGAGAGGCCAACACACGTCCCGACGTAGAGCTGAAAGTAAGCTAAATCCTGACGTAGAGCCCAACGCACGTCCCGACGTAGAGCCCAACGCACGTCCCGACGTAGAGCCCAACGCACGTCCCGACGTAGAGCCCAACACACGTCCCGACGTAGAGCTGTAAGTAAGCTAAATCCTAAAGGTAGAGCCCAACACACGTCCCGACGTAGAGCCCAACACACGTCCCGACGTAGAGCCCAACACACGTCCCGACGCAGAACCCAACACACGTTCCGATGTAGAGCTGAAAGTAAGCGAAATCCTGATGTAGAGCCCAACACACGTCCCGACGCACAGCCCAACACACGTCCCGACGTAGAGCTGAAAGTAAGCTAAATCCTGAAGTAGAGCCCAACACACGTCCCGACGCAGAGCGGAAAGTAAGCTAAATCCTGAGGTAGAGCCCAACACACGTCCCGACACAGAGCGGAAAGTAAGATACATCCTGAGGTAGAGCCCAACACACGTCCCGACGTAGAGCCCAACACACGTCCCGACGTAGAGCCCAACACACGTCCCGACGTAGAGCCCAACACACGTCCCGACGTAGATCTGAAAGTAAGCTAAATCCTGAGGTAGAGCCCAACACACGTCCCCACGTAGAGCTGAAAGTAGTGTAAATCCTGAGGTAGAGTCCAACACACGTCCCGACGTAGAGTCCAACACACGTCCCGACGTAGAGTCCAACACACGTCCCGACGTAGACCTGGAAGTAAGCTAAATCCCGACGTAGAGCCCAACACACGTCCCGACGTAGAGCTGGAAGTAAGCTAAATCCCCACGTAGAGCCCAACACACGTCCCGACGTAGAGCCCAACACACGTCCCGACGTAGAGCCCAACACACGTCCCGACGTAGAGTCCAACACACGTCCCGACGTAGAGTCCAACACACGTCCCGACGTAGAGCTAGAAGTAAGCTAAATCCCGACATAGAGCCCAACACAAGTCCCGACGTAGAGCCCAACACACGTCCCGACGTAGAGCCCAACACACGTCCCGACGTAGAGCCCAACACACGTCCCGACGTAGAGCCCAACACACGTCCCGACGTAGAGCTGGAAGTAAGCTAAATCCCGACGTAGAGCCCAACACACGTCCCGACGTAGAGCTGGAAGTAAGCTAAATCCCGACGTAGAGCCCAACGCACGTCCCGACGTAGAGCTGAAAGTAAGCTAAATCCTGAGGTAGAGTCCAAAACAGGTCCCGACGTAGAGTCCAACACACGTCCCGACGTAGAGTCCAACACACGTCCCGACGTAGACATGGAAGTAAGCTAAATTCCGACGTAGAGCCCAACACACGTCCCGACGTAGAGCTGGAAGTAAGCTAAATCCCCACGTAGAGCCCAACACACGTCCCGACGTAGAGCCCAACACACGTCCCGACGTAGAGCCCAACACACGTCCCGACGTAGAGCCCAACACACGTCCCGACGTAGAGTCCAACACACGTCCCGACGTAGAGTCCAACACACGTCCCGACGTAGAGCTAGAAGTAAGCTAAATCCAGACGTAGAGCCCAACACACGTCCCGACGTAGAGCCCAACGCACGTCCCGACGTAGAGCCCAACACACGTCCCGACGTAGAGCCCAACACACGTCCCGACGTAGAGCTGGAAGTAAGCTAAATCCCGACGTAGAGCCCAACGCAGGTCCCGACGTAGAGCCCAACGCACGTCCCGACGTAGAGCTGAAAGTAAGCTAAATCCTGAGGTAGAGCCCAACACACGTCCCCACGTAGAGCTGAAAGTAAGCTAAATCCTGAGGTAGAGTCCAACACACGTCCCGACGTAGAGTCCAACACACGTCCCGACGTAGAGTCCAACACACGTCCCGACGTAGAGTCCAACACACGTCCCGACGTAGAGCTGGAAGTAAGCTACGTCCCGACGTAGAGCTAGAAGTAAGCTAAATCCCGACGTAGAGCCCAACACACGTCCCGACGTAGAGCCCAACACACGTCCCGACGTAGAGCCCAACACACGTCCCGACGTAGATCTGAAAGTAAGCAAAATCCTGACGTAGAGCCCAACACACGTCCCGACGTGGAGCCCAACACACGTCCCGACGCAGAGCCCAACACACGTCCCGACGCAGAGCCCAACACACGTCCCGACGCAGAGCCCAACACACGTTCCGATGTAGAGCTGAAAGTAAGCTAAATCCTGAGGTAGAGCCCAACACACGTCCCGACGCAGAGCGGAAAGTAAGCTAAATCCTGAGGTAGAGCCCAACACACGTCCTGACGCAGAGCGGAAAGTAAGCTAAATCCTGAGGTAGAGCCCAACACACGTCCCGACGCAGAGCGGAAAGTAAGCTAAATCCTGAGGTAGAGCCCAACACACGTCCCCACGTAGAGCTGAAAGTAAGCTAAATCCTGAGGTAGAGCCCAACACACGTCCCGACGTAGAGTCCAACACACGTCCCGACGTAGAGTCCAACACACGTCCCGACGTAGAGTCCAACACACGTCCCGACGTAGAGTCCAACACACGTCCCGACGTAGAGCTGGAAGTAAGCTAAATCCCCACGTAGAGCCCAACACACGTCCCGACGTAGAGCCCAACACACGTCCCGACGTAGAGCCCAACACACGTCCCGACGTAGAGCCCAACACACGTCCCGACGTAGAGCCCAACACACGTCCCGACGTAGAGCTGGAAGTAAGCTAAATCCTGAGGTAGAGCCCAACACACGTCCCGACGTAGAGCCCAACACACGTCCCGACGTAGAGCCCAACACACGTCCCGACGTAGAGCTGAAAGTAAGCAAAATGCTGAGGTAGAGCCCAACACACGTCCCGACGCAGAGCGGAAAGTAATCTAAATCCTGAGGTAGAGCCCAACACACGTCCCGACGCAGCGGAAAGTAAGCTAAATCCTGAGGTAGAGCCCAACACACGTCCCCACGTAGAGCGGAAAGTAAGCTAAATCCTGAGGTAGAGCCCAACACACGTCCCGACGTAGAGCCCAACACACGTCCCGACGTAGAGCCCAACACACGTCCCGACGTAGAGTCCAACACACGTCCCGACGTAGAGCCCAACACACGTTGCGACGTAGAGAGGGAAGTAAGCTAAATCCCGACGTAGAGCCCAACACACGTCCCGACGTAGAGCCCAACACATGTCCCGACGTAGAACCCAACACACGTCCCGACGTAGAGACCAACACACGTCCCGATGTAGAGCGCAACACACGTCCCGACGTAGAGCGCAACACACGTCCCGACGTAGAGCCCAAAACACGTCCCGACGGAGAGACCAACACACGTCCCGACGGAGAGCCCAACACACGCCCCGACGGAGAGCCCAACAGTCGCCCCGACGGAGAGGCCAACACACGTCCCGACGTACAGCTGAAAGTAAGCTAAATCCTGACGTAGAGCCCAACGCACGTCCCGACGTAGAGCCCAACGCACGTCCCGACGTAGAGCCCAACGCACGTCCCGACGTAGAGCCCAACACACGTCCCGACGTAGAGCTGTAAGTAAGCTAAATCCTAAAGGTAGAGCCCAACACACGTCCCGACGTAGAGCCCAACACACGTCCCGACGTAGAGCCCAACACACGTCCCGACGTAGAGCCCAACACACGTCCCGACGCAGAGCCCAACACACGTTCCGATGTAGAGCTGAAAGTAAGCGAAATCCTGATGTAGAGCCCAACACACGTCCCGACGCACAGCCCAACACACGTCCCGACGTAGAGCTGAAAGTAAGCTAAATCCTGAAGTAGAGCCCAACACACGTCCCGACACAGAGCGGAAAGTAAGCTAAATCCTGAGGTAGAGCCCAACACACGTCCCGACGCAGAGCGGAAAGTAAGATACATCCTGAGGTAGAGCCCAACACACGTCCCGACGTAGAGCCCAACACACGTCCCGACGTAGAGCCCAACACACGTCCCGACGTAGAGCCCAACACACGTCCCGACGTAGATCTGAAAGTAAGCTAAATCCTGAGGTAGAGCCCAACACACGTCCCCACGTAGAGCTGAAAGTAGTGTAAATCCTGAGGTAGAGTCCAACACACGTCCCGACGTAGAGTCCAACACACGTCCCGACGTAGAGTCCAACACACGTCCCGACGTAGACCTGGAAGTAAGCTAAATCCCGACGTAGAGCCCAACACACGTCCCGACGTAGAGCTGGAAGTAAGCTAAATCCCCACGTAGAGCCCAACACACGTCCCGACGTAGAGCCCAACACACGTCCCGACGTAGAGCCCAACACACCTCCCGACGTAGAGCCCAACACACGTCCCGACGTAGAGTCCAACACACGTCCCGACGTAGAGCTAGAAGCAAGCTAAATCCCGACATAGAGCCCAACACAAGTCCCGACGTAGAGCCCAACACACGTCCCGACGTAGAGCCCAACACACGTCCCGACGCAGAGCCCAACACACGTCCCGACGCAGAGCCCAACACACGTCCCGACGTAGAGCCCAACACACGTCCCGACGTAGAGCTGGAAGTAAGCTAAATCCCGACGTAGAGCCCAACACACGTCCCGACGTAGAGCTGGAAGTAAGCTAAATCCCGACGTAGAGCCCAACGCACGTCCCGACGTAGAGCTGAAAGTAAGCTAAATCCTGAGGTAGAGAACAACACAGGTCCCGACGTAGAGTCCAACACACGTCCCGACTTAGAGTCCAACACACGTCCCGACGTAGAGTCCAACACACGTCCCGACGTAGACCTGGAAGTAAGCTAAATCCCGACGTAGAGCCCAACACACGTCCCGACGTAGAGCTGGAAGTAAGCTAAATCCCCACGTAGAGCCCAACACACGTCCCGACGTAGAGCCCAACACACGTCCCGACGTAGAGCCCAACACACGTCCCGACGTAGAGCCCAACACACGTCCCGACGTAGAGTCCAACACACGTCCCGACGTAGAGTCCAACACACGTCCCGACGTAGAGCTAGAAGTAAGCTAAATCCCGACGTAGCGCCCAACACACGTCCCGACGTAGAGCCCAACACACGTCCCGACGTAGAGCCCAACACACGTCCCGACGTAGAGCTGGAAGTAAGCTAAATCCCGACGTAGAGCCCAACACACGTCCCGACGTAGAGCTGGAAGTAAGCTAAATCCCGACGTAGAGCCCAACGCACGTCCCGACGTAGAGCTGAAAGTAAGCTAAATCCTGAGGTAGAGCCCAACACACGTCCCCACGTAGAGCTGAAAGTAAGCTAAATCCTGAGTTAGAGTCCAACACACGTCCCGACGTAGAGTCCAACACACGTCCCGACGTAGAGTCCAACACACGTCCCGACGTAGAGCTGGAAGTAAGCTACGTCCCGACGTAGAGCTAGAAGTAAGCTAAATCCCGACGTAGAGCCCAACACACGTCCCGACGTAGAGCCCAACACACGTCCCGACGTAGATCTGAAAGTAAGCAAAATCCTGACGTAGAGCCCAACACACGTCCCGACGTAGAGCCCAACACACGTCCCGACGCAGAGCCCAACACACGTCCCGACGCAGAGCCCAACACACGTTCCGATGTAGAGCTGAAAGTAAGCTAAATCCTGAGGTAGAGCCCAACACACGTCCCGACGCAGAGCGGAAAGTAAGCTAAATCCTGAGGTAGAGCCCAACACACGTCCCGACGCAGAGCGGAAAGTAAGCTAAATCCTGAGTTAGAGCCAAACACACGTCCCCACGTAGAGCTGAAAGTAAGCTAAATCCTGAGGTAGAGCCCAACACACGTCCCGACGTAGAGTCCAACACACGTCCCGACGTAGAGTCCAACACACGTCCCGACGTAGAGTCCAACACACGTCCCGACGTAGAGTCCAACACACGTCCCGACGTAGAGCTGGAAGAAAGCTAAATCCCCACGTAGAGGCCAACACACGTCCCGACGTAGAGCCCAACACACGTCCCGACGTAGAGCCCAACACACGTCCCGACGTAGAGCCCAACACACGTCCCGACGGAGAGCCCAACACACGTCCCGACGTAGAGCTGGAAGTAAGCTAAATCCCCACGTAGAGCCCAACACACGTCCCGACATAGAGCCCAACACACGTCCCGACGTAGAGCCCAACACACGTCCCGACGTAGAGTCCAACACACGTCCCGACGTAGAGCTGGAAGTAAGCTAAATCCCCACGTAGAGCCCAACACACGTCCCGACGTAGAGCCCAACACACGTCCCGACGTAGAGCCCAACACACGTCCCGACGTAGAGCCCAACACACGTCCCGACGTAGAGCCCAACACACGTCCCGACGTAGAGCCCAACACACGTCCCGACGTAGAGCTGAAAGTAAGCAAAATGCTGAGGTAGAGCCCAACACACGTCCCGACGCAGAGCGGAAAGTAAGGAAAATGCTGAGGTAGAGCCCAACACACGTCCCGACGCAGAGCGGAAATTAAGCTAAATCCTGAGGTAGAGCCCAACACACGTCCCCACGTAGAGCGGAAAGTAAGTTAAATCCTGAGGTAGAGCCCAACACACGTCCCGACGTAGAGCCCAACACACGTCCCGACGTAGAGCCCAACACACGTCCCGACGTAGAGCCCAACACACGTCGCGACGTAGAGTCCAACACACGTCCCGACGTAGAGCCCAACACACGTTCCGACGTAGAGAGGGAAGTAAGCTAAATCCCGACGTAGAGCCCAACGCACGTCCCGACGTAGAGCCCAACACATGTCCCGACGTAGAACCCAACACACGTCCCGACGTAGAGCCCAACACACGTCCCGACGTAGAGCCCAACAGACGTCCCGACGTAGAGCTGAAAGTAAGCTAAATCCTGACTTAGAGCCCAACACACGTCCCGACGTAGAGCCCAACACACGTCCCGATGTAGAGCCCAACACACGTCCCGACGTAGAGCCCAACACACGTCCCGACGGAGAGACCAAGACACGTCCCGACGGAGAGCCCAACACACGCCCCGACGGAGAGCCCAACAGTCGCCCCGACGGAGAGCCCAACACACGTCCCGACGTAGAGCTGAAAGTAAGCTAAATCCTGACGTAGAGCCCAACGCACGTCCCGACGTAGAGCCCAACGCACGTCCCGACGTAGAGCCCAACGCACGTCCCGACGTAGAGCCCAACGCACGTCCCGACGTAGAGCTGTAAGATAAATCCTAAAGGTAGAGCCCAACACACGTCCCGACGTAGAGCCCAACGCACGTCCCGACGTAGAGCCCAACGCACGTCCCGACGTAGAGCCCAACGCACGTCCCGACGTAGAGCCCAACGCAGGTCCCGACGTAGAGCCCAACGCACGTCCCGACGCAGAGCCCAACACACGTTCCGATGTAGAGCTGAAAGTAAGCGAAATCCTGATGTAGAGCCCAACACACGTCCCGACGCACAGCCCAACACACGTCCCGACGTAGAGCTGAAAGTAAGCTAAATCCTGAAGTAGAGCCCAACACACGTCCCGACGCAGAGCGGAAAGTAAGCTAAATCCTGAGGTAGAGCCCAACACACGTCCCGACGCAGAGCGGAAAGTAAGCTAAATCCTGAGGTAGAGCCCAACACACGTCCCCACGTAGAGCTGAAAGTAAGCTAAATCCTGAGGTAGAGCCCAACACACGTCCCGACGTAGAGTCCAACACACGTCCCGACGTAGAGTCCAACACACGTCCCGACGTAGAGTCCAACACACGTCCTGACGTAGAGCTGGAAGTAAGCTAAATCCCCACGTAGAGCCCAACACACGTCCCGACGTAGAGCCCAACACACGTCCCGAAGGAGAGCCCAACACACGTCCCGACGGAGAGCCCAACACACGTCCCGATGTAGAGCTGGAAGTAAGCTAAATCCCCACGTAGAGCCCAACACACGTCCCGACGTAGAGCCCAACACACGTCCCGACGTAGAGCCCAACACACGTCCCGACGTAGAGTCCAACACACGTCCCGACGTAGAGCTGGAAGTAAGCTAAATCCCCACTTAGAGCCCAACACACGTCCCGACGTAGAGCCCAACACACGTCCCGACGTAGAGCCCAACACACGTCCCGACGTAGAGCCCAACACACGTCCCGACGTAGAGCTGAAAGTAAGCAAAATGCTGAGGTAGAGCCCAACACACGTCCCGACGCAGAGCGGAAAGTAAGCAAAATGCTGAGGTAGAGCCCAACACACGTCCCGACGCAGAGCGGAAAGTAAGCTAAATCCTGAGGTAGAGCCCAACACACGTCCCCACGTAGAGCGGAAAGTAAGTTAAATCCTGAGGTAGAGCCCAACACACGTCCCGACGTAGAGCCCAACACACGTCCCGACGTAGAGCCCAACACACGTCCCGACGTAGAGCCCAACACACGTCGCGACGTAGAGTCCAACACACGTCCCGACGTAGAGCCCAACACACGTTCCGACGTAGAGAGGGAAGTAAGCTAAATCCGGACGTAGAGCCCAACGCACGTCCCGACGTAGAGCCCAACACATGTCCCGACGTAGAACCCAACACACGTCCCGACGTAGAGCCCAACACACGTCCCGATGTAGAGCCCAACACACGTCCCGACGTAGAGCCCAACACACGTCCCGACGGAGAGACGAAGACATGTCCCGACGGAGAGCCCAACACACGCCCCGACGGAGAGCCCAACAGTTGCCCCGACGGAGAGCCCAACACACGTCCCGAAGTAGAGCTGAAAGTAAGCTAAATCCTGACGTAGAGCCCAACGCACGTCCCGACGTAGAGCCCAACGCACGTCCCGACGTAGAGCCCAACGCACGTCCCGACGTAGAGCCCAACGCACGTCCCGACGTAGAGCCCAACGCACGTCCCGACGTAGAGCCCAACACACGTCCCGACGTAGAGCTGTAAGTAAGATAAATCCTAAAGGTAGAGCCCAACACACGTCCCGACGTAGAGCCCAACATACGTCCCGACGTAGAGCCCAACACACGTCCCGACGTAGAGCCCAACGCACGTCCCGACGTAGAGCCCAACGCACGTCCCGACGTAGAGCCCAACGCACGTCCCGACGTAGAGCCCAACGCACGTCCCGACGTAGAGCCCAACGCAGGTCCCGACGTACAGCCCAACGCACGTCCCGACGCAGAGCCCAACACACGTTCCGATGTAGAGCTGAAAGTAAGCGAAATCCTGATGTAGAGCCCAACGCACGTCCCGACGCACAGCCCAACACACGTCCCGACGTAGAGCTGAAAGTAAGCTAAATCCTGAAGTAGAGCCCAACACACGTCCCGACGCAGAGCGTAAAGTAAGCTAAATCCTGAGGTAGAGCCCAACACACATCCCGACGCAGAGCGGAAAGTAAGCTAAATCCTGAGGTAGAGCCCAACACACGTCCCGACGTAGAGCCCAACACACGTCCCGACGTAGAGCCCAACACACATCCCGACGTAGAGCCCAACACACGTCCCGACGTAGAGCCCAACACACGTCCCGACGTAGAGCTTCAAGTAAGTTAAATCCTGACGTAGAGCCCAACACACGTCCCGACGTAGAGCCCAACACACGTCCCGACGTAGAACCCAACACACGTCCCGACGTAGAGCCCAACACACGTCCCGACGCAGAGCCCAACACACGTCCCGACGCAGAGCCCAACACACGTCCCGACGCAGAGCCCAACACACGTCCCGACGCAGAGCCCAACACACGTCCCGACGTAGAGCTGGAAGTAAGCTAAATCCCGACGTAGAGCCCAACAGACGTCCCGACGTAGAGCTGGAAGTAAGCTAAATCCCGACGTAGAGCCCAACGCACGTCCCGACGTAGAGCTGAAAGTAAGCTAAATCCCGAGGAAGAGCCCAACACACGTCCCGACGCAGAGCCCAACACACGTCCCTACGTAGAGCTGAAAGTAAGCTAAATCCTGAGGTAGAGCCCAACACACGACCCGACGCAGAGCGGAAAGTAAGCTAAATCCTGAGGTAGAGCCCAACACACGTCCCCACGTAGAGCTGAAAGTAAGCTAAATCCTGAGGTAGAGCCCAACACACGTCCCGACATAGACCTGAGAGTAAGCTAAATCCTGATGTAGAGCCTAACACACGTCCCGACTTAGAGCCCAACACACGTCCCGACATAGACCTGAAAGTAAGCTCAATCCTGATGTAGAGTCCAATACACGTCCCGACGTAGAGTCCAACACACGTCCCCACGTAGAGTCCAACACACGTCCCGACGTAGAGTCCAAGACACGTCCCGACGTAGAGTCCAAGACACGTCCCGACGTAGAGCTGGAAGTAAGCTAAATCCCCACGTAGAGCCCAACACACATCCCGACGTAGAGCCCAACACACGTCCCGACGTAGAGCCCAACACACGTCCCGACGTAGAGCTGAAAGTAAGCTAAATCCTGAGGTAGAGCCCAACACACGTCCCGACGCAGAGCGGAAAGTAAGCTAAATCCTGAGATAGAGCCCAAAAAACGTCCCGACGCAGAGCGGAAAGTAAGCTAAATCCTGAGGTAGAGCCCAACACACGTCCCCACGTAGAGCGGAAAGTAAGCTAAATCCTGAGGTAGAGCCCAACACACGTCCCGACGTAGAGCCCAACACACGTCCCGACGTAGAGCCCAACACACGTCCCGACGTAGAACCCAACACACGTCCCGACGGAGAGCCCAACACACGTCCCGACGTACAGATGAAAGTAAGCTAAATCCTGACGTAGAGCCAAACGCACGTCCCGACGTAGAGACCAACGCACGTCCCGACGTAGAGCGGGAAGTAAGCTAAATCCCGACGTAGAGCCCAACACACGTTCCGACGTAGAGAGGGAAGTAAGCTAAATACCGACGTAGAGCCCAACACACGTCCCGACGTAGAGCCCAACACACGTCCCGACGTAGAGCCCAACACACGTCCCGACGGAGAGCCCAACACACGTCCCGACGTAGAGCTGAAAGTAAGCTAAATCCTGACGTAGAGCCCAACGCACGTCCCGACGTAGAGACCAACGCACGTCGCGACGTAGAGACCAACGCACGTCCCGACGTAGAGCCCAACGCACGTCCCGACGTAGAGCCCAACGCACGTCCCGACGTAGAGCTGAAAGTAAGCTAAATCCTGATGTAGAGCCCAACACACGTCCCGACGTAGAGCCCAACAGACGTCCCGACGTAGAGCCCAACACACGTCCCGACGTAGAGCCCAACGCACGTCCCGACGTAGAGCCCAACGCACGTCCCGACGTAGACCCCAACGCACGTCCCGACGTAGAGCCCAACGCACGTCCCGACGTAGAGCCCAACGCAGGTCCCGACGTAGAGCCCAACGCAGGTCCCGACGTAGAGCCCAAAGCACATCCCGACGTAGAGCCCAACGCACGTCCCGACGTAGAGCTGAAAGTAAGCTAAATCCTGATGTAGAGCCCAACACACGTCCCGACATAGAGCCCAACACACGTCCCGACGGAGAGCCCAACACACGTCCCGACGGAGAGCCCAACACACGTCCCGACGGAGAGCCCAACACACGCCCCGACGGAGAGCCCAACACTCGCCCCGACGGAGAGCCCAACACACGTCCCGACGTAGAGCTGAAAGTAAGCTCAATCCTGATGTAGAGTCCAAAACACGTCCCGACGTAGAGTCCAACACACGTCCCGACGTAGAGTCCAACACACGTCCCGACGTAGAGTCCAACACACGTCCCGACGTAGAGTCCAACACACGTCCCGACGTAGAGCTGGAAGTAAGCTAAATCCCCACGTAGAGCCCAACACACATCCCGACGTAGAGCCCAACACACGTCCCGACGCAGAGCTGAAAGTAAGCTAAATCCTGAGGTAGAGCCCAACACACGTCCCGACGCAGAGCGGAAAGTAAGCTAAATCCTGAGGTACAGCCCAACACACGACCCGACGCAGAGCGGAAAGTAAGCTAAATACTCAGGTAGAGCCCAACACACATCTCCACGTAGAGCTGAAAGTAAGCTAAATTCTGAGGTAGAGCCCAACACACGTCCCGACATAGACCTGAAAGTAAGCTAAATCCTGATGTAGAGCCTAACACACGTCCCGACGTAGAGCCCAACACACGTCCCGACATAGACCTGAAAGCAAGCTCAATCCTGATGTAGAGTCCAACACACGTCCCGACGTAGAGTCCAAAACACGTCCCCACGTAGAGTCCAACACACGTCCCGACGTAGAGTCCAACACACGTCCCGACGTAGAGTCCAACACACGTCCCGACGTAGAGCTGGAAGTAAGCTAAATCCCCACGTAGAGCCCAACACACATCCCGACGTAGAGCCCAACACACGTCCCGACGTAGAGCCCAACACACGTCCCGACGTAGAGCTGAAAGTAAGCTAAATCCTGAGGTAGAGCCCAACACACGTCCCGACGCAGAGCGGAAAGTAAGCTAAATCCTGAGGTAGAGCCCAAAAAACGTCCCGACGCAGAGCGGAAAGTAAGCTAAATCCTGAGGTAGAGCCCAACACACGTCCCCACGTAGAGCGGAAAGTAAGATAAATCCTGAGGTAGAGCCGAACACACGTCCCGACGTAGAGCCCAACACACGTCCCCACGTAGAGCTGAAAGTAAGCTAAATCTTGATGTAGAGCCCAACACACGTCCCGACGTAGAGCCCAACACACGTCCCGACGCAGAGCCCAACACACGTCCCGACGCAGAGCCCAACACACGTCCCGACGCAGAGCCCAACACCCGTCCCGACGTAGAGCGCAACACATGTTCCGACGTAGAGCTGAAAGTAAGCTAAATCCTGATGTAGAGCCCAACACACGTCCCGACGTAGAGCCCAACACACGTCCCGACGTAGAGCCCAACACACGTCCCGACGTAGAGCCCAACACACGTCCCGACGCAGAGCCCAACACACGTCCCGACGCAGAGCCCAACACACGTCCCGACGCAGAGCCCAACACCCGTCCCGACGTAGAGCCCAACACACGTTCCGACGTAGAGCTGAAAGTAAGCTAAATCCTGATGTAGAGCCCAACACACGTCCCGACGCAGAGCCTAACGCACGTCCCGACGTAGAGCTGAAAGTAAGCTAAATCCTGAGGTAGAGCCCAACACACGTCCCGACCCAGAGAGGAAAGTAAGCTAAATCCTGAGGTAGAGCCCAACACACGTCCCGACGCAGAGCGGAAAGTCAGCTAAATCCTGAGGTACAGCGAAACACACGTCCCGACGCAGAGCGGAATAAAAGCTAAATCCTGAGGTAGAGCCCAACACACGTCCCCACGTAGAGCTGAAAGTAAGCTAAATCCTGAGGTAGAGCCCAACACACGTCCCGACGTAGAGCCCAACACACGTCCCGACGTAGAGCCCAACACATGTCCCGACGTAGACCTGAAAGTAAGCTAAATCCTGATGTAGAGTCCAACACACGTCCCGACGTAGAGTCCAACACACATCCCGACGTAGAGTCCAACACACGTCCCGACGTAGAGCTGAAAGTAAGCTAAATCCTGATGTAGAGCCCAACACACGTCCCGACGCAGAGCCCAACACACGTCCCTACATAGAGCTGAAAGTAAGCTAAATCCTGACGTAGAGCCCAACAGACGTCCCGACGCAGAGCGGAAAGTAAGCTAAATCCTGAGGTACAGCCCAACACACGACCCGACGCAGAGCGGAAACTAAGCTAAATCCTGAGGTAGAGCCCAACACACGTCCCCACGTAGAGCTGAAAGTAAGCTAAATCCTGAGGTAGAGCCCAACACACGTCCCGACATAGACCTGAAAGTAAGCTAAATCCTGATGTAGAGCCTCACACACGTCCCGACGTAGAGCCCAACACACGTCCCGACATAGACCTGAAAGTAAGCTCAATCCTGATGTAGAGTCCAACACACGTCCCCACGTAGAGTCCAACACACGTCCCGACGTACAGTCCAACACACGTCCCGACGTAGAGTCCAACACACGTCCCGACGTAGAGTCCAACACACGTCCCGACGTAGAGTCCAACACACGTCCCGACGTAGAGCTGGAAGTAAGCTAAATCCCCACGTACAGCCCAACACACATCCCGACGTAGAGCCCAACACACATCCCGACGTAGAGCCCAACACACGTCCCGACGGAGAGCCCAACACACGTCCCGACGTAGAGCGGGAAGTAAGCTAAATCCCGACGTAGAGCCCAACACACGTTCCGACGTAGAGCGGGAAGTAAGCTAAATCCCGACGTAGAGCCCAACACACGTCCCGACGTAGAGCCCAACACACGTCCCGACGGAGAGCCCAACACACGTCCCGACGGAGAGCCCAACACACGTCCCGACGGAGGGCCCAACACACGTCCCGACGGAGGGCCCAACACACGTCCCGACGTAGAGCTGAAAGAAACCTAAATCCTGACGTAGAGCCCAACGCACGTCCCGACGTAGAGCCCAACGCACGTCCCGACGTAGAGCCCAACGCACGTCCCGACGTAGAGCCCAACGCACGTCCCGACGTAGAGCCCAACGCACGTCCCGACGTAGAGCTGAAAGTAAGCTAAATCCTGATGTAGAGCCCAACACACGTCCCGACGTAGAGCCCAACAGACGTCCCGACGTAGAGCCCAACAGACGTCCCGACGTAGAGCCCAACAGACGTCCCGACGTAGAGCCCAACAAACGTCCCGACGTGGAGCCCAACGCACGTCCCGACGTAGAGCCCAACGCACGTCCCGACGTAGAGCCCAACGCAGGTCCCGACGTAGAGCCCAACGCAGGTCCCGACATAGAGCCCAACGCACATCCCGACGTAGAGCCCAACGCACATCCCGACGTAGAGCCCAACACATGTCCCGACGTAGAGCCCAACACACGTCCCGACGTAGAGCCAAACACACGTCCCCACGTAGAGCTGAAAGTAAGCTAAATCCTGATGTAGAGCCCAACACACGTCCCGACGTAGAGCCCAACACACGTCCCGACGTAGAGCCCAACACACGTCCCGACGTAGAGCCCAACACACGTCCCGACGCAGAGCCCAACACACGTCCCGACGCAGAGCCCAACAAACGTCCCGACGTAGAGCCCAACACACGTCCCGACGTAGAGCTGAAAGTAAGCTAAATCCTGATGTAGAGCCCAACACACGTCCCGACGCAGAGCCCAACACACGTCCCGACGTAGAGCTGAAAGTAAGCTAAATCCTGAGGTAGAGCCCAACACACGTCCCGACCCAGAGCGGAAAGTAAGCTAAATCCTGAGGTAGAGCCCAACACACGTCCCGACGCAGAGCGGAAAGTCAGCTAAATCCTGAGGTACAGCGAAACACACGTCCCGACGCAGAGCGGAAAGTCAGCTAAATCCTGAGGTACAGCGAAACACACGTCCCGACGCAGAGCGGAATGAAAGCTAAATCCTGAGGTAGAGCCCAACACACGTCCCCACGTAGAGCTGAAAGTAAGCTAAATCCTGAGGTAGAGCCCAACACACGTCCCGACGTAGAGCCCAACACATGTCCCGACGTAGACCTGAAAGTAAGCTAAATCCTGATGTAGAGTCCAACACACGTCCCGACGTAGAGTCCAACACACATCCCGACGTAGAGTCCAACACACGTCCCGACGTAGAGCTGAAAGTAAGCTAAATCCTGATGTAGAGCCCAACACACGTCCCGACGCAGAGCCCAACACACGTTCCTACATAGAGCTGAAATAAGCTAAATCCTGAGGTAGAGCCCAACACACGTCCCGACGTAGAGTCCAACACACGTCCCGACGTAGAGTCCAACACACGTCCCGACGTAGAGTCCAACACACGTCCCGACGTAGAGTCCAACACACGTCCCGACGTAGAGCTGGAAGTAAGCTAAATCCCGACGTAGAGCCCAACACACGTCCCGACGTAGAGCCCAAAACACGTCCCGACGTAGAGCCCAACACACGTTCCGATGTAGAGCTGAAAGTAAGCTAAATCCTGATGTAGAGCCCAACACACGTCCCGACGCAGAGCCCAACACACGTCCCGACGTAGAGCCCAACGCACGTCCCGACGTAGAGCCCAACGCACGTCCCGACGTAGAGCCCAACGCACGTCCCGACGCAGAGCCCAACACACGTCCCGACGTGTAGCTGAAAGCAAGCTAAATCCTGATGTAGAGCCCAACACACGTCCCGACGCAGAGCGGAAAGTAAGCTAAATCCTGAGGTAGAGCCCAAAAAACGTCCCGACGTAGAGCCCAACACACGTCCCGACGTAGAGCCCAACACACGTCCCGACGCAGAGCCCAACAGACGTCCCGACGTAGAACCCAACACACGTCCCGACGAAGAGCCCAACACACGTCCCGACGTAGAGCACAACACACGTTCCGACGTAGAGCTGAAAGTAAGCTAAATCCTGATGTAGAGCCCAACACACGTCCCGACGCAGAGCCCAACACACGTCCCGACGTAGAGCTGAAAGTAAGCTAAATCCTGAGGTAGAGCCCAACACACGTCCCGACGCAGAGCGGAAAGTAAGCTAAATCCTGAGGTAGAGCCCAACACACGTCCCGACGCAGAGCGGAAAGTCAGCTAAATCCTGAGGTACAGCGAAACACACGTCCCGACGCAGAGCGGAAAGTAAGCTAAATCCTGAGGTAGAGCCCAACACACGTCCCGACGTAGAGCCCAACACATGTCCTGACGTAGACCTGAAAGTAAGCTAAATCCTGATGTAGAGTCCAACACACGTCCCGACGTAGAGTCCAACACACGTCCCGACGTAGAGTCCAACACACGTCCCGACGTAGAGTCCAACACACGTCCCGACGTAGAGTCCAAGACACGTCCCGACGTAGAGCTGAAAGTAAGCTAAATCCTGATGTAGAGCCCAACACACGTCCCGACGCAGAGCCCAACACACGTCCCTACGTAGAGCTGAAAGTAAGCTAAATCCTGAGGTAGAGCCCAACACACGTCCCGACGCAGAGCGGAAAGTAAGCTAAATCCTGAGGTAGAGCCCAACACACGTCCCCACGTAGAGCTGAAAGTAAGCTAAATCCTGAGGTAGAGCCCAACACACGTCCCGACATAGACCTGAAAGTAAGCTAAATCCTGATGTAGAGCCCAACACACGTCCCGACGTAGAGCCCAACACACGTCCCGACGCAGAGCCCAACACACGTCCCGACGCAGAGCCCAACACACGTCCCGACGCAGAGCCCAACACACGTCCCGACGTAGAGCTGAAAGTAAGCTAAATCCTGATGTAGAGCCCAACACACGTCCCGACGCAGAGCGGAAAGTAAGCTAAATCCTGTGGTAGAGCCCAAAAAACAACCCGACGCAGAGCGGAAAGTAAGCTAAATCCTGAGGTAGACCCCAACACACGTCCCCACGTAGAGCGGAAAGTAAGCTAAATCCTGAGGTAGAGCCCAACACACGTCCCGACGTAGAGCCGAACACACGTCCCGACGTAGAGCCCAACACACGTCCCGAAGTAGAGCCCAACACACGTCCCGACGGAGAGCCCAACACACGTCCCGACGGAGAGCCCAACACACGTCCCGACATACAGCTGAAAGTAAGCTAAATCCTGACGTAGAGCCCAACGCACGTCCCGACGTAGAGACCAACGCACGTCCCGACGTAGAGACCAACGCACGTCCCGACGTAGAGACCAACGCACGTCCCGACGTAGAGCCCAACGCACGTCCCGACGTAGAGCTGAAAGTAAGCTAAATCCTGATGTAGAGCCCAACACACGTCCCGACGTAGAGCCCAACGCACGTCCCGACGTAGAGTCCAACGCACGTCCCGACGTAGAGCCCAACGCACGTCCCGACGTAGAGACCAACGCACGTCCCGACGTAGAGCCCAACGCACGTCCCGACGTAGAGCCCAACGCACATCCCGACGTAGAGCCCAACACATGTCCCGACGTAGAGCCCAACACACGTCCCGACGTAGAGCTGAAAGTAAGCTAAATCCTGACGTAGAGCCCAACACACGTCCCGACGTAGAGCCCAACACACGTCCCGACGTAGAGCCCAACACACGTCCCGACGCAGAGCCCAAGACACGTCCCGACGTAGAGCCCAACACATGTCCCGACGTAGAGCCCAACACACGTCCCGACGTAGAGCTGAAAGTAAGCTAAATACTGATGTAGAGCCCAACACACGTCCCGACGTAGAGCCCAACACACGTCCCGACGTAGAGCCCAACACACGTCCCGACGCAGAGCCCAACACACGTCCCGACGTAGAGCCCAACGCAGGTCCCGACGTAGAGCCCAACGCAGGTCCCGACATAGAGCCCAACGCACATCCCGACGTAGAGCCCAACGCACATCCCGACGTAGAGCCCAACACATGTCCCGACGTAGAGCCCAACACACGTCCCGACGTAGAGCCAAACACACGTCCCCACGTAGAGCTGAAAGTAAGCTAAATCCTGATGTAGAGCCCAACACACGTCCCGACGTAGAGCCCAACACACGTCCCGACGTAGAGCCCAACACACGTCCCGACGCAGAGCCCAACACACGTCCCGACGCAGAGCCCAACAAACGTCCCGACGTAGAGCCCAACACACGTCCCGACGTAGAGCTGAAAGTAAGCTAAATCCTGATGTAGAGCCCAACACACGTCCCGACGCAGAGCCCAACACACGTCCCGACGTAGAGCTGAAAGTAAGCTAAATCCTGAGGTAGAGCCCAACACACGTCCCGACCCAGAGCGGAAAGTAAGCTAAATCCTGAGGTAGAGCCCAACACACGTCCCGACGCAGAGCGGAAAGTCAGCTAAATCCTGAGGTACAGCGAAACACACGTCCCGACGCAGAGCGGAATGAAAGCTAAATCCTGAGGTAGAGCCCAACACACGTCCCCACGTAGAGCTGAAAGTAAGCTAAATCCTGAGGTAGAGCCCAACACACGTCCCGACGTAGAGCCCAACACATGTCCCGACGTAGACCTGAAAGTAAGCTAAATCCTGATGTAGAGTCCAACACACGTCCCGACGTAGAGTCCAACACACATCCCGACGTAGAGTCCAACACACGTCCCGACGTAGAGCTGAAAGTAAGCTAAATCCTGATGTAGAGCCCAACACACGTCCCGACGCAGAGCCCAACACACGTTCCTACATAGAGCTGAAATAAGCTAAATCCTGAGGTAGAGCCCAACACACGTCCCGACGTAGAGTCCAACACACGTCCCGACGTAGAGTCCAACACACGTCCCGACGTAGAGTCCAACACACGTCCCGACGTAGAGTCCAACACACGTCCCGACGTAGAGCTGGAAGTAAGCTAAATCCCGACGTAGAGCCCAACACACGTCCCGACGTAGAGCCCAACACACGTCCCGACGTAGAGCCCAACACACGTCCCGACGTAGAGACCAACGCACGTCCCGACGTAGAGCCCAACGCACGTCCCGACGTAGAGCTGAAAGTAAGCTAAATCCTGATGTAGAGCCCAACACACGTCCCGACGTAGAGCCCAACACACGTCCCGACGTAGAGCCCAACGCACGTCCCGACGTAGAGCCCAACGCACGTCCCGACGTAGAGCCCAACGCACGTCCCGACGTAGAGCCCAACGCACGTCCCGACGCAGAGCCCAACACACGTCCCGACGTGTAGCTGAAAGTAAGCTAAATCCTGATGTAGAGCCCAACACACGTCCCGACGCAGAGCGGAAAGTAAGCTAAATCCTGAGGTAGAGCCCAAAAAACGTCCCGACGTAGAGCCCAACACACGTCCCGACGTAGAGCCCAACACACGTCCCGACGTAGAGCCCAACAGACGTCCCGACGTAGAACCCAACACACGTCCCGACGAAGAGCCCAACACACGTCCCGACGTAGAGCACAACACACGTTCCGACGTAGAGCTGAAAGTAAGCTAAATCCTGATGTAGAGCCCAACACACGTCCCGACGCAGAGCCCAACACACGTCCCGACGTAGAGCTGAAAGTAAGCTAAATCCTGAGGTAGAGCCCAACACACGTCCCGACGCAGAGCGGAAAGTAAGCTAAATCCTGAGGTAGAGCCCAACACACGTCCCGACGCAGAGCGGAAAGTCAGCTAAATCCTGAGGTACAGCGAAACACACGTCCCGACGCAGAGCGGAAAGTAGGCTAAATCCTGAGGTAGAGCCCAACACACGTCCCGACGTAGAGCCCAACACATGTCCTGACGTAGACCTGAAAGTAAGCTAAATCCTGATGTAGAGTCCAACACACGTCCCGACGTAGAGTCCAACACACGTCCCGACGTAGAGTCCAACACACGTCCCGACGTAGAGTCCAACACACGTCCCGACGTAGAGTCCAAGACACGTCCCGACGTAGAGCTGAAAGTAAGCTAAATCCTGATGTAGAGCCCAACACACGTCCCGACGCAGAGCCCAACACACGTCCCTACGTAGAGCTGAAAGTAAGCTAAATCCTGAGGTAGAGCCCAACACACGTCCCGACGCAGAGCGGAAAGTAAGCTAAATCCTGAGGTAGAGCCCAACACACGTCCCGACGTAGAGCCCAACACACGTCCCGACGTAGAGCCCAACACACGTCCCGACGCAGAGCCCAACGCACGTCCCGACGCAGAGCCCAACGCACGTCCCGACGCAGAGCACAACGCACGTCCCGACGTAGAGCCCAACGCATGTCCCGACGTAGAGCCCAACGCACGTCCCGACGTAGAGCCCAACGCACGTCCCGACGAAGAGCCCAACGCAGGTCCCGACGTAGAGCCCAACACACGTCCCGACGTAGAGCTGAAAGTAAGCTAAATCCTGATGTAGAGCCCAACACACGTCCCGACGTAGAGCCCAACACACGTCCCGACGCAGAGCCCAACACACGTCCCGACGCAGAGCCCAACACACGTCCCGACGTAGAGCTGAAAGTAAGCTAAATCCTGATGTAGAGCCCAACACACGTCCCGACGCAGAGCGGAAAGTAAGCTAAATCCTGTGGTAGAGCCCAAAAAACAACCCGACGCAGAGCGGAAAGTAAGCTAAATCCTGAGGTAGACCCCAACACACGTCCCCACGTAGAGCGGAAAGTAAGCTAAATCCTGAGGTAGAGCCCAACACACGTCCCGACGTAGAGCCGAACACACGTCCCGACGTAGAGCCCAACACACGTCCCGAAGTAGAGCCCAACACACGTCCCGACGGAGAGCCCAACACACGTCCCGACGGAGAGCCCAACACACGTCCCGACATACAGCTGAAAGTAAGCTAAATCCTGACGTAGAGCCCAACGCACGTCCCGACGTAGAGACCAACGCACGTCCCGACGTAGAGACCAACGCACGTCCCGACGTAGAGACCAACGCACGTCCCGACGTAGAGCCCAACGCACGTCCCGACGTAGAGCTGAAAGTAAGCTAAATCCTGATGTAGAGCCCAACACACGTCCCGACGTAGAGCCCAACGCACGTCCCGACGTAGAGTCCAACGCACGTCCCGACGTAGAGCCCAACGCACGTCCCGACGTAGAGCCCAACGCACGTCCCGACGTAGAGCCCCACGCACGTCCCGACGTAGAGCCCAACGCACATCCCGACGTAGAGCCCAACACATGTCCCGACGTAGAGCCCAACACACGTCCCGACGTAGAGCTGAAAGTAAGCTAAATCCTGACGTAGAGCCCAACACACGTCCCGACGTAGAGCCCAACACACGTCCCGACGCAGAGCCCAACACACGTCCCGACGCAGAGCCCAACACACGTCCCGACGCAGAGCCCAACACACGTCCCGACGCAGAGCCCAACACACGTCCCGACGCAGAGCCCAACACACGTCCCGACGTAGAGCTGAAAGTAAGCTAAATCCTGATGTAGAGCCCAACACACGTCCCGACGCAGAGCGGAAAGTAAGCTAAATCCTGAGGTAGAGCCCAAAAAACTTCCCGACGCAGAGCGGAAAGTAAGCTAAATCCTGAGGTAGAGCCCAACACACGTCCCCACGTAGAGCGGAAAGTAAGCTAAATCCTGAGGTAGAGCCCAACACACGTCCCGACGTAGAGCCCAACACACGTCCCGACGGAGAGCCCAACACACGTCCCGACGTACAGCTCAAAGTAAGCTAAATCCTGACGTAGAGTCCAACACACGTCCCGACGTAGAGTCCAACACACGTCCCGACGTAGAGTCCAACACACGTCCCGACGTAGAGTTGGAAGTAAGCTAAATCCCGACGTAGAGCCCAACACACGTCCCGACGTAGAGCCCAACACACGTCCCGACGTAGAGCCCAACACACGTCCCGACGTAGAGCTGAAAGTAAGCTAAATCCTGAGGTAGAGCCCAAAACACGTCCCGACGCAGAGCGGAAAGTAAGCTAAATCCTGAGGTAGAGCCCAACACACGTCCCCACGTAGAGCGGAAAGTAAGCTAAATCCTGAGGTAGAGCCCAACACACGTTCCGACGTAGAGCCCAACACACGTTCCGACGTAGAGCCCAACACACGTTCCGACGTAGAGCCCAACACACGTTCCGACGTAGAGCGGGAAGCAAGCTAAATCCCGACGTAGAGCCCAACACACGTCCCGACGTAGAGCCCAACACACGTCCCGACGTAGAACCCAACGCACGTCCCGACGTAGAACCCAACGCACGTCCCGACGTAGAACCCAACGCACGTCCCGACGTAGAGCCCAACGCACGTCCCGACATAGAGCCCAAGACACGTCCCGACGTAGAGCTGAAAGTAAGCTAAATCCTGATGTAGAGCCCAACACACGTCCCGACGTAGAGCCCAACACACGTCCCGACGGAGAGCCCAACACACGTCCCGACATTGACCTGAAAGTAAGCTAAATCCTGATGTAGAGTCCAACACACGTCCCGACGTAGAGTCCAACACACGTCCCGACGTAGAGTCCAACACACGTCCCGACGTAGAGTCCAACACACGTCCCGACGTAGAGCTTGAAGTAAGCTAAATCCCCACGTAGAGCCCAACACACGTCCCGACGTAGAGCCCAACA
Organism: Leptosomus discolor; assembly: GCF_034619465.1. Classification (NCBI taxonomy): domain Eukaryota; kingdom Metazoa; phylum Chordata; class Aves; order Leptosomiformes; family Leptosomidae; genus Leptosomus; species Leptosomus discolor. The sequence goes on along the minus strand of NW_028237847.1, from coordinate 526,375 downwards.
CACGTCCCGACGTAGAGCCCAACACACGTCCCGACGTAGAGCCCAACACATGTCCCGACGTAGAGCTGAAAGTAAGCTAAATCCTGAGGTAGAGCCCAACACACGTCCCGACGCAGAGCGGAAAGTAAGCTAAATCCTGAGGTAGAGCCCAACACACGTCCCCACGTAGAGCGGAAAGTAAGCTAAATCCTGAGGTAGAGCCCAACACACGTCCCGACGTAGAGCCCAACACACGTCCCGACGTAGAGCCCAACACACGTCCCGACGTAGAGCCCAACACACGTCCCGACGCAGAGCCCAACACACGTCCCGACGTACAGCTGAAAGTAAGCTAAATCCTGACGTAGAGCCCAACGCACGTCCCGACGTAGAGACCAACGCACGTCCCGAAGTAGAGCCCAACGCACGTCCCGACGTAGAGACCAACGCAGGTCCCGACGTAGAGCCCAACGCACGTCCCGACGTAGAGCCCAACGCACGTCCCGACGTAGAGCTGAAAGTAAGCTAAATCCTGATGTAGAGCCCAACACACGTCCCCACGTAGAGCTGAAAGTAAGCTAAATCCTGAGGTAGAGTCCAACACACGTCCCGACGTAGAGTCCAACACACGTCGCGACGTAGAGTCCAACACACGTCCCGACGTAGAGCTGGAAGTAAGCTAAATCCCCACGTAGAGCCCAACACACGTCCCGACGTAGAGCCCAACACACGTCCCGACGTAGACCTGAAAGTAAGCTAAATCCTGATGTAGAGTCCAACACACGTCCCAACGTAGAGTCCAACACACGTCCCGACGTAGAGTCCAACACACGTTCCGACGTAGAGCTGAAAGTAAGCTAAATCCTGATGTAGAGCCCAACACACGTCCCGACGCAGAGCCCAACACACGTCCCGACGTAGAGCCCAACAGACGTCCCGACGCAGAGCCCAACACACGTCCCGACGTAGAGCCCAACACACGTCCCAACGTAGAGCTGGAAGTAAGCTACGTCCCGACGTAGAGCTAGAAGTAAGCTAAATCCCGACGTAGAGCCCAACACACGTCCCGAAGTAGAGCCCAACACACGTCCCGACGTAGAGCCCAACACACGTCCCGACGTAGAGCCCAACACACGTCCCGACGGAGAGCCCAACACACGTCCCGACGTAGATCTGAAAGTAAGCTAAATCCTGACGTAGAGCCCAACACACGTCCCGACGTAGAGCCCAACACACGTCCCGACGTAGAGCCCAACACACGTCCCGACGCAGAGCCCAACACACGTCCCGACGCAGAGCCCAACACACGTCCCGACGCAGAGCCCAACACTCGTCCCGACGTAGAGCCCAACACACGTCCCGACGCAGAGCGGAAAGTAAGCTAAATCCTGAGGTAGAGCCCAACACACGTCCCGACGCAGAGTGGAAAGTAAGCTAAATCCTGAGGTAGAGCCCAACACACGTCCCGACGCAGAGCGGAAAGTAAGCTAAATCCTCAGGTAGAGCCAAACACACGTCCCCACGTAGAGCGGAAAGTAAGCTAAATCCTGAGGTAGAGCCAAACACACGTCCCCACGTAGAGCTGAAAGTAAGCTAAATCCTGAGGTAGAGCCCAACACACGTCCCGACGTAGAGTCCAACACACGTCCCGACGTAGAGTCCAACACACGTCCCGACGTAGAGTCCAACACACGTCCCGACGTAGAGTTGGAAATAAGCTAAATCCCCACGTAGAGCCCAACACACGTCCCGACGTAGAGCCCAACACACGTCCCGACGTAGAGCCCAACACACGTCCCGACGTAGAGCCCAACACACGTCCCGACGTAGAGCTGAAAGTAAGCTAAATCCTGATGTAGAGCCTAACACACGTCCCGACGTAGAGTCCAACACACGTCCCGACGTAGAGTCCAACACACGTCCCGACATAGAGTCCAACACACGTCCCGACGTAGACCTGGAAGTAAGCTAAATCCCGACGTAGAGCCCAACACACGTCCCGACGTAGAGCCCAACACACGTCCCGAAGGAGAGCCCAACACACGTCCCGACGGAGAGCCCAACACACGTCCCGACGGAGAGCCCAACACACGTCCCGACGGAGAGCCCAACACACGGCCCGACGGAGAGCCCAACACTCACCCCGACGGAGAGACCAACACACGTCCCGACGTAGAGCTGAAAGTAAGCTAAATCCTGACGTAGAGCCCAACGCACGTCCCGACGTAGAGCCCAACGCAGGTCCCGACGTAGAGCCCAACGCAGGTCCCGACGTACAGCCCAACGCAGGTCCCAACGTAGAGCCCAACGCACGTCCCGACGTAGAGCCCAACGCACGTCCCGACGTAGAGCCCAACGCACGTCCCGACGTAGAGCCAAACACACGTCCCCACGTAGAGCTGAAAGTAAGCTAAATCCTGAGGTAGAGCCCAACACACGTCCCCACGTAGAGCTGAAAGTAAGCTAAATCCTGAGGTAGAGCCCAACACACGTCCCGACGTAGAGCCCAACACACGTCCCGACGTAGACCTGAAAGTAAGCTAAATCCTGATGTAGAGCCTAACACACATCCCGACGTAGAGTCCAACACACGTCCCGACGTAGAGTCCAACACACGTCCCGACGTAGAGTCCAACACACGTCCCGACGTAGACCTGGAAGTAAGCTAAATCCCGACGTAGAGCCCAACACACGTCCCGACGTAGAGCCCAACACACGTCCCGACGTAGAGCCCAACACACGTCCCGACGTAGAGCCCAACACACGTCCCGACGTAGAGCTGAATGTAAGCTAAATCCTGAGGTAGAGCCCAACACACGTCCCGACGCAGAGCGGAAAGTATGCTAAATCCTAAGGTAGAGCCCAACACACGTCCCGACGTAGAGCCCAACACACGTCCCGACGTAGAGCCCAACACACGTCCCGACGTAGAGCCCAACACACGTCCCGACGTAGAGCTGGAAGTAAGCTAAATCCCGACGTAGAGCCCAACACACGTCCCGACGTAGAGCTGGAAGTAAGCTAAATCCCGACGTAGAGCCCAACACACGTCCCGACGTAGAGCGGAAAGTAAGCTAAATCCTGAGGTAGAGCCCAACACACGTCCCGACGTAGAGTCCAACACACGTCCCGACGTAGAGCTGGAAGTAAGCTACGTCCCGACGTAGAGCTAGAAGTAAGCTACGTCCCGACGTAGAGCTAGAAGTAAGCTAAATCCCGACGTAGAGCCCAACACACGTCCCGACGTAGAGCCCAACACACGTCCCGACGTAGAGCCCAACACACGTCCCGACATTGACCTGAAAGTAAGCTAAATCCTGATGTAGAGCCTAACACACGTCCCGACGTAGAGTCCAACACACGTCCCGACGTAGAGTCCAACACACGTCCCAACGTAGAGTCCAACACACGTCCCGACGTAGAGCTGGAAGTAAGCTAAATCCCCACGTAGAGCCCAACACACGTCCCGAAGTAGAGCCCAACACACGTCCCGACGGAGAGCCCAACACACGTCCCGACGGAGAGCCCAACACACGTCCCGACGGAGAGCCCAACACACGCCCCGACGGAGAGCCCAACACTCGCCCCGACGGAGAGCCCAACACTCGCCCCGACGGAGAGCTGAAAGTAAGCTAAATTCTGACGTAGAGCCCAACGCAGGTCGCGACGTAGAGCCCAACGCAGGTCGCGACGTACAGCCCAACGCAGGTCACGACGTAGAGGCCAACGCACGTCCCGACGTAGAGCCCAACGCACGTCCCGACGTAGAGCCCAACGCACGTCCCGACGTAGAGCCCAACGCACGTCCCGACGTAGAGCCCAACGCACGTCCCGACGCAGAGCTGAAAGTAAGCTAAATCCTGAGGTAGACCCCAACACACGTCCCGACGCAGAGCCCAAGACACGTCCCGACGCAGAGCCCAACACACATTCCGATGTAGAGCTGAAAGTAAGCGAAATCCTGATGTAGAGCCGAACACACGTCCCGACGCAGAGCCCAACACACGTCCCGACGCAGAGCCCAACACACATTCCGATGTAGAGCTGAAAGTAAGCTAAATCCTGAGGTAGAGCCTAACACACGTCCCGACGCAGAGCGGAAAGTAAGCTAAATCCTGAGGTAGAGCCCAACACACGTCCCGACGTAGAGCCCAACACACGTCCCGACGTAGACCTGAAAGTAAGCTAAATCCTGATGTAGAGCCTAACACACGTCCCGACGTAGAGTCCAACACACGTCCCGACGTAGAGCCCAACACACGTCCTGACGCAGAGCCCAACACACGTCCCGACGGAGAGCCCAACACTCACCCCGACGGAGAGACCAACACACGTCCCGACGTAGAGCTGAAAGTAAGCTAAATCCTGACGTAGAGCCCAACGCACGTCCCGACGCAGAGCCCAACGCACGTCCCGACGCAGAGCCCAACGCACGTCCCGACGCAGAGCCCAACACACGTCCCGACATTGACCTGAAAGTAAGCTAAATCCTGATGTAGAGCCTAACACACGTCCCGACGTAGAGTCCAACACACGTCCCGACGTAGAGTCCAACACACGTCCCGACGTAGAGTCCAACACACGTCCCGACGTAGAGCTGGAAGTAAGCTAAATCCCCACGTAGAGCCCAACACACGTCCCGAAGTAGAGCCCAACACACGTCCCGACGGAGAGCCCAACACACGTCCCGACGGAGAGCCCAACACACGCCCCGACGGAGAGCCCAACACTCGCCCCGACGGAGAGCCCAACACACGTCCCGACGTAGAGGTGAAAGTAAGCTAAATTCTGACGTAGAGCCCAACGCAGGTCGTGACGTAGAGCCCAACGCAGGTCGCGACGTACAGCCCAACGCAGGTCGCGACGTACAGCCCAACGCAGGTCGCGACGTAGAGGCCAACGCACGTCCCGACGTAGAGCCCAACGCAGGTCGCGACGTACAGCCCAACGCAGGTCGCGACGTAGAGGCCAACGCACGTCCCGACGTAGAGCCCAACGCACGTCCCGACGTAGAGCCCAACGCACGTCCCGACGTAGAGCCCAACGCACGTCCCGACGCAGAGCTGAAAGTAAGCTAAATCCTGAGGTAGACCCCAACACACGTCCCGACGCAGAGCCCAACACACGTCCCGACGCAGAGCCCAACACACATTCCGATGTAGAGCTGAAAGTAAGCGAAATCCTGATGTAGAGCCGAACACACGTCCCGACGCAGAGCCCAACACACGTCCCGACGCAGAGCCCAACACACATTCCGATGTAGAGCTGAAAGTAAGCTAAATCCTGAGGTAGAGCCTAACACACGTCCCGACGCAGAGCGGAAAGTAAGCTAAATCCTGAGGTAGAGCCCAACACACGTCCCGACGTAGAGCCCAACACACGTCCCGACGTAGACCTGAAAGTAAGCTAAATCCTGATGTAGAGCCTAACACACGTCCCGACGTAGAGTCCAACACACGTCCCGACGTAGAGCCCAACACACGTCCTGACGCAGAGCCCAACACACGTCCCGACGGAGAGCCCAACACTCACCCCGACGGAGAGACCAACACACGTCCCGACGTAGAGCTGAAAGTAAGCTAAATCCTGACGTAGAGCCCAACGCACGTCCCGACGCAGAGCCCAACGCACGTCCCGACGCAGAGCCCAACGCACGTCCCGACGCAGAGCCCAACGCACGTCCCGACGCAGAGCCCAACACACGTCCCGACATTGACCTGAAAGTAAGCTAAATCCTGATGTAGAGCCTAACACACGTCCCGACGTAGAGTCCAACACACGTCCCGACGTAGAGTCCAACACACGTCCCGACGTAGAGCTGGAAGTAAGCTAAATCCCCACGTAGAGCCCAACACACGTCCCGACGGAGAGCCCAACACACGTCCCGACGGAGAGCCCAACACACGCCCCGACGGAGAGCCCAACACTCGCCCCGACGGAGAGCCCAACACACGTCCCGACGTAGAGGTGAAAGTAAGCTAAATTCTGACGTAGAGCCCAACGCAGGTCGTGACGTAGAGCCCAACGCAGGTCGCGACGTACAGCCCAACGCAGGTCGCGACGTAGAGGCCAACGCACGTCCCGACGTAGAGCCCAACGCACGTCCCGAAGTAGAGCCCAACGCACGTCCCGACGTAGAGCCGAACGCACGTCCCGACGTAGAGCCCAACGCACGTCCCGACGTAGAGCCCAACGCACGTCCCGACGTAGAGCTGAAAGTAAGCTAAATCCTGAGGTAGAGCCCAACACACGTCCCGACGTAGAGCCCAACACACGTCCCGACGTAGAGCCCAACACACGTCCCGACGTAGAGCCCAACACACGTCCCGACGCAGAGCCCAACACACGTCCCGACGCAGAGCCCAACACACATCCCGACGCAGAGCCCAACACACGTCCCGACGCAGAGCCCAACACACATTCCGATGTAGAGCTGAAAGTAAGCGAAATCCTGATGTAGAGCCGAACACACGTCCCGACGCAGAGCCCAACACACGTCCCGACGCAGAGCCCAACACACATTCCGATGTAGAGCTGAAAGTAAGCTAAATCCTGAGGTAGAGCCTAACACACGTCCCGACGCAGAGCGGAAAGTAAGCTAAATCCTGAGGTAGAGCCCAACACACGTCCCGACGTAGAGCCCAACACACGTCCCGACGTAGACCTGAAAGTAAGCTAAATCCTGATGTAGAGCCTAACACACGTCCCGACGTAGAGTCCAACACACGTCCCGACGTAGAGCCCAACACACGTCCTGACGCAGAGCCCAACACACGTCCCGACGTAGAGCCCAACGCACGTCCCGACGCAGAGCCCAACGCACGTCCCGACGCAGAGCCCAACGCACGTCCCGACGCAGAGCCCAACGCACGTCCCGACGCAGAGCCCAACGCACGTCCCGACGCAGAGCCCAACACACATTCCGATGTAGAGCTGAAAGTAAGCGAAATCCTGATGTAGAGCCGAACACACGTCCCGACGCAGAGCCCAACACACGTCCCGACGCAGAGCCCAACACACATTCCGATGTAGAGCTGAAAGTAAGCTAAATCCTGAGGTAGAGCCTAACACACGTCCCGACGCAGAGCGGAAAGTAAGCTAAATCCTGAGGTAGAGCCCAACAAACGTCCCGACGCAGAGCGGAAAGTAAGCTAAATCCTGAGGTAGAGCCCAACACACGTCCCGACGCAGAGCGGAAAGTAAGCTAAATCCTGAGGTAGAGCCCAACACACGTCCCGACGCAGAGCGGAAAGTAAGCTAATCCTGAGGTAGAGCCCAACACACGTCCCGACGCAGAGCCCAACACACGTCCCGACGTAGAGCCCAACACACGTCCCGACGGAGAGCCCAACACACGTCCCGACGGAGAGCCCAACACACGTCCCGACGGAGAGCCCAACACACGCCCCGACGGAGAGCCCAACACTCGCCCCGACGGAGAGCCCAACACTCGCCCCGACGGAGAGCTGAAAGTAAGCTAAATTCTGACGTAGAGCCCAACGCAGGTCGCGACGTAGAGCCCAACGCAGGTCGCGACGTACAGCCCAACGCAGGTCGCGACGTAGAGGCCAACGCACGTCCCGACGTAGAGCCAAACGCAGGTCCCGACGTAGAGCCCAACGCACGTCCCGACGTAGAGCCCAACGCACGTCCCGACGTAGAGCTGAAAGTAAGCTAAATCCTGAGGTAGACCCCAACACACGTCCCGACGCAGAGCCCAACACACGTCCCGAAGCAGAGCCCAACACACATTCCGATGTAGAGCTGAAAGTAAGCTAAATCCTGAGGTAGAGCCTAACACACGTCCCGACGCAGAGCGGAAAGTAAGCTAAATCCTGAGGTAGAGCCCAACACACGTCCCGACGTAGAGCCCAACACACGTCCCGACGTAGACCTGAAAGTAAGCTAAATCCTGATGTAGAGCCTAACACACGTCCCGACGTAGAGTCCAACACACGTCCCGACGTAGAGCCCAACACACGTCCTGACGCAGAGCCCAACACACGTCCCGACGGAGAGCCCAACACTCACCCCGACGGAGAGACCAACACACGTCCCGACGTAGAGCTGAACGTAAGCTAAATCCTGACGTAGAGCCCAACGCACGTCCCGACGCAGAGCCCAACGCACGTCCCGACGCAGAGCCCAACGCACGTCCCGACGCAGAGCCCAACACACGTCCCGATATTGACTGAAAGTAAGCTAAATCCTGATGTAGAGCCTAACACACGTCCCGACGTAGAGTCCAACACACGTCCCGACGCAGAGCCCAACACACGTCCCGACATTGACCTGAAAGTAAGCTAAATCCTGATGTAGAGCCTAACACACATCCCGACGTAGAGCCCAACACACATCCCGACGTAGAGCCCAACACACATCCCGACGTAGAGCACAACACACGTCCCGACGTAGAGCCCAACACACGTCCCGACGTAGAGCCCAACACACGTCCCGACGCAGAGCCCAACACACGTCCCGACGCAGAGCCCAACACACGTCCCGACGCAGAGCCCAACACACGTCCCGACGCAGAGCCCAACACACATTCCGATGTAGAGCTGAAAGTAAGCGAAATCCTGATGTAGAGCCGAACACACGTCCCGACGCAGAGCCCAACACACGTCCCGACGCAGAGCCCAACACACATTCCGATGTAGAGCTGAAAGTAAGCTAAATCCTGAGGTAGAGCCTAACACACGTCCCGACGCAGAGCGGAAAGTAAGCTAAATCCTGAGGTAGAGCCCAACACACGTCCCGACGTAGAGCCCAACACACGTCCCGACGTAGAGCTGAATGTAAGCTAAATCCTGAGGTAGAGCCCAACACACGTCCCGACGCAGAGCGGAAAGTATGCTAAATCCTGAGGTAGAGCCCAACACACGTCCCCACGTAGAGCTGAAATTAAGCTAAATCCTAAGGTAGAGCCCAACACACGTCCCGACGTAGAGCCCAACACACGTCCCGACGTAGAGCCCAACACACGTCCCGACGTAGAGCTGGAAGTAAGCTAAATCCCGACGTAGAGCCCAACACACGTCCCGACGTAGAGCTGGAAGTAAGCTAAATCCCGACGTAGAGCCCAACACACGTCCCGACGTAGAGCTGAAAGTAAGGTAAATCCTGAGGTAGAGCCCAACACACGTCCCGACGTAGAGTCCAACACACGTCCCGACGTAGAGCTGGAAGTAAGCTACGTCCCGACGTAGAGCTAGAAGTAAGCTACGTCCCGACGTAGAGCTAGAAGTAAGCTAAATCCCGACGTAGAGCCCAACACACGTCCCGACGTAGAGCCCAACACACGTCCCGACGTAGAGCCCAACACACGTCCCGACATTGACCTGAAAGTAAGCTAAATCCTGATGTAGAGCCTAACACACGTCCCGACGTAGAGTCCAACACACGTCCCGACGTAGAGTCCAACCACGTCCCAACGTAGAGTCCAACACACGTCCCGACGTAGAGCTGGAAGTAAGCTAAATCCCCACGTAGAGCCCAACACACGTCCCGAAGTAGAGCCCAACACACGTCCCGACGGAGAGCCCAACACACGTCCCGACGGAGAGCCCAACACACGTCCCGACGGAGAGCCCAACACACGCCCCGACGGAGAGCCCAACACTCGCCCCGACGGAGAGCCCAACACTCGCCCCGACGGAGAGCTGAAAGTAAGCTAAATTCTGACGTAGAGCCCAACGCAGGTCGCGACGTAGAGCCCAACGCAGGTCGCGACGTACAGCCCAACGCAGGTCACGACGTAGAGGCCAACGCACGTCCCGACGTAGAGCCCAACGCACGTCCCGACGTAGAGCCCAACGCACGTCCCGACGTAGAGCCCAACGCACGTCCCGACGCAGAGCTGAAAGTAAGCTAAATCCTGAGGTAGACCCCAACACACGTCCCGACGCAGAGCCCAACACACGTCCCGACGCAGAGCCCAACACACATTCCGATGTAGAGCTGAAAGTAAGCGAAATCCTGATGTAGAGCCGAACACACGTCCCGACGCAGAGCCCAACACACGTCCCGACGCAGAGCCCAACACACATTCCGATGTAGAGCTGAAAGTAAGCTAAATCCTGAGGTAGAGCCTAACACACGTCCCGACGCAGAGCGGAAAGTAAGCTAAATCCTGAGGTAGAGCCCAACACACGTCCCGACGTAGAGCCCAACACACGTCCCGACGTAGACCTGAAAGTAAGCTAAATCCTGATGTAGAGCCTAACACACGTCCCGACGTAGAGTCCAACACACGTCCCGACGTAGAGCCCAACACACGTCCTGACGCAGAGCCCAACACACGTCCCGACGGAGAGCCCAACACTCACCCCGACGGAGAGACCAACACACGTCCCGACGTAGAGCTGAAAGTAAGCTAAATCCTGACGTAGAGCCCAACGCACGTCCCGACGCAGAGCCCAACGCACGTCCCGACGCAGAGCCCAACGCACGTCCCGACGCAGAGCCCAACACACGTCCCGACATTGACCTGAAAGTAAGCTAAATCCTGATGTAGAGCCTAACACACGTCCCGACGTAGAGTCCAACACACGTCCCGACGTAGAGTCCAACACACGTCCCGACGTAGAGTCCAACACACGTCCCGACGTAGAGCTGGAAGTAAGCTAAATCCCCACGTAGAGCCCAACACACGTCCCGAAGTAGAGCCCAACACACGTCCCGACGGAGAGCCCAACACACGTCCCGACGGAGAGCCCAACACACGCCCCGACGGAGAGCCCAACACTCGCCCCGACGGAGAGCCCAACACACGTCCCGACGTAGAGGTGAAAGTAAGCTAAATTCTGACGTAGAGCCCAACGCAGGTCGTGACGTAGAGCCCAACGCAGGTCGCGACGTACAGCCCAACGCAGGTCGCGACGTACAGCCCAACGCAGGTCGCGACGTAGAGGCCAACGCACGTCCCGACGTAGAGCCCAACGCAGGTCGCGACGTACAGCCCAACGCAGGTCGCGACGTAGAGGCCAACGCACGTCCCGACGTAGAGCCCAACGCACGTCCCGACGTAGAGCCCAACGCACGTCCCGACGTAGAGCCCAACGCACGTCCCGACGTAGAGCCCAACGCACGTCCCGACGCAGAGCTGAAAGTAAGCTAAATCCTGAGGTAGACCCCAACACACGTCCCGACGGAGAGCCCAACACACGTCCCGACGCAGAGCCCAACACACATTCCGATGTAGAGCTGAAAGTAAGCGAAATCCTGATGTAGAGCCGAACACACGTCCCGACGCAGAGCCCAACACACGTCCCGACGCAGAGCCCAACACACATTCCGATGTAGAGCTGAAAGTAAGCTAAATCCTGAGGTAGAGCCTAACACACGTCCCGACGCAGAGCGGAAAGTAAGCTAAATCCTGAGGTAGAGCCCAACACACGTCCCGACGTAGAGCCCAACACACGTCCCGACGTAGAGCTGAAAGTAAGCTAAATCCTGATGTAGAGCCTAACACACGTCCCGACGTAGAGTCCAACACACGTCCCGACGTAGAGCCCAACACACGTCCTGACGCAGAGCCCAACGCACGTCCCGACGGAGAGCCCAACACTCACCCCGACGGAGAGACCAACACACGTCCCGACGTAGAGCTGAAAGTAAGCTAAATCCTGACGTAGAGCCCAACGCACGTCCCGACGCAGAGCCCAACGCACGTCCCGACGCAGAGCCCAACGCACGTCCCGACGCAGAGCCCAACGCACGTCCCGACGCAGAGCCCAACACACGTCCCGACATTGACCTGAAAGTAAGCTAAATCCTGATGTAGAGCCTAACACACGTCCCGACGTAGAGTCCAACACACGTCCCGACGTAGAGTCCCACACACGTCCCGACGTAGAGCTGGAAGTAAGCTAAATCCCCACGTAGAGCCCAACACACGTCCCGAAGTAGAGCCCAACACACGTCCCGACGGAGAGCCCAACACACGTCCCGACGGAGAGCCCAACACACGCCCCGACGGAGAGCCCAACACTCGCCCCGATGGAGAGCCCAACACACGTCCCGACGTAGAGGTGAAAGTAAGCTAAATTCTGACGTAGAGCCCAACGCAGGTCGTGACGTAGAGCCCAACGCAGGTCGCGACGTACAGCCCAACGCAGGTCGCGACGTAGAGGCCAACGCACGTCCCGACGTAGAGCCCAACGCACGTCCCGAAGTAGAGCCCAACGCACGTCCCGACGTAGAGCCGAACGCACGTCCCGACGTAGAGCCCAACGCACGTCCCGACGTAGAGCCCAACGCACGTCCCGACGTAGAGCTGAAAGTAAGCTAAATCCTGAGGTAGAGCCCAACACACGTCCCGACGTAGAGCCCAACACACGTCCCGACGTAGAGCCCAACACACGTCCCGACGTAGAGCCCAACACACGTCCCGACGCAGAGCCCAACACACGTCCCGACGCAGAGCCCAACACACATTCCGATGTAGAGCTCAAAGTAAGCGAAATCCTGATGTAGAGCCGAACACACGTCCCGACGTAGAGCCCAACGCACGTCCCGACGTAGAGCCCAACGCACGTCCCGACGTAGAGCAGAAAGTAAGCTAAATCCTGAGGTAGACCCCAACACACGTCCCGACGTAGAGCCCAACACACGTCCCGACGTAGAGCCCAACACACGTCCCGACGCAGAGCCCAACACACGTCCCGACGCAGAGCCCAACACACGTCCCGACGCAGAGCCCAACACACGTCCCGACGCAGAGCCCAACACACATTCCGATGTAGAGCTGAAAGTAAGCGAAATCCTGATGTAGAGCCGAACACACGTCCCGACGCAGAGCCCAACACACGTCCCGACGCAGAGCCCAACACACATTCCGATGTAGAGCTGAAAGTAAGCTAAATCCTGAGGTAGAGCCTAACACACGTCCCGACGCAGAGCGGAAAGTAAGCTAAATCCTGAGGTAGAGCCCAACACACGTCCCGACGTAGAGCCCAACACACGTCCCGACGTAGACCTGAAAGTAAGCTAAATCCTGATGTAGAGCCTAACACACGTCCCGACGTAGAGTCCAACACACGTCCCGACGTAGAGCCCAACACACGTCCTGACGCAGAGCCCAACACACGTCCCGACGTAGAGCCCAACGCACGTCCCGACGTAGAGCCCAACGCACGTCCCGACGCAGAGCCCAACGCACGTCCCGACGCAGAGCCCAACGCACGTCCCGACGCAGAGCCCAACGCACGTCCCGACGCAGAGCCCAACGCAAGTCCCGACGCAGAGCCCAACACACATCCCGACGTAGAGCCCAACACACATCCCGACGTAGAGCACAACACACGTCCCGACGTAGAGCCCAACACACGTCCCGACGTAGAGCCCAACACACGTCCCGACGTAGAGCCCAACACACGTCCCGACGCAGAGCGGAAAGTAAGCTAAATCCTGAGGTAGAGCCCAACACACGTCCCGAAGCAGAGAGGAAAGTAAGCTAAATCCTGAGGTAGAGCCAAACACACGTCCCCACGTAGAGCTGAAAGTAAGCTAGATCCTGAGGTAGAGCCCAACACACGTCCCCACGTAGAGCTGAAAGTAAGCTAAATCCTGAGGTAGAGCCCAACACACGTCCCGACGTAGAGCCCAACACACGTCCCGACGTAGACCTGAAAGTAAGCTAAATCCTGATGTAGAGCCTAACACACGTCCCGACGGAGAGCCCAACACACGTCCCGACGGAGAGCCCAACACACGCCCCGACGGAGAGCCCAACACACGCCCCGACGGAGAGCCCAACACACGTCCCGACGTAGAGCTGAAAGTAAGCTAAATTCTGACGTAGAGCCCAACGCAGTTCGCGACGTAGAGCCCAACGCAGGTCGCGACGTACAGCCCAACACACGTCCCGACGCAGAGCGCAACACACGTCCCGACGCAGAGCCCAACGCACGTCTCGACGCAGAGCCCAACGCACGTCTCGACGCAGAGCCCAACGCACGTCCCGACGGAGAGCCCAACGCACGTCCCGACGTAGAGCTGAAAGTAAGCTAAATCCTGAGGTAGACCCCAACACACGTCCCGACGTAGAGCCCAACACACGTCCCGACGTAGAGCCCAACACACGTCCCGACGCAGAGCCCAACACACGTCCCGACGCAGAGCCCAACACACGTCCCGACGCAGAGCCCAACACACGTCCCGACGCAGAGCCCAACACACGTCCCGACGCAGAGCCCAACACACATTCCGATGTAGAGCTGAAAGTAAGCGAAATCCTGATGTAGAGCCGAACACACGTCCCGACGCAGAGCCCAACACACGTCCCGACGCAGAGCCCAACACACATTCCGATGTAGAGCTGAAAGTAAGCTAAATCCTGAGGTAGAGCCTAACACACGTCCCGACGCAGAGCGGAAAGTAAGCTAAATCCTGAGGTAGAGCCCAACACACGTCCCGACGTAGAGCCCAACACACGTCCCGACGTAGACCTGAAAGTAAGCTAAATCCTGATGTAGAGCCTAACACACGTCCCGACGTAGAGTCCAACACACGTCCCGACGTTGAGCCCAACACACGTCCCGACGCAGAGCCCAACACACGTCCCGACGTAGAGCCCAACACACGTCCCGACGTAGAGCCCAACGCACGTCCCGACGCAGTGCCCAACGCACGTCCCGACGCAGAGCCCAACGCACGTCCCGACGCAGAGCCCAACGCACGTCCCGACGCAGAGCCCAACGCACGTCCCGACGCAGAGCCCAACGCACGTCCCGACGCAGAGCCCAACACACATTCCGATGTAGAGCTGAAAGTAAGCCAAATCCTGATGTAGAGCCGAACACACGTCCCGACGCAGAGCCCAACACACGTCCCGACGCAGAGCCCAACACACGTCCCGACGCAGAGCCCAACACACATTCCGATGTAGAGCTGAAAGTAAGCTAAATCCTGAGGTAGAGCTCAACAAACGTCCCGACGCAGAGCGGAAAGTAAGCTAAATCCTGAGGTAGAGCCCAACACACGTCCCGACGCAGAGCGGAAAGTAAGCTAAATCCTGAGGTAGAGCCCAACACACGTCCCGACGCAGAGCGGAAAGTAAGCTAATCCTGAGGTAGAGCCCAACACACGTCCCGACGCAGAGCCCAACACACGTCCCGACGCAGAGCCCAACACACGTCCCGACGCAGAGCCCAACACACGTCCCGACGGAGAGCCCAACACACGTCCCGACGGAGAGCCCAACACACGTCCCGACGGAGAGCCCAACACACGTCCCGACGGAGAGCCCAACACACGTCCCGACGGAGAGCCCAATACACGCCCGGACGGAGAGCCCAACACACGTCCCGACGGAGAGCCCAACACTCACCCCGACGGAGAGACCAACACACGTCCCGACGTAGAGCTGAAAGTAAGCTAAATCCTGACGTAGAGCCCAACGCACGTCCCGACTTAGAGCCCAACGCAGGTCCCGACGTAGAGCCCAACACACATCCCGACGTAGAGCCCAACACACATCCCGACGTAGAGCCCAACACACGTCCCGACGTAGAGCCCAACACACGTCCCGACGTAGAGCCCAACACACGTCCCGACGTAGAGCCGAACACACGTCACGACGCAGAGCCCAACACACGTCCCGACGCAGAGCCCAACACACGTCCCGACGTAGAGCCCAACGCACGTCCCGACGTAGAGCCCAACGCACGTCCCGACGCAGAGCCCAACGCACGTCCCGACGCAGAGCCCAACGCACGTCCCGACGCAGAGCCCAACGCACGTCCCGACGCAGAGCCCAACACACATTCCGATGTAGAGCTGAAAGTAAGCGAAATCCTGATGTAGAGCCGAACACACGTCCCGACGCAGAGCCCAACACACGTCCCGACGCAGAGCCCAACACACATTCCGATGTAGAGCTGAAAGTAAGCTAAATCCTGAGGTAGAGCCTAACACACGTCCCGACGCAGAGCGGAAAGTAAGCTAAATCCTGAGGTAGAGCCCAACAAACGTCCCGACGCAGAGCGGAAAGTAAGCTAAATCCTGAGGTAGAGCCCAACAAACGTCCCGACGCAGAGCGGAAAGTAAGCTAAATCCTGAGGTAGAGCCCAACACACGTCCCGACGCAGAGCGGAAAGTAAGCTAATCCTGAGGTAGAGCCCAACACACGTCCCGACGCAGAGCCCAACACACGTCCCGACGGAGAGCCCAACACACGTCCCGACGGAGAGCCCAACACACGTCCCGACGGAGAGCCCAACACACGTCCCGACGGAGAGCCCAACACACGTCCCGACGGAGAGCCCAACACACGTCCCGACGGAGAGCCCAACACACGTCCCGACGGAGAGCCCAACACACGCCCCGACGGAGAGCCCAACACACGTCCCGACGGAGAGCCCAACACTCACCCCGACGGAGAGACCAACACACGTCCCGACGTAGAGCTGAAAGTAAGCTAAATCCTGACGTAGAGCCCAACGCACGTCCCAACTTAGAGCCCAACGCAGGTCCCGACGTAGAGCCCAACACACATCCCGACGTAGAGCCCAACACACATCCCGACGTAGAGCCGAACACACGTCACGACGCAGAGCGGAAAGTAAGCTAAATCCTGAGGTAGAGCCCAACACACGTCCCGAAGCAGAGAGGAAAGTAAGATAAATCCTGAGGTAGAGCCAAACACACGTCCCGAAGGAGAGCCCAACACACGTCCCGACGTAGACCTGAAAGTAAGCTAAATCCTGATGTAGAGCCTAACACACGTCCCGAAGGAGAGCCCAACACACGTCCCGACGGAGAGCCCAACACACGCCCCGACGGAGAGCCCAACACACGCCCCGACGGAGAGCCCAACACACGTCCCGACGTAGAGCTGAAAGTAAGCTAAATTCTGACGTAGAGCCCAACGCAGGTCGCGACGTAGAGCCCAACGCAGGTCGCGACGTACAGCCCAACGCAGGTCGCGACGTAGAGGCCAACGCACGTCCCGACGTAGAGCCCAACGCACGTCCCGACGTAGAGCCCAACGCACGTCCCGACGTAGAGCTGAAAGTAAGCTAAATCCTGAGGTAGAGCCCAACACACGTCCCGACGCAGAGCCCAACACACGTCCCGACGCAGAGCCCAACACACGTCTCGACGCAGAGCCCAACACACGTCCCGACGCAGAGCCCAACACAAATTCCGATGTAGAGCTGAAAGTAAGCGAAATCCTGATGTAGAGCCGAACACACGTCCCGACGCAGAGCCCAACACACGTCCCGACGCAGAGCCCAACACACATTCCGATGTAGAGCTGAAAGTAAGCTAAATCCTGAGGTAGAGCCTAACACACGTCCCGACGCAGAGCGGAAAGTAAGCTAAATCCTGAGGTAGAGCCCAACACACGTCCCGACGTAGAGCCCAACACACGTCCCGACGTAGAGCTGAAAGTAAGCTAAATCCTGATGTAGAGCCTAACACACGTCCCGACGTAGAGTCCAACACACGTCCCGACGTAGAGCCCAACACACGTCCCGACGCAGAGCCCAACACACGTCCCGACGCAGAGCCCAACACACGTCCCGACGTAGAGCCCAACACACGTCCCGACGTAGAGCCCAACACACGTCCCGACGCAGAGCCCAACGCACGTCCCGACGCAGAGCCCAACGCACGTCCCGACGCAGAGCCCAACGCACGTCCCGACGCAGAGCCCAACACACGTCCCGACGCAGAGCCCAACACACATTCCGATGTAGAGCTGAAAGTAAGCGAAATCCTGATGTAGAGCCGAACACACGTCCCGACGCAGAGCCCAACACACGTCCCGACGCAGAGCCCAACACACATTCCGATGTAGAGCTGAAAGTAAGCTAAATCCTGAGGTAGAGCCTAACACACGTCCCGACGCAGTGCGGAAAGTAAGCTAAATCCTGAGGTAGAGCCCAACACACGTCCCGACGTAGAGCCCAACACACGTCCCGACGTAGAGCCCAACACACGTCCCGACGTAGACCTGAAAGTAAGCTAAATCCTGATGTAGAGCCTAACACACGTCCCGACGCAGAGCCCAACACACGTCCCGACGTAGAGCCCAACACACGTCCCGACGCAGAGCCCAACACACGTCCCGACTCAGAGCCCAACACACGTCCCGACGTAGAGCCCAACACACGTCCCGACGTAGAGCCCAACGCACGTCCCGACGCAGAGCCCAACGCACGTCCCGACGCAGAGCCCAACACACGTCCCGACGCAGAGCCCAACGCACGTCCCGACGCAGAGCCCAACGCACGTCCCGACGCAGAGCCCAACGCACGTCCCGACGCAGAGCCCAACGCACGTCCCGACGGAGAGCCCAACACACGTCCCGACGGAGAGCCCAACACACGTCCCGACGTAGAGCCGGAAGTAAGCTAAATCCCGACGTAGAGCCTGAAGTAAGCTAAATCCCGACGTAGAGCCGGAAGTAAGCTAAATCCCGACGTAGAGCCGGAAGTAAGCTAAATCCCGACGTAGAGCCCAACACACGTCCCGACGTAGAGCCCGACACACGTCCCGACGCAGAGCCCGACACACGTCCCGACGCAGAGCCCGACACACGTCCCGACGCAGAGCCCGACACACGTCCCGACGCAGAGCCCAACACACGTCCCGACGTAGAGCCCAACACACGTTCCGATGTAGAGCTGAAAGTAAGCTAAATCATGATGTAGAGCCCAACACACGTCCCGACGCAGAGCCCAACACACGTCCCGACGTAGAGCCCAACACACGTCCCGACGTAGAGCCCAACACACGTCCCGACGCAGAGCGGGAAGTAGGCTAAATCCTGAGGTAGAGCCCAACACACGTCCCGACGCAGAGCGGAAAGTAAGCTAAATCCAGAGGTAGAGCCCAACACACGTCCCCACGTAGAGCTGAAAGTAAGCTAAATCCTGAGGTAGAGCCCAACACACGTCCCGACGTAGACCTGAAAGTAAGCTAAATCCCGACGTAGAGCCGGAAGTAAGCTAAATCCCGACGTAGAGCCGGAAGTAAGCTAAATCCCGACGTAGAGCCGGAAGTAAGCTAAATCCCGACGTAGAGCCGGAAGTAAGCTAAATCCCGACGTAGAGCCCAACACACGTCCCGACGTAGAGCCCAACACACGTCCCAACGTAGAGCCCAACACACGTCGCGACGTAGAGCCCAACACACGTCCCGACGTAGAGCCCAACACACGTCCCGACGTAGAGCCGGAAGTAAGCTAAATCCCGACGTAGAGCCTGAAGTAAGCTAAATCCCGACGTAGAGCAGGAAGTAAGCTAAATCCCGACGTAGAGCCGGAAGTAAGCTAAATCCCGACGTAGAGCCGGAAGTAAGCTAAATCCCGACGTAGAGCCCAACACACGTCCCGACGTAGAGCCCAACACACGTCCCGACGTAGAGCCCAACACACGTCCCGACGTAGAGCCCAACACACGTCCCGACGTAGAGCTGAAAGTAAGCTAAATCCTGAGGTAGAGCCCAACACACGTCCCGACGCAGAGCGGAAAGTAAGCTAAATACTGAGGTAGAGCCCAACACACGTCCCGATGTAGAGCCCAACACACGTCCCGACGTAGACCTGAAAGTAAGCTAAATCCTGAGGTAGAGCCCAACGCACGTCCCGACGCAGAGCGCAACTCATGTCCCGACGTAGAGCCCCACGCACGTCCCGACGTAGAGCCCCACGCACGTCCCGACGCAGAGCCCCACGCACGTCCCGACGCAGAGCCCCACGCACGTCCCGACGCAGAGCCCCACGCACGTACCGACGCAGAGCCCCACACACGTCCCGACGCAGAGCCCAACACACGTCCTGACGTAGAGCCCCACGCACGTCCCGACGTAGAGTCCCACGCACGTCCCGACGTAGAGCCCCACGCACGTTCCGATGTAGAGCTGAAAGTAAGCTAAATCATGATGTAGAGCCCAACACACGTCCCGACGTAGAGCCCAACACACGTCCCGACGTAGAGCCGAACACACGTCACGACGCAGAGCCCAACACACGTCCCGACGCAGAGCCCAACACACGTCCCGACGTAGAGCCCAACGCACGTCCCGACGTAGAGCCCAACGCACGTCCCGACGCAGAGCCCAACGCACGTCCCGACGCAGAGCCCAACGCACGTCCCGACGCAGAGCCCAACGCACGTCCCGACGCAGAGCCCAACACACATTCCGATGTAGAGCTGAAAGTAAGCGAAATCCTGATGTAGAGCCGAACACACGTCCCGACGCAGAGCCCAACACACGTCCCGACGCAGAGCCCAACACACATTCCGATGTAGAGCTGAAAGTAAGCTAAATCCTGAGGTAGAGCCTAACACACGTCCCGACGCAGAGCGGAAAGTAAGCTAAATCCTGAGGTAGAGCCCAACAAACGTCCCGACGCAGAGCGGAAAGTAAGCTAAATCCTGAGGTAGAGCCCAACACACGTCCCGACGCAGAGCGGAAAGTAAGCTAAATCCTGAGGTAGAGCCCAACACACGTCCCGACGCAGAGCGGAAAGTAAGCTAATCCTGAGGTAGAGCCCAACACACGTCCCGACGCAGAGCCCAACACACGTCCCGACGGAGAGCCCAACACACGTCCCGACGGAGAGCCCAACACACGTCCCGACGGAGAGCCCAACACACGTCCCGACGGAGAGCCCAACACACGTCCCGACGGAGAGCCCAACACACGTCCCGACGGAGAGCCCAACACACGTCCCGACGGAGAGCCCAACACACGCCCCGACGGAGAGCCCAACACACGTCCCGACGTAGAGCTGAAAGTAAGCTAAATCCTGACGTAGAGCCCAACGCACGTCCCAACTTAGAGCCCAACGCAGGTCCCGACGTAGAGCCCAACACACATCCCGACGTAGAGCCCAACACACATCCCGACGTAGAGCCGAACACACGTCACGACGCAGAGCGGAAAGTAAGCTAAATCCTGAGGTAGAGCCCAACACACGTCCCGAAGCAGAGAGGAAAGTAAGATAAATCCTGAGGTAGAGCCAAACACACGTCCCGAAGGAGAGCCCAACACACGTCCCGACGTAGACCTGAAAGTAAGCTAAATCCTGATGTAGAGCCTAACACACGTCCCGAAGGAGAGCCCAACACACGTCCCGACGGAGAGCCCAACACACGCCCCGACGGAGAGCCCAACACACGTCCCGACGTAGAGCTGAAAGTAAGCTAAATTCTGACGTAGAGCCCAACGCAGGTCGCGACGTAGAGCCCAACGCAGGTCGCGACGTACAGCCCAACGCAGGTCGCGACGTAGAGGCCAACGCACGTCCCGACGTAGAGCCCAACGCACGTCCCGACGTAGAGCCCAACGCACGTCCCGACGTAGAGCTGAAAGTAAGCTAAATCCTGAGGTAGAGCCCAACACACGTCCCGACGCAGAGCCCAACACACGTCCCGACGCAGAGCCCAACACACGTCTCGACGCAGAGCCCAACACACGTCCCGACGCAGAGCCCAACACAAATTCCGATGTAGAGCTGAAAGTAAGCGAAATCCTGATGTAGAGCCGAACACACGTCCCGACGCAGAGCCCAACACACGTCCCGACGCAGAGCCCAACACACATTCCGATGTAGAGCTGAAAGTAAGCTAAATCCTGAGGTAGAGCCTAACACACGTCCCGACGCAGAGCGGAAAGTAAGCTAAATCCTGAGGTAGAGCCCAACACACGTCCCGACGTAGAGCCCAACACACGTCCCGACGTAGAGCTGAAAGTAAGCTAAATCCTGATGTAGAGCCTAACACACGTCCCGACGTAGAGTCCAACACACGTCCCGACGTAGAGCCCAACACACGTCCCGACGCAGAGCCCAACACACGTCCCGACGCAGAGCCCAACACACGTCCCGACGTAGAGCCCAACACACGTCCCGACGTAGAGCCCAACACACGTCCCGACGCAGAGCCCAACGCACGTCCCGACGCAGAGCCCAACGCACGTCCCGACGCAGAGCCCAACGCACGTCCCGACGCAGAGCCCAACACACGTCCCGACGCAGAGCCCAACACACATTCCGATGTAGAGCTGAAAGTAAGCGAAATCCTGATGTAGAGCCGAACACACGTCCCGACGCAGAGCCCAACACACGTCCCGACGCAGAGCCCAACACACATTCCGATGTAGAGCTGAAAGTAAGCTAAATCCTGAGGTAGAGCCTAACACACGTCCCGACGCAGTGCGGAAAGTAAGCTAAATCCTGAGGTAGAGCCCAACACACGTCCCGACGTAGAGCCCAACACACGTCCCGACGTAGAGCCCAACACACGTCCCGACGTAGACCTGAAAGTAAGCTAAATCCTGATGTAGAGCCTAACACACGTCCCGACGCAGAGCCCAAAACACGTCCCGACGTAGAGCCCAACACACGTCCCGACGCAGAGCCCAACACACGTCCCGACTCAGAGCCCAACACACGTCCCGACGTAGAGCCCAACACACGTCCCGACGTAGAGCCCAACGCACGTCCCGACGCAGAGCCCAACGCACGTCCCGACGCAGAGCCCAACACACGTCCCGACGCAGAGCCCAACGCACGTCCCGACGCAGAGCCCAACGCACGTCCTGACGCAGAGCCCAACGCACGTCCCGACGCAGAGCCCAACGCACGTCCCGACGGAGAGCCCAACACACGTCCCGACGGAGAGCCCAACACACGTCCCGACGTAGAGCCGGAAGTAAGCTAAATCCCGACGTAGAGCCTGAAGTAAGCTAAATCCCGACGTAGAGCCGGAAGTAAGCTAAATCCCGACGTAGAGCCGGAAGTAAGCTAAATCCCGACGTAGAGCCCAACACACGTCCCGACGTAGAGCCCGACACACGTCCCGACGCAGAGCCCGACACACGTCCCGACGCAGAGCCCGACACACGTCCCGACGCAGAGCCCGACACACGTCCCGACGCAGAGCCCAACACACGTCCCGACGTAGAGCCCAACACACGTTACGATGTAGAGCTGAAAGTAAGCTAAATCATGATGTAGAGCCCAACACACGTCCCGACGCAGAGCCCAACACACGTCCCGACGTAGAGCCCAACACACGTCCCGACGCAGAGCGGGAAGTAGGCTAAATCCTGAGGTAGAGCCCAACACACGTCCCGACGCAGAGCGGAAAGTAAGCTAAATCCAGAGGTAGAGCCCAACACACGTCCCCACGTAGAGCTGAAAGTAAGCTAAATCCTGAGGTAGAGCCCAACACACGTCCCGACGTAGACCTGAAAGTAAGCTAAATCCCGACGTAGAGCCGGAAGTAAGCTAAATCCCGACGTAGAGCCGGAAGTAAGCTAAATCCCGACGTAGAGCCGGAAGTAAGCTAAATCCCGACGTAGAGCCGGAAGTAAGCTAAATCCCGACGTAGAGCCCAACACACGTCCCGACGTAGAGCCCAACACACGTCCCAACGTAGAGCCCAACACACGTCGCGACGTAGAGCCCAACACACGTCCCGACGTAGAGCCCAACACACGTCCCGACGTAGAGCCGGAAGTAAGCTAAATCCCGACGTAGAGCCTGAAGTAAGCTAAATCCCGACGTAGAGCAGGAAGTAAGCTAAATCCCGACGTAGAGCCGGAAGTAAGCTAAATCCCGACGTAGAGCCGGAAGTAAGCTAAATCCCGACGTAGAGCCCAACACACGTCCCGACGTAGAGCCCAACACACGTCCCGACGTAGAGCCCAACACACGTCCCGACGTAGAGCCCAACACACGTCCCGACGTAGAGCTGAAAGTAAGCTAAATCCTGAGGTAGAGCCCAACACACGTCCCGACGCAGAGCGGAAAGTAAGCTAAATACTGAGGTAGAGCCCAACACACGTCCCGATGTAGAGCCCAACACACGTCCCGACGTAGACCTGAAAGTAAGCTAAATCCTGAGGTAGAGCCCAACGCACGTCCCGACGCAGAGCGCAACTCATGTCCCGACGTAGAGCCCCACGCACGTCCCGACGTAGAGCCCCACGCACGTCCCGACGCAGAGCCCCACGCACGTCCCGACGCAGAGCCCCACGCACGTCCCGACGCAGAGCCCCACGCACGTACCGACGCAGAGCCCCACACACGTCCCGACGCAGAGCCCAACACACGTCCTGACGTAGAGCCCCACGCACGTCCCGACGTAGAGTCCCACGCACGTCCCGACGTAGAGCCCCACGCACGTTCCGATGTAGAGCTGAAAGTAAGCTAAATCATGATGTAGAGCCCAACACACGTCCCGACGTAGAGCCCAACACACGTCCCGACGTAGAGCCCAACACACGTCCCGACGTAGAGCCCAACACACGCCCCGACGTAGAGCTGAAAGTAAGCTAAATCCTGAGGTAGAGCCCAACACACGTCCCCACGTAGAGCTGAAAGTAAGCTAAATCCTGAGGTAGAGCCCATCACACGTCCCCACGTAGAGCTGAAAGTAAGCTAAATCCTGAGGTAGAGCCCAACACACGTCCCGATGTAGAGCCCAACACACGTCCCGACGCAGAGCCAAACACACGTCCCGAGGCAGAGCCCAACACACGTCCCGAGGCAGAGCCCAACACACGTCCCGAGGCAGAGCCCAACACACGTCCCGAGGCAGAGCCAAACACACGTCCCGACGTAGAGCCCAACACACGTCCCGACGTAGAGCTGAAAGTAAGCTAAATCCTGATGTAGAGCCCAACACACGTCCCGACGCAGAGCCCAACACACGTCCCGACGTAGAGCCCAACACACGTCCCGACGCAGAGCGGAAAGTAAGCTAAATCCTGAGGTAGAGCCCAAAACACGTCCCGACGCAGAGCGGAAAGTAAGCTAAATCCTGAGGTAGAGCCCAACACACGTCCCGATGTAGAGCCCAACACACGTCGCGACGTAGACCTGAAAGTAAGCTAAGTCCTGAGGTAGAGCCCAACGCACGTCCCGACGCAGAGCGCAACACACGTCCCGACGTAGAGCCCCACACACGTCCCGACGTAGAGCCCCACACACGTCCCGACGTAGAGCCCCACACACGTCCCGACGTAGAGCCCCACACACGTCCCGACGTAGAGCCCCAGACACGTCCCGACGTAGAGCCCGACACACGTCCCGACGCAGAGCCCCACACACGTCCCGACGCAGAGCCCGACACACGTCCCGACGCAGAGCCCAACACACGTCCCGACGTAGAGCCCAACACACGTCCCGACGCAGAGCCAAACACACGTCCCGACGTAGAGCCCAACACACGTTCCGATGTAGAGCTGAAAGTAAGCTAAATCATGATGTAGAGCCCAACACACGTCCCGACGCAGAGCCCAACACACGTCCCGACGTAGAGCCCAACACACGTCCCGACGTAGAGCCCAAATCACGTCCCGACGCAGAGCGGAAAGTAGGCTAAATCCTGAGGTAGAGCCCAACACACGTCCCGACGCAGAGCGGAAAGTAAGCTAAATCCAGAGGTAGAGCCCAACACACGTCCCCACGTAGAGCTGAAAGTAAGCTAAATCCTGAGGTAGAGCCCAACGCACGTCCCGACGTAGACCTGAAAGTAAGCTAAATCCTGACGTAGAGCCCAACACACG
Source organism: Leptosomus discolor (assembly GCF_034619465.1). Classification (NCBI taxonomy): domain Eukaryota; kingdom Metazoa; phylum Chordata; class Aves; order Leptosomiformes; family Leptosomidae; genus Leptosomus; species Leptosomus discolor. The sequence goes on along the minus strand of NW_028237847.1, from coordinate 500,863 downwards.
TCCCGACGTAGAGCCCAACACACGTCCCGACGTAGAGCCCAACACACGTCCCGACGTAGAGCCCAACACACGTCCCGACGTAGAGCCCAACACACGTCCCGACGTAGAGCCCAACACACGTCCCGACGCAGAGCGGAAAGTAAGCTAAATCCCGACGTAGAGCCTGAAGTAAGCTAAATCCCGACGTAGAGCCGGAAGTAAGCTAAATCCCCACGTAGAGCCGGAAGTAAGCTAAATCCCGACGTAGAGCCCAACACACGTCCCGACGTAGAGCCCGACACACGTCCCGACGCAGAGCCCGACACACGTCCCGACGCAGAGCCCGACACACGTCCCGACGCAGAGCCCAACACACGTCCCGACGCAGAGCCCAACACACGTCCCGACGTAGAGCCCAACACACGTTCCGATGTAGAGCTGAAAGTAAGCTAAATCATGATGTAGAGCCCAACACACGTCCCGACGCAGAGCCCAACACACGTCCCGACGTAGAGCCCAACACACGTCCCGACGTAGAGCCCAACACACGTCCCGACGCAGAGCGGAAAGTAGGCTAAATCCTGAGGTAGAGCCCAACACACGTCCCGACGCAGAGCGGAAAGTAAGCTAAATCCAGAGGTTGAGCCCAACACACGTCCCCACGTAGAGCTGAAAGTAAGCTAAATCCTGAGGTAGAGCCCAACACACGTCCCGACGTAGACCTGAAAGTAAGCTAAATCCTGACGTAGAGCCCAACACACGTCCCGACGTAGAGCCCAACACACGTCCCGACGTAGAGCCGGAAGTAAGCTAAATCCCGACGTAGAGCCTGAAGTAAGCTAAATCCCGACGTAGAGCCGGAAGTAAGCTAAATCCCGACGTAGAGCCGGAAGTAAGCTAAATCCCGACGTAGAGCCGGAAGTAAGCTAAATCCCGACGTAGAGCCGGAAGTAAGCTAAATCCCGACGTAGAGCCCAACACACGTCCCGACGTAGAGCCCAACACACGTCCCGACGTAGAGCCCAACACATGTCCCGACGTAGAGCCCAACACACGTCCCGACGTAGAGCCGGAAGTAAGCTAAATCCCGACGTAGAGCCTGAAGTAAGCTAAATCCCGTCGTAGAGCCGGAAGTAAGCTAAATCCCGACGTAGAGCCGGAAGTAAGCTAAATCCCGACGTAGAGCCGGAAGTAAGCTAAATCCCGACGTAGAGCCCAACACACGTCCCGACGTAGAGCCCAACACACGTCCCGACGTAGAGCCCAACACACGTCCCGACGTAGAGCCCAACACACGTCCCGACGTAGAGCTGAAAGTAAGCTAAATCCTGAGGTAGAGCCCAACACACGTCCCGACGCAGAGCGGAAAGTAAGCTAAATACTGAGGTAGAGCCCAACACACGTCCCGATGTAGAGCCCAACACACGTCCCGACGTAGACCTGGAAGTAAGCTAAATCCTGAGGTAGAGCCCAACGCACGTCCCGACGCAGAGCGCAACTCATGTCCCGACGTAGAGCCCCACGCACGTCCCGACGTAGAGCCCCACGCACGTCCCGACGCAGAGCCCCACACACGTCCCGACGCAGAGCCCCACACACGTCCCGACGCAGAGCCCCACACACGTCCCGACGCAGAGCCCAACACACGTCCTGACATAGAGCCCCACACACGTCCCGACGTAGAGCCCCACGCACGTCCCGACGTAGAGCCCCACGCACGTTCCGATGTAGAGCTGAAAGTAAGCTAAATCATGATGTAGAGCCCAACACACGTCCCGACGTAGAGCCCAACACACGTCCCGACGTAGAGCCCAACACACGTCCCGACGTAGAGCCCAACACACGTCCCGACCTAGAGCCCAACACACGTCCCGACCTAGAGCCCAACACACGTCCCGACCTAGAGCCCAACACACGTCCCGACGTAGAGCTGAAAGTAAGCTAAATCCTGACGTAGAGCCCAACACACGTCCCGACGCAGAGCGGAAAGTAAGCTAAATCCTGAGGTAGAGCCCAAAACACGTCCCGACGCAGAGCGGAAAGTAAGCTAAATCCTGAGGTAGAGCCCAACACACGTCCCGATGTAGAGCCCAACACACGTCCCGACGTAGACCTGAAAGTAAGCTAAATCCTGAGGTAGAGCCCAACGCACGTCCCGACGCAGAGCCCCACACACGTCCCGACGTAGAGCCCCACACACGTCCCGACGTAGAGCCCCACACACGTCCCAACGTAGAGCCCCACACACGTCCCAACGTAGAGCCCCACACACGTCCCAACGCAGAGCCCCACACACTTCCCGACGCAGAGCCCCACACACGTCCCAACGTAGAGAACTACACACGTCCCAACGTAGAGCCCCACACACGTCCCGACGTAGAGCCCCACACACGTCCCGACGCAGAGCCCCACACACGTCCCGACGTAGAGCCCCACACACGTCCCGACGCAGAGCCCCACACACGTCCCGACGCAGAGCCCCACACAAGTCCCGACGCAGAGCCCAACACACGTCCCGACGCAGAGCCCAACACACGTCCCGACGTAGAGCCCAACACACGTCCCGACGTAGAGCCCAACACACGTCCCGACGTAGAGCCCAACACACGTCCCGACCTAGAGCCCAACACACGTCCCGACGCAGAGCCCAACACACGTCCCGACCTAGAGCCCAACACACGTCCCGACGTAGAGCCCAACACACGTCCCGACGTAGAGCCCAACACACGTCCCGACGTAGAGCGGAAAGTAAGCTAAATCCTGAGGTAGAGCCCAACACACGTCCCGACGCAGAGCGGAAAGTAAGCTAAACCCTGAGGTAGAGCCCAACACACGTCCCGACGCAGAGCGGAAAGTAAGCTAAATCCTGAGGTAGAGCCCAACATACGTGCCGACGCAGAGCGCAACACATATCCCGACGTAGAGCCCCACACACGTCCCAGCGTAGAGCCCCACACACGTCCCGACGTAGAGCCCCACACACGTCCCGACGTAGAGCCCCACACATGTCCCGACGTAGAGCTGAAAGTAAGCTAAATCCTGATTTAGAGCCCAACACACGTCCCGACGTAGAGCCCAACACACGTCCCGACGTAGAGCTGAATGTAAGCTAAATCCCGACGTAGAGCCCAACACACGTCCCGACGGAGAGCCCAACACACGTCCCGACGCAGAGCGGAAAGTAAGCTAAATCCCGACGTAGAGCCGGAAGTAAGCTAAATCCCGACGTAGAGCCGGAAGTAAGCTAAATCCCGACGTAGAGCCGGAAGTAAGCTAAATCCCGACGTAGAGCCCAACACACGTCCCGACGTAGAGCCCGACACACGTCCCGACGCAGAGCCCGACACACGTCCCGACGCAGAGCCCGACACACGTCCCGACGCAGAGCCCAACACACGTCCCGACGTAGAGCCCAACACACGTTCCGATGTAGAGCTGAAAGTAAGCTAAATCATGATGTAGAGCCCAACACACGTCCCGACGCAGAGCCCAACACACGTCCCGACGTAGAGCCCAACACACGTCCCGACGTAGAGCCCAACACACGTCCCGACGCAGAGCGGAAAGTAGGCTAAATCCTGAGGTAGAGCCCAACACACGTCCCGACGCAGAGCGGAAAGTAAGCTAAATCCAGAGGTAGAGCCCAACACACGTCCCCACGTAGAGCTGAAAGTAAGCTAAATCCTGAGGTAGAGCCCAACACACGTCCCGACGTAGACCTGAAAGTAAGCTAAATCCTGACGTAGAGCCCAACACACGTCCCGACGTAGAGCCCAACACACGTCCCGACGTAGAGCCCAACACACGTCCCGACGTAGAGCCGGAAGTAAGCTAAATCCCGACGTAGAGCCTGAAGTAAGCTAAATCCCGACGTAGAGCCGGAAGTAAGCTAAATCCCGACGTAGAGCCGGAAGTAAGCTAAATCCCGACGTAGAGCCGGAAGTAAGCTAAATCCCGACGTAGATCCGGAAGTAAGCTAAATCCCGACGTAGAGCCCAACACACGTCCCGACGTAGAGCCCAACACACGTCCCGACGTAGAGCCCAACACACGTCCCGACGTAGAGCCCAACACACGTCCCGACGTAGAGCCGGAAGTAAGCTAAATCCCGACGTAGAGCCTGAAGTAAGCTAAATCCCGACGTAGAGCCGGAAGTAAGCTAAATCCCGACGTAGAGCCGGAAGTAAGCTAAATCCCGACGTAGAGCCGGAAGTAAGCTAAATCCCGACGTAGAGCCCAACACACGTCCCGACGTAGAGCCCAACACACGTCCCGACGTAGAGCCCAACACACGTCCCGACGTAGAGCCCAACACACGTCCCGACGTAGAGCTGAAAGTAAGCTAAATCCTGAGGTAGAGCCCAACACACGTCCCGACGCAGAGCGGAAAGTAAGCTAAATACTGAGGTAGAGCCCAACACACGTCCCGATGTAGAGCCCAACACACGTCCCGACGTAGACCTGAAAGTAAGCTAAATCCTGAGGTAGAGCCCAACGCACGTCCCGACGCAGAGCGCAACTCATCTCCCGACGTAGAGCCCCACGCACGTCCCGACGCAGAGCCCCACACACGTCCCGACGCAGAGCCCCACACACGTCCCGACGCAGAGCCCAACACACGTCCTGACGTAGAGCCCCACACACGTCCCGACGTAGAGCCCCACGCACGTCCCGACGTAGAGCCCCACGCACGTTCCGATGTAGAGCTGAAAGTAAGCTAAATCATGATGTAGAGCCCAACACACGTCCCGACGTAGAGCCCAACACACGTCCCGACGTAGAGCCCAACACACGTCCCGACGTAGAGCCCAACTCACGTCCCGACGTAGAGCCCAACACACGTCCCGACCTAGAGCCCAACTCACGTCCCGACGTAGAGCCCAACACAAGTCCCGACCTAGAGCCCAACACACGTCCCGACCTAGAGCCCAACACACGTCCCGACCTAGAGCCCAACACACGTCCCGACGTAGAGCCCAACACACGTCCCGACGTAGAGCTGAAAGTAAGCTAAATCCTGACGTAGAGCCCAACACACGTCCCGACGCAGAGCGGAAAGTAAGCTAAATCCTGAGGTAGAGCCCAAAACACGTCCCGACGCAGAGCGGAAAGTAAGCTAAATCCTGAGGTAGAGCCCAACACACGTCCCGATGTAGAGCCCAACACACGTCCCGACGTAGACCTGAAAGTAAGCTAAATCCTGAGGTAGAGCCCAACGCACGTCCCGACGCAGAGCCCCACACACGTCCCGACGTAGAGCCCCACACACGTCCCGACGTAGAGCCCCACACACGTCCCAACGTAGAGCCCCACACACGTCCCAACGTAGAGCCCCACACACGTCCCAACGAAGAGCCCCACACACTTCCCGACGCAGAGCCCCACACACGTCCCAACGTAGAGCCCTACACACGTCCCAACGTAGAGCCCCACACACGTCCCGACGTAGAGCCCCACACACGTCCCGACGCAGAGCCCCACACACGTCCCGACGTAGAGCCCCACACACGTCCCGACGCAGAGCCCCACACACGTCCCGACGCAGAGCCCCACACACGTCCCGACGCAGAGCGGAAAGTAAGCTAAATCCTGAGGTAGAGCCCAACACACGTCCCGACGCAGAGCGCAACACATATCCCGACGTAGAGCCCCACACACGTCCCAGCGTAGAGCCCCACACACGTCCCGACGTCGAGCCCCACACACGTCCCGACGTCGAGCCCCACACACGTCCCGACGTAGAGCCCCACACACGTCCCGACGTAGAGCCCCACACACGTCCCGACGTAGAGCCCCACACACGTCCCGACGCAGAGCCCCACACACGTCCCGACGTAGAGCCCCACACACGTCCCGACGTAGAGCCCCACGCACGTCCCGACGCAGAGCCCCACGCACGTCCCGACGCAGAGCCCCACGCACGTCCCGACGCAGAGCCCCACGCACGTCCCGACGCAGAGCCCAACACACGTCCCGACGTAGAGCCCAACACACGTCCCGACGTAGAGCCCAACACACGTCCCGACGCAGAGCGGAAAGTAAGCTAAATCCCGACGTAGAGCCGGAAGTAAGCTAAATCCCGACGTAGAGCCGGAAGTAAGCTAAATCCCGACGTAGAGCCCAACACACGTCCCGACGTAGAGCCCGACACACGTCCCGACGCAGAGCCCGACACACGTCCCGACGTAGAGCCCAACACACGTTCCGATGTAGAGCTGAAAGTAAGCTAAATCATGATGTAGAGCCCAACACACGTCCCGACGCAGAGCCCAAGACACATCCCGACGTAGAGCCCAACACACGTCCCGACGTAGAGCCCAACACACGTCCCGACGCAGAGCGGAAAGTAGGCTAAATCCTGAGGTAGAGCCCAACACACGTCCCGACGCAGAGCGGAAAGTAAGCTAAATCCAGAGGTAGAGCCCAACACACGTCCCCACGTAGAGCTGAAAGTAAGCTAAATCCTGAGGTAGAGCCCAACACACGTCCCGACGTAGACCTGAAAGTAAGCTAAATCCTGACGTAGAGCCCAACACACGTCCCGACGTAGAGCCCAACACACGTCCCGACGTAGAGCCCAACACACGTCCCGACGTAGAGCCGGAAGTAAGCTAAATCCCGACGTAGAGCCTGAAGTAAGCTAAATCCCGACGTAGAGCCGGAAGTAAGCTAAATCCCGACATAGAGCCGGAAGTAAGCTAAATCCCGACGTAGAGCCGGAAGTAAGCTAAATCCCGACGTAGAGCCGGAAGTAAGCTAAATCCCGACGTAGATCCGGAAGTAAGCTAAATCCCGACGTAGAGCCCAACACACGTCCCGACGTAGAGCCCAACACACGTCCCGACGTAGAGCCCAACACACGTCCCGACGTAGAGCCGGAAGTAAGCTAAATCCCGACGTAGAGCCTGAAGTAAGCTAAATCCCGACGTAGAGCCGGAAGTAAGCTAAATCCCGACGTAGAGCCGGAAGTAAGCTAAATCCCGACGTAGAGCCCAACACACGTCCCGACGTAGAGCCCAACACACGTCCCGACGTAGAGCCCAACACACGTCCCGACGTAGAGCCCAACACACGTCCCGACGTAGAGCTGAAAGTAAGCTAAATCCTGAGGTAGAGCCCAACACACGTCCCGACGCAGAGCGGAAAGTAAGCTAAATACTGAGGTAGAGCCCAACACACGTCCCGATGTAGAGCCCAACACATGTCCCGACGTAGACCTGAAAGTAAGCTAAATCCTGAGGTAGAGCCCAACGCACGACCCGACGCAGAGCGCAACTCATGTCCCGACGTAGAGCCCCACGCACGTCCCGACGTAGAGCCCCACGCACGTCCCGACGCAGAGCCCCACACACGTCCCGACGCAGAGCCCCACACACGTCCCGACGCAGAGCCCCACACACGTCCCGACGCAGAGCCCAACACACGTCCTGACGTAGAGCCCCACACACGTCCCGACGTAGAGCCCCACGCACGTCCCGACGTAGAGCCCCACGCACGTTCCGATGTAGAGCTGAAAGTAAGCTAAATCATGATGTAGAGCCCAACACACGTCCCGACGTAGACCTGAAAGTAAGCTAAATCCTGAGGTAGAGCCCAACGCACGTCCCGACGCAGAGCCCCACACACGTCCCGACGTAGAGCCCCACACACGTCCCGACGTAGAGCCCCACACACGTCCCAACGTAGAGCCCCACACACGTCCCAACGTAGAGCCCCACACACGTCCCAACGCAGAGCCCCACACACTTCCCGACGCAGAGCCCCACACACGTCCCAACGTAGAGCCCTACACACGTCCCAACGTAGAGCCCCACACACGTCCCGACGTAGAGCCCCACACACGTCCCGACGCAGAGCCCGACACACGTCCCGACGTAGAGCCCCACACACGTCCCGACGCAGAGCCCCACACACGTCCCGACGCAGAGCCCCACACACGTCCCGACGCAGAGCGGAAAGTAAGCTAAATCCTGAGGTAGAGCCCAACACACGTCCCGACGCAGAGCGCAACACATATCCCGACGTAGAGCCCCACACACGTCCCAGCGTAGAGCCCCACACACGTCCCGACGTAGAGCCCCACACACGTCCCGACGTAGAGCCCCACACACGTCCCGACGCAGAGCCCCACACACGTCCCGACGCAGAGCCCCACACACGTCCCGACGTAGAGCCCCACACACGTCCCGACGTAGAGCCCCACGCATGTCCCGAGGTAGAGCCCCACGCACGTCCCGACGCAGAGCCCCACGCACGTCCCGACGCAGAGCCCCACACACGTCCCGACGCAGAGCCCAACACACGTCCCGACGTAGAGCCCAACACACGTCCCGACGTAGAGCCCAACACACGTCCCGACGCAGAGCGGAAAGTAAGCTAAATCCCGACGTAGAGCCGGAAGTAAGCTAAAACCCGACGTAGAGCCGGAAGTAAGCTAAATCCCGACGTAGAGCCGGAAGTAAGCTAAATCCCGACGTAGAGCCCAACACACGTCCCGACGTAGAGCCCGACACACGTCCCGACGCAGAGCCCGACACACGTCCCGACGCAGAGCCCAACACACGTCCCGACGTAGAGCCCAACACACGTTCCGATGTAGAGCTGAAAGTAAGCTAAATCATGATGTAGAGCCCAACACACGTCCCGACGCAGAGCCCAACACACGTCCCGACGTAGAGCCCAACACACGTCCCGACGTAGAGCCCAACACACGTCCCGACGCAGAGCGGAAAGTAGGCTAAATCCTGAGGTAGAGCCCAACACACGTCCCGACGCAGAGCGGAAAGTAAGCTAAATCCAGAGGTAGAGCCCAACACACGTCCCCACGTAGAGCTGAAAGTAAGCTAAATCCTGAGGTAGAGCCCAACACACGTCCCGACGTAGACCTGAAAGTAAGCTAAATCCTGACGTAGAGCCCAACACACGTCCCGACGTAGAGCCCAACACACGTCCCGACGTAGAGCCCAACACACGTCCCGACGTAGAGCCGGAAGTAAGCTAAATCCCGACGTAGAGCCTGAAGTAAGCTAAATCCCGACGTAGAGCCGGAAGTAAGCTAAATCCCGACGTAGAGCCGGAAGTAAGCTAAATCCCGACGTAGAGCCGGAAGTAAGCTAAATCCCGACGTAGAGCCGGAAGTAAGCTAAATCCCGACGTAGAGCCGGAAGTAAGCTAAATCCCGACGTAGATCCGGAAGTAAGCTAAATCCCGACGTAGAGCCCAACACACGTCCCGACGTAGAGCCCAACACACGTCCCGACGTAGAGCCCAACACACGTCCCGACGTAGAGCCGGAAGTAAGCTAAATCCTGACGTAGAGCCTGAAGTAAGCTAAATCCCGACGTAGAGCCGGAAGTAAGCTAAATCCCGACGTAGAGCCGGAAGTAAGCTAAATCCCGACGTAGAGCCGGAAGTAAGCTAAATCCCGACGTAGAGCCCAACACACGTCCCGACGTAGAGCCCAACACACGTCCCGACGTAGAGCCCAACACACGTCCCGACGTAGAGCTGAAAGTAAGCTAAATCCTGAGGTAGAGCCCAACACACGTCCCGACGCAGAGCGGAAAGTAAGCTAAATACTGAGGTAGAGCCCAACACACGTCCCGATGTAGAGCCCAACACACGTCCCGACGTAGACCTGAAAGTAAGCTAAATCCTGAGGTAGAGCCCAACGCACGTCCCGACGCAGAGCGCAACTCATGTCCCGACGTAGAGCCCCACGCACGTCCCGACGTAGAGCCCCACGCACGTCCCGACGCAGAGCCCCACACACGTCCCGACGCAGAGCCCCACACACGTCCCGACGCAGAGCCCCACACACGTCCCGACGCAGAGCCCAACACACGTCCTGACGTAGAGCCCCACACACGTCCCGACGTAGAGCCCCACGCACGTCCCGACGTAGAGCCCCACGCACGTTCCGATGTAGAGCTGAAAGTAAGCTAAATCATGATGTAGAGCCCAACACACGTCCCGACGTAGAGCCCAACACACGTCCCGACGTAGAGCCCAACACACGTCCCGACGTAGAGCCCAACTCACGTCCCGACGTAGAGCCCAACACACGTCCCGACCTAGAGCCCAACTCACGTCCCGACGTAGAGCCCAACACACGTCCCGACCTAGAGCCCAACACACGTCCCGACCTAGAGCCCAACACACGTCCCGACCTAGAGCCCAACACACGTCCCGACGTAGAGCCCAACACACGTCCCGACGTAGAGCTGAAAGTAAGCTAAATCCTGACGTAGAGCCCAACACACGTCCCGACGCAGAGCGGAAAGTAAGCTAAATCCTGAGGTAGAGCCCAAAACACGTCCCGACGCAGAGCTGAAAGTAAGCTAAATCCTGAGGTAGAGCCCAACACACGTCCCGATGTAGAGCCCAACACACGTCCCGACGTAGACCTGAAAGTAAGCTAAATCCTGAGGTAGAGCCCAACGCACGTCCCGACGCAGAGCCCCACACACGTCCCGACGTAGAGCCCCACACACGTCCCGACGTAGAGCCCCACACACGTCCCAACGTAGAGCCCCACACACGTCCCAACGCAGAGCCCCACACACTTCCCGACGCAGAGCCCCACACACGTCCCAACGTAGAGCCCTACACACGTCCCAACGTAGAGCCCCACACACGTCCCGACGTAGAGCCCCACACACGTCCCGACGCAGAGCCCCACACACGTCCCGACGCAGAGCCCCACACACGTCCCGACGCAGAGCCCCACACACGTCCCGACGCAGAGCCCCACACACGTCCCGACGCAGAGCCCCACACACGTCCCGACGCAGAGCCCAACACACGTCCCGACGCAGAGCCCAACACACGTCCCGACGCAGAGCCCAACACACGTCCCGACGTAGAGCCCAACACATGTCCCGACGTAGAGCTGAAAGTAAGCTAAATCCTGATTTATAGCCCAACACACGTCCCGACGTAGAGCCCAACACACGTCCCGACGTAGAGCTGAATGTAAGCTAAATCCCGACGTAGAGCCCAACACACGTCCCGACGGAGAGCCCAACACACGTCCCGACGGAGAGCCCAACACACGTCCCGACGTACAGCCCAACACACGTCCCTACGTACAGCCCAACACACGTCCCGACGTACAGCCCAACACACGTCCCAATGTAGAGCTGAAAGTAAGCTAAATCCTGAGGTAGAGCCCAACACACGTCCCGACGCAGAGCGGAAAGTAAGCTAAATCCTGAGGTAGAGCCCAACACACGTCCCGACGTAGAGCCCAACACACGTCCCGACCTAGAGCCAAACACACGTCCCGACGCAGAGGCAAACACACGTCCCGAACTAGAGCCAAACACACGTCCCGACGCAGAGGCAAACACACGTCCCGACGCAGAGCCAAACACACGTCCCGACGTAGAGCCCAACACACCTCCCGACGTAGAGCTGAAAGTAAGCTAAATCCTGATGTAGAGCCCAACACAGGTCCCGACGCAGAGCCCAACACACGTCCCGACGTAGAGCCCAACACACGTCCCGACGCAGAGCGGAAAGTAAGCTAAATCCTGAGGTAGAGCCCAACACACGTCCCGACGCAGAGCGGAAAGTAAGCTAAATCCTGAGGTAGAGCCCAACACACGTCCCGACGCAGAGCGGAAAGTAAGCTAAATCCTGAGGTGGAGCCCTACACACGTCCCCACGTAGAGCTGAAAGTAAGCTAAATCCTGAGGTAGAGCCCAACGCACGTCCCGACGTAAAGTCCAACACACGTCCCGACGTAGAGTCCAACACACGTCCCGACGTAGAGCTGGAAGTAAGCTAAATCCCGACGTAGAGCCCAACACACGTCCCGACGTAGAGTCCAACACACGTCCCGACGTAGAGCTGGAAGTAAGCTAAATCCCAACGTAGAGCCCAACACACGTCCCGACGTAGAGCCCAACACACGTCCCGACGTAGAGCCCAACACACGTCCCGACGTAGAGCGGAAAGTAAGCTAAATCCTGAGGTAGAGCCCAACACACGTCCCGACGCAGAGCTGAAAGTAAGCTAAACCCTGAGGTAGAGCCCAACACACGTCCCGACGCAGAGCGGAAAGTAAGCTAAATCCTGAGGTAGAGCCCAACACACGTCCCGACACAGAGCGCAACACATATCCCGACGTAGAGCCCCACACACGTCCCAGCGTAGAGCCCCACACACGTCCCGACGTAGAGCCCCACACACGTCCCGACGTAGAGCCCCACACACGTCCCGACGCAGAGCCCCACACACGTCCCGACGTAGAGCCCCACACACGTCCCAGCGTAGAGCCCCACGCACGTCCCGACGTAGAGCCCCACGCACGTCCCGACGTAGAGCCCCACGCACGTCCCGACGCAGAGCCCCACGCACGTCCCGACGCAGAGCCCCACACACGTCCCGACGCAGAGCCCAACACACGTCCCGACGCAGAGCCCAACACACGTCCTGACGTAGAGCCCCACACACTTCCTGACGTAGAGCCCCACACACGTCCCGACGCAGAGCAGAAAGTAAGCTAAATCCTGAGGTAGAGCCCAACACACGTCCCGACGCAGAGCGGAAAGTAAGCTAAATCCTGAGGTAGAGCCCAACACACGTCCCGACGCAGAGCGGAAAGTAAGCTAAATCCTGAGGTGGAGCCCTACACACGTCCCCACGTAGAGCTGAAAGTAAGCTAAATCCTGAGGTAGAGCCCAACGCACGTCCCGACGTAAAGTCCAACACACGTCCCGACGTAGAGTCCAACACACGTCCCGACGTAGAGCTGGAAGTAAGCTAAATCCCGACGTAGAGCCCAACACACGTCCCGACGTAGAGTCCAACACACGTCCCGACGTAGAGCTGGAAGTAAGCTAAATCCCAACGTAGAGCCCAACACACGTCCCGACGTAGAGCCCAACACACGTCCCGACGTAGAGCCCAACACACGTCCCGACGTAGAGCGGAAAGTAAGCTAAATCCTGAGGTAGAGCCCAACACACGTCCCGACGCAGAGCGGAAAGTAAGCTAAATCCTGAGGTAGAGCCCAACACACGTCCCGACGCAGAGCACAACACATATCCCGACGTAGAGCCCCACACACGTCCCAGCGTAGAGCCCCACACACGTCCCGACGTAGAGCCCCACACACGTCCCGACGTAGAGCCCCACACACGTCCCGACGTAGAGCCCCACACACGTCCCGACGTAGAGCCCCACACACGTCCCGACGTAGAGCCCCACACACGTCCCGACGCAGAGCCCCACACACGTCCCGACGTAGAGCCCCACACACGTCCCAGCGTAGAGCCCCACACACGTCCCGACGTAGAGCCCCACGCACGTCCCGACGTAGAGCCCCACGCACGTCCCGACGCAGAGCCCCACGCACGTCCCGACGCAGAGCCCCACACACGTCCCGACGCAGAGCCCAACACACGTCCTGACGTAGAGCCCCACACACTTCCTGACGTAGAGCCCCACACACGTCCCGACGTAGAGCCCCACGCACGTTCCGATGTAGAGCTCAAAGTAAGCTAAATCATGATGTAGAGCCCAACACACGTCCCGACGCAGAGCGGAAAGTAAGCTAAATCCTGAGGTAGAGCCCAACACACGTCCCGACGCAGAGCGCAACACATATCCCGACGTAGAGCCCCACACACGTCCCAGCGTAGAGCCCCACACACGTCCCGACGTAGAGCCCCACACACGTCCCGACGTAGAACCCCACATACGTCCCGACGTAGAGCCCCACACGCGTCCCGACGTAGAGCCCCACACACGTCCCGACGTAGAGCCCCACACACGTCCCGACGTAGAGCCCCACACACGTCCCGACGTAGAGCCCCACACAGGTCCCGACGTAGAGCCCCACACACGTCCCGACGTAGAGCCCCACACAGGTCCCGACGTAGAGCCCCACACACGTCCCGACGTAGAGCCCCACACACGTCCCGACGCAGAGCCCCACACACGTCCCGACGTAGAGCCCCACACACGTCCCGACGCAGAGCCCCACACACGTCCCGACGCAGAGCCCCACACACGTCCCGAGGCAGAGCCAAACACACGTCCCGACGCAGAGCCCAACACACGTCCCGACGCAGAGCCAAACACACGTCCCGACGTAGAGCCCAACACACGTTCCGATGTAGAGCTGAAAGTAAGCTAAATCATGATGTAGAGCCCAACACACGTCCCGACGCAGAGCCCAACACACGTCCCGACGTAGAGCCCAACACACGTCCCGACGCAGAGCGGAAAGTAGGCTTAATCCTGAGGTAGAGCCCAACACATGTCCCGACGCAGAGCGGAAAGTAAGCTAAATCCTGAGGTGGAGCCCAACACACGTCCCCACGTAGAGCTGAAAGTAAGCTAAACCCTGAGGTAGAGCCCAACAGACGTCCCGACGTAGAGCCCAACACACGTCCCGACGTAGAGCCCAACACACGTCCCGACGCAGAGCCCAACACACGTCCCGACGCAGAGCCCAACACACGTCCCGACGCAGAGCCCAACACACGTCCCGACGCAGAGCCCAACACACGTCCCGACGCAGAGCCCAACACACGTCCCGACGTAGAGCTGGAAGTAAGCTAAATCCCGACTTAGAGCTGGAAGTAAGCTAAATCCCGACGTAGAGCTGGAAGTAAGCTAAATCCCGACGTAGAGCCCAACACACGTCCCGACGTAGAGCCCAACACACGTCCCGACGTAGAGCCCAACACACGTCCCGACGTAGAGCCCAACATACGTCCCGACGTAGAGCCCAACACACGTCCCGACCTAGAGCCCAACACACGTCCCGACCTAGAGCCCAACACACGTCCAGACCTAGAGCCCAACACACGTCCCGACCTAGAGCCCAACACACGTCCCGACCTAGAGGCCAACACACGTCCCGACCTAGAGCCCAACACACGTCCCGACTTAGAGCTGAAAGTAAGCTAAATCCTGAGGTAGAGCCCAACACACGTCCCCACGTAGAGCGGAAAGTAAGCTAAATCCTGAGGTAGAGCCCAACACACGTCCCGACCTAGAGCCCAACACACGTCCCGACCTAGAGCCCAACACACGTCCCGACACAGAGCGGAAAGTAAGCTAAATCCTGAGGTAGAGCCCAAAACACGTCCCGACGCAGAGCGGAAAGTAAGCTAAATCCTGAGGTAGAGCCCAACACACGTCCCGATGTAGAGCCCAACACTCGTCCCGACGTAGACCTGAAAGTAAGCTAAATCCTGAGGTAGAGCCCAACGCACGTCACGACGCAGAGCGCAACACATGTCCCGACGTAGAGCCCCACACACGTCCCAGCGTAGATCCCCACACACGTCCCGACGTAGAGCCCCACACACGTCCCGACGTAGAGCCCCACACACGTCCCGACGTAGAGCCCCACACACGTCCCGACGTAGAGCCCCACACACGTCCCGACGTAGAGCCCCACACACGTCCCGACGCAGAGCCCCACACACGTCCCGACGCAGAGCCCCACACACGTCCCGACGCAGAGCCCAACACACGTCCCGACGCAGAGCAAAACACACGTCCCGACGTAGAGCCCAACACACGTTCCGATGTAGAGCTGAAAGTAAGCTAAATCATGATGTGGAGCCCAACACACGTCCCGACGCAGAGCCCAACACACGTCCCGACGTAGAGCCCAACACACGTCCCGACGCAGAGCGGAAACTAGGCTTAATCCTGAGGTAGAGCCCAACACATGTCCCGACGCAGAGCGGAAAGTAAGCTAAATCCTGAGGTAGAGCCCAACACACGTCCCCACGTAGAGCTGAAAGTAAGCTAAATCCTGAGGTAGATCCCAACACACGTCCCGACCTAGAGCCCAACACACGTCCCGACGTAGAACCCAACACACGTCCCGACGTAGAGCCCAACACACGTCCCGACGTAGAGCCCAACACACGTCCCTACGTAGAGCCCAACACACGTCCCGACGTAGAGCCCAACACACGTCCCGACGTAAAACCCAACACACGTCCCGACGTAGAGCCCAACACACGTCCCGACCTAGAGCCCAACACACGTCCCGACCTAGAGCCCAACACACGTCCCGACGCAGAGCGGAAAGTAAGCTAAATCCTGAGGTAGAGCCCAACACACGTCCCGACCTAGAGCCCAACACACGTCCCGACCTAGAGCCCAACACACGTCCCGACCTAGAGCCCAACACACGTCCCGACCTAGAGCCCAACACACGTCCCGACCTAGAGCCCAACACACGTCCCGACGTAGAGCCCAACACACGTCCCGACGCAGAGCCCAACACACGTCCCGACGCAGAGCCCAACACACGTCCCGACGCAGAGCCCAACACACGTCCCGACGCAGAGCCCAACACACGTCCCGACCTAGAGCCCAACACACGTCCCGACCTAGAGCCCAACACACGTCCCGACGTAGAGCTGAAAGTAAGCTAAATCCTGAGGTAGAGCCCAACACACATCCCGACGCAGAGCGGAAAGTAAGCTAAATCCTGAGGTAGAGCCCAACACACGTCCCGACATAGAGTCCAACACACGTCCCGACGTAGAGTCCAACACACGTCCCGACGTAGAGCTGAAAGTAAGCTAAATCCCGACGTAGAGCCCAACACACGTCCCGACGTAGAGCTGAAAGTAAGCTAAATCCTGAGGGAGAGCCCAACACACGTCCCCACGTAGAGGAGAAAGTAAGCTAAATCCTGAGGTAGAGCCCAACACACGTCCAAACGCAGAGCGGAAAGTAAGCTAAATCCTGAGGTAGAGCCCAACACACGTCCCGACGCAGAGCCCAACACACGTCCCGACGCAGAGCCCAACACACGTCCCGACGCAGAGCCAAACACACGTCCCGACGCAGAGCCAAACACACGTCCCGACGCAGAGCCCAACACACGTCCCGACGTAGAGCTGAAAGTAAGCTAAATCCCGACGTAGAGCCCAACACACGTCCCGACGTAGAGCTGAAAGTAAGCTAAATCCTGAGGGAGAGCCCAACACACGTCCCCACGTAGAGCAGAAAGTAAGCTAAATCCTGAGGGAGAGCCCAACACACGTCCCCACATAGAGCAGAAAGTAAGCTAAATCCTGAGGTAGAGCCCAACACACGTCCAAACGCAGAGCGGAAAGTAAGCTAAATCCTGAGGTAGAGCCCAACACACGTCCCGACGCAGAGCCCAACACACGTCCCGACGCAGAGCCCAACACACGTCCCGACGCAGAGCCCAACACACGTCCCGACGCAGAGCCCAACACACGTCCCGACGTAGAGCCCAACACACGTCCCGACGTAGAGCCCAACACACGTCCCGACGTAGAGCCCAACACACGTCCCGACGTAGAGCCCAACACACGTCCCGACCTAGAGCCCAACACACGTCCCGACGTAGAGCCCAACACACGTCCCGACGTAGAGCTGAAAGTAAGCTAAATCCTGAGGTAGAGCCCAACACACGTCCCGACGCAGAGCGGAAAGTAAGCTAAATCCTGAGGTAGAGCCCAACACATGTCCCGACGCAGAGCGCAACACATGTCCCGACGTAGAGCCCCACACACGTCCCAGCGTAGAGCCCCACACACGTCCCGACGTAGAGCCCCACACACGTCCCGACGTAGAGCCCCACACACGTCCCGACGTAGAGCCCCACACACGTCCCGACGTAGAGCCCCACACACGTCCCGACGCAGAGCCCCACACACGTCCCGACGCAGAGCCCCACACACGTCCCGACGCAGAGCCCCACACACGTCCCGACGCAGAGCCCCACACACGTCCCGACGCAGAGCCCCACACACGTCCCGACGCAGAGCCCCACACACGTCCCGACGCAGAGCCCCACACACGTCCCGACGCAGAGCCCCACACACGTCCCGACGCAGAGCCCCACACACGTCCCGACGCAGAGCCCCACACACGTCCCGACGCAGAGCCCCACACACGTCCCGACGCAGAGCCCAACACACGTCCCGACGCAGAGCCCAACACACGTCCCGACGTAGAGCCCAACACACGTCCGACGCAGAGCGGAAAGTAGGCTTAATCCTGAGGTAGAGCCCAACACATGTCCCGACGCAGAGCGGAAAGTAAGCTAAATCCTGAGGTAGAGCCCAACACACGTCCCCACGTAGAGCTGAAAGTAAGCTAAATCCTGAGGTAGAGCCCAACACACGTCCCGACCTAGAGCCCAACACACGTCCCGACGTAGAGCCCAACACACGTCCCGACGTAGAGCCCAACACACGTCCCGACGTAGAGCCCAACACACGTCCCGACGTAGAGCCCAACACACGTCCCGACGCAGAGCCCAACACACGTCCCGACGCAGAGCCCAACACACGTCCCGACGCAGAGCCCAACACACGTCCCGACGCAGAGCCAAACACACGTGCCGACGCAGAGCCCAACACACGTCCCGACGCAGAGCCCAACACACGTCCCGACGCAGAGCCCAACACACGTCCCGACCTAGAGCCCAACACACGTCCCGACGTAGAGCCCAACACACGTCCCGACGTAGAGCTGAAAGTAAGCTAAATCCCGACGTAGAGCTGGAAGTAAGCTAAATCCCGACGTAGAGCTGAAAGTAAGCTAAATCCCGACGTAGAGCTGGAAGTAAGCTAAATCCCGACGTAGAGCCCAACACACGTCCCGACGTAGAGCCCAACACACGTCCCGACGTAGAGCCCAACACACGTCCCGACGTAGAGCCCAACACACGTCCCGACGTAGAGCCCAACACACGTCCCGACGCAGAGCCCAACACACGTCCCGACGTAGAGCCCAACACACGTCCCGACCTAGAGCCCAACACACGTCCCGACCTAGAGCCCAACACACGTCCCGACGTAGAGCCCAACACACGTCCCGACGTAGAGCCCAACACACGTCCCGACGTAGAGCTGAAAGTAAGCTAAATCCTGAGGTAGAGCCCAACACACGTCCCGACGCAGAGCGGAAAGTAAGCTAAATCCTGAGGTAGAGCCCAACACATGTCCCGACGCAGAGCGCAACACACGTCCCGACGTAGAGCCCCATACACGTCCCAGCGTAGAGCCCCACACACGTCCCGACGTAGAGCCCCACACACGTCCCGACGTAGAGCCCCACACACGTCCCGACGTAGAGCCCCACACACGTCCCGACGTAGAGCCCCACACACGTCCCGACGCAGAGCCCCACACACGTCCCGACGCAGAGCCCCACACACGTCCCGAGGCAGAGCCAAACACACGTCCCGACGCAGAGCCCAACACACGTCCCGACGCAGAGCCAAACACACGTCCCGACGTAGAGCCCAACACACGTTCCGATGTAGAGCTGAAAATAAGCTAAATCCTGAGGTAGAGCCCAACACACGTCCCGACGCAGAGCGGAAAGTAAGCTAAATCCTGAGGTAGAGCCCAACACATGTCCCGACGCAGAGCGCAACACATGTCCCGACGTAGAGCCCCACACACGTCCCAGCGTAGAGCCCCACACACGTCCCGACGTAGAGCCCCACACACGTCCCGACGTAGAGCCCCACACACGTCCCGACGTAGAGCCCCACACACGTCCCGACGTAGAGCCCCACACACGTCCCGACGCAGAGCCCCACACACGTCCCGACGCAGAGCCCCACACACGTCCCGACGCAGAGCCCCACACACGTCCCGACGCAGAGCCCCACACACGTCCCGACGCAGAGCCCCACACACGTCCCGACGCAGAGCCCCACACACGTCCCGACGCAGAGCCCAACACACGTCCCGACGTAGAGCCCAACACACGTCCGACGCAGAGCGGAAAGTAGGCTTAATCCTGAGGTAGAGCCCAACACATGTCCCGACGCAGAGCGGAAAGTAAGCTAAATCCTGAGGTAGAGCCCAACACACGTCCCCACGTAGAGCTGAAAGTAAGCTAAATCCTGAGGTAGAGCCCAACACACGTCCCGACCTAGAGCCCAACACACGTCCCGACGTAGAGCCCAACACACGTCCCGACGTAGAGCCCAACACACGTCCCGACGTAGAGCCCAACACACGTCCCGACGCAGAGCCCAACACACGTCCCGACGCAGAGCCCAACACACGTCCCGACGCAGAGCCAAACACACGTCCCGACGCAGAGCCAAACACACGTCCCGACGCAGAGCCCAACACACGTCCCGACGCAGAGCCCAACACACGTCCCGACCTAGAGCCCAACACACGTTCCGATGTAGAGCTGAAAGTAAGCTAAATCATGATGTAGAGCCCAACACACGTCCCGACGCAGAGCCCAACACACGTCCCGACGTAGAGCCCAACACACGTCCGACGCAGAGCGGAAAGTAGGCTTAATCCTGAGGTAGAGCCCAACACATCTCCCGACGCAGAGCGGAAAGTAAGCTAAATCCTGAGGTAGAGCCCAACACACGTCCCGACGCAGAGCCCAACACACGTCCCGACGCAGAGCCAAACACACGTCCCGACGTAGAGCCCAACACACGTTCCGATGTAGAGCTGAAAGTAAGCTAAATCCTGAGGTAGAGCCCAACACACGTCCCGACCTAGAGCCCAACACACGTCCCGACGTAGAGCCCAACACACGTCCCGACGTAGAGCCCAACACACGTCCCGACGTAGAGCCCAACACACGTCCCGACGTAGAGCCCAACACACGTCCCGACGCAGAGCCCCACACACGTCCCGACGCAGAGCCCCACACACGTCCCGAGGCAGAGCCAAACACACGTCCCGACGCAGAGCCCAACACACGTCCCGACGCAGAGCCAAACACACGTCCCGACGTAGAGCCCAACACACGTTCCGATGTAGAGCTGAAAATAAGCTAAATCCTGAGGTAGAGCCCAACACACGTCCCGACGCAGAGCGGAAAGTAAGCTAAATCCTGAGGTAGAGCCCAACACATGTCCCGACGCAGAGCGCAACACATGTCCCGACGTAGAGCCCCACACACGTCCCAGCGTAGAGCCCCACACACGTCCCGACGTAGAGCCCCACACACGTCCCGACGTAGAGCCCCACACACGTCCCGACGTAGAGCCCCACACACGTCCCGACGCAGAGCCCCACACACGTCCCGACGCAGAGCCCCACACACGTCCCGACGTAGAGCCCCACACACGTCCCGACGCAGAGCCCCACACACGTCCCGACGCAGAGCCCCACACACGTCCCGACGCAGAGCCCCACACACGTCCCGACGCAGAGCCCAACACACGTCCCGACGTAGAGCCCAACACACGTCCGACGCAGAGCGGAAAGTAGGCTTAATCCTGAGGTAGAGCCCAACACATGTCCCGACGCAGAGCGGAAAGTAAGCTAAATCCTGAGGTAGAGCCCAACACACGTCCCCACGTAGAGCTGAAAATAAGCTAAATCCTGAGGTAGAGCCCAACACACGTCCCGACGTAGAGCCCAACACACGTCCCGACCTAGAGCCCAACACACGTCCCGACGTAGACCCCAACACACGTCCCGACGTAGAGCCCAACACACGTCCCGACGCAGAGCCCAACACACGTCCCGACGCAGAGCCCAACACACGTCCCGACGCAGAGCCAAACACACGTCCCGACGCAGAGCCAAACACACGTCCCGACGCAGAGCCCAACACACGTCCCGACGCAGAGCCCAACACACGTCCCGACCTAGAGCCCAACACACGTTCCGATGTAGAGCTGAAAGTAAGCTAAATCATGATGTAGAGCCCAACACACGTCCCGACGCAGAGCCCAACACACGTCCCGACGTAGAGCCCAACACACGTCCGACGCAGAGCGGAAAGTAGGCTTAATCCTGAGGTAGAGCCCAACACATCTCCCGACGCAGAGCGGAAAGTAAGCTAAATCCTGAAGTAGAGCCCAACACACGTCCCGACGCAGAGCCCAACACACGTCCCGACGCAGAGCCAAACACACGTCCCGACGTAGAGCCCAACACACGTTCCGATGTAG
The DNA here is from genome assembly GCF_034619465.1 of Leptosomus discolor. Lineage (NCBI taxonomy): Eukaryota > Metazoa > Chordata > Aves > Leptosomiformes > Leptosomidae > Leptosomus > Leptosomus discolor. The sequence continues at coordinate 478,968 of NW_028237847.1, read as the reverse complement.
AGCTGAAAGTAAGCTAAATCCTGAGGTAGAGCCCAACACACGTCCCGACCTAGAGCCCAACACACGTCCCGACGTAGAGCCCAACACACGTCCCGACGTAGAGCCCAACACACGTCCCGACGTAGAGCCCAACACACGTCCCGACGTAGAGCCCAACACACGTCCCGACCTAGAGCCCAACACACGTCCCGACGTAACACCCAACACACGTCCCGACGTAACACCCAACACACGTCCCGACCTAGAGCCCAACACACGTCCCGACGCAGAGCGGAAAGTAAGCTAAATCCTGAGGTAGAGCCCAACACACGTCCCCACGTAGAGCTGAAAGTAAGCTAAATCCTGAGGTAGAGCCCCACACACGTCCCGACGCAGAGCCCCACACACGTCCCGACGGAGAGCCCCACACAAGTCCCGACGCAGAGCCCCACACACGTCCCGACGCAGAGCCCCACACACGTCCCGACGCAGAGCCCCACACACGTCCCGACGCAGAGCCCCACACACGTCCCGAGGCAGAGCCAAACACACGTCCCGACGCAGAGCCCAACACACGTCCCGACGCAGAGCCAAACACACGTCCCGACGTAGAGCCCAACACACGTTCCGATGTAGAGCTGAAAGTAAGCTAAATCATGATGTAGAGCCCAACACACGTCCCGACGCAGAGCCCAACACACGTCCCGACGTAGAGCCCAACACACGTCCCGACGCAGAGCGGAAAGTAGGCTTAATCCTGAGGTAGAGCCCAACACATGTCCCGACGCAGAGCGGAAAGTAAGCTAAATCCTGAGGTAGAGCCCAACACACGTCTCCACGTAGAGCTGAAAGTAAGCTAAACCCTGAGGTAGAGCCCAACACACGTCCCGACGCAGAGCCCAACACACGTCCCGACGCAGAGCCCAACACACGTCCCGACGCAGAGCCCAACACACGTCCCGACGCAGAGCCCAACACACGTCCCGACGTAGAGCTGGAAGTAAGCTAAATCCCGACTTAGAGCTGGAAGTAAGCTAAATCCCGACGTAGAGCCCAACACACGTCCCGACGTAGAGCCCAACACACGTCCCGACGTAGAGCCCAACACACGTCCCGACGTAGAGCCCAACACACGTCCCGACGTAGAGCCCAACACACGTCCCGACGTAGAGCCCAACACACGTCCCGACCTAGAGCCCAACACACGTCCCGACCTAGAGCCCAACACACGTCCCGACCTAGAGCCCAACACACGTCCCGACGTAGAGCTGAAAGTAAGCTAAATCCTGAGGTAGAGCCCAACACACGTCCCCACGTAGAGCGGAAAGTAAGCTAAATCCTGAGGTAGAGCCCAACACGCGTCCCGACCTAGAGCCCAACACACGTCCCGACCTAGAGCCCAACACGCGTCCCGACCTAGAGCCCAACACACGTCCCGACCTAGAGCCCAACACACGTCCCGACCTAGAGCCCAACACACGTCCCGACGCAGAGCGGAAAGTAAGCTAAATCCTGAGGTAGAGCCCAAAACACGTCCCGACGCAGAGCGGAAAGTAAGCTAAATCCTGAGGTAGAGCCCAACACACGTCCCGATGTAGAGCCCAACACACGTCCCGACGTAGACCTGAAAGTAAGCTAAATCCTGAGGTAGAGCCCAACACACGTCCCGACGTAGAGCCCAACACACGTCCCGACGTAGAGCCCAACACACGTCCCGACGTAGAGCCCAACACACGTCCCGACGTAGAGCCCAACACACGTCCCGACGTAGAGCCCAACACACGTCCCGACGTAGAGCCCAACACACGTCCCGACGTAGAGCCCAACACACGTCCCGACCTAGAGCCCAACACACGTCCCGACCTAGAGCCCAACACACGTCCCGACGCAGAGCGGAAATTAAGCTAAATCCTGAGGTAGAGCCCAACACACGTCCCGACCTAGAGCCTAACACACGTCCCGACGTAGAGCCCAACACACGTCCCGACGTAGAGCCCAACACACGTCCCGACGCGGAGCCCAACACACGTCCCGACGTAGAGCCCAACACACGTCCCGACGCGGAGCCCAACACACGTCCCGACGCAGAGCCCAACACACGTCCCGACGTAGAGCCCAACACACGTCCCGACCTAGAGCCCAACACACGTCCCGACGTAGAGCCCAACACACGTCCCGACGTAGAGCCCAACACACGTCCCGACCTAGAGCCCAACACACGTCCCGACGTAGAGCCCAACACACGTCCCGACCTAGAGCCCAACACACGTCCCGACGTAGAGCCCAACACACGTCCCGACGTAGAGCCCAACACACGTCCGACGCAGAGCGGAAAGTAGGCTTAATCCTGAGGTAGAGCCCAACACATCTCCCGACGCAGAGCGGAAAGTAAGCTAAATCCTGAGGTAGAGCCCAACACACGTCCCGACGCAGAGCCCAACACACGTCCCGACGCAGAGCCAAACACACGTCCCGACGTAGAGCCCAACACACGTTCCGATGTAGAGCTGAAAGTAAGCTAAATCCTGAGGTAGAGCCCAACACACGTCCCGACCTAGAGCCCAACACACGTCCCGACGTAGAGCCCAACACACGTCCCGACGTAGAGCCCAACACACGTCCCGACGTAGAGCCCAACACACGTCCCGACGTAGAGCCCAACACACGTCCCGACGCAGAGCCCCACACACGTCCCGACGCAGAGCCCCACACACGTCCCGAGGCAGAGCCAAACACACGTCCCGACGCAGAGCCCAACACACGTCCCGACGCAGAGCCAAACACACGTCCCGACGTAGAGCCCAACACACGTTCCGATGTAGAGCTGAAAATAAGCTAAATCCTGAGGTAGAGCCCAACACACGTCCCGACGCAGAGCGGAAAGTAAGCTAAATCCTGAGGTAGAGCCCAACACATGTCCCGACGCAGAGCGCAACACATGTCCCGACGTAGAGCCCCACACACGTCCCAGCGTAGAGCCCCACACACGTCCCGACGTAGAGCCCCACACACGTCCCGACGTAGAGCCCCACACACGTCCCGACGTAGAGCCCCACACACGTCCCGACGCAGAGCCCCACACACGTCCCGACGCAGAGCCCCACACACGTCCCGACGTAGAGCCCCACACACGTCCCGACGCAGAGCCCCACACACGTCCCGACGCAGAGCCCCACACACGTCCCGACGCAGAGCCCCACACACGTCCCGACGCAGAGCCCAACACACGTCCCGACGTAGAGCCCAACACACGTCCGACGCAGAGCGGAAAGTAGGCTTAATCCTGAGGTAGAGCCCAACACATGTCCCGACGCAGAGCGGAAAGTAAGCTAAATCCTGAGGTAGAGCCCAACACACGTCCCCACGTAGAGCTGAAAATAAGCTAAATCCTGAGGTAGAGCCCAACACACGTCCCGACGTAGAGCCCAACACACGTCCCGACCTAGAGCCCAACACACGTCCCGACGTAGACCCCAACACACGTCCCGACGTAGAGCCCAACACACGTCCCGACGCAGAGCCCAACACACGTCCCGACGCAGAGCCCAACACACGTCCCGACGCAGAGCCAAACACACGTCCCGACGCAGAGCCAAACACACGTCCCGACGCAGAGCCCAACACACGTCCCGACGCAGAGCCCAACACACGTCCCGACCTAGAGCCCAACACACGTTCCGATGTAGAGCTGAAAGTAAGCTAAATCATGATGTAGAGCCCAACACACGTCCCGACGCAGAGCCCAACACACGTCCCGACGTAGAGCCCAACACACGTCCGACGCAGAGCGGAAAGTAGGCTTAATCCTGAGGTAGAGCCCAACACATCTCCCGACGCAGAGCGGAAAGTAAGCTAAATCCTGAAGTAGAGCCCAACACACGTCCCGACGCAGAGCCCAACACACGTCCCGACGCAGAGCCAAACACACGTCCCGACGTAGAGCCCAACACACGTTCCGATGTAGAGCTGAAAGTAAGCTAAATCCTGAGGTAGAGCCCAACACACGTCCCGACCTAGAGCCCAACACACGTCCCGACGTAGAGCCCAACACACGTCCCGACGTAGAGCCCAACACACGTCCCGACGTAGAGCCCAACACACGTCCCGACGTAGAGCCCAACACACGTCCCGACCTAGAGCCCAACACACGTCCCGACGTAACACCCAACACACGTCCCGACGTAACACCCAACACACGTCCCGACCTAGAGCCCAACACACGTCCCGACGCAGAGCGGAAAGTAAGCTAAATCCTGAGGTAGAGCCCAACACACGTCCCCACGTAGAGCTGAAAGTAAGCTAAATCCTGAGGTAGAGCCCCACACACGTCCCGACGCAGAGCCCCACACACGTCCCGACGGAGAGCCCCACACAAGTCCCGACGCAGAGCCCCACACACGTCCCGACGCAGAGCCCCACACACGTCCCGACGCAGAGCCCCACACACGTCCCGACGCAGAGCCCCACACACGTCCCGAGGCAGAGCCAAACACACGTCCCGACGCAGAGCCCAACACACGTCCCGACGCAGAGCCAAACACACGTCCCGACGTAGAGCCCAACACACGTTCCGATGTAGAGCTGAAAGTAAGCTAAATCATGATGTAGAGCCCAACACACGTCCCGACGCAGAGCCCAACACACGTCCCGACGTAGAGCCCAACACACGTCCCGACGCAGAGCGGAAAGTAGGCTTAATCCTGAGGTAGAGCCCAACACATGTCCCGACGCAGAGCGGAAAGTAAGCTAAATCCTGAGGTAGAGCCCAACACACGTCTCCACGTAGAGCTGAAAGTAAGCTAAACCCTGAGGTAGAGCCCAACACACGTCCCGACGCAGAGCCCAACACACGTCCCGACGCAGAGCCCAACACACGTCCCGACGCAGAGCCCAACACACGTCCCGACGCAGAGCCCAACACACGTCCCGACGTAGAGCTGGAAGTAAGCTAAATCCCGACTTAGAGCTGGAAGTAAGCTAAATCCCGACGTAGAGCCCAACACACGTCCCGACGTAGAGCCCAACACACGTCCCGACGTAGAGCCCAACACACGTCCCGACGTAGAGCCCAACACACGTCCCGACGTAGAGCCCAACACACGTCCCGACGTAGAGCCCAACACACGTCCCGACCTAGAGCCCAACACACGTCCCGACCTAGAGCCCAACACACGTCCCGACCTAGAGCCCAACACACGTCCCGACGTAGAGCTGAAAGTAAGCTAAATCCTGAGGTAGAGCCCAACACACGTCCCCACGTAGAGCGGAAAGTAAGCTAAATCCTGAGGTAGAGCCCAACACGCGTCCCGACCTAGAGCCCAACACACGTCCCGACCTAGAGCCCAACACGCGTCCCGACCTAGAGCCCAACACACGTCCCGACCTAGAGCCCAACACACGTCCCGACCTAGAGCCCAACACACGTCCCGACGCAGAGCGGAAAGTAAGCTAAATCCTGAGGTAGAGCCCAAAACACGTCCCGACGCAGAGCGGAAAGTAAGCTAAATCCTGAGGTAGAGCCCAACACACGTCCCGATGTAGAGCCCAACACACGTCCCGACGTAGACCTGAAAGTAAGCTAAATCCTGAGGTAGAGCCCAACACACGTCCCGACGTAGAGCCCAACACACGTCCCGACGTAGAGCCCAACACACGTCCCGACGTAGAGCCCAACACACGTCCCGACGTAGAGCCCAACACACGTCCCGACGTAGAGCCCAACACACGTCCCGACGTAGAGCCCAACACACGTCCCGACGTAGAGCCCAACACACGTCCCGACCTAGAGCCCAACACACGTCCCGACCTAGAGCCCAACACACGTCCCGACGCAGAGCGGAAATTAAGCTAAATCCTGAGGTAGAGCCCAACACACGTCCCGACCTAGAGCCTAACACACGTCCCGACGTAGAGCCCAACACACGTCCCGACGTAGAGCCCAACACACGTCCCGACGCGGAGCCCAACACACGTCCCGACGTAGAGCCCAACACACGTCCCGACGCGGAGCCCAACACACGTCCCGACGCAGAGCCCAACACACGTCCCGACGTAGAGCCCAACACACGTCCCGACCTAGAGCCCAACACACGTCCCGACGTAGAGCCCAACACACGTCCCGACGTAGAGCCCAACACACGTCCCGACCTAGAGCCCAACACACGTCCCGACCTAGAGCCCAACACACATCCCGACCTAGAGCCCAACACACGTCCCGACGTAGAGCCCAACACACATCCCGACCTAGAGCCCAACACACGTCCCGACGTAGAGCTGAAAGTAAGCTAAATCCTGAGGTAGAGCCCAACACACGTCCCGACGCAGAGCGGAAAGTAAGCTAAATACTGAGGTAGAGCCCAACACACGTCCCGACGCAGAGCCCCACAGACATCCCAGCGTAGAGCCCCACACACGTCCCGACGTAGAGCCCCACACACGTCCCGACGTAGAGCCCCACACACGTCCCGACGCAGAGCCCCACACACGTCCCGACGTAGAGCCCCACACACGTCCCGACGCAGAGCCCCACACACGTCCCGACGCAGAGCCCCACACACGTCCCGACGCATTGCCAAACACACGTCCCGACGTAGAGCCCAACACACGTTCCGATGTAGAGCTGAAAGTAAGCTAAATCATGATGTAGAGCCCAACACACGTCCCGACGCAGAGCCCAACACACGTCCCGACGTAGAGCCCAACACACGTCCCGACGCACAGCGGAAAGTAGGCTTAATCCTGAGGTAGAGCCCAACACATGTCCCGACGCAGAGCGGAAAGTAAGCTAAATCCTGAGGTAGAGCCCAACACACGTCCCGACGCAGAGCGGAAATTAAGCTAAATCCTGAGGTAGAGCCCAACACACGTCCCGACCTAGAGCCTAACACACGTCCCGACGTAGAGCCCAACACACGTCCCGACGTAGAGCCCAACACACGTCCCGACGCGGAGCCCAACACACGTCCCGACGTAGAGCCCAACACACGTCCCGACGCGGAGCCCAACACACGTCCCGACCTAGAGCCCAACACACGTCCCGACCTAGAGCCCAAAACACGTCCCGACGTAGAGCCCAACACACATCCCGACCTAGAGCCCAACACACGTCCCGACGTAGAGCTGAATGTAAGCTAAATCCTGAGGTAGAGCCCAACACACGTCCCGACGCAGAGCGGAAAGTAAGCTAAATCCTGAGGTAGAGCCCAACACACGTCCCGACGCAGAGCCCCACAGACATCCCAGCGTAGAGCCCCACACACGTCCCGACGTAGAGCCCCACACACGTCCCGACGTAGAGCCCCACACACGTCCCGACGCAGAGCCCCACACACGTCCCGACGTAGAGCCCCACACACGTCCCGACGCAGAGCCCCACACACGTCCCGACGCAGAGCCCCACACACGTCCCGACGCAGAGCCCCACACACGTCCCGACGCAGAGCCCCACACACGTCCCGACGCAGAGCCCAACACACGTCCCGACGCATTGCCAAACACACGTCCCGACGTAGAGCCCAACACACGTTCCGATGTAGAGCTGAAAGTAAGCTAAATCATGATGTAGAGCCCAACACACGTCCCGACGCAGAGCCCAACACACGTCCCGACGTAGAGCCCAACACACGTCCCGACGTAGAGCCCAACACACGTCCCGACCTAGAGCCCAACACACGTCCCGACGTAACACCCAACACACGTCCCGACGTAACACCCAACACACGTCCCGACCTAGAGCCCAACACACGTCCCGACGCAGAGCGGAAAGTAAGCTAAATCCTGAGGTAGAGCCCAACACACGTCCCCACGTAGAGCTGAAAGTAAGCTAAATCCTGAGGTAGAGCCCCACACACGTCCCGACGCAGAGCCCCACACACGTCCCGACGGAGAGCCCCACACAAGTCCCGACGCAGAGCCCCACACACGTCCCGACGCAGAGCCCCACACACGTCCCGACGCAGAGCCCCACACACGTCCCGACGCAGAGCCCCACACACGTCCCGAGGCAGAGCCAAACACACGTCCCGACGCAGAGCCCAACACACGTCCCGACGCAGAGCCAAACACACGTCCCGACGTAGAGCCCAACACACGTTCCGATGTAGAGCTGAAAGTAAGCTAAATCATGATGTAGAGCCCAACACACGTCCCGACGCAGAGCCCAACACACGTCCCGACGTAGAGCCCAACACACGTCCCGACGCAGAGCGGAAAGTAGGCTTAATCCTGAGGTAGAGCCCAACACATGTCCCGACGCAGAGCGGAAAGTAAGCTAAATCCTGAGGTAGAGCCCAACACACGTCTCCACGTAGAGCTGAAAGTAAGCTAAACCCTGAGGTAGAGCCCAACACACGTCCCGACGCAGAGCCCAACACACGTCCCGACGCAGAGCCCAACACACGTCCCGACGCAGAGCCCAACACACGTCCCGACGCAGAGCCCAACACACGTCCCGACGTAGAGCCCAACACACGTCCCGACGTAGAGCTGGAAGTAAGCTAAATCCCGACTTAGAGCTGGAAGTAAGCTAAATCCCGACGTAGAGCCCAACACACGTCCCGACGTAGAGCCCAACACACGTCCCGACGTAGAGCCCAACACACGTCCCGACGTAGAGCCCAACACACGTCCCGACGTAGAGCCCAACACACGTCCCGACCTAGAGCCCAACACACGTCCCGACCTAGAGCCCAACACACGTCCCGACCTAGAGCCCAACACACGTCCCGACGTAGAGCTGAAAGTAAGCTAAATCCTGAGGTAGAGCCCAACACACGTCCCCACGTAGAGCGGAAAGTAAGCTAAATCCTGAGGTAGAGCCCAACACGCGTCCCGACCTAGAGCCCAACACACGTCCCGACCTAGAGCCCAACACGCGTCCCGACCTAGAGCCCAACACACGTCCCGACCTAGAGCCCAACACACGTCCCGACGCAGAGCGGAAAGTAAGCTAAATCCTGAGGTAGAGCCCAAAACACGTCCCGACGCAGAGCGGAAAGTAAGCTAAATCCTGAGGTAGAGCCCAACACACGTCCCGATGTAGAGCCCAACACACGTCCCGACGTAGACCTGAAAGTAAGCTAAATCCTGAGGTAGAGCCCAACACACGTCCCGACGTAGAGCCCAACACAGGTCCCGACGTAGAGCCCAACACACGTCCCGACGTAGAGCCCAACACAGGTCCCGACGTAGAGCCCAACACACGTCCCGACGTAGAGCCCAACACACGTCCCGACGTAGAGCCCAACACACGTCCCGACGTAGAGCCCAACACACGTCCCGACCTAGAGCCCAACACACGTCCCGACCTAGAGCCCAACACACGTCCCGACGCAGAGCGGAAATTAAGCTAAATCCTGAGGTAGAGCCCAACACACGTCCCGACCTAGAGCCTAACACACGTCCCGACGTAGAGCCCAACACACGTCCCGACGTAGAGCCCAACACACGACCCGACGCGGAGCCCAACACACGTCCCGACGCGGAGCCCAACACACGTCCCGACGTAGAGCCCAACACACGTCCCGACGCGGAGCCCAACACACGTCCCGACGCAGAGCCCAACACACGTCCCGACGTAGAGCCCAACACACGTCCCGACGTAGAGCCCAACACACGTCCCGACGTAGAGCCCAACACACGTCCCGACCTAGAGCCCAACACACGTCCCGACCTAGAGCCCAACACACGTCCCGACCTAGAGCCCAACACACGTCCCGACGTAGAGCCCAACACACATCCCGACCTAGAGCCCAACACACGTCCCGACGTAGAGCTGAAAGTAAGCTAAATCCTGAGGTAGAGCCCAACACACGTCCCGACGCAGAGCGGAAAGTAAGCTAAATACTGAGGTAGAGCCCAACACACGTCCCGACGCAGAGCCCCACAGACATCCCAGCGTAGAGCCCCACACACGTCCCGACGTAGAGCCCCACACACGTCCCGACGTAGAGCCCCACACACGTCCCGACGCAGAGCCCCACACACGTCCCGACGTAGAGCCCCACACACGTCCCGACGCAGAGCCCCACACACGTCCCGACGCAGAGCCCCACACACGTCCCGACGCAGAGCCCCACACACGTCCCGACGCAGAGCCCCACACACGTCCCGACGCAGAGCCCAACACACGTCCCGACGCATTGCCAAACACACGTCCCGACGTAGAGCCCAACACACGTTCCGATGTAGAGCTGAAAGTAAGCTAAATCATGATGTAGAGCCCAACACACGTCCCGACGCAGAGCCCAACACACGTCCCGACGTAGAGCCCAACACACGTCCCGACGCACAGCGGAAAGTAGGCTTAATCCTGAGGTAGAGCCCAACACATGTCCCGACGCAGAGCGGAAAGTAAGCTAAATCCTGAGGTAGAGCCCAACACACGTCCCGACGCAGAGCGGAAATTAAGCTAAATCCTGAGGTAGAGCCCAACACACGTCCCGACCTAGAGCCTAACACACGTCCCGACGTAGAGCCCAACACACGTCCCGACGTAGAGCCCAACACACGTCCCGACGCGGAGCCCAACACACGTCCCGACGTAGAGCCCAACACACGTCCCGACGCGGAGCCCAACACACGTCCCGACCTAGAGCCCAACACACGTCCCGACCTAGAGCCCAACACACGTCCCGACGTAGAGCCCAACACACATCCCGACCTAGAGCCCAACACACGTCCCGACGTAGAGCTGAATGTAAGCTAAATCCTGAGGTAGAGCCCAACACACGTCCCGACGCAGAGCGGAAAGTAAGCTAAATCCTGAGGTAGAGCCCAACACACGTCCCGACGCAGAGCCCCACAGACATCCCAGCGTAGAGCCCCACACACGTCCCGACGTAGAGCCCCACACACGTCCCGACGTAGAGCCCCACACACGTCCCGACGCAGAGCCCCACACACGTCCCGACGTAGAGCCCCACACACGTCCCGACGCAGAGCCCCACACACGTCCCGACGCAGAGCCCCACACACGTCCCGACGCAGAGCCCCACACACGTCCCGACGCAGAGGCCCACACACGTCCCGACGCAGAGCCCAACACACGTCCCGACGCATTGCCAAACACACGTCCCGACGTAGAGCCCAACACACGTTCCGATGTAGAGCTGAAAGTAAGCTAAATCATGATGTAGAGCCCAACACACGTCCCGACGCAGAGCCCAACACACGTCCCGACGTAGAGCCCAACACACGTCCCGACGTAGAGCCCAACACACGTCCCGACGCACAGCGGAAAGTAGGCTTAATCCTGAGGTAGAGCCCAACACATGTCCCGACGCAGAGCGGAAAGTAAGCTAAATCCTGAGGTAGAGCCCAACACACGTCCCCACGTAGAGCTGAAAGTAAGCTAAATCCTGAGGTAGAGCCCAACACACGTCCCGACGTAGAGCCCAACACACGTCCCGACGTAGAGCCCAACACACGTCCCGACGTAGAGCCCAACACACGTCCCGACGTAGAGCCCAACACACGTCCCGACCTAGAGCCCAACACACGTCCCGACCTAGAGCCCAACACACGTCCCGACGCAGAGCGGAAAGTAACCTAAATCCTGAGGTAGAGCCCAACACATGTCCCGACGCAGAGCGCAACACATGTCCCGACGTAGAGCCCCACACACGTCCCAGCGTAGAGCCCCACACACGTCCCGACGTAGAGCCCCACACACGTACCGACGTAGAGCCCCACACACGTCCCGACGTAGAGCCCCACACACGTCCCGACGTAGAGCCCCACACACGTCCCGACGCAGAGCCCCACACACGTCCCGACGCAGAGCCCCACACACGTCCCGACGTAGAGCCCCACACACGTCCCGACGCAGAGCCCCACACACGTCCCGACGCAGAGCCCCACACACGTCCCGACGCAGAGCCCAACACACGTCCCGACGTAGAGCCCAACACACGTCCGACGCAGAGCGGAAAGTAGGCTTAATCCTGAGGTAGAGCCCAACACATGTCCCGACGCAGAGCGGAAAGTAAGCTAAATCCTGAGGTAGAGCCCAACACACGTCCCCACGTAGAGCTGAAAGTAAGCTAAATCCTGAGGTAGAGCCCAACACACGTCCCGACGTAGAGCCCAACACACGTCCCGACGTAGAGCCCAACACACGTCCCGACGTAGAGCCCAACACACGTCCCGACGTAGAGCCCAACACACGTCCCGACGTAGAGCCCAACACACGTCCCGACGTAACACCCAACACACGTCCCGACCTAGAGCCCAACACACGTCCCGACCTAGAGCCCAACACACGTCCCGACCTAGAGCCCAACACACGTCCCGACGCAGAGCGGAAAGTAAGCTAAATCCTGAGGTAGAGCCCAACACACGTCCCCACGTAGAGCTGAAAGTAAGCTAAATCCTGAGGTAGAGCCCAACACACGTCCCGACCTAGAGCCCAACACACGTCCCGACCTAGAGCCCAACACACGTCCCGACCTAGAGCCCAACACACGTCCCGACCTAGAGCCCAACACACGTCCCGACCTAGAGCCCAACACACGTCCCGACCTAGAGCCCAACACACGTCCCGACGCAGAGCGAAAAGTAAGCTAAATCCTGAGGTAGAGCCCAACACACGTCCCGACCTAGAGCCCAACACACGTCCCGACGTAGAGCCCAACACACGTCCCGACGTAGAGCCCAACACACGTCCCGACGTGGAGCCCAACACACGTCCCGACGTAGAGCCCAACACACGTCCCGACGCAGAGCCCAACACACGTCCCGACGTAGAGCCCAACACACGTCCCGACGTAGAGCCCAACACACATCCCGACCTAGAGCCCAACACACGTCCCGACGTAGAGCTGAAAGTAAGCTAAATCCTGAGGTAGAGCCCAACACACGTCCCGACGCAGAGCGGAAAGTAAGCTAAATCCTGAGGTAGAGCCCAACACACGTCCCGACGCAGAGCCCCACAGACATCCCAGCGTAGAGCCCCACACACGTCCCGACGCAGAGCCCCACACACGTCCCGACGTAGAGCCCCACACACGTCCCGACGCAGAGCCCCACACACGTCCCGACGCAGAGCCCCACACACGTCCCGACGCAGAGCCCCACACACGTCCCGACGCAGAGCCCCACACACGTCCCGACGCAGAGCCCCACACACGTCCCGACGCAGAGCCCCACAGACGTCCCGACGCAGAGCCCAACACACGTCCCGACGCAGAGCCAAACACACGTTCCGATGTAGAGCTGAAAGTAAGCTAAATCATGATGTAGAGCCCAACACACGTCCCGACGCAGAGCCCAACACACGTCCCGACGTAGAGCCCAACACACGTCCCGACGCACAGCGGAAAGTAGGCTTAATCCTGAGGTAGAGCCCAACACAGGTCCCGACGCAGAGCGGAAAGTAAGCTAAATCCTGAGGTAGAGCCCAACACACGTCCCCACGTAGAGCTGAAAGTAAGCTAAATCCTGAGGTAGAGCCCAACACACGTCCCGACCTAGAGCCCAACACACGTCCCGACGTAGAACCCAACACACGTCCCGACGTAGAGCCCAACACACGTCCCGACGTAGAGCCCAACACACGTCCCGACGTAGAGCCCAACACACGTCCCGACGTAGAGCCCAACACACGTCCCGACGTAAAACCCAACACACGTCCCGAGGTAGAGCCCAACACACGTCCCGACCTAGAGCCCAACACACGTCCCGACCTAGAGCCCAACACACGTCCCGACGCAGAGCGGAAAGTAAGCTAAATCCTGAGGCAGAGCCCAACACACGTCCCGACCTAGAGCCCAACACACGTCCCGACCTAGAGCCCAACACACGTCCCGACCTACAGCCCAACACACGTCCCGACCTAGAGCCCAACACACGTCCCGACCTAGAGCCCAACACACGTCCCGACCTAGAGCCCAACACACGTCCCGACGCAGAGCCCAACACACGTCCCGACGCAGAGCCCAACACACGTCCCGACGCAGAGCCCAACACACGTCCCGACCTAGAGCCCAACACACGTCCCGACCTAGAGCCCAACACACGTCCCGACCTAGAGCCCAACACACGTCCCGACCTAGAGCCCAACACACGTCCCGACGTAGAGCTGAAAGTAAGCTAAATCCTGAGGTAGAGCCCAACACACATCCCGACGCAGAGCGGAAAGTAAGCTAAATCCTGAGGTAGAGCCCAACACACGTCCCACATAGAGTCCAACACACGTCCCGACGTAGAGTCCAACACACGTCCCGACGTAGAGCTGAAAGTAAGCTAAATCCCGACGTAGAGCCCAACACACGTCCCGACGTAGAGCTGAAAGTAAGCTAAATCCTGAGGGAGAGCCCAACACACGTCCCCACGTAGAGCAGAAAGTAAGCTAAATCCTGAGGTAGAGCCCAACACACGTCCAAACGCAGAGCGGAAAGTAAGCTAAATCCTGAGGTAGAGCCCAACACACGTCCCGACGCAGAGCCCAACACACGTCCCGACGCAGAGCCCAACACACGTCCCGACGCAGAGCCAAACACACGTCCCGACGCAGAGCCAAACACACGTCCCGACGCAGAGCCCAACACACATCCCGACGTAGAGCTGAAAGGAAGCTAAATCCCGACGTAGAGCCCAACACACGTCCCGACGTAGAGCTGAAAGTAAGCTAAATACTGAGGGAGAGCCCAACACACGTCCCCACGTAGAGCAGAAAGTAAGCTAAATCCTGAGGGAGAGCCCAACACACGTCCCCACGTAGAGCAGAAAGTAAGCTAAATCCTGAGGTAGAGCCCAACACACGTCCAAACGCAGAGCGGAAAGTAAGCTAAATCCTGAGGTAGAGCCCAACACACGTCCCGACGCAGAGCCCAACACACGTCCCGACGCAGAGCCCAACACACGTCCCGACGCAGAGCCCAACACACGTCCCGACGCAGAGCCAAACACACGTCCCGACGCAGAGCCCAACACACATCCCGACGCAGAGCCCAACACACGTCCCGACCTAGAGCCCAACACACGTCCCGACGTAGAGCCCAACACACGTCCCGACGTAGAGCTGAAAGTAAGCTAAATCCCGACGTAGAGCTGGAAGTAAGCTAAATCCCGACGTAGAGCTGGAAGTAAGCTAAATCCCGACGTAGAGCTGGAAGTAAGCTAAATCCCGACGTAGAGCCCAACACACGTCCCGACGTGGAGCCCAACACACGTCCCGACGTAGAGCCCAACACACGTCCCGACCTAGAGCCCAACACACGTCCCGACCCAGAGCCCAACACACGTCCCGACCTAGAGCCCAACACACGTCCCGACCTAGAGCCCAACACACGTCCCGACGTAGAGCCCAACACACGTCTCGACGTAGAGCCCAACACACGTCCCGACGTAGAGCTGAAAGTAAGCTAAATCCTGAGGTAGAGCCCAACACACGTCCCGACGCAGAGCGGAAAGTAAGCTAAATCCTGAGGTAGAGCCCAACACATGTCCCGACGCAGAGCGCAACACATGTCCCGACGTAGAGCCCCACACACGTCCCAGCGTAGAGCCCCACACACGTCCCGACGTAGAGCCCCACACACGTCCCGACGTAGAGCCCCACACACGTCCCGACGTAGAGCCCCACACACGTCCCGACGTAGAGCCCCACACACGTCCCGACGTAGAGCCCCACACACGTCCCGACGCAGAGCCCCACACACGTCCCGACGCAGAGCCCCACACACGTCCCGACGCAGAGCCCCACACACGTCCCGACGTAGAGGCCCACACACGTCCCGACGCAGAGCCCCACACACGTCCCGACGCAGAGCCCCACACACGTCCCGACGCAGAGCCCAACACACGTCCCGATGCAGAGCCCAACACACGTCCCGACGTAGAGCCCAACACACGTCCGACGCAGAGCGGAAAGTAGGCTTAATCCTGAGGTAGAGCCCAACACATGTCCCGACGCAGAGCGGAAAGTAAGCTAAATCCTGAGGTAGAGCCCAACACACGTCCCCACGTAGAGCTGAAAGTAAGCTAAATCCTGAGGTAGAGCCCAACACACGTCCCGACCTAGAGCCCAACACACGTCCCGACGTAGAGCCCAACACACGTCCCGACGTAGAGCCCAACACACGTCCCGACGTAGAGCCCAACACACGTCCCGACGTAACACCCAACACACGTCCCGACCTAGAGCCCAACACACGTCCCGACCTAGAGCCCAACACACGTCCCGACGTAGAGCCCAACACACGTCCCGACGCAGAGCCCAACACACGTCCCGACGCAGAGCCCAACACACGTCCCGACGCAGAGCCCAACACACGTCCCGACGCAGAGCCCAACACACGTCCCGACGCAGAGCCCAACACACGTCCCGACGCAGAGCCCAACACACGTCCCGACGTAGAGCTGAAAGTAAGCTAAATCCCGACGTAGAGCTGGAAGTAAGCTAAATCCCGACGTAGAGCTGGAAGTAAGCTAAATCCCGACGTAGAGCTGGAAGTAAGCTAAATCCCGACGTAGAGCCCAACACACGTCCCGACGTAGAGCCCAACACACGTCCCGACGTAGAGCCCAACACACGTCCCGACGTAGAGCCCAACACACGTCCCGACCTAGAGCCCAACACACGTCCCGACCTAGAGCCCAACACACGTCCCGACCTAGAGCCCAACACACGTCCCGACCTAGAGCATAACACACGTCCCGACCTAGAACCCAACACAGGTCCCGACGTAGAGCTGAAAGTAAGCTAAATCCTGAGGTAGAGCCCAACACACGTCCCGACGCAGAGCGGAAAGTAAGCTAAATCCTGAGGTAGAGCCCAACACACGTCCCCACGTAGAGCAGAAAGTAAGCTAAATCCTGAGGGAGAGCCCAACACACGTCCCCACGTAGAGCAGAAAGTAAGCTAAATCCTGAGGTAGAGCCCAACACACGTCCAAACGCAGAGCGGAAAGTAAGCTAAATCCTGAGGTAGAGCCCAACACACGTCCCGACGCAGAGCCCAACACACGTCCCGACGCAGAGCCCAACACACGTCCCGACGCAGAGCCAAACACACGTCCCGACGCAGAGCCAAACACACGTCCCGACGCAGAGCCCAACACACGTCCCGACGCAGAGCCCAACACACGTCCCGACGCAGAGCCAAACACACGTCCCGACGCAGAGCCCAACACACGTCCCGACGTAGAGCTGAAAGGAAGCTAAATCCCGACGTAGAGCCCAACACACGTCCCGACGTAGAGCTGAAAGTAAGCTAAATCCTGAGGGAGAGCCCAACACACGTCCCCACGTAGAGCAGAAAGTAAGCTAAATCCTGAGGGAGAGCCCAACACACGTCCCCACGTAGAGCAGAAAGTAAGCTAAATCCTGAGGTAGAGCCCAACACACGTCCAAACGCAGAGCGGAAAGTAAGCTAAATCCTGAGGTAGAGCCCAACACACGTCCCGACGCAGAGCCCAACACACGTCCCGACGCAGAGCCCAACACACGTCCCGACGCAGAGCCCAACACACGTCCCGACGCAGAGCCCAACACACGTCCCGACGCAGAGCCCAACACACGTCCCGACGCAGAGCCCAACACACGTCCCGACCTAGAGCCCAACACACGTCCCGACGTAGAGCCCAACACACGTCCCGACGTAGAGCTGAAAGTAAGCTAAATCCCGACGTAGAGCTGGAAGTAAGCTAAATCCCGACGTAGAGCTGGAAGTAAGCTAAATCCCGACGTAGAGCTGGAAGTAAGCTAAATCCCGACGTAGAGCCCAACAGACGTCCCGACGTAGAGCCCAACACACGTCCCGACGTAGAGCCCAACACACGTCCCGACGTAGAGCCCAACACACGTCCCGACCTAGAGCCCAACACACGTCCCGACCTAGAGCCCAACACACGTCCCGACGTAGAGCCCAACACACGTCCCGACGTAGAGCCCAACACACGTCCCGACGTAGAGCTGAAAGTAAGCTAAATCCTGAGGTAGAGCCCAACACACGTCCCGACGCAGAGCGGAAAGTAAGCTAAATCCTGAGGTAGAGCCCAACACATGTCCCGACGCAGAGCGCAACACATGTCCCGACGTAGAGCCCCACACACGTCCCAGCGTAGAGCCCCACACACGTCCCGACGTAGAGCCCCACACACGTCCCGACGTAGAGCCCCACACACGTCTCGACGTAAAGCCCCACACACGTCCCGACGTAGAGCCCCACACACGTCCCGACGTAGAGCCCCACACACGTCCCGACGTAGAGCCCCACACACGTCCCGACGTAGAGCCCCACACACGTCCCGACGCAGAGCCCCACACACGTCCCGACGCAGAGCCCCACACACGTCCCGACGTAGAGCCCCACACACGTCCCGACGCAGAGCCCCACACACGTCCCGACGCAGAGCCCAACACACGTCCCGACGCAGAGCCCAACACACGTCCCGACGTAGAGCCCAACACACGTCCGACGCAGAGCGGAAAGTAGGCTTAATCCTGAGGTAGAGCCCAACACATGTCCCGACGCAGAGCGGAAAGTAAGCTAAATCCTGAGGTAGAGCCCAACACACGTCCCCACGTAGAGCTGAAAGTAAGCTAAATCCTGAGGTAGAGCCCAACACACGTCCCGACCTAGAGCCCAACACACGTCCCGACGTAGAGCCCAACACACGTCCCGACGTAGAGCCCAACACACGTCCCGACGTAGAGCACAACACACGTCCCGACGTAGAGCCCAACACACGTCCCGACGTAACACCCAACACACGTCCCGACGTAGAGCCCAACACACGTCCCGACCTAGAGCCCAACACACGTCCCGACGCAGAGCGGAAAGTAAGCTAAATCCTGAGGTAGAGCCCAACACACGTCCCCACGTAGAGCTGAAAGTAAGCTAAATCCTGAGGTAGAGCCCAACACACGTCCCGACGTAGAGCCCAACACACGTCCCGACCTAGAGCCCAACACACGTCCCGACGTAGAGCCCAACACACGTCCCGACGTAGAGCCGAACACACGTCCCGACGCAGAGCCCAACACACGTCCCGACGCAGAGCCCAACACACGTCCCGACGCAGAGCCCAACACACGTCCCGACGCAGAGCCCAACACACGTCCCGACGCAGAGCCCAACACACGTCCCGACGTAGAGCTGAAAGTAAGCTAAATCCCGACGTAGAGCTGGAAGTAAGCTAAATCCCGACGTAGAGCTGGAAGTAAGCTAAATCCCGACGTAGAGCTGGAAGTAAGCTAAATCCCGACGTAGAGCTGGAAGTAAGCTAAATCCCGACGTAGAGCCCAACACACGTCCCGACGTAGAGCCCAACACACGTCCCGACGTAGAGCCCAACACACGTCCCGACGTAGAGCCCAACACACGTCCCGACCTAGAGCCCAACACACGTCCCGACTTAGAGCCCAACACACGTCCCGACCTAGAGCCCAACACACGTCCCGACCTAGAGCCCAACACACGTCCCGACCTAGATCATAACACACGTCCCGACCTAGACCCAACACAGGTCCCGACGTAGAGCTGAAAGTAAGCTAAATCCTGAGGTAGAGCCCAACACACGTCCCGACGCAGAGCGGAAAGTAAGCTAAATCCTGAGGTAGAGCCCAACACACGTCCCGACATAGAGTCCAACACACGTCCCGACATAGAGTCCAACACACGTCCCGACGTAGAGCTGGAAGTAAGCTAAATCCCGACCTAGAGCCCAACACACGTCCCGACGTAGAGCTGAAAGTAAGCTAAATCCTGAGGGAGAGCCCAACACACGTCCCCACGTAGAGCAGAAAGTAAGCTAAATCCTGAGGTAGAGCCCAACACACGTCCAAACGCAGAGCGGAAAGTAAGCTAAATCCTGAGGTAGAGCCCAACACACGTCCCGACGCAGAGCCCAACACACGTCCCGACGCAGAGCCCAACACACGTCCCGACGCAGAGCCCAACACACGTCCCGACGCAGAGCCCAACACACGTCCCGAGACAGAGCCAAACACACGTCCCGACGCAGAGCCAAACACACGTCCCGACGCAGAGCCCAACACACGTCCCGACGTAGAGCCCAACACACGTCCCGACTCAGAGCGGAAAGTAAGCTAAATCCTGAGGTAGAGCCCAAAACACGTCACGACGCAGAGCGGAAAGTAAGCTAAATCCTGAGGTAGAGCCCAACACACGTCCCCACGTAGAGCTAAAAGTAAGCTAAATCCTGAGGTAGAGCCCAACACATGTCCCAATGTAGAGCCCAACACACGTCCCGACGTAGACCTGAAAGTAAGCTAAATCCTGAGGTAGAGCCCAACGCACGTCCCGACGTAGAGCCCAACGCACGTCCCGACGTAGAGCCCAACGCACGTCCCGACGTAGAGCCCAACGCACGTCCCGACGTAGAGCCCAACGCACGTCCCGACGTAGAGCGGAAAGTAAGCTAAATCCTGAGGTAGAGCCCAACACACGTCCCGACGCAGAGCGGAAAGTAAGCTAAATCCTGAGGTAGAGCCCAACACACGTCCCCACGTAGAGCTGAAAGTAAGCTAAATCCTGAGGTAGAGCCCAACGCACGTCCCGACGTAAAGTCCAACACACGTCCCGACGTAGAGTCCACACACGTCCCGACGTAGAGCTGGAAGTAAGCTAAATCCTGAGGTAGAGCCCAACACACGTCCCGACGCAGAGCGGAAAGTAAGCTAAATCCTGAGGTAGAGCCCAACACACGTCCAAACGCAGAGCGGAAAGTAAGCTAAATCCTGAGGTAGAGCCCAACACACGTCCCGACGCAGAGCCCAACACACGTCCCGACGCAGAGCCCAACACACGTCCCGACGCAGAGCCCAACACACGTCCCGAGACAGAGCCAAACACACGTCCCGACGCAGAGCCCAACACACGTCCCGACGCAGAGCCCAACACACGTCCCGACGCAGAGCCCAACACACGTCCCGACGCAGAGCTGAAAGTAAGCTAAATCCTGAGGTAGAGCCCAACACACGTCCCGACGTAGAGCCCAACACACGTCCCGACATAGAGCCCAACACACGTCCCGACGTAGACCTGAAAGTAAGCTAAATCCTGAGGTAGAGCCCAACGCACGACCCGACGGAGAGCGGAAAGGAAGCTAAATCCTGAGGTAGAGTCCAACACACGTCCCGACGTAGAGTCCAACACACGTCCCGACGTAGAGTCCAACACACGTCCCGACGTAGAGCTGGAAGTAAGCTAAATCCCGACGTAGAGCCCAACACACGTCCCGACGTAGAGTCCAACACACGTCCCGACGTAGAGCTGGAAGTAAGCTAAATCCCGACGTAGAGCCCAACACACGTCCCGACGTAGAGCCCAACACACGTCCCGACGTAGAGCGGAAAGTAAGCTAAATCCTGAGGTAGAGCCCAACACACGTCCCGACGCAGAGCGGAAAGTAAGCTAAATCCTGAGGTAGAGCCCAACACACGTCCCGACGCAGAGCGGAAAGTAAGCTAAATCCTGAGGTAGAGCCCAACACACGTCCCGACGCAGAGCGGAAATTAAGCTAAATCCTGAGTTAGAGCCCAACACACGTCCCGTCGCAGAGGTGAAAGTAAGCTAAATCCTGAGGTAGAGCCCAACACACGTCCCGACGCAGAGCGGAAAGTAAGCTAAATCCTGAGATAGAGCCCAACACACGTCCCCACGTGGAGCTGAAAGTAAGCTAAATCCCGAGGTAGAGCCCAACACACGTCCCGACGTAGAGCCCAACACACGTCCCGACGTAGAGCCCAACACACGTCCCGACGTAGAGCCCAACACACGTCTCGACGTAGAGCCCAACACACGTCCCGACGTAGAGCCCAACACACGTCCCGACGTAGAGCCCAACACACGTCCCGACGTAGAGCCCAACACACGTCCCGACGTAGAGCTGAAAGTAAGCTAAATCCTGAGGTAAAGCCCAACACACGTCCCCACGTAGAGCTGAAAGTAAGCTAAATCCTGAGGTAGAGCACAACACACGTCCCCACGTAGAGCTGAAAGTAAGCTAAATCCTGAGGTAGAGCCCAACACACGTCCCGATGTAGAGCCCAACACACGTCCCGACGCAGAGCCAAACACACGTCCCGAGGCAGAGCCAAACACACGTCCCGACGTAGAGCCCAACACACGTCCCGACGTAGAGCTGAAAGTAAGCTAAATCCTGAGGTAGACCCCAACACACGTCCCGACGCAGAGCCCAACACACGTCCCGACGTAGAGCCCAACACACATCCCGACGCAGAGCGGAAAGTAAGCTAAATCCTGAGGTAGAGCCCAAAACACGTGCCGACGCAGAGCGGAAAGTAAGCTAAATCCTGAGGTAGAGCCCAATACACGTCCCGATGTAGAGCCCAACACACGTCCCGACGTAGACCTGAAAGTAAGCTAAATCCTGAGGTAGAGCCCAACGCACGTCCCGACGCAGAGCGCAACACACGTCCCGACGTAGAGCCCCACACACGTCCCGACGTAGAGCCCCACACACGTCCCGACGTAGAGCCCCACACACGTCCGGACGTAGAGCCCCACACACGTCCGGACGTAGAGCCCCACACACGTCCCGACGCAGAGCCCCACACACGTCCCGACGCAGAGCCCCACACACGTCCCGACGCAGAGCCCAACACACGTCCCGACGCAGAGCCCAACACACGTCCCGACGCAGAGCCCAACACACGTCCCGACGCAGAGCCAAACACACGTCCCGACGTAGAGCCCAACACACGTTCCGATGTAGAGCTGAAAGTAAGCTAAATCCTGATGTAGAGCCCAACACACGTCCCGACGCAGAGCCCAACACACGTCCCGACGTAGAGCCCAACACACGTTCCGATGTAGAGCTGAAAGTAAGCTAAATCCTGATGTAGAGCCCAACACACGTCCCGACGCAGAGCCCAACACACGTCCCGACGTAGAGCCCAACACACGTCCCGACGTAGAGCCCAACACACGTCCCGACGTAGAGCCCAACTCACGTCCCGACGTAGAGCCCAACGCACGTCCCGACGTAGAGCCCAACGCACGTCCCGACGTAGAGCCCAACGCACGTCCCGACGTAGAGCTGAAAGTAAGCTAAATCCTGATGTAGAGCCCAACACACGTCCCGACGTAGAGCCCAACACACGTCCCGACGTAGAGCCCAACACACGTCCCGACGTAGAGCCCAACACACGTCCCGACGTAGAGCCCAACACACGTCCCGACGTAGAGCTGAAAGTAAGCTAAATCCTGATGTAGAGCCCAACACACGTCCCGACGTAGAGCCCAACACACGTCCCGACGTAGAGCCCAACACACGTCCCGACGTAGAGCCCAACACACGTCCCGACGTAGAGCCCAACACACGTCCCGACGTAGAGCCCAACACACGTCCCGACGTAGAGCCCAACACACGTCCCGACGAAGAGCCCAACACACGTCCCGACGTAGAGTCCAACACACGTCCCGACGTAGAGCTGGAAGTAAGCTAAATCCCGACGTAGAGCCCTACACACGTCCCGACGTAGAGCTGAAAGTAAGCTAAATCCTGATGTAGAGCCCCACACACGTCCCGACGTGGAGCCCCACACACGTCCCGACGTGGAGCCCCACACACGTCCCGACGTGGAGCCCCACACACGTCCCGACGTGGAGCCCCACACACGTCCCGACGTGGAGCCCCATACACGTCCCGACGTGGAGCCCAACACACGTCCCGACGTAGAGCCCAACACACGTCCCGACGTAGAGCCCAACACACGTCCCGACGTAGAGCTGAAAGTAAGCTAAATCCTGATGTAGAGCCCAACACACGTCCCGACGCAGAGCCCAACACACGTCCCGACGCAGAGCCCAACACACGTCCCGACGCAGAGCTGAAAGTAAGCTAAATCCTGAGGTAGAGCCCAAAACACGTCCCGACGCAGAGCGGAAAGTAAGCTAAATCCTGAGGTAGAGCCCAATACACGTCCCGATGTAGAGCCCAACACACGTCCCGACGTAGACCTGAAAGTAAGCTAAATCCTGAGGTAGAGCCCAACGCACGTCCCGACGCAGAGCGCAACACACGTCGCGACGTAGAGCCCCACACACGTCCCGACGTAGAGCCCCACACACGTCCCGACGTAGAGCCCCACACACGTCCCGACGTAGAGCCCCACACACGTCCCGACGTAGAGCCCCACACACGTCCCGACGCAGAGCCCAACACACGTCCCGACGCAGAGCCCAACACACTTCCCGACGCAGAGCCCAACACACGTCCCGACGCAGAGCCAAACACACGTCCCGACGCAGAGCCAAACACACGTCCCGACGTAGAGCCCAACACACGTTCCGATGTAGAGCTGAAAGTAAGCTAAATCCTGATGTAGAGCCCAACACACGTCCCGACGCAGAGCCCAACACACGTCCCGACGTAGAGCCCAACACACGTTCCGATGTAGAGCTGAAAGTAAGCTAAATCCTGATGTAGAGCCCAACACACGTCCCGACGCAGAGCCCAACACACGTCCCGACGTAGAGCCCAACACACGTCCCGACGTAGAGCCCAACACACGTCCCGACGTAGAGCCCAACTCACGTCCCGACGTAGAGCCCAACGCACGTCCCGACGTAGAGCCCAACGCACGTCCCGACGTAGAGCCCAACGCACGTCCCGACGTAGAGCGGAAAGTAAGCTAAATCCTGAGGTAGAGCCCAACACACGTCCCGACGCAGAGCGGAAAGTAAGCTAAATCCTGAGGTAGAGCCCAACACACGTCCCCACGTAGAGCTGAAAGTAAGCTAAATCCTGAGGTAGAGCCCAACGCACGTCCCGACGTAAAGTCCAACACACGTCCCGACGTAGAGTCCACACACGTCCCGACGTAGAGCTGGAAGTAAGCTAAATCCTGAGGTAGAGCCCAACACACGTCCCGACGCAGAGCGGAAAGTAAGCTAAATCCTGAGGTAGAGCCCAACACACGTCCAAACGCAGAGCGGAAAGTAAGCTAAATCCTGAGGTAGAGCCCAACACACGTCCCGACGCAGAGCCCAACACACGTCCCGACGCAGAGCCCAACACACGTCCCGACGCAGAGCCCAACACACGTCCCGAGACAGAGCCAAACACACGTCCCGACGCAGAGCCCAACACACGTCCCGACGCAGAGCCCAACACACGTCCCGACGCAGAGCCCAACACACGTCCCGACGCAGAGCCCAACACACGTCCCGACGCAGAGCTGAAAGTAAGCTAAATCCTGAGGTAGAGCCCAACACACGTCCCGACGTAGAGCCCAACACACGTCCCGACATAGAGCCCAACACACGTCCCGACGTAGACCTAAAAGTAAGCTAAATCCTGAGGTAGAGCCCAACGCACGACCCGACGGAGAGCGGAAAGGAAGCTAAATCCTGAGGTAGAGTCCAACACACGTCCCGACGTAGAGTCCAACACACGTCCCGACGTAGAGTCCAACACACGTCCCGACGTAGAGCTGGAAGTAAGCTAAATCCCGACGTAGAGCCCAACACACGTCCCGACGTAGAGTCCAACACACGTCCCGACGTAGAGCTGGAAGTAAGCTAAATCCCGACGTAGAGCCCAACACACGTCCCGACGTAGAGCCCAACACACGTCCCGACGTAGAGCGGAAAGTAAGCTAAATCCTGAGGTAGAGCCCAACACACGTCCCGACGCAGAGCGGAAAGTAAGCTAAATCCTGAGGTAGAGCCCAACACACGTCCCGACGCAGAGCGGAAAGTAAGCTAAATCCTGAGGTAGAGCCCAACACACGTCCCGACGCAGAGCGGAAATTAAGCTAAATCCTGAGTTAGAGCCCAACACACGTCCCGTCGCAGAGGTGAAAGTAAGCTAAATCCTGAGGTAGAGCCCAACACACGTCCCGACGCAGAGCGGAAAGTAAGCTAAATCCTGAGATAGAGCCCAACACACGTCCCCACGTGGAGCTGAAAGTAAGCTAAATCCCGAGGTAGAGCCCAACACACGTCCCGACGTAGAGCCCAACACACGTCCCGACGTAGAGCCCAACACACGTCCCGACGTAGAGCCCAACACACGTCTCGACGTAGAGCCCAACACACGTCCCGACGTAGAGCCCAACACACGTCCCGACGTAGAGCCCAACACACGTCCCGACGTAGAGCCCAACACACGTCCCGACGTAGAGCTGAAAGTAAGCTAAATCCTGAGGTAAAGCCCAACACACGTCCCCACGTAGAGCTGAAAGTAAGCTAAATCCTGAGGTAGAGCACAACACACGTCCCCACGTAGAGCTGAAAGTAAGCTAAATCCTGAGGTAGAGCCCAACACACGTCCCGATGTAGAGCCCAACACACGTCCCGACGCAGAGCCAAACACACGTCCCGAGGCAGAGCCAAACACACGTCCCGACGTAGAGCCCAACACACGTCCCGACGTAGAGCTGAAAGTAAGCTAAATCCTGAGGTAGACCCCAACACACGTCCCGACGCAGAGCCCAACACACGTCCCGACGTAGAGCCCAACACACATCCCGACGCAGAGCGGAAAGTAAGCTAAATCCTGAGGTAGAGCCCAAAACACGTGCCGACGCAGAGCGGAAAGTAAGCTAAATCCTGAGGTAGAGCCCAATACACGTCCCGATGTAGAGCCCAACACACGTCCCGACGTAGACCTGAAAGTAAGCTAAATCCTGAGGTAGAGCCCAACGCACGTCCCGACGCAGAGCGCAACACACGTCCCGACGTAGAGCCCCACACACGTCCCGACGTAGAGCCCCACACACGTCCCGACGTAGAGCCCCACACACGTCCCGACGTAGAGCCCCACACACGTCCGGACGTAGAGCCCCACACACGTCCCGACGCAGAGCCCCACACACGTCCCGACGCAGAGCCCCACACACGTCCCGACGCAGAGCCCAACACACGTCCCGACGCAGAGCCCAACACACGTCCCGACGCAGAGCCCAACACACGTCCCGACGCAGAGCCAAACACACGTCCCGACGTAGAGCCCAACACACGTTCCGATGTAGAGCTGAAAGTAAGCTAAATCCTGATGTAGAGCCCAACACACGTCCCGACGCAGAGCCCAACACACGTCCCGACGTAGAGCCCAACACACGTTCCGATGTAGAGCTGAAAGTAAGCTAAATCCTGATGTAGAGCCCAACACACGTCCCGACGCAGAGCCCCACACACGTCCCGACGTAGAGCCCAACACACGTCCCGACGTAGAGCCCAACACACGTCCCGACGTAGAGCCCAACACACGTCCCGACGTAGAGCCCAACGCACGTCCCGACGTAGAGCCCAACGCACGTCCCGACGTAGAGCCCAACGCACGTCCCGACGTAGAGCTGAAAGTAAGCTAAATCCTGATGTAGAGCCCAACACACGTCCCGACGTAGAGCCCAACACACGTCCCGACGTAGAGCCCAACACACGTCCCGACGTAGAGCCCAACACACGTCCCGACGTAGAGCTGAAAGTAAGCTAAATCCTGATGTAGAGCCCAACACACGTCCCGACGTAGAGCCCAACACACGTCCCGACGTAGAGCCCAACACACGTCCCGACGTAGAGCCCAACACACGTCCCGACGTAGAGCCCAACACACGTCCCGACGTAGAGCCCAACACACGTCCCGACGTAGAGCCCAACACACGTCCCGACGAAGAGCCCAACACACGTCCCGACGTAGAGTCCAACACACGTCCCGACGTAGAGCTGGAAGTAAGCTAAATCCCGACGTAGAGCCCTACACACGTCCCGACGTAGAGCTGAAAGTAAGCTAAATCCTGATGTAGAGCCCCACACACGTCCCGACGTGGAGCCCCACACACGTCCCGACGTGGAGCCCCACACACGTCCCGACGTGGAGCCCCACACACGTCCCGACGTGGAGCCCCACACACGTCCCGACGTGGAGCCCCATACACGTCCCGACGTGGAGCCCAACACACGTCCCGACGTAGAGCCCAACACACGTCCCGACGTAGAGCCCAACACACGTCCCGACGTAGAACTGAAAGTAAGCTAAATCCTGATGTAGAGCCCAACACACGTCCCGACGCAGAGCCCAACACACGTCCCGACGCAGAGCCCAACACACGTCCCGACGCAGAGCTGAAAGTAAGCTAAATCCTGAGGTAGAGCCCAAAACACGTCCCGACGCAGAGCGGAAAGTAAGCTAAATCCTGAGGTAGAGCCCAATACACGTCCCGATGTAGAGCCCAACACACGTCCCGACGTAGACCTGAAAGTAAGCTAAATCCTGAGGTAGAGCCCAACGCACGTCCCGACGCAGAGCGCAACACACGTCCCGACGTAGAGCCCCACACACGTCCCGACGTAGAGCCCCACACACGTCCCGACGTAGAGCCCCACACACGTCCCGACGTAGAGCCCCACACACGTCCCGACGTAGAGCCCCACACACGTCCCGACGCAGAGCCCAACACACGTCCCGACGCAGAGCCCAACACACTTCCCGACGCAGAGCCCAACACACGTCCCGACGCAGAGCCAAACACACGTCCCGACGCAGAGCCAAACACACGTCCCGACGTAGAGCCCAACACACGTTCCGATGTAGAGCTGAAAGTAAGCTAAATCCTGATGTAGAGCCCAACACACGTCCCGACGCAGAGCCCAACACACGTCCCGACGTAGAGCCCAACACACGTTCCGATGTAGAGCTGAAAGTAAGCTAAATCCTGATGTAGAGCCCAACACACGTCCCGACGCAGAGCCCAACACACGTCCCGACGTAGAGCCCAACACACGTCCCGACGTAGAGCCCAACACACGTCCCGACGTAGAGCCCAACTCACGTCCCGACGTAGAGCCCAACGCACGTCCCGACGTAGAGCCCAACGCACGTCCCGACGTAGAGCTGAAAGTAAGCTAAATCCTGATGTAGAGCCCAACACACGTCCCGACGTAGAGCCCAACACACGTCCCGACGTAGAGCCCAACACACGTCCCGACGTAGAGCCCAACACACGTCCCGACGTAGAGCCCAACACACGTCCCGACGTAGAGCCCAACACACGTCCCGACGTAGAGCTGAAAGTAAGCTAAATCCTGATGTAGAGCCCAACACACGTCTCGACGTAGAGCCCAACACACATCCCGACGTAGAGCCCAACACACGTCCCGACGTAGAGCCCAACACACGTCCCGACGTAGAGCCCAACACACGTCCCGACGTAGAGCCCAACACACGTCCCGACGTAGAGCCCAACACACGTCCCGACGAAGAGCCCAACACACGTCCCGACGTAGAGTCCAACACACGTCCCGACGTAGAGCTGGAAGTAAGCTAAATCCCGACGTAGAGCCCTACACACGTCCCGACGTAAAGCTGAAAGTAAGCTAAATCCTGATGTAGAGCCCCACACACGTCCCGACGTGGAGCCCCACACACGTCCCGACGTGGAGCCCCACACACGTCCCGACGTGGAGCCCCACACACGTCCCGACGTGGAGCCCCACACACGTCCCGACGTGGAGCCCCATACACGTCCCGACGTGGAGCCCAACACACGTCCCGACGTAGAGCCCAACACACGTCCCGACGTAGAGCCCAACACACGTCCCGACGTAGAGCTGAAAGTAAGCTAAATCCTGATGTAGAGCCCAACACACGTCCCGACGCAGAGCCCAACACACGTCCCGACGCAGAGCCCAACACATGTCCCGACGCAGAGCTGAAAGTAAGCTAAATCCTGAGGTAGAGCCCAACACACGTCCCGACGCAGAGCGGAAAGTAAGCTAAATCCTGAGGTAGAGCCCAACACACGTCCCCACGTAGAGCTGAAAGTAAGCTAAATCCTGAGGTAGAGCCCAACGCACGTCCCGACGTAAAGTCCAACACACGTCCCGACGTAGAGTCCACACACGTCCCGACGTAGAGCTGGAAGTAAGCTAAATCCTGAGGTAGAGCCCAACACACGTCCCGACGCAGAGCGGAAAGTAAGCTAAATCCTGAGGTAGAGCCCAACACACGTCCAAACGCAGAGCGGAAAGTAAGCTAAATCCTGAGGTAGAGCCCAACACACGTCCCGACGCAGAGCCCAACACACGTCCCGACGCAGAGCCCAACACACGTCCCGACGCAGAGCCCAACACACGTCCCGAGACAGAGCCAAACACACGTCCCGACGCAGAGCCCAACACACGTCCCGACGCAGAGCCCAACACACGTCCCGACGCAGAGCCCAACACACGTCCCGACGCAGAGCCCAACACACGTCCCGACGCAGAGCTGAAAGTAAGCTAAATCCTGAGGTAGAGCCCAACACACGTCCCGACGGAGAGCGGAAAGGAAGCTAAATCCTGAGGTAGAGTCCAACACACGTCCCGACGTAGAGTCCAACACACGTCCCGACGTAGAGTCCAACACACGTCCCGACGTAGAGCTGGAAGTAAGCTAAATCCCGACGTAGAGCCCAACACACGTCCCGACGTAGAGTCCAACACACGTCCCGACGTAGAGCTGGAAGTAAGCTAAATCCCGACGTAGAGCCCAACACACGTCCCGACGTAGAGCCCAACACACGTCCCGACGTAGAGCGGAAAGTAAGCTAAATCCTGAGGTAGAGCCCAACACACGTCCCGACGCAGAGCGGAAAGTAAGCTAAATCCTGAGGTAGAGCCCAACACACGTCCCGACGCAGAGCGGAAAGTAAGCTAAATCCTGAGGTAGAGCCCAACACACGTCCCGACGCAGAGCGGAAATTAAGCTAAATCCTGAGTTAGAGCCCAACACACGTCCCGTCGCAGAGGTGAAAGTAAGCTAAATCCTGAGGTAGAGCCCAACACACGTCCCGACGCAGAGCGGAAAGTAAGCTAAATCCTGAGATAGAGCCCAACACACGTCCCCACGTGGAGCTGAAAGTAAGCTAAATCCCGAGGTAGAGCCCAACACACGTCCCGACGTAGAGCCCAACACACGTCCCGACGTAGAGCCCAACACACGTCCCGACGTAGAGCCCAACACACGTCTCGACGTAGAGCCCAACACACGTCCCGACGTAGAGCCCAACACACGTCCCGACGTAGAGCCCAACACACGTCCCGACGTAGAGCCCAACACACGTCCCGACGTAGAGCCCAACACACGTCCCGACGTAGAGCTGAAAGTAAGCTAAATCCTGAGGTAAAGCCCAACACACGTCCCCACGTAGAGCTGAAAGTAAGCTAAATCCTGAGGTAGAGCACAACACACGTCCCCACGTAGAGCTGAAAGTAAGCTAAATCCTGAGGTAGAGCCCAACACACGTCCCGATGTAGAGCCCAACACACGTCCCGACGCAGAGCCAAACACACGTCCCGAGGCAGAGCCAAACACACGTCCCGACGTAGAGCCCAACACACGTCCCGACGTAGAGCTGAAAGTAAGCTAAATCCTGAGGTAGACCCCAACACACGTCCCGACGCAGAGCCCAACACACGTCCCGACGTAGAGCCCAACACACATCCCGACGCAGAGCGGAAAGTAAGCTAAATCCTGAGGTAGAGCCCAAAACACGTCCCGACGCAGAGCGGAAAGTAAGCTAAATCCTGAGGTAGAGCCCAATACACGTCCCGATGTAGAGCCCAACACACGTCCCGACGTAGACCTGAAAGTAAGCTAAATCCTGAGGTAGAGCCCAACGCACGTCCCGACGCAGAGCGCAACACACGTCCCGACGTAGAGCCCCACACACGTCCCGACGTAGAGCCCCACACACGTCCCGACGTAGAGCCCCACACACGTCCCGACGTAGAGCCCCACACACGTCCGGACGTAGAGCCCCACACACGTCCCGACGCAGAGCCCCACACACGTCCCGACCAGAGCCCCACACACGTCCCGACGCAGAGCCCAACACACGTCCCGACGCAGAGCCCAACACACGTCCCGACGCAGAGCCCAACACACGTCCCGACGCAGAGCCAAACACACGTCCCGACGTAGAGCCCAACACACGTTCCGATGTAGAGCTGAAAGTAAGCTAAATCCTGATGTAGAGCCCAACACACGTCCCGACGCAGAGCCCAACACACGTCCCGACGTAGAGCCCAACACACGTTCCGATGTAGAGCTGAAAGTAAGCTAAATCCTGATGTAGAGCCCAACACACGTCCCGACGCAGAGCCCAACACACGTCCCGACGTAGAGCCCAACACACGTCCCGACGTAGAGCCCAACACACGTCCCGACGTAGAGCCCAACTCACGTCCCGACGTAGAGCCCAACGCACGTCCCGACGTAGAGCCCAACGCACGTCCCGACGTAGAGCCCAACGCACGTCCCGACGTAGAGCTGAAAGTAAGCTAAATCCTGATATAGAGCCCAACACACGTCCCGACGTAGAGCCCAACACACGTCCCGACGTAGAGCCCAACACACGTCCCGACGTAGAGCCCAACACACGTCCCGACGTAGAGCCCAACACACGTCCCGACGTAGAGCTGAAAGTAAGCTAAATCCTGATGTAGAGCCCAACACACGTCTCGACGTAGAGCCCAACACACGTCCCGACGTAGAGCCCAACACACGTCCCGACGTAGAGCCCAACACACGTCCCGACGTAGAGCCCAACACACGTCCCGACGTAGAGCCCAACACACGTCCCGACGAAGAGCCCAACACACGTCCCGACGTAGAGTCCAACACACGTCCCGACGTAGAGCTGGAAGTAAGCTAAATCCCGACGTAGAGCCCTACACACGTCCCGACGTGGAGCCCCACACACGTCCCGACGTGGAGCCCCACACACGTCCCGACGTGGAGCCCCACACACGTCCCGACGTGGAGCCCCACACACGTCCCGACGTGGAGCCCCATACACGTCCCGACGTGGAGCCCAACACACGTCCCGACGTAGAGCCCAACACACGTCCCGACGTAGAGCCCAACACACGTCCCGACGTAGAGCTGAAAGTAAGCTAAATCCTGATGTAGAGCCCAACACACGTCCCGACGCAGAGCCCAACACACGTCCCGACGCAGAGCCCAACACACGTCCCGACGCAGAGCTGAAAGTAAGCTAAATCCTGAGGTAGAGCCCAAAACACGTCCCGACGCAGAGCGGAAAGTAAGCTAAATCCTGAGGTAGAGCCCAATACACGTCCCGATGTAGAGCCCAACACACGTCCCGACGTAGACCTGAAAGTAAGCTAAATCCTGAGGTAGAGCCCAACGCACGTCCCGACGCAGAGCGCAACACACGTCCCGACGTAGAGCCCCACACACGTCCCGACGTAGAGCCCCACACACGTCCCGACGTAGAGCCCCACACACGTCCCGACGTAGAGCCCCACACACGTCCCGACGCAGAGCCCAACACACGTCCCGACGCAGAGCCCAACACACTTCCCGACGCAGAGCCCAACACACGTCCCGACGCAGAGCCAAACACACGTCCCGACGCAGAGCCAAACACACGTCCCGACGTAGAGCCCAACACACGTTCCGATGTAGAGCTGAAAGTAAGCTAAATCCTGATGTAGAGCCCAACACACGTCCCGACGCAGAGCCCAACACATGTCCCGACGCAGAGCCCAACACATGTCCCGACGCAGAGCTGAAAGTAAGCTAAATCCTGAGGTAGAGCCCAACACACGTCCCGACGTAGAGCCCAACACACGTCCCGACATAGAGCCCAACACACGTCCCGACATAGAGCCCAACACACGTCCCGACGTAGACCTGAAAGTAAGCTAAATCCTGAGGTAGAGCCCAACGCACGACCCGACGGAGAGCGGAAAGGAAGCTAAATCCTGAGGTAGAGTCCAACACACGTCCCGACGTAGAGTCCAACACACGTCCCGACGTAGAGTCCAACACACGTCCCGAAGTAGAGCTGGAAGTAAGCTAAATCCCGACGTAGAGCCCAACACACGTCCCGACGTAGAGTCCAACACACGTCCCGACGTAGAGCTGGAAGTAAGCTAAATCCCGACGTAGAGCCCAACACACGTCCCGACGTAGAGCCCAACACACGTCCCGACGTAGAGCGGAAAGTAAGCTAAATCCTGAGGTAGAGCCCAACACACGTCCCGACGCAGAGCGGAAAGTAAGCTAAATCCTGAGGTAGAGCCCAACACACGTCCCGACGCAGAGCGGAAAGTAAGCTAAATCCTGAGGTAGAGCCCAACACACGACCCGACGCAGAGCGGAAAGTAAGCTAAATCCTGAGTTAGAGCCCAACACACGTCCCGTCGCAGAGGTGAAAGTAAGCTAAATCCTGAGGTAGAGCCCAACACACGTCCCGACGCAGAGCGGAAAGTAAGCTAAATCCTGAGGTAGAGCCCAACACACGTCCCCACGTAGAGCTGAAAGTAAGCTAAATCCCGAGGTAGAGCCCAACACACGTCCCGACGTAGAGCCCAACACACGTCCCGACGTAGAGCCCAACACACGTCCCGACGTAGAGCCCAACACACGTCCCGACGTAGAGCCCAACACACGTCCCGACGTAGAGCCCAACACATGTCCCGACGTAGAGCCCAACACACGTCCCGACGTAGAGCTGAAAGTAAGCTAAATCCTGAGGTAGAGGCCAACACACGTCCCCACGTAGAGCTGAAAGTAAGCTAAATCCTGAGGTAGAGCCCAACACACGTCCCCACGTAGAGCTGAAAGTAAGCTAAATCCTGAGGTAGAGCCCAACACACGTCCCGATGTAGAGCCCAACACACGTCCCGACGCAGAGCCAAACACACGTCCCGAGGCAGAGCCAAACACACGTCCCGACGTAGAGCCCAACACACGTCCCGACGTAGAGGTGAAAGTAAGCTAAATCCTGATGTAGAGCCCAACACACGTCCCGACGCAGAGCCCAACACACGTCCCGACGTAGAGCCCAACACACATCCCGACGCAGAGCGGAAAGTAAGCTAAATCCTGAGGTAGAGCCCAAAACACGTCCCGACGCAGAGCGGAAAGTAAGCTAAATCCTGAGGTAGAGCCCAATACACGTCCCGATGTAGAGCCCAACACACGTCCCGACGTAGACCTGAAAGTAAGCTAAATCCTGAGGTAGAGCCCAACGCACGTCCCGACGCAGAGCGCAACACACGTCCCGACGTAGAGCCCCACACACGTCCCGACGTAGAGCCCCACACACGTCCCGACGTAGAGCCCCACACACGTCCCGACGTAGAGCCCCACACACGTCCCGACGTAGAGCCCCACACACGTCCCGACGTAGAGCCCCACACACGTCCCGACGCAGAGCCCCACACACGTCCCGACGCAGAGCCCAACACACGTCCCGACGCAGAGCCCAACACACGTCCCGACGCAGAGCCCAACACACGTCCCGACGCAGAGCCAAACACACGTCCCGACGTAGAGCCCAACACACGTTCCGATGTAGAGCTGAAAGTAAGCTAAATCCTGATGTAGAGCCCAACACACGTCCCGACGCAGAACCCAACACACGTCCCGACGTAGAGCCCAACACACGTTCCGATGTAGAGCTGAAAGTAAGCTAAATCCTGATGTAGAGCCCAACACACGTCCCGACGCAGAGCCCAACACACGTCCCGACGTAGAGCCCAACACACGTTCCGACGTAGAGCCCAACACACGTCCCGACGTAGAGCCCAACTCACGTCCCGACGTAGAGCCCAACTCACGTCCCGACGTAGAGCCCAACGCACGTCCCGACGTAGAGCCCAACGCACGTCCCGACGTAGAGCCCAACGCACGTCCCGACGTAGAGCCCAACACACGTCCCGAGGTAGAGCTGAAAGTAAGCTAAATCCTGATGTAGAGCCCAACACACTTCCCGACGTAGAGCCCAACACACGTCCCGACGTAGAGCCCAACACACGTCCCGACGTAGAGCCCAACACACGTCCCGACGTAGAGCCCAACACACGTCCCGACGTAGAGCCCAACACATGTCCCGACGCAGAGCCCAACACACGTCCCGACGCAGAGCCCAACACACGTCCCGACGCAGAGCCCAACACACGTTCCGACGCAGAGCCCAACACACGTCCCGACGTAGAGCCCAACACACGTCCCGACGTAGAGCTGAAAGTAAGCTAAATCCTGATGTAGAGCCCAACACACGTCCCGACGTAGAGCCCAACACACGTCCCGACGTAGAGCCCAACACACGTCCCGACGTAGAGCCCAACACACGTCCCGACGTAGAGCCCAACACACGTCCCGACGTAGAGCTGAAATTAAGCTAAATCCTGATGTAGAGCCCAACACACGTCCCGACGTAGAGCCCAACGCACGTCCCGACGTAGAGCCCAACGCACGTCCCGACGTAGAGCCCAACGCACGTCCCGACGTAGAGCCCAACGCAGGTCCCGACGTAGAGCCCAACGCACGTCCCGACGTAGAGCTGAAAGTAAGCTAAATCCTGATGTAGAGCCCAACACAAGTCCCGACGCAGAGCGGAAAGTAAGCTAAATCCTGAGGTAGAGCCCAACACACGTCCCGACGCAGAGCGGAAAGTAAGCTAAATCCTGAGGTAGAGCCCAACACACGTCCCGAAGCAGAGAGGAAAGTAAGCTAAATCCTGAGGTAGAGCCAAACACACGTCCCCACGTAGAGCTGAAAGTAAGCTAAATCCTGAGGTAGAGCCCAACACACGTCCCCACGTAGAGCTGAAAGTAAGCTAAATCCTGAGGTAGAGCCCAACACACGTCCCGACGTAGAGCCCAACACACGTCCCGACGTAGAGCCCAACACACGTCCCGACGTAGACCTGAAAGTAAGCTAAATCCTGACGTAGAGTCCAACACACGTCCCGACGTAGAGTCCAACACACGTCCCGACGTAGAGTCCAACACACGTCCCGACGTAGAGTCCAACACACGTCCCGACGTAGACCTGGAAGTAAGCTAAATCCCGACGTAGAGCCCAACACACGTCCCGACGTAGAGCCCAACACACGTCCCGACGTAGAGCCCAACACACGTCCCGACGTAGAGCCCAACACACGTCCCGACGTAGAGCCCAACACACGTCCCGACGTAGAGCTGAATGTAAGCTAAATCCTGAGGTAGAGCCCAACACACGTCCCGACGCAGAGCGGAAAGTATGCTAAATCCTGAGGTAGAGCCCAACACACGTCCCCACGTAGAGCTGAAATTAAGCTAAATCCTAAGGTAGAGCCCAACACACGTCCCGACGTAGAGCCCAACACACGTCCCGACGTAGAGCCCAACACACGTCCCGACGTAGAGCCCAACACACGTCCAGACGTAGAGCTGGAAGTAAGCTAAATCCCGACGTAGAGCCCAACACACGTCCCGACGTAGAGCTGGAAGTAAGCTAAATCCCGACGTAGAGCCCAACACACGTCCCGACGTAGAGCTGGAAGTAAGCTAAATCCCGACGTAGAGCCCAACACACGTCCCGACGTAGAGCTGAAAGTAAGCTAAATCCTGAGGTAGAGCCCAACACACGTCCCGACGTAGAGTCCAACACACGTCCCGACGTAGAGCTGGAAGTAAGCTACGTCCCGACGTAGAGCTAGAAGTAAGCTAAATCCCGACGTAGAGCCCAACACACGTCCCGACGTAGAGCCCAACACACGTCCCGACGTAGAGCCCAACACACGTCCCGACGTAGAGCCCAACACACGTCCCGACGTAGAGCCCAACACACGTCCCGACGTAGAGCCCAACACACGTCCCGACGTAGAGCCCAACACACGTCCCGACGTAGAGCCCAAGACACGTCCCGACGTAGAGCCCAACACACGTCCCGACGTAGAGCCCAGCACACGTCCCGACGTAGAGCCCAACACACGTCCCGACGTAGAGCCCAACGCACGTCCCGACGTAGAGCCCAACACACGTCCCGACGTAGAGCCCAACACTCGTCCCGACGTAGAGCCCAACACTCGTCCCGACGTAGAGCCCAACACTCGTCCCGACGCAGAGCGGAAAGTAAGCTAAATCCTGAGGTAGAGCCCAACACACGTCCCGACGCAGAGCGGAAAGTAAGCTAAATCCTGAGGTAGAGCCCAACACACGTCCCGACGCAGAGCAGAAAGTAAGCTAAATCCTGAGGTAGAGCCAAACACACGTCCCCACGTAGAGCTGAAAGTAAGCTAAATGCTGAGGTAGAGCCCAACACACGTCCCGACGTAGAGCCCAACACACGTCCCGACATTGACCTGAAAGTAAGCTAAACCCTGATGTAGAGCCTAACACACGTCCCGACGTAGAGTCCAACACACGTCCCGACGTAGAGTCCAACACACGTCCCGACGTAGAGTCCAACACACGTCCCGACGTAGAGCTGGAAGTAAGCTAAATCCCCACGTAGAGCCCAACACACGTCCCGAAGTAGAGCCCAACACACGTCCCGACGGAGAGCCCACCACACGTCCCGACGGAGAGCCCAATACACGCCCCGACGGAGAGCCCAACACTCGCCCCAACGGAGAGCCCAACACACGTCCCGACGTAGAGCTGAAAGTAAGCTAAATTCTGACGTAGAGCCCAACGCAGGTCGCGACGTAGAGCCCAACGCAGGTCGCGACGTAGAGCCCAACGCAGTTCGCGACGTAGAGGCCAACGCAGGTCGCGACGTAGAGGCCAACGCACGTCCCGACGTGGAGCCCAACGCACGTCCCGACGTGGAGCCCAACGCACGTCCCGACGTGGAGCCCAACGCACGTCCCGACGTGGAGCCCAACGCACGTCCCGACGTAGAGCTGAAAGTAAGCTAAATCCTGAGGTAGACCCCAACACACGTCCCGACGTAGAGCCCAACACACGTCCCGACGTAGAGCCCAACACACGTCCCGACGTAGAGCCCAACACACGTCCCGACGCAGAGCCCAACACACGTCCCGACGCAGAGCCCAACACACGTCCCGACGCAGAGCCCAACACACGTCCCGACGCAGAGCCCAACACACATTCCGATGTAGAGCTGAAAGTAAGCGAAATCCTGATGTAGAGCCGAACACACGTCCCGACGCAGAGCCCAACACACATTCCGATGTAGAGCTGAAAGTAAGCTAAATCCTGAGGTAGAGCCTAACACACGTCCCGACGCAGAGCGGAAAGTAAGCTAAATCCTGAGGTAGAGCCCAACACACGTCCCGACGTAGAGCCCAACACACGTCCCGACGTAGACCTGAAAGTAAGCTAAATCCTGATGTAGAGCCTAACACACGTCCCGACGTAGAGCCCAACACACGTCCCGACGCAGAGCCCAACGCACGTCCCGACGCAGAGCCCAACGCACGTCCCGACGCAGAGCCCAACGCACGTCCCGACGCAGAGCCCAACGCACGTCCCGACGCAGAGCCCAACGCACGTCCCGACAAAGAGCCCAACGCACGTCCCGACGCAGAGCCCAACACACGTCCCGACGCAGAGCCCAACACACATTCCGATGTAGAGCTGAAAGTAAGCGAAATCCTGATGTAGAGCCGAACACACGTCCCGACGCAGAGCCCAACACACGTCCCGACGCAGAGCCCAACACACGTCCCGACGCAGAGCCCAACACACGTCCCGACGCAGAGCCCAACACACATTCCGATGTAGAGCTGAAAGTAAGCTAAATCCTGAGGTAGAGCCTAACACACGTCCCGACGCAGAGCGGAAAGTAAGCTAAATCCTGAGGTAGAGCCCAACACACGTCCCGACGCAGAGCGGAAAGTAAGCTAAATCCTGAGGTAGAGCCCAACACACGTCCCGACGCAGAGCGGAAAGTAAGCTAAATCCTGAGGTAGAGCCCAACACACGTCCCGACGCAGAGCGGAAAGTAAGCTAATCCTGAGGTAGAGCCCAACACACATCCCGACGCAGAGCCCAACACACGTCCCGACGTAGAGCCCAACACACGTCCCGACGGAGAGCCCAACACACGTCCCGACGGAGAGCCCAACACACGTCCCGACGGAGAGCCCAACACACGTCCCGACGGAGAGCCCAACACACGTCCCGACGGAGAGCCCAACACACGCCCCGACGGAGAGCCCAACACACGTCCCGACGGAGAGCCCAACACACGCCCCGACGGAGAGCCCAACACACGCCCCGACGGAGAGCCCAACACACGTCCCGACGGAGAGCCCAACACTCACCCCGACGGAGAGACCAACACACGTCCCGACGTAGAGCTGAAAGTAAGCTAAATCCTGACGTAGAGCCCAACGCACGTCCCGACGTAGAGCCCAACGCAGGTCCCGACGTAGAGCCCAACACACGTCCCGACGTAGAGCCCAACACACATCCCGACGTAGAGCCCAACACACGTCCCGACGTAGAGCCCAACACACGTCCCGACGTAGAGCCCAACACACGTCCCGACGCAGAGCGGA
Organism: Leptosomus discolor; assembly: GCF_034619465.1. NCBI lineage: Eukaryota > Metazoa > Chordata > Aves > Leptosomiformes > Leptosomidae > Leptosomus > Leptosomus discolor. Next base: position 438,744 of record NW_028237847.1, on the reverse strand, counting down.
AAGTAAGCTAATCCTGAGGTAGAGCCCAACACACGTCCCGACGGAGAGCCCAACACACGTCCCGACGGAGAGCCCAACACACGTCCCGACGGAGAGCCCAACACACGTCCCGACGGAGAGCCCAACACACGTCCCGACGGAGAGCCCAACACACGTCCCGACGGAGAGCCCAACACACGTCCCGACGGAGAGCCCAACACACGTCCCGACGGAGAGCCCAACACACGTCCCGACGGAGAGCCCAACACACGCCCCGACGGAGAGCCCAACACACGTCCCGACGGAGAGCCCAACACTCACCCCGACGGAGAGACCAACACACGTCCCGACGTAGAGCTGAAAGTAAGCTAAATCCTGACGTAGAGCCCAACGCACGTCCCGACGTAGAGCCCAACGCAGGTCCCGACGTAGAGCCCAACACACATCCCGACGTAGAGCCCAACACACGTCCCGACGTAGACCCCAACACACGTCCCGACGTAGAGCCCAACACACGTCCCGACGCAGAGCGGAAAGTAAGCTAAATCCTGAGGTAGAGCCCAACACACGTCCCGAAGCAGAGAGGAAAGTAAGCTAAATCCTGAGGTAGAGCCAAACACACGTCCCCACGTAGAGCTGAAAGTAAGCTAAATCCTGAGGTAGAGCCCAACACACGTCCCCACGTAGAGCTGAAATTAAGCTAAATCCTGAGGTAGAGCCCAACACACGTCCCGACGTAGAGCCCAACACACGTCCCGACGTAGACCTGAAAGTAAGCTAAATCCTGATGTAGAGCCTAACACACGTCCCGACGTAGAGCTGAAAGTAAGCTAAATTCTGACGTAGAGCCCAACGCAGGTCGCGACGTAGAGCCCAACGCAGGTCGCGACGTAGAGCCCAACGCAGGTCGCGACGTATAGCCCAACGCACGTCCCGACGTAGAGCCCAACGCACGTCCCGACGTAGAGCCCAACGCACGTCCCGACGTAGAGCCCAACGCACGTCCCGACGTAGAGCTGAAAGTAAGCTAAATCCTGAGGTAGACCCCAACACACGTCCCGACGTAGAGCCCAACACACGTCCCGACGTAGAGCCCAACACACGTCCCGACGTAGAGCCCAACACACGTCCCGACGCAGAGCCCAACACACGTCCCGACGCAGAGCCCAACACACGTCCCGACGCAGAGCCCAGCACACGTCCCGACGCAGAGCCCAACACACGTACCGACGCAGAGCCCAACACACGTACCGACGCAGAGCCCAACACACATTCCGATGTAGAGCTGAAAGTAAGCGAGATCCTGAGGTAGAGCCCAACACACGTCCCGACGCAGAGCCCAAAACACGTCCCGACGCAGAGCCCAACACACGTCCCGACGCAGAGCCCAACACACATTCCGATGTAGAGCTGAAAGTAAGCTAAATCCTGAGGTAGAGCCTAACACACGTCCCGACGCAGAGCGGAAAGTAAGCTAAATCCTGAGGTAGAGCCCAACACACGTCCCGACGTAGAGCCCAACACACGTCCCGACGTAGACCTGAAAGTAACCTAAATCCTGATGTAGAGCCTAACACACGTCCCGACGTAGAGTCCAACACACGTCCCGACGTAGAGCCCAACACACGTCCCGACGCAGAGCCCAACACACGTCCCGACGCAGAGCCCAACACACGTCCCGACGTAGAGCCCAACACACGTCCCGACGCAGAGCCCAACACACGTCCCGACGTAGAGCCCAACGCACGTCCCGACGCAGAACCCAACGCACGTCCCGACGCAGAGCCCAACGCACGTCCCGACGCAGAGCCCAACGCACGTCCCGACGCAGAGCCCAACGCACGTCCCGACGCAGAGCCCAACGCACGTCCCGACGCAGAGCCCAACCCACGTCCCGACGCAGAGCCCAACACACGTCCCGACGCAGAGCCCAACACACATTCCGATGTAGAGCTGAAAGTAAGCGAAATCCTGATGTAGAGCCGAACACACGTCCCGACGCAGAGCCCAACACACGTCCCGACGCAGAGCCCAACACACATTCCGATGTAGAGCTGAAAGTAAGCTAAATCCTGAGGTAGAGCCTAACACACGTCCCGACGCAGAGCGGAAAGTAAGCTAAATCCTGAGGTAGAGCCCAACAAACGTCCCGACGCAGAGCGGAAAGTAAGCTAAATCCTGAGGTAGAGCCCAACACACGTCCCGACGCAGAGCGGAAAGTAAGCTAAATCCTGAGGTAGAGCCCAACACACGTCCCGACGCAGAGCGGAAAGTAAGCTAATCCTGAGGTAGAGCCCAACACACGTCCCGACGCAGAGCCCAACACACGTCCCGACGTAGAGCCCAACACACGTCCCGACGGAGAGCCCAACACACGTCCCGACGGAGAGCCCAACACACGTCCCGACGGAGAGCCCAACACACGTCCCGACGGAGAGCCCAACACACGCCCCGACGGAGAGCCCAACACACGTCCCGACGGAGAGCCCAACACTCACCCCGACGGAGAGACCAACACACGTCCCGACGTAGAGCTGAAAGTAAGCTAAATCCTGACGTAGAGCCCAACGCACGTCCCAACGTAGAGCCCAACGCAGGTCGCGACGTAGAGCCCAACGCAGGTCGCGACGTAGAGCCCAACGCACGTCCCGACGTAGAGCCCAACGCACGTCCCGACGTAGAGCCCAACGCACGTCCCGACGTAGAGCCCAACGCACGTCCCGACGTAGAGCTGAAAGTAAGCTAAATCCTGAGGTACACCCCAACACACGTCCCGACGTAGAGCCCAACACACGTCCCGACGTAGAGCCCAACACACGTCGCGACGCAGAGCCCAACACACGTCCCGACGCAGAGCCCAACACACGTCCCGACGCAGAGCCCAACACACGTCCCGACGCAGAGCTGAAAGTAAGCGAAATCCTGATGTAGAGCCGAACACACGTCCCGACGCAGAGCCCAACACACGTCCCGACGCAGAGCCCAACACACATTCCGATGTAGAGCTGAAAGTAAGCTAAATCCTGAGGTAGAGCCTAACACACGTCCCGACGCAGAGCGGAAAGTAAGCTAAATCCTGAGGTAGAGCCCAACACACGTCCCGACGTAGAGCCCAACACACGTCCCGACGTAGACCTGAAAGTAAGCTAAATCCTGATGTAGAGCCTAACACACGTCCCGACGTAGAGTCCAACACACGTCCCGACGTAGAGCCCAACACACGTCCCGACGCAGAGCCCAACACACGTCCCGACGCAGAGCCCAACACACGTCCCGACGTAGAGCCCAACACACGTCCCGACGCAGAGCCCAACACACGTCCCGACGCAGAGCCCAACACACGTCCCGACGTAGAGCCCAACACACGTCCCGACGCAGAACCCAACACACGTCCCGACGCAGAGCCCAACACACGTCCCGACGCAGAGCCCAACGCACGTCCCGACGCAGAGCCCAACGCACGTCCCGACGCAGAGCCCAACGCACGTCCCGACGCAGAGCCCAACGCGCGTCCCGATGCAGAGCCCAACCCACGTCCCGACGCAGAGCCCAACACACGTCCCGACGCAGAGCCCAACACGCGTCCCGACGCAGAGCCCAACACACGTCCCGACGCAGAGCCCAACACACATTCCGATGTAGAGCTGAAAGTAAGCGAAATCCTGATGTAGAGTCGAACACACGTCCCGACGCAGAGCCCAACACACGTCCCGACGCAGAGCCCAACACACGTCCCGACGCAGAGCCCAACACACATTCCGATGTAGAGCTGAAAGTAAGCTAAATCCTGAGGTAGAGCCTAACACATGTCCCGACGCAGAGCGGAAAGTAAGCTAAATCCTGAGGTAGAGCCCAACAAACGTCCCGACGCAGAGCGGAAAGTAAGCTAAATCCTGAGGTAGAGCCCAACACACGTCCCGACGCAGAGCGGAAAGTAAGCTAAATCCTGAGGTAGAGCCCAACACACGTCCCGACGCAGAGCGGAAAGTAAGCTAAATCCTGAGGTAGAGCCCAACACACGTCCCGACGCAGAGCGGAAAGTAAGCTAATCCTGAGGTAGACCCCAACACACGTCCCGACGCAGAGCCCAACACACGTCCCGACGCAGAGCCCAACACACGTCCCGACGGAGAGCCCAACACACGTCCCGACGGAGAGCCCAACACACGTCCCGACGGAGAGCCCAACACACGTCCCGACGGAGAGCCCAACACACGTCCCGACGGAGAGCCCAACACACGTCCCGACGGAGAGCCCAACACACGCCCCGACGGAGAGCCCAACACACGCCCCGACGGAGAGCCCAACACACGTCCCGACGGAGAGCCCAACACTCACCCCGACGGAGAGACCAACACACGCCCCGACGTAGAGCTGAAAGTAAGCTAAATCCTGACGTAGAGCCCAACGCAGGTCCCGACGTAGAGCCCAACGCAGGTCCCGACGTAGAGCCCAACACACATCCCGACGTAGAGCCCAACACACGTCCCGACGTAGAGCTGGAAGTAAGCTAAATCCCGACGTAGAGCCCAACAGACGTCCCGACGTAGAGCCCAACACACGTCCCGACGTAGAGCCCAACACACGTCCCGACGTAGAGCCCAACACACGTCCCGACCTAGAGCCCAACACACGTCCCGACCTAGAGCCCAACACACGTCCCGACCTAGAGCCCAACACACGTCCCGACGTAGAGCCCAACACACGTCCCGACGTAGAGCCCAACACACGTCCCGACGTAGAGCCCAACACACGTCCCGACGTAGAGCTGAAAGTAAGCTAAATCCTGAGGTAGAGCCCAACACACGTCCCGAAGCAGAGAGGAAAGTAAGCTAAATCCTGAGGTAGAGCCAAACACACGTCCCCACGTAGAGCTGAAAGTAAGCTAAATCCTGAGGTAGAGCCCAACACACGTCCCCACGTAGAGCTGAAATTAAGCTAAATCCTGAGGTAGAGCCCAACACACGTCCCGACGTAGAGCCCAACACACGTCCCGACGTAGACCTGAAAGTAAGCTAAATCCTGATGTAGAGCCTAACACACGTCCCGAAGGAGAGCCCAACACACGTCCCGACGGAGAGCCCAACACACGCCCCGACGGAGAGCCCAACACACGACCCGACGGAGAGCCCAACACACGCCCCGACGGAGAGCCCAACACACGCCCCGACGGAGAGCCCAACACTCGCCCCGACGGAGAGCCCAACACACGTCCCGACGTAGAGCTGAAAGTAAGCTAAATTCTGACGTAGAGCCCAACGCAGGTCGCGACGTAGAGCCCAACGCAGGTCGCGACGTACAGCCCAACGCAGGACGAGACGTAGAGGCCAACGCACGTCCCGACGTAGAGCCCAACGCACGTCCCGACGTAGAGCCCAACGCACGTCCCGACGTAGAGCCCAACGCACGTCCCGACGTAGAGCTGAAAGTAAGCTAAATCCTGAGGTAGAGCCCAACACACGTCCCGACGCAGAGCCCAACACACGTCCCGACGCAGAGCCCAACACACGTCCCGACGGAGAGCCCAACACACGTCCCGACGGAGAGCCCAACACACGTCCCGACGCAGAGCCCAACGCACGTCCCGACGCAGAGCCCAACGCACGTCCCGACGCAGAGCCCAACGCACGTCCCGACGCAGAGCCCAACGCACGTCCCGACGCAGAGCCCAACGCACGTCCCGACGCAGAGCCCAACGCACGTCCCGACGCAGAGCCCAACGCACGTCCCGACGCAGAGCCCAACGCACGTCCCGACGCAGAGCCCAACGCACGTCCCGACGCAGAGCCCAACACACGTCCCGACGCAGAGCCCAACACACGTCCCGACGCAGAGCCCAACACACGTCCCGACGCAGAGCCCAACACACATTCCGATGTAGAGCTGAAAGTAAGCGAAATCCTGATGTAGAGCCGAACACACGTCCCGACGCAGAGCCCAACACACGTCCCGACGCAGAGCCCAACACACGTCCCGACGCAGAGCCCAACACACATTCCGATGTAGAGCTGAAAGTAAGCTAAATCCTGAGGTAGAGCCTAACACATGTCCCGACGCAGAGCGGAAAGTAAGCTAAATCCTGAGGTAGAGCCCAACAAACGTCCCGACGCAGAGCGGAAAGTAAGCTAAATCCTGAGGTAGAGCCCAACACACGTCCCGACGCAGAGCGGAAAGTAAGCTAAATCCTGAGGTAGAGCCCAACACACGTCCCGACGCAGAGCGGAAAGTAAGCTAAATCCTGAGGTAGAGCCCAACACACGTCCCGACGCAGAGCGGAAAGTAAGCTAATCCTGAGGTAGACCCCAACACACGTCCCGACGCAGAGCCCAACACACGTCCCGACGCAGAGCCCAACACACGTCCCGACGGAGAGCCCAACACACGTCCCGACGGAGAGCCCAACACACGTCCCGACGGAGAGCCCAACACACGTCCCGACGGAGAGCCCAACACACGTCCCGACGGAGAGCCCAACACACGCCCCGACGGAGAGCCCAACACACGTCCCGACGGAGAGCCCAACACTCACCCCGACGGAGAGACCAACACACGCCCCGACGTAGAGCTGAAAGTAAGCTAAATCCTGACGTAGAGCCCAACGCAGGTCCCGACGTAGAGCCCAACGCAGGTCCCGACGTAGAGCCCAACACACACCCCGACGTAGAGCCCAACACACGTCCCGACGTAGAGCCCAACGCACGTCCCGACGTAGAGCCCAACGCACGTCCCGACGTAGAGCTGAAAGTAAGCTAAATCCTGAGGTAGAGCCCAACACACGTCCCGACGTAGAGCCCAACACACGTCCCGACGTAGAGCCCAACACACGTCCCGACGCAGAGCCCAACACACGTCCCGACGCAGAGCCCAACACACGTCCCGACGCAGAGCCCAACACACGTCCCGACGCAGAGCCCAACACACGTCCCGACGCAGAGCCCAACACACGTCCCGACGCAGAGCCCAACACACATTCCGATGTAGAGCTGAAAGTAAGCGAAATCCTGATGTAGAGCCGAACACACGTCCCGACGCAGAGCCCAACACACGTCCCGACGCAGAGCCCAACACACATTCCGATGTAGAGCTGAAAGTAAGCTAAATCCTGAGGTAGAGCCTAACACACGTCCCGACGCAGAGCGGAAAGTAAGCTAAATCCTGAGGTAGAGCCCAACACACGTCCCGACGTAGAGCCCAACACACGTCCCGACGTAGACCTGAAAGTAAGCTAAATCCTGATGTAGAGCCTAACACACGTCCCGACGCAGAGCCCAACACACGTCCCGACGCAGAGCCCAACACACGTCCCGACGCAGAGCCCAACACACGTCCCGACGCAGAGCCCAACACACGTCCCGACGCAGAGCCCAACACACGTCCCGACGCAGAGCCCAACACACGTCCCGACGCAGAGCCCAACACACATTCCGATGTAGAGCTGAAAGTAAGCGAAATCCTGATGTAGAGCCGAACACACGTCCCGACGCAGAGCCCAACACACGTCCCGACGCAGAGCCCAACACACGTCCCGACGCAGAGCCCAACACACGTCCCGACGCAGAGCCCAACACACGTCCCGACGCAGAGCCCAACACACATTCCGATGTAGAGCTGAAAGTAAGCTAAATCCTGAGGTAGAGCCTAACACATGTCCCGACGCAGAGCGGAAAGTAAGCTAAATCCTGAGGTAGAGCCCAACAAACGTCCCGACGCAGAGCGGAAAGTAAGCTAAATCCTGAGGTAGAGCCCAACACACGTCCCGACGCAGAGCGGAAAGTAAGCTAAATCCTGAGGTAGAGCCCAACACACGTCCCGACGCAGAGCGGAAAGTAAGCTAAATCCTGAGGTAGAGCCCAACACACGTCCCGACGCAGAGCGGAAAGTAAGCTAATCCTGAGGTAGACCCCAACACACGTCCCGACGCAGAGCCCAACACACGTCCCGACGCAGAGCCCAACACACGTCCCGACGGAGAGCCCAACACACGTCCCGACGGAGAGCCCAACACACGTCCCGACGGAGAGCCCAACACACGTCCCGACGGAGAGCCCAACACACGTCCCGACGGAGAGCCCAACACACGTCCCGACGGAGAGCCCAACACACGTCCCGACGGAGAGCCCAACACACGCCCCGAGGGAGAGCCCAACACACGTCCCGACGGAGAGCCCAACACTCACCCCGACGGAGAGACCAACACACGACCCGACGTAGAGCTGAAAGTAAGCTAAATCCTGACGTAGAGCCCAACGCAGGTCCCGACGTAGAGCCCAACGCAGGTCCCGACGTAGAGCCCAACGCAGGTCCCGACGTAGAGCCCAACGCAGGTCCCGACGTAGAGCCCAACTCACGTCCCGACGTAGAGCCCAACACACGTCCCGACGTAGAGCCCAACACACGTCCCGACGCAGAGCGGAAAGTAAGCTAAATCCTGAGGTAGAGCCCAACACACGTCCCGAAGCAGAGAGGAAAGTAAGCTAAATCCTGAGGTAGAGCCAAACACACGTCCCCACGTAGAGCTGAAAGTAAGCTAAATCCTGAGGTAGAGCCCAACACACGTCCCCACGTAGAGCTGAAAGTAAGCTAAATCCTGAGGTAGAGCCCAACACACGTCCCGACGTAGAGCCCAACACACGTCCCGACGTAGACCTGAAAGTAAGCTAAATCCTGATGTAGAGCCTAACACACGTCCCGAAGGAGAGCCCAACACACGTCCCGACGGAGAGCCCAACACACGCCCCGACGGAGAGCCCAACACACGCCCCGACGGAGAGCCCAACACACGCCCCGACGGAGAGCCCAACACACGCCCCGACGGAGAGCCCAACACTCGCCCCGACGGAGAGCCCAACACACGTCCCGACGTAGAGCTGAAAGTAAGCTAAATTCTGACGTAGAGCCCAACGCAGGTCGCGACGTAGAGCCCAACGCAGGTCGCGACGTACAGCCCAACGCAGGTCGCGACGTAGAGGCCAACGCACGTCCCGACGTAGAGCCCAACGCACGTCCCGACGTAGAGCCCAACGCACGTCCCGACGTAGAGCCCAACGCACGTCCCGACGTAGAGCTGAAAGTAAGCTAAATCCTGAGGTAGAGCCCAACACACGTCCCGACGTAGAGCCCAACACACGTCCCGACGCAGAGCCCAACACACGTCCCGACGCAGAGCCCAACACACGTCCCGACGCAGAGCCCAACACACGTCCCGACGCAGAGCCCAACACACGTCCCGACGCAGAGCCCAACACACGTCCCGACGCAGAGCCCAACACACGTCCCGACGCAGAGCCCAACACACATTCCGATGTAGAGCTGAAAGTAAGCGAAATCCTGATGTAGAGCCGAACACACGTCCCGACGCAGAGCCCAACACACGTCCCGACGCAGAGCCCAACACACATTCCGATGTAGAGCTGAAAGTAAGCTAAATCCTGAGGTAGAGCCTAACACACGTCCCGACGCAGAGCGGAAAGTAAGCTAAATCCTGAGGTAGAGCCCAACACACGTCCCGACGTAGAGCCCAACACACGTCCCGACGTAGACCTGAAAGTAAGCTAAATCCTGATGTAGAGCCTAACACACGTCCCGACGTAGAGTCCAACACACGTCCCGACGTAGAGCCCAACACACGTCCCGACGCAGAGCCCAACACACGTCCCGATGCAGAGCCCAACACACGTCCCGACGTAGAGCCCAACACACGTCCCGACGCAGAGCCCAACGCACGTCCCGACGCAGAGCCCAACGCACGTCCCGACGCAGAGCCCAACGCACGTCCCGACGCAGAGCCCAACGCACGTCCCGACGCAGAGCCCAACGCACGTCCCGACGCAGAGCCCAACGCACGTCCCGACGCAGAGCCCAACACACGTCCCGACGGAGAGCCCAACGCACGTCCCGACGGAGAGCCCAACACACGTCCCGACGGAGAGCCCAACACACGTCCCGACGGAGAGCCCAACACACGTCCCGACGGAGAGCCCAACACACGCCCCGACAGAGAGCCCAACACGCGTCCCGACGGAGAGCCCAACACACGTCCCGACGGAGAGCCCAACACACGTCCCGACGGAGAGACCAACACACGTCCCGACGTAGAGCTGAAAGTAAGCTAAATCCTGACGTAGAGCCCAACGCACGTCCCGACGTAGAGCCCAACGCAGGTCCCGACGTAGAGCCCAACGCAGGTCCCGACGTAGAGCCCAACACACATCCCGACGTAGAGCCTAACACACGTCCCGACGTAGAGCCCAACACACGTCCCGACGTAGAGCCCAACACACGTCCCGACGCAGAGCGGAAAGTAAGCTAAATCCTGAGGTAGAGCCCAACACACGTCCCGAAGCAGAGAGGAAAGTAAGCTAAATCCTGAGGTAGAGCCAAACACACGTCCCCACGTAGAGCTGAAAGTAAGCTAAATCCTGAGGTAGAGCCCAACACACGTCCCCACGTAGAGCTGAAAGTAAGCTAAATCCTGAGGTACAGCCCAACACACGTCCTGACGTAGAGCCCAACACACGTCCCGACGTAGACCTGAAAGTAAGCTAAATCCTGATGTAGAGCCTAACACACGTCCCGACGGAGAGCCCAACACACGTCCCGACGGAGAGCCCAACACACGTCCCGACGGAGAGCCCAACACACGTCCCGACGTAGAGCTGAAAGTAAGCTAAATTCTGACGTAGAGCCCAATGCAGGTCGCGACGTAGAGCCCAACAGAGGTCGCGACGTACAGCCCAACGCACGTCCCGACGTAGAGCCCAACGCACGTCCCGACGTAGAGCCCAACGCACGTCCCGACGTAGAGCCCAACGCACGTCCCGACGTAGAGCTGAAAGTAAGCTAAATCCTGAGGTAGACCCCAACACACGTCCCGACGTAGAGCCCAACACACGTCCCGACGTAGAGCCCAACACACGTCCCGACGCAGAGCCCAACACACGTCCCGACGCAGAGCCCAACACACGTCCCGACGCAGAGCCCAACACACGTCCCGACGCAGAGCCCAACACACGTCCCGACGCAGAGCCCAACACACATTCCGATGTAGAGCTGAAAGTAAGCGAAATCCTGATGTAGAGCCGAACACACGTCCCGACGCAGAGCCCAACACACGTCCCGACGCAGAACCCAACACACGTCCCGACGCAGAGCCCAACACACATTCCGATGTAGAGCTGAAAGTAAGCGAAATCCTGATGTAGAGCCGAACACACGTCCCGACGGAGAGCCCAACACACGCCCCGACGGAGAGCCCAACACACGTCCCGACGGAGAGCCCAACACTCACCCCGACGGAGAGACCAACACACGTCCCGACGTAGAGCTGAAAGTAAACTAAATCCTGACGTAGAGCCCAACACACGTCCCGACGTAGAGCCCAACGCAGGTCCCGACGTAGAGCCCAACACACGTCCCGACGTAGAGCCCAACACACGTCCCGACGTAGAGCCCAACACACGTCCCGACGTAGAGCCCAACACACGTCCCGACGTAGAGCCCAACACACATCCCGACGTAGAGCCCAACACACGTCCCGACGTTGAGCCCAACACACGTCCCGACGTAGAGCCCAACACACGTCCCGACGTAGAGCCCAACACACGTCCCGACGCAGAGCGGAAAGTAAGCTAAATCCTGAGGTAGAGCCCAACACACGTCCCGAAGCAGAGAGGAAAGTAAGCCAAATCCTGAGGTAGAGCCAAACACACGTCCCCACGTAGAGCTGAAAGTAAGCTAAATCCTGAGGTAGAGCCCAACACACGTCCCCACGTAGAGCTGAAAGTAAGCTAAATCCTGAGGTAGAGCCCAACACACGTCCCGACGTAGAGCCCAACACACGTCCCGACGTAGACCTGAAAGTAAGCTAAATCCTGATGTAGAGCCTAACACACGTCCCGACGTAGAGTCCAACACACGTCCCGACGTAGAGTCCAACACACGTCCCGACATAGAGTCCAACACACGTCCCGACGTAGACCTGGAAGTAAGCTAAATCCCGACGTAGAGCCCAACACACGTCCCGAAGGAGAGCCCAACACACGTCCCGACGGAGAGCCCAACACACGTCCCGACGGAGAGCCCAACACACGTCCCGACGGAGAGCCCAACACACGCCCCGACGGAGAGCCCAACAGTCACCCCGACGGAGAGCCCAACACTCACCCCGACGGAGAGCCCAACACACGTCCCGACGGAGAGCCCAACACACGTCCCGACGGAGAGCCCAACGCACGTCCCGACGGAGAGCCCAACACACGTCCCGACGCAGAGCGGAAAGTAAGCTAAATCCTGAGGTAGAGCCCAACACACGTCCCGAAGCAGAGAGCAAAGTAAGCTAAATCCTGAGGTAGAGCCCAACACACGTCCCGAAGCAGAGAGCAAAGTAAGCTAAATCCTGAGGTAGAGCCAAACACACGTCCCCACGTAGAGCTGAAAGTAAGCTAAATCCTGAGGTAGAGCCCAACACACGTCCCGACGTAGAGTCCAACACACGTCCCGACGTAGAGTCCAACACACGTCCCGACGTAGACCTGGAAGTAAGCTAAATCCCGACGTAGAGCCCAACACACGTCCCGACGTAGAGCCCAACACACGTCCCGACGTAGAGCCCAACACACGTCCCGACGTAGAGCCCAACACACGTCCCGACGTAGAGCCCAACACACGTCCCGACGTAGAGCTGAATGTAAGCTAAATCCTGAGGTAGAGCCCAACACACGTCCCGACGCAGAGCGGAAAGTATGCTAAATCCTGAGGTAGAGCCCAACACACGTCCCCACGTAGAGCTGAAATTAAGCTAAATCCTAAGGTAGAGCCCAACACACGTCCCGACGTAGAGCCCAACACACGTCCCGACGTAGAGCCCAACACACGTCCCGACGTAGAGCCCAACACACGTCCCGACGTAGACCTGGAAGTAAGCTAAATCCCGACGTAGAGCCCAACACACGTCCCGACGTAGAGCTGGAAGTAAGCTAAATCCCGACGTAGAGACAACACACTTCCCGACGTAGAGCTGAAAGTAAGCTAAATCCTGAGGTAGAGCCCAACACACGTCCCGACGTAGACTCCAACACACGTCCCGACGTAGAGCTGGAAGTAAGCTACGTCCCGACGTAGAGCTAGAAGTAAGCTAAATCCCGACGCAGAGCCCAACACACGTCCCGACGCAGAGCCCAACACACGTCCCGACGCAGAGCCCAACACACGTCCCGACGCAGAGCCCAACACACGTCCCGACGCAGAGCCCAACACACATTCCGATGTAGAGCTGAAAGTAAGCGAAATCCTGATGTAGAGCCCAACACACGTCCCGACGCACAGCCCAACACACGTCCCGACGTAGAGCTGAAAGTAAGCTAAATCCTGAGGTAGAGCCCAACACACGTCCCGACGCAGAGCGGAAAGTAAGCTAAATCCTGAGGTAGAGCCCAACACACGTCCCGACGCAGAGCCCAACACACGTCCCGACGCAGAGCCCAACACACATTCCGATGTAGAGCTGAAAGTAAGCGAAATCCTGATGTAGAGCCGAACACACGTCCCGACGCAGAGCCCAACACACGTCCCGACGCAGAGCCCAACACACATTCCGATGTAGAGCTGAAAGTAAGCTAAATCCTGAGGTAGAGCCTAACACACGTCCCGACGCAGAGCGGAAAGTAAGCTAAATCCTGAGGTAGAGCCCAACAAACGTCCCGACGCAGAGCGGAAAGTAAGCTAAATCCTGAGGTAGAGCCCAACACACGTCCCGACGCAGAGAGGAAAGTAAGGTAAATCCTGAGGTACAGCCCAACACACGTCCCGACGCAGAGCCGAAAGTAAGCTAATCCTGAGGTAGAGCCCAACACACGTCCAGACGCAGAGCCCAACACACGTCCCGACGTAGAGCCCAACACACGTCCCGACGGAGAGCCCAACACACGTCCCGACGGAGAGCCCAACACACGTCCCGACGGAGAGCCCAACACACGTCCCGACGGAGAGCCCAACACAAGTCCCGACGGAGAGCCCAACACACGTCCCGACGGAGAGCCCAACACTCACCCCGACGGAGAGACCAACACACGTCCCGACGTAGAGCTGAAAGTAAGCTAAATCCTGACGTAGAGCCCAACGCACGTCCCGACGTAGAGCCCAACGCAGGTCCCGACGTAGAGCCCAACACACATCCCGACGTAGAGCCCAACACACGTCCCGACGTAGAGCCCAACACACGTCCCGACGTAGAGCCCAACACACGTCCCGACGTAGAGCCCAACACACGTCCCGACGCAGAGCGGAAAGTAAGCTAAATCCTGAGGTAGAGCCCAACACACGTCCCGAAGCAGAGAGGAAAGTAAGCTAAATCCTGAGGTAGAGCCAAACACACGTCCCCACGTAGAGCTGAAAGTAAGCTAAATCCTGAGGTAGAGCCCAACACACGTCCCCACGTAGAGCTGAAAGTAAGCTAAATCCTGAGGTAGAGCCCAACACACGTCCCGACGTAGAGCCCAACACACGTCCCGACGTAGACCTGAAAGTAAGCTAAATCCTGATGTAGAGCCTAACACACGTCCCGACGTAGAGTCCAACACACGTCCCGACGTAGAGTCCAACACACGTCCCGACATAGAGTCCAACACACGTCCCGACATAGAGTCCAACACACGTCCCGACGTAGACCTGGAAGTAAGCTAAATCCCGACGTAGAGCCCAACACACGTCCCGACGTAGAGCCCAACACACGTCCCGAAAGAGAGCCCAACACACGTCCCGACGGAGAGCCCAACACACGTCCCGACGGAGAGCCCAACACACGCCCCGACGGAGAGCCCAACACTCACCCCGACGGAGAGACCAACACACGTCCCGACGTAGAGCTGAAAGTAAGCTAAATCCTGACGTAGAGCCCAACGCAGGTCCCGACGTAGAGCCCAACGCAGGTCCCGACGTAGAGCCCAACACACATCCCGACGTAGAGCCCAACACACGTCCCGACGTAGAGCCCAACACACGTCCCGACGTAGAGCCCAACACACGTCCCGACGTAGAGCCCAACACACGTCCCGACGCAGAGCGGAAAGTAAGCTAAATCCTGAGGTAGAGCCCAACACACGTCCCGAAGCAGAGAGGAAAGTAAGCTAAATCCTGAGGTAGAGCCAAACACACGTCCCCACGTAGAGCTGAAAGTAAGCTAAATCCTGAGGTAGAGCCCAACACACGTCCCCACGTAGAGCTGAAAGTAAGCTAAATCCTGAGGTAGAGCCCAACACACGTCCCGACGTAGAGCCCAACACACGTCCCGACGTAGACCTGAAAGTAAGCTAAATCCTGATGTAGAGCCTAACACACGTCCCGACGTAGAGTCCAACACACGTCCCGACGTAGAGTCCAACACACGTCCCGACATAGAGTCCAACACACGTCCCGACGTAGACCTGGAAGTAAGCTAAATCCCGACGTAGAGCCCAACACACGTCCCGACGTAGAGCCCAACACACGTCCCGAAAGAGAGCCCAACACACGTCCCGACGGAGAGCCCAACACACGTCCCGACGGAGAGCCCAACACACGCCCCGACGGAGAGCCCAACACTCACCCCGACGGAGAGACCAACACACGTCCCGACGTAGAGCTGAAAGTAAGCTAAATCCTGACGTAGAGCCCAACGCAGGTCCCGACGTAGAGCCCAACGCAGGTCCCGACGTAGAGCCCAACGCAGGTCCCGACGTAGAGCCCAACGCAGGTCCCGACGTAGAGCCCAACCCACGTCCCGACGTAGAGCCCAACGCAGGTCCCGACGTAGAGCCCAACGCACGTCCCGACGTAGAGCCCAACGCACGTCCCGACGTGGAGCCCAACGCACGTCCCGACGTAGAGCCCAACGCACGTCCCGACGTGGAGCCCAACGCACGTCCCGACGTGGAGCCCAACGCACGTCCCGACGTGGAGCCCAACGCACGTCCCGACGTGGAGCCCAACGCACGTCCCGACGTGGAGCCCAACGAACGTCCCGACGTGGAGCCCAACGCACGTCCCGACGTGGAGCCCAACGCACGTCCCGACGTAGAGCCCAACGCACGTCCCGACGTAGAGCCCAACGCACGTCCCGACGTAGAGCCCAACTCACGTCCCGACGTAGAGCCCAACGCACGTCCCGACGTAGAGCCCAACGCACGTCCCGACGTAGAGCCCAACACACGTCCCGACGCAGAGCGGAAAGTAAGATAAATCCTGAGGTAGAGCCCAACACACGTCCCGAAGCAGAGAGGAAAGTAAGCTAAATCCTGAGGTAGAGCCAAACACACGTCCCCACGTAGAGCTGAAAGTAAGCTAAATCCTGAGGTAGAGCCCAACACACGTCCCCACGTAGAGCTGAAAGTAAGCTAAATCCTGAGGTAGAGCCCAACACACGTCCCGACGTAGAGCCCAACACACGTCCCGACGTAGACCTGAAAGTAAGCTAAATCCTGATGTAGAGTCCAACACACGTCCCGACGTAGAGTCCAACACACGTCCCGACGTAGAGTCCAACACACGTCCCGACGTAGAGTCCAACACACGTCCCGACGTAGAGTCCAACACACGTCCCGACGTAGAGTCGAACACACGTCCCGACGTAGACCTGGAAGTAAGCTAAATCCCAACGTAGAGCCCAACACACGTCCCGACGTAGAGCCCAACACACGTCCCGACGTAGAGCCCAACACACGTCCCGACGTAGAGCCCAACACACGTCCCGACGTAGAGCCCAACACACGTCCCGACGTAGAGCCCAACACACGTCCCGACGTAGAGCCCAACACACGTCCCGACGTAGAGCCCAACACACGTCCCGACGTAGAGCTGAATGTAAGCTAAATCCTGAGGTAGAGCCCAACACACGTCCCGACGCAGAGCGGAAAGTATGCTAAATCCTGAGGTAGAGCCCAACACACGTCCCCACGTAGAGCTGAAATTAAGCTAAATCCTAAGGTAGAGCCCAACACACGTCCCGACGTAGAGCCCAACACACGTCCCGACGTAGAGCCCAACACACGTCCCGACGTAGAGCCCAACACACGTCCCGACGTAGAGCCCAACACACGTCCCGACGTAGAGCTGGAAGTAAGCTAAATCCCGACGTAGAGCCCAACACACGTCCCGACGTAGAGCTGGAAGTAAGCTAAATCCCGACGTAGAGCCCAACACACGTCCCGACGTAGAGCTGGAAGTAAGCTAAATCCCGACGTAGAGCCCAACACACGTCCCGACGTAAAGCTGAAAGTAAGCTAAATCCTGAGGTAGAGCCCAACACACGTCCCGACGTAGAGCTGGAAGTAAGCTACGTCCCGACGTAGAGCTAGAAGTAAGCTACGTCCCGACGTAGAGCTAGAAGTAAGCTACGTCCCGACGTAGAGCTAGAAGTAAGCTAAATCCCGACGTAGAGCCCAACAAACGTCCCGACGTAGAGCCCAACACACGTCCCGACGTAGAGCCCAACACACGTCCCGACGTAGAGCCCAACACACGTCCCGACGTAGAGCCCAACACACGTCCCGACGTAGATCTGAAAGTAAGCTAAATCCTGAGGTAGAGCCCAACATACGTCCCGACGTAGAGCCCAACACACGTCCCGACGTAGAGCCTAACGCACGTCCCGACGTAGAGCCCAACGCACGTCCCGACGTAGAGCCCAACACACGTCCCGACGTAGAGCCCAACACACGTCCCGACGTAGAGCCCAACACACATCCCGACGTAGAGCCCAACACACGTCCCGACGCAGAGCCCAACACTCGTCCCGACGTAGAGCCCAACACTCGTCCCGACGTAGAGCCCAACACACGTCCCGACGCAGAGCGGAAAGTAAGCTAAATCCTGAGGTAGAGCCCAACACACGTCCCGACGCAGAGCGGAAAGTAAGCTAAATCCTGAGGTAGAGCCAAACACACGTCCCCACGTAGAGCTGAAAGTAAGCTAAATGCTGAGGTAGAGCCCAACACACGTCCCGACGTAGAGCCCAACACACGTCCCGACATTGACCTGAAAGTAAGCTAAATCCTGATGTAGAGCCTAACACACGTCCCGACGTAGAGTCCAACACACGTCCCGACGTAGAGTCCAACACACGTCCCGACATAGAGTCCAACACACGTCCCGACGTAGAGCTGGAAGTAAGCTAAATCCCCACGTAGAGCCCAACACACGTCCCGAAGTAGAGCCCAACACACGTCCCGAAGGAGAGCCCAACACACGTCCCGACGGAGAGCCCAACACACGCCCCGACGGAGAGCCCAACACTCGCCCCGACGGAGAGCCCAACACACGTCCCGACGTAGAGCTGAAAGTAAGCTAAATTCTGACGTAGAGCCCAACGCAGGTCGCGACGTAGAGGCCAACGCAGGTCGCGACGTACAGCCGAACGCAGGTCGCGACGTAGAGGCCAAAGCACGTCCCGACGTAGAGCCCAACGCACGTCCCGACGTAGAGCCCAACGCACGTCCCGACGTAGAGCTGAAAGTAAGCTAAATCCTGAGGTAGACCCCAACACACGTCCCGACGCAGAGCCCAACACACGTCCCGACGCAGAGCCCAACACACGTCCCGACGCAGAGCCCAACACACGTCCCGACGCAGAGCCCAACACACATTCCGATGTAGAGCTGAAAGTAAGCGAAATCCTGATGTAGAGCCGAACACACGTCCCGACGCAGAGCCCAACACACGTTCCGACGCAGAGCCCAACACACGTTCCGATGTAGAGCTGAAAGTAAGCTAAATCCTGAGGTAGAGCCTAACACACGTCCCGACGCAGAGCGGAAAGTAAGCTAAATCCTGAGGTAGAGCCCAACACACGTCCTGACGCAGAGCGGAAAGTAAGCTAAATCCTGAGGTAGAGCCCAACACACGTCCCGACGCAGAGCGGAAAGTAAGCTAAATCCTGAGGTAGAGCCCAACACACGTCCCGACGCAGAGCGGAAAGTAAGCTAAATCCTGAGGTAGAGCCCAACACACGTCCCGACGCAGAGCGGTAAGTAAGCTAATCCTGAGGTAGAGCCCAACACACGTCCCGACGGAGAGCCCAACACACGTCCCGACGGAGAGCCCAACACACGTCCCGACGGAGAGCCCAACACACGTCCCGACGGAGAGCCCAACACACGTCCCGACGGAGAGCCCAACACACGTCCCGACGGAGAGCCCAACACACGCCCCGACGGAGAGCCCAACACACGCCCCGACGGAGAGCCCAACACACGCCCCGACGGAGAGCCCAACACTCACCCCGACGGAGAGACCAACACACGTCCCGATGTAGAGATGAAAGTAAGCTAAATCCTGACGTAGAGCCCAACACACGTCCCGACGCAGAGCGGAAAGTAAGCTAAATCCTGAGGTAGAGCCCAACACACGTCCCCACGTAGAGCTGAAAGTAAGCTAAATGCTGAGGTAGAGCCCAACACACGTCCCGACGTAGAGCCCAACACACGTCCCGACATTGACCTGAAAGTAAGCTAAATCCCGACGTAGAGTCCAACACACGTCCCGACGTAAAGTCCAACACACGTCCCGACGTAGAGTCCAACACACGTCCCGACGTAGAGTCCAACACACGTCCCGACGTAGAGCTGGAAGTAAGCTAAATCCCCACGTAGAGCCCAACACACGTCCCGAAGTAGAGCCCAACACACGTCCCGAAGGAGAGCCCAACACACGTCCCGACGGAGAGCCCAACACACGCCCCGACGGAGAGCCCAACACTCGCCCCGACGGAGAGCCCAACACACGTCCCGACGTAGAGCTGAAAGTAAGCTAAATCCTGACGTAGAGCCCAACGCAGGTCGCGACGTAGAGCCCAACGCAGGTCGCGACGTAGAGCCCAACGCACGTCGCGACGTAGAGCCCAACGCAGGTCGCGACGTAGAGCCCAACGCACGTCGCGACGTAGAGCCCAACGCACGTCGCGACGTAGAGCCCAACGCACGTCCCGACGTAGAGCCCAACGCACGTCCCGACGTAGAGCTGAAAGTAAGCTAAATCCTGAGGTAGACCCCAACACACGTCCCGACGTAGAGCCCAACACACGTCCCGACGTAGAGCCCAACACACGTCCCGACGTAGAGCCCAACACACGTCCCGACGTAGAGCCCAACGCAGGTCCCGACGTAGAGCCCAACGCAGGTCCCGACGTAGAGCCCAACGCAGGTCCCGACGTAGAGCCCAACGCAGGTCCCGACGTAGAGCCCAACGCACGTCCCGACGTAGAGCCCAACGCACGTCCCGACGTAGAGCCCAACGCACGTCCCGACGTAGAGCTGAAAGTAAGCTAAATCCTGATGTAGAGCCCAAAACACGTCCCGACGTAGAGCCCAACACACGTCCCGACGTAGAGCCCAACACACGTCCCGACATAGAGCCCAACACACGTCCCGACGTGGAGCTCATTACACATCCCGACGTAGAGCTGAAAGTAAGATAAATCCTGATGTAGAGCCCAACACACGTCCCGACGTAGAGCCCAACACACGTCCCGACGTAGAGCCCAACACACGTCCCGACGCAGAGCCCAACACACGTCCCGACGCAGAGCCCAACACACGTCCCGACGCAGAGCCCAACACACATTCCGATGTAGAGCTGAAAGTAAGCGAAATCCTGATGTAGAGCCCAACACACGTCCCGACGCACAGCCCAACACACGTCCCGACGTAGAGCTGAAAGTAAGCTAAATCCTGAGGTAGAGCCCAACACACGTCCCGACGCAGAGCGGAAAGTAAGCTAAATCCTGAGGTAGAGCCCAACACACGTCCCGACATAGAGCCCAACACACGTCCCGACGTAGAGCCCAACACACGTCCCGACGTAGAGCCCAACACACGTCCCGACGGAGAGGCCAACACACGTCCCGACGGAGAGCCCAACACACGCCCCGACGGAGAGCCCAACACTCGCCCCGACGGAGAGCCCAACACATGTCCCGACGGAGAGCCCAACACACGTCCCGACGTAGAGCTGAAAGTAAGCTAAATCCTGACGTAGAGCCCAACGCAGGTCGCGACGTAGAGCCCAACGCAGGTCGCGACGTAGAGCCCAACGCACGTCCCGACGTACAGCCCAACGCACGTCCCGACGTACAGCCCAACGCACGTCCCGACGTACAGCCCAACGCACGTCCCGACGTAGAGCCCAACGCACGTCCCGACGTAGAGCCCAACGCACGTCCCGACGTAGAGCTGAAAGTAAGCTAAATCCTGAGGTAGACCCCAACACACGTCCCGACGTAGAGCCCAACACACGTCCCGACGTAGAGCCCAACACACGTCCCGACGTAGAGCCCAACACACGTCCCGACGTAGAGCCCAACGCAGGTCCCGACGTAGAGCCCAACGCAGGTCCCGACGTAGAGCCCCACGCACGTCCCGACGTAGAGCCCCACGCACGTCCCGACGTAGAGCCCAACGCACGTCCCGACGTAGAGCCCAACGCACGTCCCGACGTAGAGCCCAACGCACGTCCCGACGTAGAGCTGAAAGTAAGCTAAATCCTGATGTAGAGCCCAACACACGTCCTGACGTAGAGCCCAACACACGTCCCGACGTAGAGCCCAACAAACGTCCCGACGTAGAGCCCAACAAACGTCCCGACGTAGAGCCCAACAAACGTCCCGACATAGAGCCCAACACAAGTCCCGACGTAGAGCTGAAAGTAAGCTAAATCCTGATGTAGAGCCCAACACACGTCTCGACGCAGAGCCCAACACACATTCCGATGTAGAGCTGAAAGTAAGCGAAATCCTGATGTAGAGCCCAACACACGTCCCGACGCACAGCCCAACACACGTCCCGACGTAGAGCTGAAAGTAAGCTAAATCCTGAGGTAGAGCCCAACACACGTCCCGACGCAGAGCGGAAAGTAAGCTAAATCCTGAGGTAGAGCCCAACACACGTCCCGACGCAGAGCGGAAAGTAAGCTAAATCCTGAGGTAGAGACCAACACACGTCCCGACGTAGAGCGGAAAGTAAGCTAAATCCTGAGGTAGAGCCCAACACACGTCCCGACGCAGAGCGGAAAGTAAGCTAAATCCTGAGGTAGAGCCCAACACACGTCCCGACGTAGAGCCCAACACACGTCCCGACATTGACCTGAAAGTAAGCTAAATCCTGATGTAGAGCCTAACACACGTCCCGACGTAGAGTCCAACACACGTCCCGACGTAGAGCCCAACACACGTCCCGACGCAGAGCCCAACACACGTCCCGACGCAGAGCCCAACACACGTCCCGACGCAGAGCCCAACACACGTCCCGACGGAGAGCCCAACACACGCCCCGAAGGAGAGCCCAACACTCGCCCCGACGGAGAGCCCAACACACGTCCCGACGTAGAGCTGAAAGTAAGCTAAATCCTGACGAAGAGCCCAACGCAGGTCGCGACGTAGACCCCAACGCAGGTCGCGACGTAGAGCCCAACGCAGGTCGCGACGTAGAGCCCAACGCAGGTCGCGACGTAGAGCCCAACGCACGTCCCGACGTAGACCCCAACGCACGTCCCGACGTAGAGCTGAAAGTAAGCTAAATCCTGAGGTAGAGCCCAACGCACGTCCCGACGTAGAGCCCAACGCACGTCCCGACGTAGAGCCCAACGCACGTCCCGACGTAGAGCCCAACGCACGTCCCGACGTAGAGCCCAACGCAGGTCCCGACGTAGAGCCCAACGCAGGTCCCGACGTAGAGCCCAACGCACGTCCCGACGTAGAGCCCAACGCACGTCCCGACGTAGAGCCCAACGCACGTCCCCACGTAGAGCCCAACGCACGTCCCGACGTAGAGCTGAAAGTAAGCTAAATCCTGAGGTAGAGCCCAACACACGTCCCGACGTAGAGCCCAACACACGTCCCGACGTAGAGCCCAACACACGTCCCGACGTAGAGCCCAACACACGTCCCGACGTAGAGCCCAACACACGTCCCGACGTAGAGCCCAACACACGTCCCGACGTAGAGCTGAAAGTAATCTAAATCCTGATTTAGAGCCCAACACACGTCCCGACGTAGAGCCCAACACACGTCCCGACGTAGAGCCCAACACACGTCCCGACGTAGAGCTGAAAGTAAGCTAAATCCTGATGTAGAGCCCAACACACGTCCTGACGTAGAGCCCAACACACGTCCCGACGTAGAGCCCAACACACGTCCCGACATAGAGCCCAACACACGTCCCGACATAGAGCCCAACACACGTCCCGACGTAGAGCTCATCACACGTCCCGACGTAGAGCTGAAAGTAAGCTAAATCCTGATGTAGAGCCCAACACACGTCCCGACGCAGAGCCCAACACACGTCCCGACGTAGAGCCCAACACACGTCCCGACGCAGAGCCCAACACACGTCCCGACGCAGAGCCCAACACACGTCCCGACGCAGAGCCCAACACACGTCCCGACGCAGAGCCCAACACACGTCCCGACGCAGAGCCCAACACACGTCCCGACGCAGAGCCCAACACACATTCCGATGTAGAGCTGAAAGTAAGCGAAATCCTGATGTAGAGCCCAACACACGTCCCGACGCACAGCCCAACACACGTCCCGACGTAGAGCTGAAAGTAAGCTAAATCCTGAGGTAGAGCCCAACACACGTCCCGACGCAGAGCGGAAAGTAAGCTAAATCCTAAGGTAGAGCCCAACACACGTCCCGACGCAGAGCGTAAAGTAAGCTAAATCCTGAGGTAGAGCCCAACACACGTCCCGACGCAGAGCGGAAAGTAAGCTAAATCCTGAGGTAGAGCCCAACACACGTCCCGACGCAGAGCGGAAAGTAAGCTAAATCCTGAGGTAGAGCCCAACACACGTCCCGACACAGAGCGGAAAGTAAGCTAAATCCTGAGGTAGAGCCAAACACACGTCCCCTCGTAGAGCTGAAAGTAAGCTAAATGCTGAGGTAGAGCCCAACACACGTCCCGACGTAGAGCCCAACACACGTCCCGACATTGACCTGAAAGTAAGCTAAATCCTGACGTAGAGTCCAACACACGTCCCGACGTAGAGTCCAACACACGTCCCGACGTAGAGTCCAACACACGTCCCGACGTACAGCTGGAAGTAAGCTAAATCCCCACGTAGAGCCCAACACACGTCCCGACGTAGAGCCCAACACACGTCCCGACGTAGAGCCCAACACACGTCCCGACGTAGAGCCCAACACACGTCCCGACGGAGAGCCCAACACACGCCCCGACGGAGAGCCCAACACACGCCCCGACGGAGAGCCCAACACTCGCCCCGACGGAGAGCCCAACACATATCCCGACGGAGAGCCCAACACATGTCCCGACGGAGAGCCCAACACACGTCCCGACGTAGAGCTGAAAGTAAGCTAAATTCTGACGTAGAGCCCAACGCAGGTCGCGACGTAGAGCCCAACGCACGTCCCGACGTGGAGCCCAACGCACGTCCCGACGTGGAGCCCAACGCACGTCCCGACGTAGAGCCCAACGCACGTCCCGACGTACAGCCCAAGGCACGTCCCGACGTAGAGCCCAACGCACGTCCCGACGTAGAGCCCAACGCACGTCCCGACGTAGAGCCCAACGCACGTCCCGACGTAGAGCCCAACGCACGTCCCGACGTAGAGCTGAAAGTAAGCTAAATCCTGAGGTAGAGCCCAACACACGTCCCGACGTAGAGCCTAACACACGTCCCGACGTAGAGCCCAACACACGTCCCGACGTAGAGCCCAACACACGTCCCGACGTAGAGCCCAACACACGTCCCGACGTAGAGCCCAACGCAGGTCCCTACGTAGAGCCCAACTCACGTCCCGACGTAGGGCCCAACGCACGTCCCGACGTAGAGCCCAACGCACGTCCCGACGTAGAGCCCAACGCACGTCCCGACGTAGAGCCCAACGCACGTCCCGACGTAGAGCTGAAAGTAAGCTAAATCCTGATGTAGAGCCCAACACACGTCCTGACGTAGAGCCCAACACACGTCCCGACGTAGAGCCCAACAAACGTCCCGACATAGAGCCCAACACACGTCCCGACGTAGAGCCCATCACACGTCCCGACGTAGAGCTGAAAGTAAGCTAAATCCTGATGTAGAGCCCAACACACGTCTCGACGTAGAGCCCAACACACGTCCCGACGTAGAGCCCAACACACGTCCCGACGCAGAGTCCAACACACGTCCCGACGCAGAGCCCAACACACGTCCCGACGCAGAGCCCAACACACGTCCCGACGCAGAGCCCAACACACGTCCCGACGCACAGCCCAACACACGTCCCGACGTAGAGCTGAAAGTAAGCTAAATCCTGAGGTAGAGCCCAACACACGTCCGGACGCAGAGCGGAAAGTAAGCTAAATCCTGAGGTAGAGCCCAACACACGTCCCGACGCAGAGCGGAAAGTAAGCTAAATCCTGAGGTAGAGCCCAACACACGTCCCGACGCAGAGCGGAAAGTAAGCTAAATCCTGAGGTAGAGCCCAACACACGTCCCGACGTAGAGCCCAACACACGTCCCGACATTGACCTGAAAGTAAGCTAAATCCTGATGTAGAGTCCAACACACGTCCCGACGTAGAGTCCAACACACGTCCCGACGTAGAGTCCAACACACGTCCCGACGTAGAGTCCTACACACGTCCGGACGTAGAGCTGGAAGTAAGCTAAATCCCCACGTAGAGCCCAACACACGTCCCGACGGAGAGCCCAACACACGTCCCGACGGAGAGCCCAACACACGTCCCGACGGAGAGCCCAACACACGCCCCGACGGAGAGCCCAACACACGCCCCGACAGAGAGCCCAACACTCGCCCCGACGGAGAGCCCAACACACGTCCAGACGTAGAGCTGAAAGTAAGCTAAATCCTGACGAAGAGCCCAACGCAGGTCGCGACGTAGAGCCCAACGCAGGTCGCGACGTAGAGCCCAACGCACGTCCCGACGTAGACCCCAACGCACGTCCCGACGTAGACCCCAACGCACGTCCCGACGTAGAGCTTAAAGTAAGCTAAATCCTGAGGTAGAGCCCAACGCACGTCCCGACGTAGAGCCCAACGCACGTCCCGACGTAGAGCCCAACGCACGTCCCGACGTAGAGCCCAACGCAGGTCCCGACGTAGAGCCCAACACACGTCCCGAAGGAGAGCCCAACACACGTCCCGACGGAGAGCCCAACACACGCCCCGACGGAGAGCCCAACACTCGCCCCGACGGAGAGCCCAACACACGTCCCGACGTAGAGCTGAAAGTAAGCTAAATCCTGACGTAGAGCCCAACGCAGGTCGCGACGTAGAGCCCAACGCAGGTCGCGACGTAGAGCCCAACGCACGTCGCGACGTAGAGCCCAACGCAGGTCGCGACGTAGAGCCCAACGCACGTCGCGACGTAGAGCCCAACGCACGTCGCGACGTAGAGCCCAACGCACGTCCCGACGTAGAGCCCAACGCACGTCCCGACGTAGAGCTGAAAGTAAGCTAAATCCTGAGGTAGACCCCAACACACGTCCCGACGTAGAGCCCAACACACGTCCCGACGTAGAGCCCAACAAACGTCCCGACGTAGAGCCCAACGCACGTCCTGACGTAGAGCCCAACGCAGGTCCCGACGTAGAGCCCAACGCAGGTCCCGACGTAGAGCCCAACGCACGTCCCGACGTAGAGCCCAACGCACGTCCCGACGTAGAGCCCAACGCACGTCCCGACGTAGAGCCCAACGCACGTCCCGACGTAGAGCTGAAAGTAAGCTAAATCCTGATGTAGAGCCCAAAACACGTCCCGACGTAGAGCCCAACACACGTCCCGACGTAGAGCCCAACACACGTCCCGACATAGAGCCCAACACACGTCCCAACGTGGAGCTCATTACACATCCCGACGTAGAGCTGAAAGTAAGATAAATCCTGATGTAGAGCCCAACACACGTCCCGACGTAGAGCCCAACACACGTCCCGACGTAGAGCCCAACACACGTCCCGACGTAGAGCCCAACACACGTCCCGACGCAGAGCCCAACACACGTCCCGACGCAGAGCCCAACACACGTCCCGACGCAGAGCCCAACACACATTCCGATGTAGAGCTGAAAGTAAGCGAAATCCTGATGTAGAGCCCAACACACGTCCCGACGCACAGCCCAACACACGTCCCGACGTAGAGCTGAAAGTAAGCTAAATCCTGAGGTAGAGCCCAACACACGTCCCGACGCAGAGCGGAAAGTAAGCTAAATCCTGAGGTAGAGCCCAACACACGTCCCGACGTAGAGCCCAACACACGTCCCGACGTAGAGCCCAACACACGTCCCGACGTAGAGCCCAACACACGTCCCGACGGAGAGCCCAACACACGCCCCGACGGAGAGCCCAACACACGCCCCGACGGAGAGCCCAACACTCGCCCCGACGGAGAGCCCAACACATGTCCCGACGGAGAGCCCAACACACGTCCCGACGTAGAGCTGAAAGTAAGCTAAATCCTGACGTAGAGCCCAACGCAGGTCGCGACGTAGAGCCCAACGCACGTCCCGACGTAGAGCCCAACGCACGTCCCGACGTACAGCCCAACGCACGTCCCGACGTACAGCCCAACGCACGTCCCGACGTAGAGCCCAACGCACGTCCCGACGTAGAGCCCAACGCACGTCCCGACGTAGAGCTGAAAGTAAGCTAAATCCTGAGGTAGACCCCAACACACGTCCCGACGTAGAGCCCAACACACGTCCCGACGTAGAGCCCAACACACGTCCCGACGTAGAGCCCAACACACGTCCCGACGTAGAGCCCAACGCAGGTCCCGACGTAGAGCCCAACGCAGGTCCCGACGTAGAGCCCAACGCAGGTCCCGACGTAGAGCCCCACGCACGTCCCGACGTAGAGCCCAACGCACGTCCCGACGTAGAGCCCAACGCACGTCCCGACGTAGAGCCCAACGCACGTCCCGACGTAGAGCCCAACGCACGTCCCGACGTAGAGCCCAACGCACGTCCCGACGTAGAGCCCAACGCACGTCCCGACGTAGAGCTGAAAGTAAGCTAAATCCTGATGTAGAGCCCAACACACGTCCTGACGTAGAGCCCAACACACGTCCCGACGTAGAGCCCAACAAACGTCCCGACGTAGAGCCCAACAAACGTCCCGACGTAGAGCCCAACAAACGTCCCGACGTAGAGCCCAACAAACGTCCCGACGTAGAGCCCAACAAACGTCCCGACATAGAGCCCAAGACAAGTCCCGACGTAGAGCTGAAAGTAAGCTAAATCCTGATGTAGAGCCCAACACACGTCCCGACGCACAGCCCAACACACGTCCCGACGTAGAGCTGAAAGTAAGCTAAATCCTGAGGTAGAGCCCAACACACGTCCCGACGCAGAGCGGAAAGTAAGCTAAATCCTGAGGTAGAGCCCAACACACGTCCCGACGCAGAGCGGAAAGTAAGCTAAATCCTGAGGTAGAGACCAACACACGTCCCAACGTAGAGCGGAAAGTAAGCTAAATCCTGAGGTAGAGCCCAACACACGTCCCGACGCAGAGCGGAAAGTAAGCTAAATCCTGAGGTAGAGCCCAACACACGTCCCGACGTAGAGCCCAACACACGTCCCGACATTGACCTGAAAGTAAGCTAAATCCTGATGTAGAGTCCAACACACGTCCCGACGTAGAGTCCAACACACGTCCCGACGTAGAGTCCAACACACGTCCCGACGCAGAGCCCAACACACGTCCCGACGCAGAGCCCAACACACGTCCCGACGCAGAGCCCAACACACGTCCCGACGGAGAGCCCAACACACGCCCCGAAGGAGAGCCCAACACTCGCCCCGACGGAGAGCCCAACACACGTCCCGACGTAGAGCTGAAAGTAAGCTAAATCCTGACGAAGAGCCCAACGCAGGTCGCGACGTAGACCCCAACGCAGGTCGCGACGTAGAGCCCAACGTAGGTCGCGACGTAGAGCCCAACGCAGGTCGCGACGTAGAGCCCAACGCACGTCCCGACGTAGACCCCAACGCACGTCCCGACGTAGAGCTGAAAGTAAGCTAAATCCTGAGGTAGAGCCCAACGCACGTCCCGACGTAGAGCCCAACGCACGTCCCGACGTAGAGCCCAACGCACGTCCCGACGTAGAGCCCAACGCACGTCCCGACGTAGAGCCCAACGCAGGTCCCGACGTAGAGCCCAACGCAGGTCCCGACGTAGAGCCCAACGCACGTCCCGACGTAGAGCCCAACGCACGTCCCGACGTAGAGCCCAACGCACGTCCCCACGTAGAGCCCAACGCACGTCCCGACGTAGAGCTGAAAGTAAGCTAAATCCTGAGGTAGAGCCCAACACACGTCCCGACGTAGAGCCCAACACACGTCCCGACGTAGAGCCCAACACACGTCCCGACGTAGAGCCCAACACACGTCCCGACGTAGAGCCCAACACACGTCCCGACGTAGAGCCCAACACACGTCCCGACGTAGAGCTGAAAGTAATCTAAATCCTGATTTAGAGCCCAACACACGTCCCGACGTAGAGCCCAACACACGTCCCGACGTAGAGCCCAACAAACGTCCCGACGTAGAGCCCAACACACGTCCCGACGTAGAGCCCAACACACGTCCCGACGTAGAGCTGAAAGTAAGCTAAATCCTGATGTAGAGCCCAACACACGTCCTGACGTAGAGCCCAACACACGTCCCGACGTAGAGCCCAACACACGTCCCGACATAGAGCCCAACACACGTCCCGACGTAGAGCTCATCACACGTCCCGACGTAGAGCTGAAAGTAAGCTAAATCCTGATGTAGAGCCCAACACACGTCCCGACGCAGAGCCCAACACACGTCCCGACGTAGAGCCCAACACACGTCCCGACGCAGAGCCCAACACACGTCCCGACGCAGAGCCCAACACACGTCCCGACGCAGAGCCCAACACACGTCCCGACGCAGAGCCCAACACACGTCCCGACGCAGAGCCCAACACACGTCCCGACGCAGAGCCCAACACACATTCCGATGTAGAGCTGAAAGTAAGCGAAATCCTGATGTAGAGCCCAACACACGTCCCGACGCACAGCCCAACACAAGTCCCGACGTAGAGCTGAAAGTAAGCTAAATCCTGAGGTAGAGCCCAACACACGTCCCGACGCAGAGCGGAAAGTAAGCTAAATCCTGAGGTAGAGCCCAACACACGTCCCGACGTAGAGCCCAACACACGTCCCGACGTAGAGTCCAACACACGTCCCGACGTAGAGCCCAACACACGTCCCGACGGAGAGCCCAACACACGCCCCGACGGAGAGCCCAACACTCGCCCCGACGGAGAGCCCAACACATGTCCCGACGGAGAGCCCAACACACGTCCCGACGTAGAGCTGAAAGTAAGCTAAATCCTGACGTAGAGCCCAACGCAGGTCGCGACGTAGAGCCCAACGCACGTCCCGACGTAGAGCCCAACGCACGTCCCGACGTACAGCCCAACGCACGTCCCGACGTACAGCCCAACGCACGTCCCGACGTAGAGCCCAACGCACGTCCCGACGTAGAGCCCAACGCACGTCCCGACGTAGAGCTGAAAGTAAGCTAAATCCTGAGGTAGACCCCAACACACGTCCCGACGTAGAGCCCAACACACGTCCCGACGTAGAGCCCAACACACGTCCCGACGTAGAGCCCAACACACGTCCCGACGTAGAGCCCAACGCAGGTCCCGACGTAGAGCCCAACGCAGGTCCCGACGTAGAGCCCAACGCAGGTCCCGACGTAGAGCCCAACGCACGTCCCGACGTAGAGCCCCACGCACGTCCCGACGTAGAGCCCAACGCACGTCCCGACGTAGAGCCCAACGCACGTCCCGACGTAGAGCCCAACGCACGTCCCGAGGTAGAGCCCACCGCACGTCCCGACGTAGAGCTGAAAGTAAGCTAAATCCTGATGTAGAGCCCAACACACGTCCTGACGTAGAGCCCAACACACGTCCCGACGTAGAGCCCAACAAACGTCCCGACGTAGAGCCCAACAAACGTCCCGACATAGAGCCCAACAAACGTCCCGACGTAGAGCCCAACAAACGTCCCGACATAGAGCCCAACACAAGTCCCGACGTAGAGCTGAAAGTAAGCTAAATCCTGATGTAGAGCCCAACACACGTCTCGACGCAGAGCCCAACACACATTCCGATGTAGAGCTGAAAGTAAGCGAAATCCTGATGTAGAGCCCAACACACGTCCCGACGCACAGCCCAACACACGTCCCGACGTAGAGCTGAAAGTAAGCTAAATCCTGAGGTAGAGCCCAACACACGTCCCGACGCAGAGCGGAAAGTAAGCTAAATCCTGAGGTAGAGCCCAACACACGTCCCGACGCAGAGCGGAAAGTAAGCTAAATCCTGAGGTAGAGACCAACACACGTCCCGACGTAGAGCGGAAAGTAAGCTAAATCCTGAGGTAGAGCCCAACACACGTCCCGACGCAGAGCGGAAAGTAAGCTAAATCCTGAGGTAGAGCCCAACACACGTCCCGACGTAGAGCCCAACACACGTCCCGACATTGACCTGAAAGTAAGCTAAATCCTGATGTAGAGCCTAACACACGTCCCGACGTAGAGTCCAACACACGTCCCGACGCAGAGCCCAACACACGTCCCGACGCAGAGCCCAACACACATCCCGACGCAGAGCCCAACACACGTCCCGACGCAGAGCCCAACACACGTCCCGACGCAGAGCCCAACACACGTCCCGACGGAGAGCCCAACACACGCCCCGAAGGAGAGCCCAACACTCGCCCCGACGGAGAGCCCAACACACGTCCCGACGTAGAGCTGAAAGTAAGCTAAATCCTGACGAAGAGCCCAACGCAGGTCGCGACGTAGACCCCAACGCAGGTCGCGACGTAGAGCCCAACGCAGGTCGCGACGTAGAGCCCAACGCAGGTCGCGACGTAGAGCCCAACGCACGTCCCGACGTAGACCCCAACGCACGTCCCGACGTAGAGCTGAAAGTAAGCTAAATCCTGAGGTAGAGCCCAACGCACGTCCCGACGTAGAGCCCAACACACGTCCCGACGTAGAGCCCAACGCACGTCCCGATGTAGAGCCCAACGCACGTCCCGACGTAGAGCCCAACGCACGTCCCGACGTAGAGCCCAACGCACGTCCCGACGTAGAGCCCAACGCACGTCCCGACGTAGAGCCCAACGCACGTCCCCACGTAGAGCCCAACGCACGTCCCGACGTAGAGCTGAAAGTAAGCTAAATCCTGAGGTAGAGCCCAACACACGTCCCGACGTAGAGCCCAACACACGTCCCGACGTAGAGCCCAACACACGTCCCGACGTAGAGCCCAACACACGTCCCGACGTAGAGCCCAACACACGTCCCGACGTAGAGCTGAAAGTAATCTAAATCCTGATTTAGAGCCCAACACACGTCCCGACGTAGAGCCCAACACACGTCCCGACGTAGAGCCCAACACACGTCCCGACGTAGAGCCCAACACACGTCCCGACGTAGAGCCCAACACACGTCCCGACGTAGAGCTGAAAGTAAGCTAAATCCTGATGTAGAGCCCAACACACGTCCTGACGTAGAGCCCAACACACGTCCCGACGTAGAGCCCAACACACGTCCCGACATAGAGCCCAACACACGTCCCGACGTAGAGCTCATCACACGTCCCGACGTAGAGCTGAAAGTAAGCTAAATCCTGATGTAGAGCCCAACACACGTCCCGACGCAGAGCCCAACACACGTCCCGACGTAGAGCCCAACACACGTCCCGACGCAGAGCCCAACACACGTCCCGACGCAGAGCCCAACACACGTCCCGACGCAGAGCCCAACACACGTCCCGACGCAGAGCCCAACACACGTCCCGACGCAGAGCCCAACACACGTCCCGACGCAGAGCCCAACACACATTCCGATGTAGAGCTGAAAGTAAACGAAATCCTGATGTAGAGCCCAACACACGTCCCGACGCACAGCCCAACACACGTCCCGACGTAGAGCTGAAAGTAAGCTAAATCCTGAGGTAGAGCCCAACACACGTCCCGACGCAGAGCGGAAAGTAAGCTAAATCCTGAGGTAGAGCCCAACACACGTCACGACGCAGAGCGTAAAGTAAGCTATATCCTGAGGTAGAGCCCAACACACGTCCCGACGCAGAGCGGAAAGTAAGCTAAATCCTGAGGTAGAGCCCAACACACGTCCCGACGCAGAGCGGAAAGTAAGCTAAATCCTGAGGTAGAGCCAAACACACGGCCCCTCGTAGAGCTGAAAGTAAGCTAAATGCTGAGGTAGAGCCCAACACACGTCCCGACGTAGAGCCCAACACACGTCCCGACATTGACCTGAAAGTAAGCTAAATCCTGACGTAGAGTCCAACACACGTCCCGACGTAGAGTCCAACACACGTCCCGACGTAGAGTCCAACACACGTCCCGACGTAGAGTCCAACACACGTCCCGACGTAGAGTCCAACACACGTCCCGACGTACAGCTGGAAGTAAGCTAAATCCCCACGTAGAGCCCAACACACGTCCCGACGTAGAGCCCAACACACGTCCCGACGTAGAGCCCAACACACGTCCCGACGGAGAGCCCAACACACGCCCCGACGGAGAGCCCAACACTCGCCCCGACGGAGAGCCCAACACATATCCCGACGGAGAGCCCAACACATGTCCCGACGGAGAGCCCAACACACGTCCCGACGTAGAGCTGAAAGTAAGCTAAATTCTGACGTAGAGCCCAACGCAGGTCGCGACGTAGAGCCCAACGCACGTCCCGACGTGGAGCCCAACGCACGTCCCGACGTAGAGCCCAACGCACGTCCCGACGTACAGCCCAAGGCACGTCCCGACGTAGAGCCCAACGCACGTCCCGACGTAGAGCCCAACGCACGTCCCGACGTAGAGCCCAACGCACGTCCCGACGTAGAGCCCAACGCACGTCCCGACGTAGAGCCCAACGCACGTCCCGACGTAGAGCTGAAAGTAAGCTAAATCCTGAGGTAGAGCCCAACACACGTCCCGACGTAGAGCCTAACACACGTCCCGACGTAGAGCCCAACACACGTCCCGACGTAGAGCCCAACACACGTCCCGACGTAGAGCCCAACACACGTCCCGACGTAGAGCCCAACGCAGGTCCCTACGTAGAGCCCAACTCACGTCCCGACGTAGGGCCCAACGCACGTCCCGACGTAGAGCCCAACGCACGTCCCGACGTAGAGCCCAACGCACGTCCCGACGTAGAGCCCAACGCACGTCCCGACGTAGAGCCCAACGCACGTCCCGACGTAGAGCTGAAAGTAAGCTAAATCCTGATGTAGAGCCCAACACACGTCCTGACGTAGAGCCCAACACACGTCCCGACGTAGAGCCCAACAAACGTCCCGACATAGAGCCCAACACACGTCCCGACGTAGAGCCCATCACACGTCCCGACGTAGAGCTGAAAGTAAGCTAAATCCTGATGTAGAGCCCAACACACGTCTCGACGTAGAGCCCAACACACGTCCCGACGTAGAGCCCAACACACGTCCCGACGTAGAGCCCAACACACGTCCCGACGCAGAGTCCAACACACGTCCCGACGCAGAGCCCAACACACGTCCCGACGCAGAGCCCAACACACGTCCCGACGCACAGCCCAACACACGTCCCGACGCACAGCCCAACACACGTCCCGACGTAGAGCTGAAAGTAAACTAAATCCTGAGGTAGAGCCCAACACACGTCCGGACGCAGAGCGGAAAGTAAGCTAAATCCTGAGGTAGAGCCCAACACACGTCCCGACGCAGAGCGGAAAGTAAGCTAAATCCTGAGGTAGAGCCCAACACACGTCCCGACGCAGAGCGGAAAGTAAGCTAAATCCTGAGGTAGAGCCCAACACACGTCCCGACGTAGAGCCCAACACACGTCCCGACATTGACCTGAAAGTAAGCTAAATCCTGATGTAGAGCCTAACACACGTCCCGACGTAGAGTCCAACACACGTCCCGACGTAGAGTCCAACACACGTCCCGACGTAGAGTCCAACACACGTCCCGACGTAGAGTCCTACACACGTCCGGACGTAGAGCTGGAAGTAAGCTAAATCCCCACGTAGAGCCCAACACACGTCCCGACGGAGAGCCCAACACACGTCCCGACGGAGAGCCCAACACACGCCCCGACGGAGAGCCCAACACACGCCCCGACGGAGAGCCCAACACTCGCCCCGACGGAGAGCCCAACACACGTCCAGACGTAGAGCTGAAAGTAAGCTAAATCCTGACGAAGAGCCCAACGCAGGTCGCGACGTAGAGCCCAACGCAGGTCGCGACGTAGAGCCCAACGCAGGTCGCGACGTAGAGCCCAACGCACGTCCCGACGTAGACCCCAACGCACGTCCCGACGTAGAGCTTAAAGTAAGCTAAATCCTGAGGTAGAGCCCAACGCACGTCCCGACGTAGAGCCCAACGCACGTCCCGACGTAGAGCCCAACGCACGTCCCGACGTAGAGCCCAACGCACGTCCCGACGTAGAGCCCAACGCAGGTCCCAACGTAGAGCCCAACGCAGGTCCCGACGTAGAGCCCAACGCAGGTCCCGACGTAGAGCCCAACGCAGGTCCCGACGTAGAGCCCAACGCAGGTCCCGACGTAGAGCCCAACGCACGTCCCGACGTAGAGCCCAACGCACGTCCCGACGTAGAGCCCAACGCACGTCCCGACGTAGAGCCCAACGCACGTCCCGACGTAGAGCTGAAAGTAAGCTAAATCCTGAGGTAGAGCCCAACACACGTCCCGACGTAGAGCCCAACACACGTCCCGACGTAGAGCCCAACACACGTCCCGACGTAGAGCTGAAAGTAATCTAAATCCTGATTTAGAGCCCAACACACGTCCCGACGTAGAGCCCAACACACGTCCCGACGTAGAGCCCAACACACGTCCCGACGGAGAGCCCAACACACGTCCCGACGGAGAGCCCAACACACGTCCCGACGCAGAGCCCAACACACGTCCCGACGCAGAGCCCAACACACGTTCCGATGTAGAGCTGAAAGTAAGCGAAATCCTGATGTAGAGCCCAACACACGTCCCGACGCACAGCCCAACACACGTCCCGACGCAGAGCGGAAAGTAAGCTAAATCCTGAGGTAGAGCCCAACACGCGTCCCGACGCAGAGCGGAAAGTAAGCTAAATCCTGAGGTAGAGCCAAACACGCGTCCCGACGCAGAGCGGAAAGTAAGCTAAATCCTGAGGTAGAGCCCAACACACGTCCCGACGTAGAGCCCATCACACGTCCCGACGTAGAGCCCAACACACGTCCCGACGTAGAGCCCAACACACGTCCCGACGTAGAGCCCAACACACGTCCCGACGTACAGCCCAACACACGTCCCGACGTACAGCCCAACACACGTCCCGACGTAGAGCCCAACACACGTCCCGACGTAGAGCCCAACGCAGGTCCCTACGTAGAGCCCAACTCACGTCCCGACGTAGGGCCCAACGCACGTCCCGACGTAGAGCCCAACGCACGTCCCGACGTAGAGCCCAACGCACGTCCCGACGTAGAGCCCAACGCACGTCCCGACGTAGAGCCCAACGCACGTCCCGACGTAGAGCTGAAAGTAAGCTAAATCCTGATGTAGAGCCCAACACACGTCCTGACGTAGAGCCCAACACACGTCCCGACGTAGAGCCCAACAAACGTCCCGACATAGAGCCCAACACACGTCCCGACGTAGAGCCCATCACACGTCCCGACGTAGAGCTGAAAGTAAGCTAAATCCTGATGTAGAGCCCAACACACGTCTCGACGTAGAGCCCAACACACGTCCCGACGTAGAGCCCAACACACGTCCCGACGTAGAGCCCAACACACGTCCCGACGCAGAGTCCAACACACGTCCCGACGCAGAGCCCAACACACGTCCCGACGCAGAGCCCAACACACGTCCCGACGCAGAGCCCAACACACGTCCCGACGCACAGCCCAACACACGTCCCGACGTAGAGCTGAAAGTAAGCTAAATCCTGAGGTAGAGCCCAACACACGTCCGGACGCAGAGCGGAAAGTAAGCTAAATCCTGAGGTAGAGCCCAACACACGTCCCGACGCAGAGCGGAAAGTAAGCTAAATCCTGAGGTAGAGCCCAACACACGTCCCGACGCAGAGCGGAAAGTAAGCTAAATCCTGAGGTAGAGCCCAACACACGTCCCGACGTAGAGCCCAACACACGTCCCGACATTGACCTGAAAGTAAGCTAAATCCTGATGTAGAGCCTAACACACGTCCCGACGTAGAGTCCAACACACGTCCCGACGTAGAGTCCAACACACGTCCCGACGTAGAGTCCAACACACGTCCCGACGTAGAGTCCTACACACGTCCGGACGTAGAGCTGGAAGTAAGCTAAATCCCCACGTAGAGCCCAACACACGTCCCGACGGAGAGCCCAACACACGTCCCGACGGAGAGCCCAACACACATCCCGACGGAGAGCCCAACACACGCCCCGACGGAGAGCCCAACACACGCCCCGACGGAGAGCCCAACACTCGCCCCGACGGAGAGCCCAACACACGTCCAGACGTAGAGCTGAAAGTAAGCTAAATCCTGACGAAGAGCCCAACGCAGGTCGCGACGTAGAGCCCAACGCAGGTCGCGACGTAGAGCCCAACGCAGGTCGCGACGTAGAGCCCAACGCACGTCCCGACGTAGACCCCAACGCACGTCCCGACGTAGAGCTTAAAGTAAGCTAAATCCTGAGGTAGAGCCCAACGCACGTCCCGACGTAGAGCCCAACGCACGTCCCGACGTAGAGCCCAACGCACGTCCCGACGTAGAGCCCAACGCAGGTCCCGACGTAGAGCCCAACGCAGGTCCCGACGTAGAGCCCAACGCAGGTCCCGACGTAGAGCCCAACGCAGGTCCCGACGTAGAGCCCAACGCACGTCCCGACGTAGAGCCCAACGCACGTCCCGACGTAGAGCCCAACGCACGTCCCGACGTAGAGCCCAACGCACGTCCCGACGTAGAGCTGAAAGTAAGCTAAATCCTGAGGTAGAGCCCAACACACGTCCCGACGTAGAGCCCAACACACGTCCCGACGTAGAGCCCAACACACGTCCCGACGTAGAGCCCAACACACGTCCCGACGTAGAGCTGAAAGTAATCTAAATCCTGATTTAGAGCCCAACACACGTCCCGACGTAGAGCCCAACACACGTCCCGACGTAGAGCCCAACACACGTCCCGACGTAGAGCCCAACACACGTCCCGACGGAGAGCCCAACACACGTCCCGACGGAGAGCCCAACACACGTCCCGACGGAGAGCCCAACACACGTCCCGACGGAGAGCCCAACACACGTCCCGACGCAGAGCCCAACACACGTCCCGACGCAGAGCCCAACACACGTTCCGATGTAGAGCTGAAAGTAAGCGAAATCCTGATGTAGAGCCCAACACACGTCCCGACGCACAGCCCAACACACGTCCCGACGCAGAGCGGAAAGTAAGCTAAATCCTGAGGTAGAGCCCAACACGCGTCCCGACGCAGAGCGGAAAGTAAGCTAAATCCTGAGGTAGAGCCAAACACGCGTCCCGACGCAGAGCGGAAAGTAAGCTAAATCCTGAGGTAGAGCCCAACACACGTCCCGACGTAGAGCCCATCACACGTCCCGACGTAGAGCCCAACACACGTCCCGACGTAGAGCCCAACACACGTCCCGACGTACAGCCCAACACACGTCCCGACGTACAGCCCAACACACGTCCCGACGTAGAGCTGAAAGTAAGCTAAATCCTGAGGTAGAGCCCAACACACGTCCCGACGTAGAGCCCAACACACGTCCCGACGTAGAGCCCAACACACGTCCCGACGTAGAGCCCAACACACGTCCCGACGTAGAGCCCAACACACGTCCCGACGTAGAGCCCAACACACGTCCCGACGTAGAGCCCAACACACGTCCCGACGTAGAGCCCAACACACGTCCCGACGTAGAGCCCAACACAGGTCCCGACGTAGAGCCCAACACACGTCCCGACGTAGAGCTGAAAGTAAGCTAAATCCTGATGTAGAGCCCAACACACGTCCCGACGCAGAGCCCAACACACGTCCCGACGTAGAGCCCAACACACGTCCCGACGCAGAGCTGAAAGTAAGCTAAATCCTGAGGTAGAGCCCAACACACGTCCCGACGTAGAGCCCGACACACGTCCCGACGTAGAGCCCAACACACGTCCCGACGTAGAGCCCAACACACGTCCCGACGTACAGCCCAACACACGTCCCGACGTACAGCCCAACACACGTCCCGACGTAGAGCTGAAAGTAAGCTAAATCCTGAGGTAGAGCCCAACACACGTCCCGACGCAGAGCGGAAAGTAAGCTAAATCCTGAGGTAGAGCCCAACACACGTCCCGACGTAGAGCTGAAAGTAAGCTAAATCCTGAGGTAGAGCCCAACACACGTCCCGACGCAGAGCGGAAAGTAAGCTAAATCCTGAGGTAGAGCCCAACACACGTCCCGACGCAGAGCGGAAAGTAAGCTAAATCCTGAGGTAGAGCCCAACACACGTCCCGACGTAGAGCCCAACACACGTCCCGACGTAGAGCCCAACACACGTCCCGACGTAGAGCCCAACACACGTCCCGACGTAGAGCCCAACACACGTCCCGACGTAGAGCCCAACACACGTCCCGACGTAGAGCCCAACACACGTCCCGACGCAGAGCTGAAAGTAAGCTAAATCCTGAGGTAGAGCCCAACACACGTCCCGACGTAGAGCCCAACACACGTCCCGACGTAGAGCCCAACACACGTCCCGACGTAGAGCCCAACACACGTCCCGACGTAGAGCCCAACACACGTCCCGACGTAGAGCCCAACACACGTCCCGACGTACAGCCCAACACACGTCCCGACGTACAGCCCAACACACGTCCCGACGTAGAGCTGAAAGTAAGCTAAATCCTGAGGTAGAGCCCAACACACGTCCCGACGCAGAGCGGAAAGTAAGCTAAATCCTGAGGTAGAGCCCAACACACGTCCCGACGTAGAGCCCAACACACGTCCCGACGTAGAGCCCAACACACGTCCCGACGTAGAGCCCAACACACGTCCCGACGTAGAGCCCAACACACGTCCCGACGTAGAGCTGAAAGTAAGCTAAATCCTGAGGTAGAACCCAACACACGTCCCGACGTAGAGCCCAACACACGTCCCGACGTAGAGCTGAATGTAAGCTAAATCCTGACGTAGAGCCCAACACACGTCCCGACGGAGAGCCCAACACACGTCCCGACGTACAGCCCAACACACGTCCCGACGTACAGCCCAACACACGTCCCGACGTAGAGCCCAACACACGTCCCGACCTAGAGCCCAACACACGTCCCGACCTAGAGCCCAACACACGTCCCGACGTAGAGCTGAAAGTAAGCTAAATCCTGAGGTAGAGCCCAACACACGTCCCGACGCAGAGCGGAAAGTAAGCTAAATCCTCAGGTAGAGCCCAAAACACGTCCCGACGCAGAGCGGAAAGTAAGCTAAATCCTGAGGTAGAGCCCAACACACGTCCCGATGTAGAGCCCAACACACGTCCCGACGTAGACCTGAAAGTAAGCTAAATCCTGAGGTAGAGCCCAACGCACGTCCCGACGCAGAGCCCCACACACGTCCCAGCGTAGAGCCCCACACACGTCCCGACGCAGAGCCCCACACACGTCCCGACGCAGAGCCCCACACACGTCCCGACGCAGAGCCCCACACACGTCCCGACGCAGAGCCCCACACACGTCCCGACGCAGAGCCCCACACACGTCCCGACGCAGAGCCCCACACACGTCCCGACGCAGAGCCCCACACACGTCCCGACGCACAGCCCAACACACGTCCCGACGCACAGCCCAACACACGTCCCGACGCAGAGCCAAACACACGTTCCGATGTAGAGCTGAAAGTAAGCGAAATCCTGATGTAGAGCCCAACACACGTCCCGACGCAGAGCCCAACACACGTCCCGACGTAGAGCCCAACACACGTCCCGACGCAGAGCGGAAAGTAGGCTAAATCCTGAGGTAGAGCCCAACACATGTCCCAACGCAGAGCGGAAAGTAAGCTAAATCCTGAGGTAGAGCCCGACACACGTCCCCACGTAGAGCTGAAAGTAAGCTAAATCCTGAGGTAGAGCCCAACACACGTCCCGACGTAGAGCCCAACACACGTCCCGACGTAGAGCCCAACACACGTCCCGACGTAGAGCCCAACACACGTCCCGACGTAGAGCTGGAAGTAAGCTCAATCCCGACTTAGAGCTGGAAGTAAGCTAAATCCCGACGTAGAGCCCAACACACGTCCCGACGTAGAGCCCAACACACGTCCCAACGTAGAGCCCAACACACGTCCCGACGTAGAGCCCAACACACGTCCCGACCTAGAGCCCAACACACGTCCCGACCTAGAGCCCAACACACGTCCCGACCTAGAGCCCAACACACGTCCCGACCTAGAGCCCAACACACGTCCCGACCTAGAGCCCAACACACGTCCTGACGCAGAGCGGAAAGTAAGCTAAATCCTGAGGTAGAGCCCCACACACGTCCCGACGTGGAGCCCCACACACGTCCCGACGTGGAGCCCCACACACGTCCCGACGTGGAGCCCCACACACGTCCCGACGTGGAGCCCCACACACGTCCCGACGTGGAGCCCCACACACGTCCGGACGTGGAGCCCCACACACGTCCCGACGTGGAGCCCCACACACGTCCCGACGTCGAGCCCCACACACGTCCCGACGTGGAGCCCAACACACGTCCCGACGAAGAGCTGAAAGTAAGCTAAATCCTGAGGTAGAGCCCAACACACGTCCCGACCTAGAGCCCAACACACGTCCCGACGTAGAGCCCAACACACGTCCCGACGTAGAGCCCAACACACGTCCCGACGTAGAGCCAAACACACGTCCCGACGCAGAGCTGAAAGTAAGCTAAATCCTGAGGTAGAGCCCAACACACGTCCCGACGTAGAGCCCAACACACGTCCCGACGTAGACCTGAAAGTAAGCTAAATCCCGAGGTAGAGCCCAACACACGTCCCGACGCAGAGCTGAAAGTAAGCTAAATCCTGAGGTAGAGCCCAACACACGTCCCGACCTAGAGCCCAACACACGTCCCGACGCAGAGCCCAACACACGTCCCGACGTAGAGCTGGAAGTAAGCTAAATCCCGACTTAGAGCTGGAAGTAAGCTAAATCCCGACGTAGAGCCCAACACACGTCCCGACGTAGAGCCCAACACACGTCCCGACGTAGAGCCCAACACACGTCCCGACGTAGAGCCCAACACACGTCCCGACGTAGAGCCCAACACACGTCCCGACGTAGAGCCCAACACACGTCCCGACGTAGAGCCCAACACACGTCCCGACGTAGAGCCCAACACACGTCCCGACGTAGAGCCCAACACACGTCCCGACGTAGAGCCCAACACACGTCCCGACCTAGAGCCCAACACACGTCCCGACCTAGAGCCCAACACACG
Source organism: Leptosomus discolor (assembly GCF_034619465.1). Classification (NCBI taxonomy): domain Eukaryota; kingdom Metazoa; phylum Chordata; class Aves; order Leptosomiformes; family Leptosomidae; genus Leptosomus; species Leptosomus discolor. The sequence goes on along the minus strand of NW_028237847.1, from coordinate 396,267 downwards.
TCCCGACGCAGAGCGGAAAGTAAGCTAAATCCTGAGGTAGAGCCCAACACACGTCCCGACGTAGAGCCCCACACACGTCCCGACGTGGAGCCCCACACACGTCCCGACGTGGAGCCCCACACACGTCCCGACGTACAGCCCCACACACGTCCCGACGTGGAGCCATCACACACGTCCCGACGTGGAGCCCCACACACGTCCCGACGTAGTGCTGAAAGTAAGCTAAATCCTGATGTAGAGCCCCACACACGTCCCGACGCAGAGCCCAACACACGTCCCGACGCAGAGCCCCACACACGTCCCGACGCAGAGCCCCACACACGTCCCGACGCAGAGCCCCACACACGTCCCGACGCAGAGCCCCACACACGTCCCGACGCAGAGCCCCACACACGTCCCGACGCAGAGCCCCACACACGTCCCGACGCAGAGCCCAACACACGTCCCGACGCAGAGCCAAACACACGTCCCGACGCAGAGCCAAACACACGTCCCGACGCAGAGCCCAACACACGTTCCGATGTAGAGCTGAAAGTAAGCTAAATCATGATGTAGAGCCCAACACACGTCCCGACGCAGAGCCCAACACACGTCCCGACGTAGAGCTCAACACACGTCCCGACGTAGAGCTCAACACACGTCCCGACGCAGAGCGGAAAGTAGGCTAAATCCTGAGGTAGAGCCCAACACATGTCCCGACGCAGAGCGGAAAGTAAGCTAAATCCTGAGGTAGAGCCCAACACACGTCCCCACGTAGAGCTGAAAGTAAGCTAAATCCTGAGGTAGAGCCCAACACACGTCCCGACGTAGAGCCCAACACACGTCCCGACGTAGAGCCCAACACACGTCCCGACGTAGAGCCCAACACACGTCCCGACGTAGAGCTGGAAGTAAGCTAAATCCCGACGTAGAGCTGGAAGTAAGCTAAATCCCGACGTAGAGCCCAACACACGTCCCGACGTAGAGCCCAACACACGTCCCGACGTAGAGCCCAACACACGTCCCGACGTAGAGCCCAACACACGTCCCGACGTAGAGCCCAACACACGTCCCGACCTAGAGCCCAACACACGTCCCGACCTAGAGCCCAACACACGTCCCGACCTAGAGCCCAACACACGTCCCGACCTAGAGCCCAACACACGTCCCGACCTAGAGCCCAACACACGTCCTGACGCAGAGCGGAAAGTAAGCTAAATCCTGAGGTGGAGCCCCACACACGTCCCGACGTGGGGCCCCACACACGTCCCGACGTGGAGCCCCACACACGTCCCGACGTGGAGCCCCACACACGTCCCGACGTGGAGCCCCACACACGTCCCGACGCGGAGCCCAACACACGTCCCGACGAAGAGCTGAAAGTAAGCTAAATCCTGAGGTAGAGCCCAACACACGTCCCGACCTAGAGCCCAACACACGTCCCGACGTAGAGCCCAACACACGTCCCGACGCAGAGCCCAACACACGTCCCGACGCAGAGCCCAACACACGTCCCGACGCAGAGCTGAAAGTAAGCTAAATCCTGAGGTAGAGCCCAACACACGTCCCGACGTAGAGCCCAACACACGTCCCGACGTAGACCTGAAAGTAAGCTAAATCCCGAGGTAGAGCCCAACACACGTCCCGACGCAGAGCTGAAAGTAAGCTAAATCCTGAGGTAGAGCCCAACACACGTCCCGACCTAGAGCCCAACACACGTCCCGACGCAGAGCCCAACACACGTCCTGACGTAGAGCTGGAAGTAAGCTAAATCCCGACTTAGAGCTGGAAGTAAGCTAAATCCCGACGTAGAGCCCAACACACGTCCCGACGTAGAGCCCAACACACGTCCCGACGTAGAGCCCAACACACGTCCCGACGTAGAGCCCAACACACGTCCCGACGTAGAGCCCAACACACGTCCCGACGTAGAGCCCAACACACGTCCCGACCTAGAGCCCAACACACGTCCCGACCTAGAGCCCAACACACGTCCCGACGCAGAGCGGAAAGTAAGCTAAATCCTGAGGTAGAGCCCCACACACGTCCCGACGTGGAGCCCCACACACGTCCCGACGTGGAGCCCCACACACGTCCCGACGTGGAGCCCCACACACGTCCCGACGTGGAGCCCCACACACGTCCCGACGTGGAGCCCCACACACGTCCCGACGTGGAGCCCCACACACGTCCCGACGTGGAGCCCCACACACGTCCCGACGTGGAGCCCCACACACGTCCCGACGTGGAGCCATCACACACGTCCCGACGTGGAGCCCCACACACGTCCCGACGTAGAGCTGAAAGTAAGCTAAATCCTGATGTAGAGCCCAACACACGTCCCGACGCAGAGCCCAACACACGTCCCGACGTAGAGCCCAACACACGTCCCGACGCAGAGCTGAAAGTAAGCTAAATCCTGAGGTAGAGCCCAACACACGTCCCGACATAGAGCCCAACACACGTCCCGACGTAGAGCCCAACACACGTCCCGACGTAGAGCCCAACACACGTCCCGACGTAGACCTGAAAGTAAGCTAAATCCCGAGGTAGAGCCCAACACACGTCCCGACGTAGAGCGGAAAGGAAGCTAAATCCTGAGGTAGAGTCCAACACACGTCCCGACGTAGAGTCCAACACACGTCCCGACGTAGAGTCTAACACACGTCCCGACGTAGAGTCCAACACACGTCCCGACGTAGAGCTGGAATTAAGCTAAATCCCGACGTAGAGCCCAACACACGTCCCGACGTAGAGTCCAACACACGTCCCGACGCAGAGCGGAAAGTAAGCTAAATCCTGAGGTAGAGCCCAACACACGTCCCGACGCGGAGCGGAAAGTAAGCTAAATCCTGAGGTAGAGCCCAACACACGTCCCGACGCAGAGCGGAAATTAAGCTAAATCCTGAGGTAGAGCCCAACACACGTCCCCACGTAGAGCTGAAAGTAAGCTAAATCCTGAGGTAGAGCCCAACACACGTCCCGACGTAGAGCCCAACACACGTCCCGACGTAGAGCCCAACACACGTCCCGACGTGGAGCCCAACACACGTCCCGACGTGGAGCCCAACACACGTCCCGACGCAGAGCCCAACACACGTTCCGATGTAGAGCTGAAAGTAAGCTAAATCATGATGTAGAGCCCAACACACGTCCCGACGCAGAGCCCAACACACGTCCCGACGTAGAGCCCAACACACGTCCCGACGCAGAGCCCAACACACGTCCCGACGTAGAGCCCAACGCACGTCCCGACGCAGAGCGGAAAGTAGGCTAAATCCTGAGGTAGAGCCCAACACATGTCCCAACGCAGAGCGGAAAGTAAGCTAAATCCTGAGGTAGAGCCCAACACACGTCCCCACGTAGAGCTGAAAGTAAGCTAAATCCTGAGGTAGAGCCCAACACACGTCCCGACCTAGAGCCCAACACACGTCCCGACGTAGAGCCCAACACACGTCCCGACGCAGAGCCCAACACACGTCCCGACGTAGAGCTGGAAGTTAGCTAAATCCCGACTTAGAGCTGGAAGTAAGCTAAATCCCGACGTAGAGCCCAACACACGTCCCGACGTAGAGCCCAACACACGTCCCGACGTAGAGCCCAACACACGTCCCGACGTAGAGCCCAACACACGTCCCGACGTAGAGCCCAACGCACGTCCCGACGTAGAGCCCAACGCACGTCCCTACCTAGAGCCCAACACACGTCCCGACCTAGAGCCCAACACACGTCCCGACCTAGAGCCCAACACACGTCCCGACCTAGAGCCCAACACACGTCCCGACGCAGAGCGCAAAGTAAGCTAAATCCTGAGGTAGAGCCCCACACACGTCCCGACGTAGAGCCCCACACACGTCCCGTCGTGGAGCCCCACACACGTCCCGACGTGGAGCCCCACACACGTCCCGACGTGGAGCCCCACACACGTCCCGACGTGGAGCCCCACACACGTCCCGACGTGGAGCCCAACACACGTCCCGACGTAGAGCTGAAAGTAAGCTAAATCCTGATGTAGAGCCCAACACACGTCCCGACGCAGAGCCCAACACACGTCCCGACGTAGAGCCCAACACACGTCCCGACGCAGAGCTGAAAGTAAGCTAAATCCTGAGGTAGAGCCCAACACACGTCCCGACGTAGAGCCCAACACACGTCCCGACGTAGAGCCCAACACACGTCCCGACGTAGAGCCCAACACACGTCCCGACGTAGATCTGAAAGTAAGCTAAATCCTGAGGTTGAGCCCAACGCACGTCCCGACGTAGAGCGGAAAGGAAGCTAAATCCTGAGGTAGAGTCCAACACACGTCCCGACGTAGAGCGGAAAGTAAGCTAAATCCTGAGGTAGAGCCCAACACACGTCCCGACGCAGAGCGGAAATTAAGCTAAATCCTGAGGTAGAGCCCAACACACGTCCACACGTAGAGCTGAAAGTAAGCTAAATCCTGAGGTAGAGCCCAACACACGTCCCGACGTAGAGCCCAACACACGTCCCGACGCAGAGCCAAACACACGTCCCGAGGCAGAGCCAAACACACGTCCCGACGTAGAGCCCAACACACGTCCCGACGTAGAGCTGAAAGTAAGTTAAATCCTGATGTAGAGCCCAACACACGTCCCGACGCAGAGCCCAACACACATCCCGACGTAGAGCCCAACACACGTCCCGACGTAGAGCACAACACACGTCCCGACGCAGAGCGGAAAGTAAGCTAAATCCTGAGGTAGAGCCCAAAACGCGTCCCGACGCAGAGCGGAAAGTAAGCTAAATCCTGAGGTAGAGCCCAACACACGTCCCGATGTAGAGCCCAACACACGTCCCGACGTAGACCTGAAAGTAAGCTAAATCCTGAGGTAGAGCCCAACGCACGTCCCGATGCAGAGCGCAACACACGTCCCGACGTAGAACCCCACGCACGTCCCGACGTAGAGCCCCACACACGTCCCGACGCAGAGCCCCACGCACGTCCCGACGCAGAGCCCCACGCACGTCCCGACGCAGAGCCCCACGCACGTCCCGACGCAGAGCCCCACACACGTCCCGACGCAGAGCCCCACACACGTCCCGACGCAGAGCCCCACACACGTCCCGACGCAGAGCCCCACACACGTCCCGACGCAGAGCCCCACACACGTCCCGACGCAGAGCCCAACACACGTCCCGACGCAGAGCCAAACACACGTCCCGACGTAGAGCCCAACACACGTTCCGATGTAGAGCTCAAAGTAAGCTAAATCATGATGTAGAGCCCAACACACGTCCCGACGCAGAGCCCAACACACGTCCCGACGTAGAGCCCAACACACGTCCCGACGCAGAGCGGAAAGTAGGCTAAATCCTGAGGTAGAGCCCAACACACGTCCCGACGCAGAGCGGAAAGTAAGCTAAATCCTGAGGTAGAGCCCAACACACGTCCCCACGTAGAGCTGAAAGTAAGCTAAATCCTGAGGTAGAGCCCAACACACGTCCCAACGTAGAGCCCAACACACGTCCCGACGTAGACCTGAAAGTAAGCTAAATCCTGATGTAGAGCCCAACACACGTCCCGACGTAGAGCCCAACACACGTCCCGACGTAGAGCCCAACACACGTCCCGACGTAGAGCCCAACACACGTCTCGACGTAGAGCTGGAAGTAAGCTAAATCCCGACGTAGAGCTGGAAGTAAGCTAAATCCCGACGTAGAGCTGGAAGTAAGCTAAATCCCGACGTAGAGCTGGAAGTAAGCTAAATCCCGACGTAGAGCTGGAAGTAAGCTAAATCCCGACGTAGAGCTGGAAGTAAGCTAAATCCCGACGTAGAGCTGGAAGTAAGCTTAATCCCGACGTAGAGCTGGAAGTAAGCTAAATCCCGACGTTGAGCCCAACACACGTCCCGACGTAGAGCCCAACACACGTCCCGACGTAGAGCCCAACACACGTCCCGACCTAGAGCCAAACACACGTCCCGACCTAGAGCCCAACACACGTCCCGACGTAGAGCCCAACACACGTCCCGACGTAGAGCCCAACACACGTCCCGACGTAGAGCGGAAAGTAAGCTAAATCCTGAGGTAGAGCCCAACACACGTCCCGACGCAGAGCGGAAAATAAGCTAAATCCTGAGGTAGAGCCCAAAACACGTCCCGACGCAGAGCGGAAAGTAAGCTAAATCCTGAGGTAGAGCCCAACACACGTACCGATGTAGAGCCCAACACACGTCCCGACGTAGACCTGAAAGTAAGCTAAATCCTGAGGTAGAGCCCAACGCACGTCCCGACGCAGAGCCCCACACACGTCCCAGCGTAGAGCCCCACACACGTCCCGACGTAGAGCCCCACACACGTCCCGACGTAGAGCCCCACACACGTCCCGACGCAGAGCCCCACACACGTCCCAACGCAGAGCCCCACACACGTCCCGACGCAGAGCCCAACACACGTCCCGACGCAGAGCCAAACACACGTCCCAACGCAGAGCCCAACACACGTTCCGATGTAGAGCTGAAAGTAAGCTAAATCATGATGTAGAGCCCAACACACGTCCCGACGCAGAGCCCAACACACGTCCCGACGTAGAGCCCAACACACGTCCCGACGCAGAGCGGAAAGTAGGCTAAATCCTGAGGTAGAGCCCAACACATGTCCCAACGCAGAGCGTAAAGTAAGCTAAATCCTGAGGTAGAGCCCAACACACGTCCCCACGTAGAGCTGAAAGTAAGCTAAATCCTGAGGTAGAGCCCAACACACGTCCCGACGTAGAGCCCAACACACGTCCCGACGTAGAGCCCAACACACGTCCCGACGTAGAGCCCAACACACGTCCCGACGTAGAGCTGGAAGTAAGCTAAATCCCGACTTACAGCTGGAAGTAAGCTAAATCCCGACGTAGAGCCCAACACACGTCCCGACGTAGAGCCCAACACACGTCCCGACGTAGAGCCCAACACACGTCCCGACGTAGAGCCCAACACACGTCCCGACGTAGAGCCCAACACACGTCCCGACGTAGAGCCCAACACACGTCCCGACGCAGAGCGGAAAGTAAGCTAAATCCTGAGGTAGATCCCAACACACGTCCCCACGTAGAGCTGAAAGTAAGCTAAATCCTGAGGTAGAGCCCAACACACGTCCCGACGTAGAGCCCAACACACGTCCCGACGTAGAGCCCAACACACGTCCCGACGTAGAGCCCAACACACGTCCCGACGTAGAGCCCAACACACGTCCCGACGTAGAGCCCAACACACGTCCCGACCTAGAGCCCAACACACGTCCCGACCTAGAGCCCAACACACGTCCCGACCTAGAGCCCAACACACGTCCCGACCTAGAGCCCAAAACACGTCCCGACCTAGAGCCCAAAACACGTCCCGACCTAGAGCCCAACACACGTCCCGACCTAGAGCCCAACACACGTCCCGACCTAGAGCCCAACACACGTCCCGACCTAGAGCTGAAAGTAAGCTAAATCCTGAGGTAGAGCCCAACACACGTCCCGACGCAGAGCGGAAAGTAAGCTAAATCCTGAGGTAGAGCCCAACACACGTCCCGACATAGAGTCCAACACACGTCCCGACGTAGAGTCCAACACACGTCCCGACGTAGAGCTGGAAGTAAGCTAAATCCCGACGTAGAGCCCAACACACGTCCCGACGTAGAGCTGAAAGTAAGCTAAATCCCGACGTAGAGCCCAACACACGTCCCGACGTAGAGCTGAAAGTAAGCTAAATCCTGAGGGAGAGCCCAACACACGTCCCCACGTAGAGCAGAAAGTAAGCTAAATCCTGAGGTAGAGCCCAACACACGTCCAAACGCAGAGCGGAAAGTAAGCTAAATCCTGAGATAGAGCCCAACACACGTCCCGACGCAGAGCCCAACACACGTCCCGACGCAGAGCCCAACACACGTCCCGACGCAGAGCCCAACACACGTCCCGACGCAGAGCCCAACACACGTCCCGACGCAGAGCCCAACACACGTCCCGACGCAGAGCCAAACACACGTCCCGACGCAGAGCCAAACACACGTCCCGACGCAGAGCCAAACACACATCCCGACGTAGAACCCAACACACGTCCCGACGTAGAGCTGAAAGTAAGCTAAATCCTGATGTAGAGCCCAACACACGTCCCGACGCAGAGCCCAACACACGTCCCGACGTAGAGCCCAACACACGTCCCGACGCAGAGCGGAAAGTAAGCTAAATCCTGAGGTAGAGCCCAAAACACGTCCCGACGCAGAGCGGAAAGTAAGCTAAATCCTGAGGTAGAGCCCAAGACACGTCCCCACGTAGAGCTGAAAGTAAGCTAAATCCTGAGGTAGAGCCCAACACATGTCCCGATGTAGAGCCCAACACACGTCCCGACGTAGACCTGAAAGTAAGCTAAATCCTGAGGAAGAGCCCAACGCACGTCCCGACGCAGAGCGCAACACACGTCCCGACGTAGAGCCCCACACACGTCCCGACGTAGAGCCCCACACACGTCCCGACGTAGAGCCCCACACACGTCCCGACGTAGAGCCCCACACACGTCCCGACGCAGAGCCCCACACAAGTCCCGACGCAGAGCCCCACACACGTCCCGACGCAGAGCCCAACACACGTCCCGACGCAGAGCCCCACACACGTCCCGACGCAGAGCCAAACACACGTCCCGACATAGAGCCCAACACACGTTCCGATGTAGAGCGGAAAGTAAGCTAAATCCTGATGTAGAGCCCAACACACGTCCCGACGCAGAGCCCAACACACGTCCCGACGTAGAGCCCAACACACGTCCCGACGTAGAGCCCAACGCAGGTCCCGACGTAGAGCCCAACGCAGGTCCCGACGTAGAGCCCAACGCACGTCCCGACGTATAGCCCAACGCACGTCCCGACGTAGAGCTGAAAGTAAGCTAAATCCTGATGTAGAGCCCAACACACGTCCCGACGTAGAGCCCAACACACGTCCCGACGTAGAGCCCAACACACGTCCCGACGCAGAGCGGAAAGTAAGCTAAATCCTGAGGTAGAGCCCAAGACACGTCCCCACGTAGAGCTGAAAGTAAGCTAAATCCTGAGGTAGAGCCCAACACATGTCCCGATGTAGAGCCCAACACACGTCCCGACGTAGACCTGAAAGTAAGCTAAATCCTGAGGTATAGCCCAACGCACGTCCCGACGCAGAGCGCAACACACGTCCCGACGTAGAGCCCCACACACGTCCCGACGTAGAGCCCCACACACGTCCCGACGCAGAGCAGAAAGTAAGCTAAATCCTGAGGTAGAACCCAACACACGTCCACACGTAGAGCTGAAAGTAAGCTAAATCCTGAGGTAGAGCCCAACACACGTCCCAACGTAGAGCCCAACACACGTCCCGACGTAGACCTGAAAGTAAGCTAAATCCTGATGTAGAGCCCAACACACGTCCCGACGTAGAGCCCAACACACGTCCCGACGTAGAGCCCAACACACATCCCGACGTAGAGCCCAACACACGTCTCGACGTAGAGCTGGAAGTAAGCTAAATCCCGACGTAGAGCTGGAAGTAAGCTAAATCCCGACGTAGAGCTGGAAGTAAGCTAAATCCCGACGTAGAGCTGGAAGTAAGCTAAATCCCGACGTAGAGCTGGAAGTAAGCTAAATCCCGACGTAGAGCTGGAAGTAAGCTAAATCCCGACGTAGAGCTGGAAGTAAGCTTAATCCCGACGTAGAGCTGGAAGTAAGCTAAATCCCGACGTTGAGCCCAACACACGTCCCGACGTAGAGCCCAACACACGTCCCGACCTAGAGCCAAACACACGTCCCGACGTAGAGCCCAACACACGTCCCGACGTAGAGCCCAACACACGTCCCGACGTAGAGCCCAACACACGTCCCGACGTAGAGCGGAAAGTAAGCTAAATCCTGAGGTAGAGCCCAACACACGTCCCGACGCAGAGCGGAAAGTAAGCTAAATCCTGAGGTAGAGCCCAAAACACGTCCCGACGCAGAGCGGAAAGTAAGCTAAATCCTGAGGTAGAGCCCAACACACGTACCGATGTAGAGCCCAACACACGTCCCGACGTAGACCTCAAAGTAAGCTAAATCCTGAGGTAGAGCCCAACGCACGTCCCGACGCAGAGCCCCACACACGTCCCAGCGTAGAGCCCCACACACGCCCCGACGTAGAGCCCCACACACGTCCCGACGTAGAGCCCCACACACGTCCCGACGCAGAGCCCCACACACGTCCCAACGCAGAGCCCCACACACGTCCCGACGCAGAGCCCAACACACGTCCCGACGCAGAGCCCAACACACGTCCCAACGCAGAGCCCAACACACGTTCCGATGTAGAGCTGAAAGTAAGCTAAATCATGATGTAGAGCCCAACACACGTCCCGACGCAGAGCCCAACACACGTCCCGACGTAGAGCCCAACACACGTCCCGACGCAGAGCGGAAAGTAGGCTAAATCCTGAGGTAGAGCCCAACACATGTCCCAACGCAGAGCGTAAAGTAAGCTAAATCCTGAGGTAGAGCCCAACACACGTCCCCACGTAGAGCTGAAAGTAAGCTAAATCCTGAGGTAGAGCCCAACACACGTCCCGACGTAGAGCCCAACACACGTCCCGACGTAGAGCCCAACACACGTCCCGACGTAGAGCTGGAAGTAAGCTAAATCCCGACTTAGAGCTGGAAGTAAGCTAAATCCCGACGTAGAGCCCAACACACGTCCCGACGTAGAGCCCAACACACGTCCCGACGTAGAGCCCAACACACGTCCCGACGTAGAGCCCAACACACGTCCCGACGTAGAGCCCAACACACGTCCCGACGTAAAGCCCAACACACGTCCCGACCTAGAGCCCAACACACGTCCCGACCTAGAGCCCAAAACACGTCCCGACCTAGAGCCCAAAACACGTCCCGACCTAGAGCCCAAAACACGTCCCGACCTAGAGCCCAACACACGTCCCGACCTAGAGCCCAACACACGTCCCGACGTAGAGCCCAACACACGTCCCGACGTAGAGCTGAAAGTAAGCTAAATCCTGAGGTAGAGCCCAACACACGTCCCGACGCAGAGCGGAAAGTAAGCTAAATCCTGAGGTAGAGCCCAACACACGTCCCGACGTAGAGTCCAACACACGTCCCGACGTAGAGTCCAACACACATCCCGACGTAGAGCTGGAAGTAAGCTAAATCCCGACGTAGAGCGCAACACACGTCCCGACGTAGAGCTGAAAGTAAGCTAAATCCCGACGTAGAGCCCAACACACGTCCCGACGTAGAGCTGAAAGTAAGCTAAATCCTGAGGGAGAGCCCAACACACGTCCCCACGTAGAGCAGAAAGTAAGCTAAATCCTGAGGTAGAGCCCAACACACGTCCAAACGCAGAGCGGAAAGTAAGCTAAATCCTGAGGTAGAGCCCAACACACGTCCCGACGCAGAGCCCAACACACGTCCCGACGCAGAGCCCAACACACGTCCCGACGCAGAGCCCAACACACGTCCCGACGCAGAGCCCAACACACGTCCCGACGCAGAGCCCAACACACGTCCCGACGCAGAGCCAAACACACGTCCCGACGCAGAGCCAAACACACGTCCCGACGCAGAGCCAAACACACGTCCCGACGCAGAGCCAAACACACATCCCGACGTAGAACCCAACACACGTCCCGACGTAGAGCTGAAAGTAAGCTAAATCCTGATGTAGAGCCCAACACACGTCCCGACGCAGAGCCCAACACACGTCCCGACGTAGAGCCCAACACACGTCCCGACGCAGAGCGGAAAGTAAGCTAAATCCTGAGGTAGAGCCCAAAACACGTCCCGACGCAGAGCGGAAAGTAAGCTAAATCCTGAGGTAGAGCCCAAGACACGTCCCCACGTAGAGCTGAAAGTAAGCTAAATCCTGAGGTAGAGCCCAACACATGTCCTGATGTAGAGCCCAACACACGTCCCGACGTAGACCTGAAAGTAAGCTAAATCCTGAGGAAGAGCCCAACGCACGTCCCGACGCAGAGCGCAACACACGTCCCGACGTAGAGCCCCACACACGTCCCGACGTAGAGCCCCACACACGTCCCGACGTAGAGCCCCACACACGTCCCGACGTAGAGCCCCACACACGTCCCGACACAGAGCCCCACACAAGTCCCGACGCAGAGCCCCACACACGTCCCGACGCAGAGCCCAACACACGTCCCGACGTAGAGCCCAACACACGTTCCGATGTAGAGCGGAAAGTAAGCTAAATCCTGATGTAGGGCCCAACACACGTCCCGACGCAGAGCCCAACACACGTCCCGACGTAGAGCCCAACACACGTCCCGACGTAGAGCCCAACACACGTCCCGACGTAGAGCCCAACGCAGGTCCCGACGTAGAGCCCAACGCACGTCCCGACGTAGACCTGAAAGTAAGCTAAATCCTGAGGAAGAGCCCAACGCACGTCCCGACGCAGAGCGCAACACACGTCCCGACGTAGAGCCCCACACACGTCCCGACGTAGAGCCCCACACACGTCCCGACGTAGAGCCCCACACACGTCCCGACGTAGAGCCCCACACACGTCCCGACGCAGAGCCCCACACAAGTCCCGACGCAGAGCCCCACACACGTCCCGACGCAGAGCCCAACACACGTCCCGACGTAGAGCCCAACACACGTTCCGATGTAGAGCGGAAAGTAAGCTAAATCCTGATGTAGAGCCCAACACACGTCCCGACGCAGAGCCCAACACACGTCCCGACGTAGAGCCCAACACACGTCCCGACGTAGAGCCCAACGCAGGTCCCGACGTAGAGCCCAACGCAGGTCCCGACGTAGAGCCCAACGCACGTCCCGACGTAGAGCCCAACGCACGTCCCGACGTAGAGCTGAAAGTAAGCTAAATCCTGATGTAGAGCCCAACACACGTCCCGACGTAGAGCCCAACACACGTCCCGACGTAGAGCCCAACACACGTCCCGACGTAGAGCCCAACACACGTCCCGACGCAGAGCGGAAAGTAAGCTAAATCCTGAGGTAGAGCCCAAGACACGTCCCCACGTAGAGCTGAAAGTAAGCTAAATCCTGAGGTAGAGCCCAACACATGTCCCGATGTAGAGCCCAACACACGTCCCGACGTAGACCTGAAAGTAAGCTAAATCCTGAGGTATAGCCCAACGCACGTCCCGACGCAGAGCGCAACACACGTCCCGACGTAGAGCCCCACACACGTCCCGACGTAGAGCCCCACACACGTCCCGACGTGGAGCCCCACACACGTCCCGACGCGGAGCCCCACACACGTCCCGACGCAGAGCCCCACACACGTCCCGACGCAGAGCCCCACACACGTCCCGACGCAGAGCCCCACACACGTCCCGACGCAGAGCGGAAAGTAAGCTAAATCCTGAGGTAGAGCCCAACACACGTCCCGACGTAGAGTCCAACACACGTCCCGACGTAGAGTCCAACACACGTCCCGACGTAGAGTCCAACACACGTCCCGACGTAGAGCTGGAAGTAAGCTAAATCCCGACGTAGAGCGCAACACACGTCCCGACGTAGAGCTGAAAGTAAGCTAAATCCCGACGTAGAGCCCAACACACGTCCCGACGTAGAGCTGAAAGTAAGCTAAATCCTGAGGGAGAGCCCAACACACGTCCCCACGTAGAGCAGAAAGTAAGCTAAATCCTGAGGTAGAGCCCAACACACGTCCAAACGCAGAGCGGAAAGTAAGCTAAATCCTGAGGTAGAGCCCAACACACGTCCCGACGCAGAGCCCAACACACGTCCCGACGCAGAGCCCAACACACGTCCCGACGCAGAGCCAAACACACGTCCCGACGCAGAGCCAAACACACGTCCCGACGCAGAGCCAAACACACGTCCCGACGAAGAGCCAAACACACGTCCCGACGCAGAGCCAAACACACATCCCGACGTAGAACCCAACACACGTCCCGACGTAGAGCTGAAAGTAAGCTAAATCCTGATGTAGAGCCCAACACACGTCCCGACGCAGAGCCCAACACACGTCCCGACGTAGAGCCCAACACACGTCCCGACGCAGAGCGGAAAGTAAGCTAAATCCTGAGGTAGAGCCCAAAACACGTCCCGACGCAGAGCGGAAAGTAAGCTAAATCCTGAGGTAGAGCCCAAGACACGTCCCCACGTAGAGCTGAAAGTAAGCTAAATCCTGAGGTAGAGCCCAACACATGTCCCGATGTAGAGCCCAACACACGTCCCGACGTAGAGCTGAAAGTAAGCTAAATCCTGAGGAAGAGCCCAACGCACGTCCCGACGCAGAGCGCAACACACGTCCCGACGTAGAGCCCCACACACGTCCCGACGTAGAGCCCCACACACGTCCCGACGTAGAGCCCCACACACGTCCCGACGTAGAGCCCCACACACGTCCCGACGTAGAGCCCCACACACGTCCCGACGCAGAGCCCCACACAAGTCCCGACGCAGAGCCCCACACACGTCCCGACGCAGAGCCCAACACACGTCCCGACGTAGAGCCCAACACACGTTCCGATGTAGAGCGGAAAGTAAGCTAAATCCTGATGTAGGGCCCAACACACGTCCCGACGCAGAGCCCAACACACGTCCCGACGTAGAGCCCAACACACGTCCCGACGTAGAGCCCAACGCAGGTCCCGACGTAGAGCCCAACGCAGGTCCCGACGTAGAGCCCAACGCACGTCCCGACGTAGACCTGAAAGTAAGCTAAATCCTGAGGAAGAGCCCAACGCACGTCCCGACGCAGAGCGCAACACACGTCCCGACGTAGAGCCCCACACACGTCCCGACGTAGAGCCCCACACACGTCCCGACGTAGAGCCCCACACACGTCCCGACGTAGAGCCCCACACACGTCCCGACGCAGAGCCCCACACAAGTCCCGACGCAGAGCCCCACACACGTCCCGACGCAGAGCCCAACACACGTCCCGACGTAGAGCCCAACACACGTTCCGATGTAGAGCGGAAAGTAAGCTAAATCCTGATGTAGAGCCCAACACACGTCCCGACGCAGAGCCCAACACACGTCCCGACGTAGAGCCCAACACACGTCCCGACGTAGAGCCCAACGCAGGTCCCGACGTAGAGCCCAACGCAGGTCCCGACGTAGAGCCCAACGCACGTCCCGACGTAGAGCCCAACGCACGTCCCGA
This sequence comes from Leptosomus discolor, assembly GCF_034619465.1. Lineage (NCBI taxonomy): Eukaryota > Metazoa > Chordata > Aves > Leptosomiformes > Leptosomidae > Leptosomus > Leptosomus discolor. Next base: position 381,164 of record NW_028237847.1, on the reverse strand, counting down.
CGTAGAGCTGAAAGTAAGCTAAATCCTGATGTAGAGCCCAACACACGTCCCGACGTAGAGCCCAACACACGTCCCGACGTAGAGCCCAACACACGTCCCGACGCAGAGCGGAAAGTAAGCTAAATCCTGAGGTAGAGCCCAAGACACGTCCCCACGTAGAGCTGAAAGTAAGCTAAATCCTGAGGTAGAGCCCAACACATGTCCCGATGTAGAGCCCAACACACGTCCCGACGTAGACCTGAAAGTAAGCTAAATCCTGAGGTATAGCCCAACGCACGTCCCGACGCAGAGCGCAACACACGTCCCGACGTAGAGCCCCACACACGTCCCGACGTAGAGCCCCACACACGTCCCGACGTGGAGCCCCACACACGTCCCGACGCAGAGCCCCACACACGTCCCGACGCAGAGCCCCACACACGTCCCGACGCAGAGCCCCACACACGTCCCGACGCAGAGCCCCACACACGTCCCGACGCAGAGCTCCACACACGTCCCGACGCAGAGCCAAACACACGTCCCGACGTAGAGCCCAACACACGTTCCGACGTAGAGCGGAAAGTAAGCTAAATCCTGATGTAGAGCCCAACACACGTCTCGACGTAGAGCCCAACACACGTCCCGACGTAGAGCCCAACACACGTCCCGACGTAGAGCCCAACACACGTCCCGACGTAGAGCCGAACACACGTCCCGACGTAGAGCCCAACACACGTCCCGACGCAGAGCCCAACACACGTCCCGACGCAGAGCCCAACACACGTCCCGACGCAGAGCCCAACACACGTCCCGACGCAGAGCCCAACACACGTCCCGACGCAGAGCCCAACACACGTCCCGACGTAGAGCCCAACACACGTCCCGACGCAGAGCCCAACACACGTCCCGACGCAGAGCCCAACACACATTCCGATGTAGAGCTGAAAGTAAGCGAAATCCTGATGTAGAGCCCAACACACGTCCCGACGCAGAGCCCAACACACGTCCCGACGCAGAGCCCAACACACGTCCCGACGCAGAGCCCAACACACGTCCCGACGCAGAGCCCAACACACGTCCCGACGCAGAGCCCAACACACATTCCGATGTAGATCTGAAAGTAAGCGAAATCCTGAGGTAGAGCCCAACACACGTCCCGACGCAGAGAGGAAAGTAAGCTAAATCCTGAGGTAGAGCCCAACACACGTCCCGACGCAGAGCGGAAAGTAAGCTATATCCTGAGGTAGAGCCCAACACACGTCCCGACGCAGAGCGGAAAGTAAGCTAAATCCTGAGGTAGAGCCCAACACACGTTTCGACGCAGAGCGGAAAGTAAGCTAAATCCTGAGGTAGAGCCCAACACACGTCCCGACGCAGAGCTGAAAGTAAGCTAAATCCTGAGGTAGAGCCCAACACACGTACCGACGCAGAGCGGAAAGTAAGCTAAATCCTGATGTAGAGCCCAACACACGTCCCCACGTAGAGCTGAAAGTAAGCTAAATCCTGAGGTAGAGCCCAACGCACGTCCCGACGCAGAGCGCAACACACGTCCCGACGTAGAGCCCCACACACGTCCCGACGTAGAGCCCCACACACGTCCCGACGTAGAGCCCCACACACGTCCCGACGTAGAGCCCCACACACGTCCCGACGTGGAGCCCCACACACGTCCCGACGCGGAACCCCACACACGTCCCGACGCAGAGCCCCACACACGTCCCGACGCAGAGCCCCACACACGTCCCGACGCAGAGCCCCACACACGTCCCGACGCAGAGCCAAACACACGTCCCGACGTAGAGCCCAACACACGTTCCGACGTAGAGCGGAAAGTAAGCTAAATCCTGATGTAGAGCCCAACACACGTCCCGACGCAGAGCCCAACACACGTCCCGACGTAGAGCCCAACGCACGTCCCGACGTAGAGCCCAACGCACGTCCCGACGTAGAGCCCAACGCAGGTCCCGACGTAGAGCCCAACGCAGGTCCCGACGTAGAGCCCAACGCAGGTCCCGACGTAGAGCCCAACGCACGTCCCGACGTAGAGCTGAAAGTAAGCTAAATCCTGATGTAGAGCCCAACACACGTTCCGATGTAGAGCGGAAAGTAAGCTAAATCCTGATGTAGAGCCCAACACACGTCCCGACGCAGAGCCCAACACACGTCCCGACGTAGAGCCCAACACACGTCCCGACGTAGAGCCCAACGCACGTCCCGACGTAGAGCCCAACGCACGTCCCGACGTAGAGCCCAACGCACGTCCCGACGTAGAGCCCAACGCACGTCCCGACGTAGAGCCCAACGCACGTCCCGACGTAGAGCCCAACGCACGTCCCGACGTAGAGCCCAACGCACGTCCCGACGTAGAGCCCAACGCACGTCCCGACGTAGAGCCCAACGCACGTCCCGACGTAGAGCCCAACACACGTCCCGACGTAGACCTGAAAGTAAGCTAAATCCCGAGGTAGAGCCCAACACACGTCCCGACGCAGAGCCCAACACACGTCCCGACGCAGAGCCCAACACACGTCCCGACGCAGAGCCCAACACACGTCCCGACGCAGAGCCCAACACACGTCCCGACGCAGAGCCCAACACACGTCCCGACGCAGAGCCCAACACACATTCCGATGTAGAGCTGAAAGTAAGCAAAATCCTGATGTAGAGCCCAACACACGTCCCGACGCAGAGCCCAACACACGTCCCGACGCAGAGCCCAACACACATTCCGATGTAGAGCTGAAAGTAAGCGAAATCCTGATGTAGAGCCCAACACACGTCCGACGCACAGCCCAACACACGTCCCGACGTAAAGCTGAAAGTAAGCTAAATGCTGAGGTAGAGCCCAACACACGTCCCGACGCAGAGCGGAAAGTAAGCTAAATCCTGAGGTAGAGCCCAACACACGTCCCGACGCAGAGCGGAAAGTAAGCTAATTCCTGAGGTAAGGCCCAACACACGTCCCGACGCAGAGCGGAAAGTAAGCTAAATCCTGAGGTAGAGCCCAACACACGTCCCGACGCAGAGCGGAAAGTAAGCTAAATCCTGATGTAGAGCCCAACACACGTCCCCACGTAGAGCTGAAAGTAAGCTAAATCCTGAGGTAGAGCCCAACACACGTCCCGACGTAGAGCCCAACACACGTCCCGACGTAGAGCCCAACACACGTCCCGACGTAGAGCACAACACACGTCCCGACGTAGAGCCCAACACACGTCCCGACGTAGAGCTGAAAGTAAGCTAAATCCTGAGGTAGAGCCCAACACACGTCCCCACGTAGAGCTGAAAGTAAGCTAAATCCTGAGGTAGAGCCCAACACACGTCCCCACGTAGAGCTGAAAGTAAGCTAAATCCTGAGGTAGAGCCCAACACACGTCCCGATGTAGAGCCCAACACACGTCCCGACGCAGAGCCAAACACACGTCCCGAGGCAGAGCCAAACACACGTCCCGACGCAGAGCCAAACACACGTCCCGACGCAGAGCCAAACACACGTCCCGAGGCAGAGCCAAACACACGTCCCGACGTAGAGCCCAACACACGTCCCGACGTAGAGCTGAAAGTAAGCTAAATCCTGATGTAGAGCCCAACACACGTCCCGACGCAGAGCCCAACACACGTCCCGACGCAGAGCCCAACACACGTCCCGACGCAGAGCGGAAAGTAAGCTAAATCCTGAGGTAGAGCCCAACACACGTCCTGATGTAGAGCCCAACACACGTCCCGACGTAGACCTGAAAGTAAGCTAAATCCTGAGGTAGAGCCCAACGCACTTCCCGACGCAGAGCGCAACACACGTCCCGACGGAGAGCCCCACACACGTCCCGACGTAGAGCCCAACACACGTCCCGACGCAGAGCGGAAAGTAAGCTAAATCCTGAGGTAGAGCCCAACACACGTCCCGACGCAGAGCCCAACACACGTCCCGACGCAGAGCCAAACACACGTCCCGACGCAGAGCCAAACACACGTCCCGACGCAGAGCCAAACACACGTCCCGACGTAGAGCCAAACACACGTCCCGACGCAGAGGCAAACACACGTCCCGACGCAGATCCAAACACACGTCCCGACGTAGAGCCCAACACACCTCCCGACGTAGAGCTGAAAGTAAGCTAAATCCTGATGTAGAGCCCAACACACGTCCCGACGCACAGCCCAACACACGTCCCGACGTAGAGCGGAAAGTAAGCTAAATCCTGAGGTAGAGCCCAACACACGTCCCGACGCAGAGCGGAAAGTAAGCTAAATCCTGAGGTAGAGCCCAACACGCGTCCCGACGCAGAGCGGAAAGTAAGCTAAATCCTGAGGTAGAGCCCAACACACGTCCCGACCTAGAGCCCAACACACGTCCCGACGCAGAGCCCAACACACGTCCCGACGCAGAGCCCAACACACGTCCCGACGCAGAGCCCAACACACGTCCCGACGCAGAGCCCAACACACGTCCCGACGCAGAGCCCAACACACGTCCCGACGCAGAGCCCAACACACGTCCCGACGCAGAGCCCAACACATCTCCCGACGTAGAGCTGAAAGTAAGCTAAATCCTGATTTAGAGCCCAACACACGTCCCGACGTATAGCCCAACACACGTCCCGACGTAGAGCTGAATGTAAGCTAAATCCCGACGTAGAGCCCAACACACGTCCCGACGGAGAGCCCAACACATGTCCCGACGTACACCCCAACACACGTCCCGACGTACAGCCCAACACACGTCCCTACGTACAGCCCAACACACGTCCCGACGTACAGCCCAACACACGTCCCGACGTACAGCCCAACACACGTCCCGACGTACAGCCCAACACACGTCCCGATGTAGAGCTGAAAGTAAGCTAAATCCTGAGGTAGAGCCCAACACACGTCCCGACGCAGAGCGGAAAGTAAGCTAAATCCTGAGGTAGAGCCCAACACACGTCCCGACGCAGAGCCCAACACACGTCCCGACGCAGAGCCAAACACACGTCCCGACGCAGAGCCAAACACACGTCCCGACGCAGAGCCAAACACACGTCCCGACGCAGAGGCAAACACACGTCCCGACGCAGAGCCAAACACACGTCCCGACGTAGAGCCCAACACACCTCCCGACGTAGAGCTGAAAGTAAGCTAAATCCTGATGTAGAGCCCAACACACGTCCCGACGCAGAGCCCAACACACGTCCCGACGCAGAGCCCAACACACGTCCCGACGCAGAGCCCAACACACGTCCCGACGTAGAACCCAACACACGTCCCGACGTAGAGCCCAACACACGTCCCGACGCAGAGCGGAAAGTAAGCTAAATCCTGAGGTAGAGCCCAACACACGTCCCGACGCAGAGCCCAACACACGTCCCGACGCAGAGCCCAACACACGTCCCGACGCAGAGCCCAACACACGTCCCGACGTAGAGCCCAACACACGTCCCGACGTAGACCCCAACACGCGTCCCGACGCAGAGCGGAAAGTAAGCTAAATCCTGAGGTAGAGCCCAATACACGTCCCGACGCAGAGCGGAAAGTAAGCTAAATCCTGAGGTAGAGCCCAACACACGTCCCGACGCAGAGCTGAAAGTAAGCTAAATCCTGAGGTAGAGCCCAACGCACGTCCCGACGTAAAGTCCAACACACGTCCCGATGTAGAGTCCAACACACGTCCCGACGTAGAGTCCAACACACGTCCCGACGTAGAGCTGGAAGTAAGCTAAATCCCGACGTAGAGCCCAACACACGTCCCGACGTAGAGCTGAAAGTAAGCTAAATCCTGAGGTAGAGCCCCACACACGTCCCGACGTGGAGCCCCACACACGTCCCGACGTGGAGCCCCACACACGTCCCGACGTGGAGCCCCACACACGTCCCGACGTGGAGCCCCACACACGTCCCGACGTGGAGCCCCACACACGTCCCGACGGGGAGCCCAACTCACGACCCGACGTGGAGCCCAACTCACGTCCCGACGTGGAGCCCAACACACGTCCCGACGTAGAGCCCAACACACGTCCCGACGTAGAGCTGAAAGTAAGCTAAATCCTGATGTAGAGCCCAACACACGTCCCGACGCAGAGCCCAACACACGTCCCGACGTAGAGCCCAACACACGTCCCGACGCAGAGCTGAAAGTAAGGTAAATCCTGAGGTAGAGCCCAACACACGTCCCGACGTAGAGCCCAACACACGTCCCGACGTAGAGCCCAACACACGTCCCGACGTAGACCTGAAAGTAAGCTAAATCCTGAGGTAGAGCCCAACGCACGACCCGACGTAGAGCGGAAAGGAAGCTAAATCCTGAGGTAGAGTCCAACACACGTCCCGACGTAGAGCTGGAAGTAAGCTAAATCCCGACGTAGAGCCCAACACACGTCCCGACGTAGAGCCCAACACACGTCCCGACGTAGAGCCCAACACACGTCCCGACGTAGAGCCCAACACACGTCCCGACGTAGAGCCCAACACACGTCCCGACGTAGAGCCCAACACACGTCCCGACGTAGAGCGGAACGTAAGCTAAATCCTGAGGTAGAGCCCAACACACGTCCCGACGCAGAGCGGAAAGTAAGCTAAACCCTGAGGTAGAGCCCAACACACGTCCCGACGCAGAGCGGAAAGTAAGCTAAATCCTGAGGTAGAGCCCAACACACGTCCCGACGCAGAGCTGAAAGTAAGCTAAATCCTGAGGTAGAGCCCAACACACGTCCCGACGCAGAGCGGAAAGTAAGCTAAATCCTGAGGTAGAGCCCAACACACGTCCCCACGTAGAGCGGAAAGTAAGCTAAATTCTGAGGTAGAGCCCAACACACGTCCCGACGTAGAGCCCAACACACGTCCCGACGTAGAGCCCAACACACGTACCGACGTAGAGCCCAACACACGTCCCGACGTAGAGCCCAACACACGTCCCGACGTAGAGCCCAACACACGTCCCGACGTAGAGCCCAACACACGTCCCGACGTAGAGCCCAACACACGTCCCGACGTAGAGCCCAACACACGCCCCGACGTAGAGCTGAAAGTAAGCTAAATCCTGAGGTAGAGCCCAACACACGTCCCCACGTAGAGCTGAAAGTAAGCTAAATCCTGAGGTAGAGCCCAACACACGTCCCCACGTAGAGCTGAAAGTAAGCTAAATCCTGAGGTAGAGCCCAACACACGTCCCGATGTAGAGCCCAACACACGTCCCGATGCAGAGCCAAACACACGTCCCGAGGCAGAGCCCAACACACGTCCCGAGGCAAAGCCCAACACACGTCCCGAGGCAGAGCCAAACACACGTCCCGACGTAGAGCCCAACACACGTCCCGACGTAGAGCCCAACACACGTCCCGACGTAGAGCCCAACACACGTCCCGACGTAGAGCCCAACACACGTTCCGACGTAAAGCTGAAAGTAAGCTAAATCCTGATGTAGAGCCCAACACACGTCCCGACGCAGAGCCCAACACACGTCCCGACGTAGAGCCCAACACACGTCCCGACGCAGAGCGGAAAGTAAGCTAAATCCTGAGGTAGAGCCCAACACACGTCCCGATGTAGAGCCCAACACACGTCGCGACGTAGACCTGAAAGTAAGCTAAATCCTGAGGTAGAGCCCAACGCACGTCCCGACGCAGAGCGCAACACACGTCCCGACGTAGAGCCCCACACACGTCCCGACGTAGAGCCCCACACACGTCCCGACGTACAGCCCCACACACGTCCCGACGTAGAGCCCCACACACGTCCCGACGTAGAGCCCCACACACGTCCCGACGTAGAGCCCCACACACGTCCCGACGTAGAGCCCCACACACGTCCCGACGTAGAGCCCCAGACACGTCCCGACGTAGACCCCGACACACGTCCCGACGCAGAGCCCCACACACGTCCCGACGTAGAGCCCGACACACGTCCCGACGCAGAGCCCAACACACGTCCCGACGCAGAGCCCAACACACGTCCCGACGTAGAGCCCAACACACGTCCCGACGCAGAGCCAAACACACGTCCCGACGTAGAGCCCAACACACGTTCCGATGTAGAGCTGAAAGTAAGCTAAATCATGATGTAGAGCCCAACACACGTCCCGACGCAGAGCCCAACACACGTCCCGACGTTGAGCCCAACACACGTCCCGACGTAGAGCCCAACACACGTCCCGACGCAGAGCGGAAAGTAGGCTAAATCCTGAGGTAGAGCCCAACACACGTCCCGACGCAGAGCGGAAAGTAAGCTAAATCCAGAGGTAGAGCCCAACACACGTCCCCACGTAGAGCTGAAAGTAAGCTAAATCCTGAGGTAGAGCCAAAAACACGTCCCGACGTAGACCTGAAAGTAAGCTAAATCCTGACGTAGAGCCCAACACACGTCCCGACGTAGAGCCCAACACACGTCCCGACGTAGAGCCCAACACACGTCCCGACGTAGAGCCCAACACACGTCCCGACGTAGAGCCCAACACGCGTCCCGACGTAGAGCCCAACACGCGTCTCGACGTAGAGCCCAACACGCGTCCCGACGTAGAGCCCAACACGCGTCCCGACGTAGAGCCGGAACTAAGCTAAATCCCGACGTAGAGCCTGAAGTAAGCTAAATCCCGACGTAGAGCCGGAAGTAAGCTAAATCCCGACGTAGAGCCGGAAGTAAGCTAAATCCCGACGTAGAGCCGGAAGTAAGCTAAATCCCGACGTAGAGCCCGACACACGTCCCGACGCAGAGCCCGACACACGTCCCGACGCAGAGCCCGACACACGTCCCGACGCAGAGCCCGACACACGTCCCGACGCAGAGCCCGACACACGTCCCGACGCAGAGCCCGACACACGTCCCGACGCAGAGCCCGACACACGTCCCGACGCAGAGCCCGACACAAGTCCCGACGTAGAGCCCGACACACGTTCCGATGTAGAGCTTAAAGTAAGCTAAATCATGATGTAGAGCCCAACACACGTCCCGACGCAGAGCCCAACACACGTCCCGACGTAGAGCCCAACACACGTCCCGACGTAGAGCCCAACACACGTCCCGACGCAGAGCGGAAAGTAGGCTAAATCCTGAGGTAGAGCCCAACACACGTCCCGACGCAGAGCGGAAAGTAAGCTAAATCCAGAGGTAGAGCCCAACACACGTCCCCACGTAGAGCTGAAAGTAAGCTAAATCCTGAGGTAGAGCCCAACACACGTCCCGACGTAGACCTGAAAGTAAGCTAAATCCTGACGTAGAGCCCAACACACGTCCCGACGTAGAGCCCAACACACGTCCCGACGTAGAGCCCAACACACGTCCCGACGTAGAGCCCAACACACGTCCCGACGTAGAGCCCAACACACGTCCCGACGTAGAGCCCAACACACGTCCCGACGTAGAGCCCAACACACGTCCCGACGTAGAGCCGGAAGTAAGCTAAATCCCAACGTAGAGCCGGAAGTAAGCTAAATCCCGACGTAGAGCCGGAAGTAAGCTAAATCCCGACGTAGAGCCGGAAGTAAGCTAAATCCCGACGTAGAGCCGGAAGTAAGCTAAATCCCGACGTAGAGCCGGAAGTAAGCTAAATCCCGACGTAGAGCCGGAAGTAAGCTAAATCCCGACGTAGAGCCCAACACACGTCCCGACGTAGAGCCCAACACACGTCCCGACGTAGAGCCCAACACACGTCCCGACGCAGAGCTGAAAGTAAGGTAAATCCTGAGGTAGAGCCCAACACACGTCCCGACGTAGAGCCCAACACACGTCCCGACGTAGAGCCCAACACACGTCCCGACGTAGAGCCCAACAGACGTCCCGACGTAGAGCCCAACACACGTCCCGACGTAGAGCCCAACACACGTCCCGACGTAGACCTGAAAGTAAGCTAAATCCTGAGGTAGAGCCCAACGCACGACCCGACGTAGAGCGGAAAGGAAGCTAAATCCTGAGGTAGAGTCCAACACACGTCCCGACGTAGAGCTGGAAGTAAGCTAAATCCCGACGTAGAGCCCAACACACGTCCCGACGTAGAGCCCAACACACGTCCCGACGTAGAGCCCAACACACGTCCCGACGTAGAGCCCAACACACGTCCCGACGTAGAGCCCAACACACGTCCCGACGTAGAGCGGAAAGTAAGCTAAACCCTGAGGTAGAGCCCAACACACGTCCCGACGCAGAGCGGAAAGTAAGCTAAACCCTGAGGTAGAGCCCAACACACGTCCCGACGCAGAGCGGAAAGTAAGCTAAATCCTGAGGTAGAGCCCAACACACGTCCCGACGCAGAGCTGAAAGTAAGCTAAATCCTGAGGTAGAGCCCAACACACGTCCCGACGCAGAGCGGAAAGTAAGCTAAATCCTGAGGTAGAGCCCAACACACGTCCCGACGTAGAGCCCAACACACGTCCCGACGTAGAGCCCAACACACGTCCCGACGTAGAGCCCAACACACGTCCCGACGTAGAGCCCAACACACGTCCCGACGTAGAGCCCAACACACGTCCCGACGTAGAGCCCAACACACGTCCCCACGTAGAGCTGAAAGTAAGCTATTCCTGAGGTAGAGCCCAACACACGTCCCAACGTAGAGCTGAAAGTAAGCTAAATCCTGAGGTAGAGCCCAACACACGTCCCGATGTAGAGCCCAACACACGTCCCGACGCAGAGCCAAACACACGTCCCGAGGCAGAGCCCAACACACGTCCCGAGGCAGAGCCCAACACACGTCCCGAGGCAGAGCCAAACACACGTCCCGACGTAGAGCCCAACACATGTCCCGACGTAGAGCCCAACACACGTCCCGACCTAGAGCCCAACACACGTTCCGACGTAGAGCTGAAAGTAAGCTAAATCCTGATGTAGAGCCCAACACACGTCCCGACGCAGAGCCCAACACACGTCCCGACGTAGAGCCCAACACACGTCCCGACGCAGAGCGGAAAGTAAGCTAAATCCTGAGGTAGAGCCCAAAACACGTCGCGACGCAGAGCGGAAAGTAAGCTAAATCCTGAGGTAGAGCCCAACACACGTCCCGATGTAGAGCCCAACACACGTCGCGACGTAGACCTGAAAGTAAGCTAAATCCTGAGGTAGAGCCCAACGCACGTCCCGACGCAGAGCGCAACACACGTCCCGACGTAGAGCCCCACACACGTCCCGACGTAGAGCCCCACACACGTCCCGACGTAGAGCCCCACACACGTCCCGACGTAGAGCCCCAGACACGTCCCGACGTAGAGCCCGACACACGTCCCGACGCAGAGCCCCACACACGTCCCGACGTAGAGCCCGACACACGTCCCGACGCAGAGCCCAACACACGTCCCGACGCAGAGCCAGACACACGTCCCGACGTAGAGCCCAACACACGTTCCGATGTAGAGCTGAAAGTAAGCTAAATCATGATGTAGAGCCCAACACACGTCCCGACGCAGAGCCCAACACACGTCCCGACGTTGAGCCCAACACACGTCCCGACGTAGAGCCCAACACACGTCCCGACGCAGAGCGGAAAGTAGGCTAAATCCTGAGGTAGAGCCCAACACACGTCCCGACGCAGAGCGGAAAGTAAGCTAAATCCAGAGGTAGAGCCCAACACACGTCCCCACGTAGAGCGGAAAGTAAGCTAAATCCTGAGGTAGAGCCCAAAACACGTCCCGACGTAGACCTGAAAGTAAGCTAAATCCTGACGTAGAGCCCAACACACGTCCCGACGTAGAGCCCAACACACGTCCCGACGTAGAGCCCAACACGCGTCCCGACGTAGAGCCCAACATGCGTCCCGACGTAGAGCCCAACACACGTCCCGACGTAGAGCCGGAAGTAAGCTAAATCCCGACGTAGAGCCGGAAGTAAGCTAAATCCCGACGTAGAGCCGGAAGTAAGCTAAATCCCGACGTAGAGCCGGAAGTAAGCTAAATCCCGACGTAGAGCCGGAAGTAAGCTAAATCCCGACGTAGAGCCGGAAGTAAGCTAAATCCCGACGTAGAGCCGGAAGTAAGCTAAATCCCGACGTAGAGCCGGAAGTAAGCTAAATCCCGACGCAGAGCCCAACACACGTCCCGACGCAGAGCCCGACACACGTCCCGACGCAGAGCCCGACACACGTCCCGACGCAGAGCCCGACACACGTCCCGACGCAGAGCCCGACACACGTCCCGACGCAGAGCCCGACACACGTCCCGACGCAGAGCCCGACACACGTCCCGACGTAGAGCCCAACACACGTTCCGATGTAGAGCTGAAAGTAAGCTAAATCATGATGTAGAGCCCAACACACGTCCCGACGCAGAGCCCAACACACGTCCCGACGTAGAGCCCAACACACGTCCCGACGTAGAGCCCAACACACGTCCCGACGCAGAGCGGAAAGTAGGCTAAATCCTGAGGTAGAGCCCAACACACGTCCCGACGCAGAGCGGAAAGTAAGCTAAATCCAGAGGTAGAGCCCAACACACGTCCCCACGTAGAGCTGAAAGTAAGCTAAATCCTGAGGTAGAGCCCAACACACGTCCCGACGTAGACCTGAAAGTAAGCTAAATCCTGACGTAGAGCCCAACACACGTCCCGACGTAGAGCCCAACACACGTCCCGACGTAGAGCCCAACACACGTCCCGACGTAGAGCCCAACACACGTCCCGACGTAGAGCCGGAAGTAAGCTAAATCCCGACGTAGAGCCGGAAGTAAGCTAAATCCCGACGTAGAGCCGGAAGTAAGCTAAATCCCGACGTAGAGCCGGAAGTAAGCTAAATCCCGACGTAGAGCCGGAAGTAAGCTAAATCCCGACGTAGAGCCGGAAGTAAGCTAAATCCCGACGTAGAGCCCAACACACGTCCCGACGTAGAGCCCAACACACGTCCCGACGTAGAGCCCAACACACGTCCCGACGTAGAGCCCAACACACGTCGCGACGTAGAGCCCAACACACGTCCCGCCGTAGAGCCCAACACACGTCCCGACGTAGAGCCCAACACACGTCCCGACGTAGAGCTGAAAGTAAGCTAAATCCTGAGGTAGAGCCCAACACACGTCCCGACGCAGAGCGGAAAGTAAGCTAAATACTGAGGTAGAGCCCAACACACGTCCCGATGTAGAGCCCAACACACGTCCCGACGTAGACCTGAAAGTAAGCTAAATCCTGAGGTAGAGCCCAACGCACGTCCCGACGCAGAGCGCAACTCATGTCCCGACGTAGAGCCCCACGCACGTCCCGACGTAGAGCCCCACGCACGTCCCGACGCAGAGCCCCACACACGTCCCGAGGCAGAGCCCCACACACGTCCCGAGGCAGAGCCCCACACACGTCCCGACGCAGAGCCCCACACACGTCCCGACGCAGAGCCCCACGCACGTCCCGACGTAGAGCCCCACGCACGTCCCGACGTAGAGCCCCACGCACGTTCCGATGTAGAGCTGAAAGTAAGCTAAATCATGATGTAGAGCCCAACACACGTCCCGACGTAGAGCCCAACACACGTCCCGACGTAGAGCCCAACACACGTCCCGACCTAGAGCCCAACACACGTCCCGACCTAGAGCCCAACACACGTCCCGACCTAGAGCCCAACACACGTCCCGACCTAGAGCCCAACACACGTCCCGACCTAGAGCCCAACACACGTCCCGACCTAGAGCCCAACACACGTCCCGACCTAGAGCCCAACACACGTCCCGACCTAGAGCCCAACACACGTCCCGACCTAGAGCCCAACACACGTCCCGACCTAGAGCCCAACACACGTCCCGACCTAGAGCCCAACACACGTCCCGACGTAGAGCCCAACACACGTCCCGACGTAGAGCTGAAAGTAAGCTAAATCCTGACGTAGAGCCCAACACACGTCCCGACGCAGAGCGGAAAGTAAGCTAAATCCTGAGGTAGAGCCCAAAACACGTCCCGACGCAGAGCGGAAAGTAAGCTAAATCCTGAGGTAGAGCCCAACACACGTCCCGATGTAGAGCCCAACACACGTCCCGACGTAGACCTGAAAGTAAGCTAAATCCTGAGGTAGAGCCCAACACACGTCCCGACGCAGAGCGCAACACATGTCCCGACGTAGAGCCCCACACACGTCCCAGCGTAGAGCCCCACACACGTCCCGACGTAGAGCCCCACACATGTCCCGACGTAGAGCCCCACACACGTCCCGACGTAGAGCCCCACACACGTCCCAACGTAGAGCCCCACACACGTCCCAACGTAGAGCCCCACACACGTCCCGACGCAGAGCCCCACACACTTCCCGACGCAGAGCCCCACACACGTCCCAACGTAGAGCCCCACACACGTCCCAACGTAGAGCCCCACACACGTCCCGACGCAGAGCCCAACACACGTCCCGACGCAGAGCCCAACACACGTCCCGACGCAGAGCCCAACACACGTCCCGAGGCAGAGCCCAACACACGTCCCGACGTAGAGCTGAAAGTAAGCTAAATCCTGATTTAGAGCCCAACACACGTCCCGACGTAGAGCCCAACACACGACCCGACGTAGAGCTGAATGTAAGCTAAATCCCGACGTAGAGCCCAACACACGTCCCGACGGAGAGCCCAACACACGTCCCGACGTACAGCCCAACACACGTCCCTACGTACAGCCCAACACACGTCCCGACGTACAGCCCAACACACGTCCCGACGTACAGCCCAACACACGTCCCGACGTACAGCCCAACACACGTCCCAATGTAGAGCTGAAAGTAAGCTAAATCCTGAGGTAGAGCCCAACACACGTCCCGACGCAGACCGGAAAGTAAGCTAAATCCTGAGGTAGAGCCCAACACACGTCCCGACGTAGAGCCCAACACACGTCCCGACGCAGAGCCAAACACACGTCCCGACGCAGAGCCAAACACACGTCCCGACGCAGAGCCAAACACACGTCCCGACGCAGAGCCAAACACACGTCCCGACGTAGAGCCAAACACACGTCCCGACGCAGAGCCAAACACACGTCCCGACGTAGAGCCCAACACACCTCCCGACGTAGAGCTGAAAGTAAGCTAAACCCTGATGTAGAGCCCAACACAGGTCCCGACGCAGAGCCCAACACACGTCCCGACGTAGAGCCCAACACACGTCCCGACGCAGAGCGGAAAGTAAGCTAAGTCCTGAGGTAGAGCCCAACACACGTCCCGACGCAGAGCCCAACGCACGTCCCGACGTAAAGTCCAACACACGTCCCGACGTAGAGTCCAACACACGTCCCGACGTAGAGCTGGAAGTAAGCTAAATCCCGACGTAGAGCCCAACACACGTCCCGACGTAGAGCTGAAAGTAAGCTAAATCCTGAGGTAGAGCCCCACACACGTCCCGACGTGGAGCCCCAAACACGTCCCGACGTGGAGCCCCACACACGTCCCGACGTGGAGCCCCACACACGTCCCGACGTGGAGCCCCACACACGTCCCGACGTGGAGCCCCACACACGTCCCGACGTGGAGCCCCACACACGTCCCGACGTGGAGCCCCACACACGTCCCGACGTGGAGCCCCACACACGTCCCGACGTGGAGCCCCACACACGACCCGACGTAGAGCCCGACACACGTCCCGACGCAGAGCCCAACACACGTCCCGACGCAGAGCCCAACACACGTCCCGACGTAGAGCCCAACACACGTCCCGACGCAGAGCTGAAAGTAAGGTAAATCCTGAGGTAGAGCCCAACACACGTCCCGACGTAGAGCCCAACACACGTCCCGACGTAGAGCCCAACACACGTCCCGACGTAGAGCCCAACACACGTCCCGACGTAGAGCCCAACACACGTCCCGACGTAGAGCCCAACACACGTCCCGACGTAGAGCCCAACACACGTCCCGACGTAGACCTGAAAGTAAGCTAAATCCTGAGGTAGAGCCCAACGCACGACCCGACGTAGAGCAGAAAGGAAGCTAAATCCTGAGGTAGAGTCCAACACACGTCCCGACGTAGAGTCCAACACACGTCCCGACGTAGAGTCCAACACACGTCCCGACGTAGAGTCCAACACACGTCCCGACGTAGAGCTGGAAGTAAGCTAAATCCCGACGTAGAGTCCAACACACGTCCCGACGTAGAGCTGGAAGTAAGCTAAATCCCAACGTAGAGCCCAACACACGTCCCGACGTAGAGCCCAACACACGTCCCGACGTAGAGCCCAACACACGTCCCGACGTAGAGCCCAACACACGTCCCGACGCAGAGCGGAAAGTAAGCTAAATCCTGAGGTAGAGCCCAACACACGTCCCGACGCAGAGCGGAAAGTAAGCTAAACCCTGAGGTAGAGCCCAACACACGTCCCGACGCAGAGCGGAAAGTAAGCTAAATCCTGAGGTAGAGCCCAACACACGTCCCGACGCAGTGCTGAACGTAAGCTAAATCCTGAGGTAGAGCCCAACACACGTCCCGACGCAGAGCGGAAAGTAAGCTAAATCCTGAGGTAGAGCCCAACACACGTCCCCACGTAGAGCTGAAAGTAAGCTAAATCCTGAGGTAGAGCCCAACACACGTCCCGACGTAGAGCCCAACACACGTCCCGACGTAGAGCCCAACACACGTCCCGACGTAGAGTCCAACACACGCCCCGACGTAGAGCTGAAAGTAAGCTAAATCCTGAGGTAGAGCCCAACACACGTCCCCACGTAGAGCTGAATGTAAGCTAAATCCTGAGGTAGAGCCCAACACACGTCCCGAGGTAGAGCCCAACACACGTCCCGACGCAGAGCCCAACACACGTCCCGACGCAGAGCCCAACACACGTCCCGACGCAGAGCCCAACACACGTCCCGACGCAGAGCCCAACACACGTCCCGAGGCAGAGCCCAACACACGTCCCGAGGCAGAGCCCAACACACGTCCCGAGGCAGAGCCCAACACACGTCCCGACGTACAGCTGAAAGTAAGCTAAATCCTGAGGTAGAGCCCAACGCACGTCCCCACGTAGAGCTGAAAGTAAGCTAAATCCTGAGGTAGAGCCCAACGCACGTCCCGACGTAAAGTCCAACACACGTCCCGACGTAGAGTCCAACACACGTCCCGACGTAGAGCTGGAAGTAAGCTAAATCCCGACGTAGAGCCCAACACACGTCCCGACGTGGAGCCCCACACACGTCCCGACGTGGAGCCCCACACACGTCCCGACGTGGAGCCCCACACACGTCCCGACGTGGAGCCCCACACACGTCCCGACGTGGAGCCCCACACACGTCCCGACGTGGAGCCCAACGCACGACCCGACGTAGAGCCCAACGCACGTCCCGACGTAGAGCCCAACGCACGTCCCGACGTAGAGCTGAAAGTAAGCTAAATCTTGATGTAGAGCCCAACACACGTCCCGACGCAGAGCCCAACACACGTCCCGACGCAGAGCCCAACACACGTCCCGACGTAGAGCCCAACACACGTCCCGACGTAGAGCCCAACACACGTCCCGACGCAGAGCTGAAAGTAAGGTAAATCCTGAGGTAGAGCCCAACACACGTCCCGACGTAGAGCCCAACACACGTCCCGACGCAGAGCGGAAAGTAAGCTAAATCCTGAGGTAGAGCCCAAAACACGTCCCGACGCAGAGCGGAAAGTAAGCTAAATCCTGAGGTAGAGCCCAACACACGTCCCGATGTAGAGCCCAACACACGTCGCGACGTAGACCTGAAAGTAAGCTAAATCCTGAGGTAGAGCCCAACGCACGTCCCGACGTAGAGCCCCACACACGTCCCGACGTAGAGCCCCACACACGTCCCGACGTAGAGCCCCACACACGTCCCGACGTAGAGCCCCACACACGTCCCGACGTAGAGCCCCACACACGTCCCGACGTAGAGCCCCACACACGTCCCGACGTAGAGCCCCACACACGTCCCGACGTAGAGCCCCACACACGTCCCGACGTAGAGCCCCACACACGTCCCGACGTAGAGCCCGACACACGTCCCGACGTAGAGCCCCACACACGTCCCGACGTAGAGCCCGACACACGTCCCGACGCAGAGCCCCACACACGTCCCGACGCAGAGCGGAAAGTAAGCTAAACCCTGAGGTAGAGCCCAACACACGTCCCGACGCAGAGCGGAAAGTAAGCTAAACCCTGAGGTAGAGCCCAACACACGTCCCGACGCAGAGCGGAAAGTAAGCTAAACCCTGAGGTAGAGCCCAACACACGTCCCGACGCAGAGCTGAAAGTAAGCTAAATCCTGAGGTAGAGCCCAACACACGTCCCGACGCAGAGCGGAAAGTAAGCTAAATCCTGAGGTAGAGCCCAACACACGTCCCGACGTAGAGCCCAACACACGTCCCGACGTAGAGCCCAACACACGTCCCGACGTAGAGCCCAACACACGTCCCGACGTAGAGCCCAACACACGTCCCGACGTAGAGCCCAACACACGTCCCGACGTAGAGTCCAACACACGCCCCGACGTACAGCTGAAAGTAAGCTAAATCCTGAGGTAGAGCCCAACACACGTCCCCACGTAGAGCTGAAAGTAAGCTAAATCCTGAGGTAGAGCCCAACACACGTCCCGATGTAGAGCCCAACACACGTCCCGACGCAGAGCCAAACACACGTCCCGAGGCAGAGCCCAACACACGTCCCGAGGCAGAGCCCAACACACGTCCCGAGGCAGAGCCCAACACACGTCCCGACGTAGAGCCCAACACACGTCCCGACGTAGAGCTGAAAGTAAGCTAAATCCTGAGGTAGAGCCCAAAACACGTCCCGACGCAGAGCGGAAAGTAAGCTAAATCCTGAGGTAGAGCCCAACACACGTCCCGATGTAGAGCCCAACACACGTCGCGACGTAGACCTGAAAGTAAGCTAAATCCTGAGGTAGAGCCCAACGCACGTCCCGACGCAGAGCGCAACACACGTCCCGACGTAGAGCCCCACACACGTCCCGACGTAGAGCCCCACACACGTCCCGACGTAGAGCCCCACACACGTCCCGACGTAGAGCCCCACACACGTCCCGACGTAGAGCCCCACACACGTCCCGACGTAGAGCCCCACACACGTCCCGACGTAGAGCCCCACACACGTCCCGACGTAGAGCCCGACACACGTCCCGACGCAGAGCCCGACACACGTCCCGACGCAGAGCCCCACACACGTCCCGACGCAGAGCCCGACACACGTCCCGACGTAGAGCCCAACACACGTCCCGACGCAGAGCGTAAAGTAGGCTAAATCCTGAGGTAGAGCCCAACACACGTCCCGACGCAGAGCGGAAAGTAAGCTAAATCCAGAGGTAGAGCCCAACACACGTCCCCACGTAGAGCTGAAAGTAAGCTAAATCCTGAGGTAGAGCCCAACACACGTCCCGACGTAGACCTGAAAGTAAGCTAAATCCTGATGTAGAGCCCAACACACGTCCCGACGTAGAGCCCAACACACGTCCCGACGTAGAGCCCAACACACGTCCCGACGTAGAGCCCAACACACGTCCCGACGTAGAGCCCAACACACGTCCCGACGTAGAGCCCAACACACGTCCCGACGTAGAGCCGGAAGTAAGCTAAATCCCGACGTAGAGCCCGAAGTAAGCTAAATCCCGACGTAGAGCCGGAAGTAAGCTAAATCCCGACGTAGAGCCGGAAGTAAGCTAAATCCCGACGTAGAGCCGGAAGTAAGCTAAATCCCGACGTAGAGCCCAACACACGTCCCGACGTAGAGCCCCACGCACGTCCCGACGCAGAGCCCCACGCACGTCCCGACGCAGAGCCCCACGCACGTCCCGACGCAGAGCCCCACGCACGTCCCGACGCAGAGCCCCACGCACGTCCCGACGCAGAGCCCCACGCACGTCCCGACGCAGAGCCCCACGCACGTCCCGACGCAGAGCCCCACGCACGTCCCGACGCAGAGCCCCACGCACGTCCCGACGCAGAGCCCCACGCACGTCCCGACGCAGAGCCCCACGCACGTCCCGACGCAGAGCCCCACGCACGTCCCGACGCAGAGCCCCACGCACGTCCCGACGCAGAGCCCCACGCACGTCCCGACGTAGAGCCCCACACACGTCCCGACGTAGAGCCCCACACACGTCCCGACGTAGAGCCCCACGCACGTTCCGATGTAGAGCTGAAAGTAAGCTAAATCATGATGTAGAGCCCAACACACGTCCCGACGTAGAGCCCAACACACGTCCCGACGTAGAGCCCAACACACGTCCCGACGTAGAGCCCAACACACGTCCCGACGTAGAGCCCAACACACGTCCCGACGTAGAGCCCAACACACGTCCCGACCTAGAGCCCAACACACGTCCCGACCTAGAGCCCAACACACGTCCCGACCTAGAGCCCAACACACGTCCCGACCTAGAGCCCAACACACGTCCCGACCTAGAGCCCAACACACGTCCCGACGTAGAGCTGAAAGTAAGCTAAATCCTGAGGTAGAGCCCAACACACGTCCCGACGCAGAGCGGAAAGTAAGCTAAATCCTGAGGTAGAGCCAAAAACACGTCCCGACGCAGAGCGGAATTAAGCTAAATCCTGAGGTAGAGCCCAACACACGTCCCGATGTAGAGCCCAACACACGTCCCGACATAGACCTGAAAGTAAGCTAAATCCTGAGGTAGAGCCCAACGCACATCCCGACGTAGAGCCCCACACACGTCCCAGCGTAGAGCCCCACACACGTCCCGACGTAGAGCCCCACACACGTCCCGACGTAGAGCCCCACACACGTCCCGACGTAGAGCCCCACACACGTCCCGACGTAGAGCCCCACACACGTCCCGACGTAGAGCCCCACACACGTCCCGACATAGAGCCCCACACACGTCCCGACATAGAGCCCCACACACGTCCCGACATAGAGCCCACCACACGTCCCGACGTAGAGCTGAAAGTAAGCTAAATCCTGAGGTAGAGCCCAACACACGTCCCGACGCAGAGCGGAAAGTAAGCTAAATCCTGAGGTAGAGCCCAACACACGTCCCGATGTAGAGCCCAACACACGTCCCGACGTAGACCTGAAAGTAAGCTAAATCCTGAGGTAGAGCCCAACGCACGTCCCGACGCAGAGCGCAACTCATGTCCCGACGTAGAGCCCCACGCACGTCCCGACGTAGAGCCCCACGCACGTCCCGACGCAGAGCCCCACGCACGTCCCGACGCAGAGCCCCACGCACGTCCCGACGCAGAGCCCCACGCACGTCCCGACGCAGAGCCCCACGCACGTCCCGACGCAGAGCCCCACGCACGTCCCGACGTAGAGCCCCACACACGTCCCGACGTAGAGCCCAACACACGTCCCGACGTAGAGCCCAACACACGTCCCGACGTAGAGCCCAACACACGTCCCGACGTAGAGCCCAACACACGTCCCAACGTAGAGCCCAACACACGTCCCGACCTAGAGCCCAACACACGTCCCGACCTAGAGCCCAACACACGTCCCGACGTAGAGCCCAACACACGTCCCGACGTAGAGCTGAAAGTAAGCTAAATCCTGACGTAGAGCCCAACACACGTCCCGACGCAGAGCGGAAAGTAAGCTAAATCCTGAGGTAGAGCCCAAAACACGTCCCGACGCAGAGCGGAAAGTAAGCTAAATCCTGAGGTAGAGCCCAACACACGTCCCGATGTAGAGCCCAACACACGTCGCGACGTAGACCTGAAAGTAAGCTAAATCCTGAGGTAGAGCCCAACGCACGTCCCGACGCAGAGCGGAAAGTAAGCTAAATCCTGAGGTAGAGCCCAACACACGTCCCGATGTAGAGCCCAACACACGTCCCGACGTAGACCTGAAAGTAAGCTAAATCCTGAGGTAGAGCCCAACGCACGTCCCGACGCAGAGCGCAACTCATGTCCCGACGTAGAGCCCCACGCACGTCCCGACGTAGAGCCCCACGCACGTCCCGACGCAGAGCCCCACGCACGTCCCGACGCAGAGCCCCACGCACGTCCCGACGCAGAGCCCCACGCACGTCCCGACGCAGAGCCCCACGCACGTCCCGACGCAGAGCCCCACGCACGTCCCGACGCAGAGCCCCACGCACGTCCCGACGCAGAGCCCCACGCACGTCCCGACGCAGAGCCCCACGCACGTCCCGACGTAGAGCCCCACGCACGTCCCGACGTAGAGCCCAACACACGTCCCGACGTAGAGCCCAACACACGTCCCGACGTAGAGCCCAACACACGTCCCAACGTAGAGCCCAACACACGTCCCAACGTAGAGCCCAACACACGTCCCGACCTAGAGCCCAACACACGTCCCGACGTAGAGCTGAAAGTAAGCTAAATCCTGACGTAGAGCCCAACACACGTCCCGACGCAGAGCGGAAAGTAAGCTAAATCCTGAGGTAGAGCCCAAAACACGTCCCGACGCAGAGCGGAAAGTAAGCTAAATCCTGAGGTAGAGCCCAACACACGTCCCGATGTAGAGCCCAACACACGTCCCGACGTAGACCTGAAAGTAAGCTAAATCCTGAGGTAGAGCCCAACGCACGTCCCGACGCAGAGCGCAACACACGTCCCGACGTAGAGCCCCACACACGTCCCAGCGTAGAGCCCCACACACGTCCCGACGTAGAGCCCCACACACGTCCCGACGTAGAGCCCCACACACGTCCCGACGTAGAGCCCCACACACGTCCCGACGTAGAGCCCCACACAAGTCCCGACGTAGAGCCCCACACACGTCCCGACGTACAGCCCCACACACGTCCCGACGTAGAGCCCCACACACGTCCCGACGTAGAGCCCCACACACGTCCCGACGTAGAGCCCCACACACGTCCCGACGTAGAGCCCCACACACGTCCCGACGCAGAGCCCCACACACGTCCCGACGTAGAGCCCCACACACGTCCCGACGCAGAGCCCCACACACGTCCCGACGTAGAGCCCAACACACGTTTCGATGTAGAGCTGAAAGTAAGCTAAATCATGATGTAGAGCCCAACACACGTCCCGACGCAGAGCCCAACACACGTCCCGACGTAGAGCCCAACACACGTCCCGACGCAGAGCGGAAAGTAGGCTTAATCCTGAGGTAGAGCCCAACACATGTCCCGACGCAGAGCGGAAAGTAAGCTAAATCCTGAGGTAGAGCCCAACACACGTCCCCACGTAGAGCCCAACACACGTCCCGACCTAGAGCCCAACACACGTCCCGACCTAGAGCCCAACACACGTCCCGACCTAGAGCCCAACACACGTCCCGACCTAGAGCCCAACACACGTCCCGACCTAGAGCCCAACACACGTCCCGACGTAGAGCTGAAAGTAAGCTAAATCCTGAGGTAGAGCCCAACACACGTCCCGACGCAGAGCGGAAAGTAAGCTAAATCCTGAGGTAGAGCCAAAAACACGTCCCGACGCAGAGCGGAATTAAGCTAAATCCTGAGGTAGAGCCAACACACGTCCCGATGTAGAGCCCAACACACGTCCCGACATAGACCTGAAAGTAAGCTAAATCCTGAGGTAGAGCCCAACGCACATCCCGACGTAGAGCCCCACACACGTCCCAGCGTAGAGCCCCACACACGTCCCGACGTAGAGCCCCACACACGTCCCGACGTAGAGCCCCACACACGTCCCGACGTAGAGCCCCACACACGTCCCGACGTAGAGCCCCACACACGTCCCGACGTAGAGCCCCACACACGTCCCGACGTAGAGCCCCACACACGTCCCGACGTAGAGCCCCACACACGTCCCGACGTAGAGCCCCACACACGTCCCGACGTAGAGCCCCACACACGTCCCGACGTAGAGCTGAAAGTAAGCTAAATCCTGAGGTAGAGCCCAACACACGTCCCGACGCAGAGCGGAAAGTAAGCTAAATCCTGAGGTAGAGCCCAACACACGTCCCGATGTAGAGCCCAACACACGTCCCGACGTAGACCTGAAAGTAAGCTAAATCCTGAGGTAGAGCCCAACGCACGTCCCGACCTAGAGCCCAACACACGTCCCGACCTAGAGCCCAACACACGTCCCGACCTAGAGCCCAACACACGTCCCGACCTAGAGCCCAACACACGTCCCGACCTAGAGCCCAACACACGTCCCGACCTAGAGCCCAACACACGTCCCGACCTAGAGCCCAACACACGTCCCGACCTAGTGCCCAACACACGTCCCGACCTAGAGCCCAACACACGTCCCGACCTAGAGCCCAACACACGTCCCGACCTAGAGCCCAACACACGTCCCGACGTAGAGCTGAAAGTAAGCTAAATCCTGACGTAGAGCCCAACACACGTCCCGACGCAGAGCGGAAAGTAAGCTAAATCCTGAGGTAGAGCCCAAAACACGTCCCGACGCAGAGCGGAAAGTAAGCTAAATCCTGAGGTAGAGCCCAACACACGTCCCGATGTAGAGCCCAACACACGTCCCGACGTAGACCTGAAAGTAAGCTAAATCCTGAGGTAGAGCCCAACGCACGTCCCGACGCAGAGCGCAACACACGTCCCGACGTAGAGCCCCACACACGTCCCAGCGTAGAGCCCCACACACGTCCCGACGTAGAGCCCCACACACGTCCCGACGTAGAGCCCCACACACGTCCCGACGTAGAGCCCCACACACGTCCCGACGAAGAGCCCCACACACGTCCCGACGCAGAGCCCCACACACGTCCCGACGTAGAGCCCCACACAAGTCCCGACGCAGAGCCCCACACACGTCCCGACGCAGAGCCCCACACACGTCCCGAGGAGGAGCCCCACACACGTCCCGAGGCAGAGCCAAACACACGTCCCGACGTAGAGCCCAACACACGTCCCGACGCAGAGCCAAACACACGTCCCGATGTAGAGCCCAACACACGTTTCGATGTAGAGCTGAAAGTAAGCTAAATCATGATGTAGAGCCCAACACACGTCCCGACGCAGAGCCCAACACACGTCCCGACGTAGAGCCCAACACACGTCCCGACGCAGAGCAGAAAGTAGGCTTAATCCTGAGGTAGAGCCCAACACATGTCCCGACGCAGAGCGGAAAGTAAGCTAAATCCTGAGGTAGAGCCCAACACACGTCCCCACGTAGAGCTGAAAGTAAGCTAAACCCTGAGGTAGAGCCCAACACACGTCCCGACGCAGAGCCCAACACACGTCCCGACGCAGAGCCCAACACACGTCCCGACGTAGAGCTGAAAGTAAGCTAAATCCTGAGGTAGAGCCCAACACACGTCCCCACGTAGAGCTGAAAGTAAGCTAAATCCTGAGGTAGAGCCCAACACACGTCCCGACGTAGAGCCCAACACACGTCCCGACGTAGAGCTGAAAGTAAGCTAAATCCTGATGTAGAGCCCAACACACGTCCCGACGCAGAGCCCAACACACGTCCCGACGTAGAGCCCAACACACATCCCGACGCAGAGCGGAAAGTAAGCTAAATCCTGAGGTAGAGCCCAAAACACGTCCCGACGCAGAGCGGAAAGTAAGCTAAATCCTGAGGTAGAGCCCAATACACGTCCCGATGTAGAGCCCAACACACGTCCCGACGTAGACCTGAAAGTAAGCTAAATCCTGAGGTAGAGCCCAACGCACGTCCCGACGCAGAGCGCAACACACGTCCCGACGTAGAGCCCCACACACGTCCCGACGTAGAGCCCCACACACGTCCCGACGTAGAGCCCCACACACGTCCCGACGTAGAGCCCCACACACGTCCCGACGCAGAGCCCCACACACGTCCCGACGCAGAGCCCCACACACATCCCGACGCAGAGCCCAACACACGTCCCGACGCAGAGCCCAACACACGTCCCGACGCAGAGCCAAACACACGTCCCGACGTAGAGCCCAACACACGTTCCGATGTAGAGCTGAAAGTAAGCTAAATCCTGATGTAGAGCCCAACACACGTCCCGACGCAGAGCCCAACACACGTCCCGACGTAGAGCCCAACACACGTTCCGATGTAGAGCTGAAAGTAAGCTAAATCCTGATGTAGAGCCCAACACACGTCCCGACGCAGAGCCCAACACACGTCCCGACGTAGAGCCCAACACACGTCCCGACGTAGAGCCCAACTCACGTCCCGACGTAGAGCCCAACTCACGTCCCGACGTAGAGCCCAACTCACGTCCCGACGTAGAGCCCAACGCACGTCCCGACGTAGAGCCCAACGCACGTCCCGACGTAGAGCCCAACGCACGTCCCGACGTAGAGCTGAAAGTAAGCTAAATCCTGATGTAGAGCCCAACACACGTCCCGACGTAGAGCCCAACACACGTCCCGACGTAGAGCCCAACACACGTCCCGACGTAGAGCCCAACACACGTCCCGACGTAGAGCCCAACACACGTCCCGACGTAGAGCCCAACACACGTCCCGACGTAGAGCCCAACACACGTCCCGACGTAGAGCCCAACACACGTCCCGACGTAGAGCCCAACACACGTCCCGACGTAGAGCCCAACTCACGTCCCGACGTAGAGCCCAACACACGTCCCGACGTAGAGCCCAACACACGTCCCGACGTAGAGCCCAACACACGTCCCGACGTAGAGCCCAACACACGTCCCGACGTAGAGCCCAACACACGTCCCGACGCAGAGCCCAACACACGTCCCGACGCAGAGCCCAACACACGTCCCGACGCAGAGCCCAACACACGTCCCGACGCAGAGCCCAACATACGTCCCGACGCAGAGCCCAACACACGTTCCGACGTAGAGCCCAACACACGTCCCGACGTAGAGCCCAACACACGTCCCGACGTAGAGCTGAAAGTAAGCTAAATCCTGACAAAGAGCCCAACGCAGGTCGCGACGTAGAGCCCAACGCAGGTCCCGACGTAGAGCCCAACGCAGGTCCCGACGTAGAGCCCAACGCACGTCCCGACGTAGAGCCCAACGCACGTCCCGACGTAGAGCCCAACGCACGTCCCGACGTAGAGCCCAACGCACGTCCCGACGTAGAGCCCAACGCAGGTCGCGACGTAGAGCCCAACGCAGGTCGCGACGTAGAGACCAACGCACGTCCCGACGTAGAGCTGAAAGTAAGCTAAATCCTGAGGTAGAGCCCAACGCACGTCCCGACGAAGAGCCCAACGCACGTCCCGACGTAGAGCCCAACGCACGTCCCGACGTAGAGCCCAAAGCAGGTCCCGACGTAGAGCCCAACGCAGGTCCCGACGTAGAGCCCAACGCACGTCCCGACGTAGAGCCCAACGCACGTCCCGACGTAGAGCCCAACGCACGTCCCGACGTAGAGCCCAACGCACGTCCCGACGCAGAGCCCAACGCACGTCCCGACGTAGAGCTGAAAGTAAGCTAAATCCTGATGTAGAGCCCAACACACGTCCCGACGTAGAGCCCAACACACGTCCCGATGTAGAGCCCAACACACGTCCCGACGTAGAGCCCAACACACGTCCCGACGTAGAGCTGAAAGTAAGCTAAATCCTGATGTAGAGCCCAACGCACGTCCCGACGTAGAGCCCAACGCAGGTCCCGACGTAGAGCCCAACGCACGTCCCGACGTAGAGCCCAACGCACGTCCCGACGTAGAGGTGAAAGTAAGCTAAATCCTGATGTAGAGCCCAACGCAAGTCCCGACGCAGAGCGGAAAGTAAGCTAATTCCTGAGGTAGAGCCCAACGCACGTGCCGACGCAGAGCTGAAAGTAAGCTAAATCCTGAGGCAGAGCCCAACGCACGTCCCCACGTAGAGCTGAAAGTAAGCTAAATCCTGAGGTAGAGCCCAACGCACGTCCCGACGTAAAGTCCAACACACGTCCCGACGTAGAGTCCAACACACGTCCCGACGTAGAGTCCAACACACGTCCCGACGTAGAGCTGGAAGTAAGCTAAATCCCGACGTAGAGCCCAACACACGTCCCGACGTAGAGCTGAAAGTAAGCTAAATGCTGAGGTAGAGCCCCACACACGTCCCGACGTAGAGCTGAAAGTAAGCTAAATCCTGAGGTAGAGCCCAACGCACGTCCCGACGTAAAGTCCAACACACGTCCCGACGTAGAGTCCAACACACGTCCCGACGTAGAGCTGGAAGTAAGCTAAATCCCGACGTAGAGCCCAACACACGTCCCGACGTAGAGCTGAAAGTAAGCTAAATCCTGAGGTAGAGCCCCACACACGTCCCGACGTGGAGCCCCACACACGTCCCGACGTGGAGCCCCACACACGTCCCGACGTGGAGCCCCACACACGTCCCGACGTGGAGCCCCACACACGTCCCGACGTGGAGCCCCACACACGTCCCGAAGTGGAGCCCCACACACGTCCCGACGTAGAGCCCAACGCACGTCCCGACGTAGAGCCCAACGCACGTCCCGACGTAGAGCCCAACGCACGTCCCGACGTAGAGCTGAAAGTAAGCTAAATCCTGATGTAGAGCCCAACACACGTCCCGACGTAGAGCCCAACACACGTCCCGACGTAGAGCCCAACACACGTCCCGACGTAGAGCCCAACACACGTCCCGACGTAGAGCCCAACACACGTCCCGACGCAGAGCCCAACACACGTCCCGACGTAGAGCTGAACGTAAGCTAAATCCTGAGGTAGAGCCCAACACACGTCCCCACGTAGAGCTGAAAGTAAGCTAAATCCTGAGGTAGAGCCCAACACACGTCCCGACGTAGAGCCCAACACACGTCCCGACGTAGAGCTGAAAGTAAGCTAAATCCTGATGTAGAGCCCAACACACGTCCCGACGCAGAGCCCAACACACGTCCCGACGTAGAGCCCAACACACATCCCGACGCAGAGCGGAAAGTAAGCTAAATCCTGAGGTAGAGCCCAAAACACGTCCCGACGCAGAGCGGAAAGTAAGCTAAATCCTGAGGTAGAGCCCAATACACGTCCCGATGTAGAGCCCAACACACGTCCCGACGTAGACCTGAAAGTAAGCTAAATCCTGAGGTAGAGCCCAACGCACGTCCCGACGCAGAGCGCAACACACGTCCCGACGTAGAGCCCCACACACGTCCCGACGTAGAGCCCCACACACGTCCCGACGTAGAGCCCCACACACGTCCCGACGTAGAGCCCCACACACGTCCCGACGTAGAGCCCCACACACGTCCCGACGCAGAGCCCCACACACGTCCCGACGCAGAGCCCCACACACGTCCCGACGCAGAGCCCAACACACGTCCCGACGCAGAGCCCAACACACGTCCCGACGCAGAGCCAAACACACGTCCCGACGTAGAGCCCAACACACGTTCCGATGTAGAGCTGAAAGTAAGCTAAATCCTGATGTAGAGCCCAACACACGTCCCGACGCAGAGCCCAACACACGTCCCGACGTAGAGCCCAACACACGTTCCGATGTAGAGCTGAAAGTAAGCTAAATCCTGATGTAGAGCCCAACACACGTCCCGACGCAGAGCCCAACACACGTCCCGACGTAGAGCCCAACACACGTCCCGACGTAGAGCCCAACTCACGTCCCGACGTAGAGCCCAACTCACGTCCCGACGTAGAGCCCAACTCACGTCCCGACGTAGAGCCCAACTCACGTCCCGACGTAGAGCCCAACTCACGTCCCGACGTAGAGCCCAACGCACGTCCCGACGTAGAGCCCAACGCACGTCCCGACGTAGAGCCCAACGCACGTCCCGACGTAGAGCTGAAAGTAAGCTAAATCCTGATGTAGAGCCCAACACACGTCCCGACGTAGAGCCCAACACACGTCCCGACGTAGAGCCCAACACACGTCCCGACGTAGAGCCCAACACACGTCCCGACGTAGAGCCCAACACACGTCCCGACGTAGAGCCCAACACACGTCCCGACGTAGAGCCCAACACACGTCCCGACGTAGAGCCCAACACACGTCCCGACGTAGAGCCCAACACACGTCCCGACGTAGAGCCCAACACACGTCCCGACGTAGAGCCCAACTCACGTCCCGACGTAGAGCCCAACACACGTCCCGACGTAGAGCCCAACACACGTCCCGACGTAGAGCCCAACACACGTCCCGACGTAGAGCCCAACACACGTCCCGACGTAGAGCCCAACACACGTCCCGACGAAGAGCCCAACACACGTCCCGACGAAGAGCCCAACACACGTCCCGACGCAGAGCCCAACACACGTCCCGACGCAGAGCCCAACACACGTCCCGACGCAGAGCCCAACATACGTCCCGACGCAGAGCCCAACACACGTTCCGACGTAGAGCCCAACACACGTCCCGACGTAGAGCCCAACACACGTCCCGACGTAGAGCTGAAAGTAAGCTAAATCCTGACAAAGAGCCCAACGCAGGTCGCGACGTAGAGCCCAACGCAGGTCACGACGTAGAGCCCAACGCAGGTCCCGACGTAGAGCCCAACGCAGGTCGCGACGTAGAGCCCAACGCAGGTCCCGACGTAGAGCCCAACGCAGGTCCCGACGTAGAGCCCAACGCACGTCCCGACGTAGAGCCCAACGCACGTCCCGACGTATAGCCCAACGCACGTCCCGACGTAGAGCCCAACACACGTCCCGACGTAGAGCCCAACGCAGGTCGCGACGTAGAGCCCAACGCAGGTCGCGACGTAGAGACCAACGCACGTCCCGACGTAGAGCTGAAAGTAAGCTAAATCCTGAGGTAGAGCCCAACGCACGTCCCGACGTAGAGCCCAACGCACGTCCCGACGTAGAGCCCAACGCACGTCCCGACGTAGAGCCCAAAGCAGGTCCCGACGTAGAGCCCAACGCAGGTCCCGACGTAGAGCCCAACGCACGTCCCGACGTAGAGCCCAACGCACGTCCCGACGTAGAGCCCAACGCACGTCCCGACGTAGAGCCCAACGCACGTCCCGACGCAGAGCCCAACGCACGTCCCGACGTAGAGCTGAAAGTAAGCTAAATCCTGATGTAGAGCCCAACACACGTCCCGACGTAGAGCCCAACACACGTCCCGATGTAGAGCCCAACACACGTCCCGACGTAGAGCCCAACACACGTCCCGACGTAGAGCTGAAAGTAAGCTAAATCCTGATGTAGAGCCCAACGCACGTCCCGACGTAGAGCCCAACGCAGGTCCCGACGTAGAGCCCAACGCACGTCCCGACGTAGAGCCCAACGCACGTCCCGACGTAGAGGTGAAAGTAAGCTAAATCCTGATGTAGAGCCCAACGCAAGTCCCGACGCAGAGCGGAAAGTAAGCTAATTCCTGAGGTAGAGCCCAACGCACGTCCCGACGCAGAGCTGAAAGTAAGCTAAATCCTGAGGCAGAGCCCAACGCACGTCCCCACGTAGAGCTGAAAGTAAGCTAAATCCTGAGGTAGAGCCCAACGCACGTCCCGACGTAGAGTCCAACACACGTCCCGACGTAGAGTCCAACACACGTCCCGACGTAGAGTCCAACACACGTCCCGACGTAGAGCTGGAAGTAAGCTAAATCCCGACGTAGAGCCCAACACACGTCCCGACGTAGAGCTGAAAGTAAGCTAAATGCTGAGGTAGAGCCCCACACACGTCCCGACGTAGAGCTGAAAGTAAGCTAAATCCTGAGGTAGAGCCCAACGCACGTCCCGACGTAAAGTCCAACACACGTCCCGACGTAGAGTCCAACACACGTCCCGACGTAGAGCTGGAAGTAAGCTAAATCCCGACGTAGAGCCCAACACACGTCCCGACGTAGAGCTGAAAGTAAGCTAAATCCTGAGGTAGAGCCCCACACACGTCCCGACGTGGAGCCCCACACACGTCCCGACGTGGAGCCCCACACACGTCCCGACGTGGAGCCCCACACACGTCCCGACGTGGAGCCCCACACACGTCCCGAAGTGGAGCCCCACACACGTCCCGACGTAGAGCCCAACGCACGTCCCGACGTAGAGCCCAACGCACGTCCCGACGTAGAGCCCAACGCACGTCCCGACGTAGAGCTGAAAGTAAGCTAAATCCTGATGTAGAGCCCAACACACGTCCCGAAATAGAGCCCAACACACGTCCCGACGTAGAGCCCAACACACGTCCCGACGTAGAGCCCAACACACGTCCCGACGTAGAGCCCAACACACGTCCCGACGTAGAGCCCAACACACGTCCCGACGTAGAGCCCAACAAACGTCCCGACGTAGAGCCCAACACACGTCCCGACGTAGAGCCCAACACACGTCCCGACGTAGAGCCCAACACACGTCCCGACGTAGAGCCCAACACACGTCCCGACGTAGAGCCCAACTCACGTCCCGACGTAGAGCCCAACACACGTCCCGACGTAGAGCCCAACACACGTCCCGACGTAGAGCCCAACACACGTCCCGACGTAGAGCCCAACACACGTCCCGACGTAGAGCCCAACACACGTCCCGACGTAGAGCCCAACACACGTCCCGACGAAGAGCCCAACACACGTCCCGACGCAGAGCCCAACACAGGTCCCGACGCAGAGCCCAACACACGTCCCGACGCAGAGCCCAACACACGTCCCGACGCAGAGCCCAACACACGTCCCGACGCAGAGCCCAACACACGTCCCGACGCAGAGCCCAACACACGTCCCGACGCAGAGCCCAACACACGTTCCGACGCAGAGCCCAACACACGTCCCGACGTAGAGCCCAACACACGTCCCGACGTAGAGCTGAAAGTAAGCTAAATCCTGACAAAGAGCCCAACGCAGGTCGCGACGTAGAGCCCAACGCAGGTCCCGACGTAGAGCCCAACGCAGGTCCCAACGTAGAGCCCAACGCAGGTCCCAACGTAGAGCCCAACGCACGTCCCGACGTAGAGCCCAACGCACGTCCCGACGTAGAGCCCAACGCACGTCCCGACGTAGAGCCCAACGCACGTCCCGACGTAGAGCCCAACGCACGTCCCGACGTAGAGCCCAACGCAGGTCGCGACGTAGAGCCCAACGCAGGTCGCGACGTAGAGCCCAACGCAGGTCGCGACGTAGAGACCAACGCACGTCCCGACGTAGAGCTGAAAGTAAGCTAAATCCTGAGGTAGAGCCCAACGCACGTCCCGACGTAGAGCCCAACGCACGTCCCGACGTAGAGCCCAACGCACGTCCCGACGTAGAGCCCAACGCACGTCCCGACGTAGAGCCCAACGCAGGTCCCGACGTAGAGCCCAACGCACGTCCCGACGTAGAGCCCAACGCACGTCCCGACGTAGAGCCCAACGCACGTCCCGACGTAGAGCCCAACGCACGTCCCGACGCAGAGCCCAACGCACGTCCCGACGTAGAGCTGAAAGTAAGCTAAATCCTGATGTAGAGCCCAACACACGTCCCGACGTAGAGCCCAACACACGTCCCGATGTAGAGCCCAACACACGTCCCGACGTAGAGCCCAACACACGTCCCGACGTAGAGCTGAAAGTAAGCTAAATCCTGATGTAGAGCCCAACGCACGTCCCGACGTAGAGCCCAACGCAGGTCCCGACGTAGAGCCCAACGCACGTCCCGACGTAGAGGTGAAAGTAAGCTAAATCCTGATGTAGAGCCCAACGCAAGTCCCGACGCAGAGCGGAAAGTAAGCTAATTCCTGAGGTAGAGCCCAACGCACGTCCCGACGCAGAGCTGAAAGTAAGCTAAATCCTGAGGCAGAGCCCAACGCACGTCCCCACGTAGAGCTGAAAGTAAGCTAAATCCTGAGGTAGAGCCCAACGCACGTCCCGACGTAAAGTCCAACACACGTCCCGACGTAGAGTCCAACACACGTCCCGACGTAGAGTCCAACACACGTCCCGACGTAGAGCTGGAAGTAAGCTAAATCCCGACGTAGAGCCCAACACACGTCCCGACGTAGAGCTGAAAGTAAGCTAAATCCTGAGGTAGAGCCCAACGCACGTCCCGACGTAAAGTCCAACACACGTCCCGACGTAGAGTCCAACACACGTCCCGACGTAGAGCTGGAAGTAAGCTAAAACCCGACGTAGAGCCCAACACACGTCCCGACGTAGAGCTGAAAGTAAGCTAAATCCTGAGGTAGAGCCCCACACACGTCCCGACGTGGAGCCCCACACACGTCCCGACGTGGAGCCCCACACACGTCCCGACGTGGAGCCCCACACACGTCCCGACGTGGAGCCCCACACACGTCCCGACGTGGAGCCCCACACACGTCCCGACGTGGAGCCCCACACACGTCCCGACGTGGAGCCCCACACACGTCCCGACGTGGAGCCCAACACACGTCCCGACGTAGAGCTGAAAGTAAGCTAAATGCTGATGTAGAGCCCAACACACGTCCCGACGCAGAGCCCAACACACGTCCCGACGCAGAGCCCAACACACGTCCCGACGCAGAGCCCAACACACGTCCCGACGTAGAGCCCAACACACGTCCCGACGCAGATCTGAAAGTAAGCTAAATCCTGAGGTAGAGCCCAACACACGTC
Organism: Leptosomus discolor; assembly: GCF_034619465.1. Taxonomy (NCBI): domain Eukaryota; kingdom Metazoa; phylum Chordata; class Aves; order Leptosomiformes; family Leptosomidae; genus Leptosomus; species Leptosomus discolor. The sequence goes on along the minus strand of NW_028237847.1, from coordinate 346,999 downwards.
CCGACGTGGAGCCCAACACACGTCCCGACGTAGAGCCCAACACACGTCCCGACGTAGACCTGAAAGTAAGCTAAATCCTGAGGTAGAGTCCAACACACGTCCCGACGTAGACCTGAAAGTAAGCTAAATCCTGAGGTAGAGTCCAACACACGTCCCGACGTAGAGTCCAACACACGTCCCGACGTAGAGTCCAACACACGTCCCGACGTAGAGTCCAACACACGTCCCGACGTAGAGTCCAACACACGTCCCGACGTAGAGTCCAACACACGTCCCGACGTAGAGCTGAAAGTAAGCTAAATCCCGACGTAGAGCCCAACACACGTCCCGACGTAGAGTCCAACACACGTCCCGACGTAGATCTGGAAGTAAGCTAAATCCCGACGTAGAGCCCAACACACGTCCCGACGTAGAGCCCAACACACGTCCCGACGTAGAGCCCAACACACGTCCCGACGTAGAGCCCAACACACGTCCCGACGTAGAGCCCAACACACGTCCCGACGTAGAGCTGAAAGTAAGCTAAATCCTGAGGTAGAGCCCAACACACGTCCCGACGCAGAGCGGAAAGTAAGCTAAATCCTGAGGTAGAGCCCAACACACGTCCCGACGCAGAGCGGAAAGTAAGCTAAATCCTGAGTTAGAGCCCAACACACGTCCCGACGCAGAGCGGAAAGTAAGCTAAATCCTGAGGTAGAGCCCAACACACGTCCCGACGCAGAGCGGAAAGTAAGCTAAATCCTGAGGTAGAGCCCAACACACGTCCCCACGTAGAGCTGAAAGTAAGCTAAATCCTGAGGTAGAGCCCAACACACGTCCCGACGTAGAGCCCAACACACGTCCCGACGTAGAGCCCAACACACGTCCCGACGTAGAGCCCAACACACGTCCCGACGTAGAGCCCAACACACGTCCCGACGTAGAGCCCAACACACGTCCCGACGTAGAGCCCAACACACGTCCCGACGTAGAGCCCAACACACGTCCCGACGTAGAGCCCAACACACGTCCCGACGTAGAGCCCAACACACGTCCCGACGTAGAGCTGAAAGTAAGCTAAATCCTGAGGTAGAGCCCAACACACGTCCCGACGTAGAGCTGAAAGTAAGCTAAATCCTGAGGTAGAGCCCAACACACGTCCCGACGCAGAGCCAAACACACGTCCCGAGGCAGAGCCCAACACACGTCCCGACGTAGAGCCCAACACATGTCCCGACGTAGAGCCCAACACACGTCCCGACGTAGAGCCCAACACACGTCCCGACGTAGAGCTGAAAGTAAGCTAAATCCTGATGTAGAGCCCAACACACGTCCCGACGCAGAGCCCAACACACGTCCCGACGTAGAGCCCAACACACGTCCCGACGCAGAGCGGAAAGTAAGCTAAATCCTGAGGTAGAGCCCAAAACACGTCCCGACGCAGAGCGGAAAGAAAGCTAAATCCTGAGGTAGAGCCCAAAACACGTCCCGATGTAGAGCCCAACACACGTCCCGACGTAGACCTGAAAGTAAGCTAAATCCTGAGGTAGAGCCCAACGCACGTCCCGACGCAGAGCGCAACACACGTCCCGACGTAGAGCCCCACACACGTCCCGACGTAGAGCCCCACACACGTCCCGACGTAGAGCCCCACACACGTCCCGACGTAGAGCCCCACACACGTCCCGACGTAGAGCCCCACACACGTCCCGACGTAGAGCCCCACACACGTCCCGACGTAGAGCCCCACACACGTCCCGACGTAGAGCCCCACACACGTCCCGACGTAGAGCCCCACACACGTCCCGACGTAGAGCCCCACACACGTCCCGACGTAGAGCCCCACACACGTCCCTACGTAGAGCCCCACACACGTCCCGACGCAGAGCCCCACACACGTCCCGACGCAGAGCCCCACACACGTCCCGACGCAGAGCCCAACACACGTCCCGACGCAGAGCCCAACACACGTCCCGACGCAGAGCCAAACACACGTCCCGACGTAGAGCCCAACACACGTTCCGATGTAGAGCTGAAAGTAAGCTAAATCATGATGTAGAGCCCAACACACGTCCCGACGCAGAGCCCAACACACGTCCCGACGTAGAGCCCAACACACGTCCCGACGCAGAGCGGAAAGTAGGCTAAATCCTGAGGTAGAGCCCAACACACGTCCCGACGCAGAGCGGAAAGTAAGCTAAATCCTGAGGTAGAGCCCAACACACGTCCCGACGTAGACCTGAAAGTAAGCTAAATCCTGAGGTAGAGCCCAACACACGTCCCGACGTAGAGCCCAACACGCGTCCCGACGTAGAGCCCAACACGCGTCCCGACGTAGAGCCGGAAGTAAGCTAAATCCCGACGTAGAGCCGGAAGTAAGCTAAATCCCGACGTAGAGCCGGAAGTAACCTAAATCCCGACGTAGAGCCGGAAGTAACCTAAATCCCGACGTAGAGCCGGAAGTAAGCTAAATCCCGTCGTAGATCCGGAAGTAAGCTAAATCCCGACGTAGAGCCGGAAGTAAGCTAAATCCCGACGTAGAGCCGGAAGTAAGCTAAATCCCGACGTAGAGCCCAACACGCGTCCCGACGTAGAGCCCAACACGCGTCCCGACGTAGAGCCCAACACGCGTCCCGACGTAGAGCCCAACACGCGTCCCGACGTAGAGCCGGAAGTAAGCTAAATCCCGACGTAGAGCCGGAAGTAAGCTAAATCCCGACGTAGAGCCGGAAGTAAGCTAAATCCCGACGTAGAGCCGGAAGTAAGCTAAATCCCGACGTAGAGCCGGAAGTAAGCTAAATCCCGACGTAGAGCCGGAAGTAAGCTAAATCCCGACGTAGAGCCCAACACACGTCCCGACGTAGAGCCGGAAGTAAGCTAAATCCCGACGTAGAGCCGGAAGTAAGCTAAATCCCGACGTAGAGCCCAACACACGTCCCGACGTAGAGCCCAACACGCGTCCCGACGTAGAGCCGGAAGTAAGCTAAATCCCGACGTAGAGCCGGAAGTAAGCTAAATCCCGACGTAGAGCCGGAAGTAAGCTAAATCCCGACGTAGAGCCGGAAGTAAGCTAAATCCCGACGTAGTGCCGGAAGTAAGCTAAATCCCGACGTAGAGCCGGAAGTAAGCTAAATCCCGACGTAGAGCCGGAAGTAAGCTAAATCCCGACGTAGAGCCGGAAGTAAGCTAAATCCCGACGTAGAGCCGGAAGTAAGCTAAATCCCGACGTAGAGCCGGAAGTAAGCTAAATCCCGACGTAGAGCCCGAAGTAAGCTAAATCCCGACGTAGAGCCCGAAGTAAGCTAAATCCCGACGTAGAGCCCAACACACGTCCCGACGCAGAGCCCAACACACGTCCCGACGCAGAGCCCAACACACGTCCCGACGCAGAGCCCAACACACGTCCCGACGTAGAGCCCAACACACGTCCCGACGTAGAGCCCAACACACGTCCCGACGCAGAGCCCAACACACGTCCCGACGTAGAGCCCAACACACGTCCCGACGTAGAGCCCAACACACGTCCCGACGTAGAGTCCAACACACGTCCCGACGTAGAGCCCAACACACGTCCCGACGTAGAGCCCAACACACGTCCCGACGTAGAGCCCAACACACGTCCCGACGTAGAGCCCAACACACGTCCCGACGTAGAGCTGAAAGTAAGCTAAATCCTGAGGTAGAGCCCAACACACGTCCCGACGTAGAGCTGAAAGTAAGCTAAATCCTGAGGTAGAGCCCAACACACGTCCCGACGCAGAGCCAAACACACGTCCCGAGGCAGAGCCAAACACATGTCCCGACGTAGAGCCCAACACACGTCCCGACGTAGAGCCCAACACACGTCCCGACGTAGAGCCCAACACACGTCCCGACGTAGAGCCCAACACACGTCCCGACGTAGAGCTGAAAGTAAGCTAAATCCTGATGTAGAGCCCAACACACGTCCCGACGCAGAGCCCAACACACGTCCCGACGTAGAGCCCAACACACGTCCCGACGCAGAGCGGAAAGTAAGCTAAATCCTGAGGTAGAGCCCAAAACACGTCCCGACGCAGTGCGGAAAGAAAGCTAAATCCTGAGGTAGAGCCCAAAACACGTCCCGATGTAGAGCCCAACACACGTCCCGACGTAGACCTGAAAGTAAGCTAAATCCTGAGGTAGAGCCCAACGCACGTCCCGACGCAGAGCGCAACACACGTCCCGACGTAGAGCCCCACACACGTCCCGACGTAGAGCCCCACACACGTCCCGACGTAGAGCCCCACACACGTCCCGACGTAGAGCCCCACACACGTCCCGACGTAGAGCCCCACACACGTCCCGACGCAGAGCCCCACACACGTCCCGACGCAGAGCCCCACACACGTCCCGACGCAGAGCCCAACACACGTCCCGACGCAGAGCCCAACACACGTCCCGACGCAGAGCCAAACACACGTCCCGACGTAGAGCCCAACACACGTTCCGATGTAGAGCTGAAAGTAAGCTAAATCATGATGTAGAGCCCAACACACGTCCCGACGCAGAGCCCAACACACGTCCCGACGTAGAGCCCAACACACGTCCCGACGCAGAGCGGAAAGTAGGCTAAATCCTGAGGTAGAGCCCAACACACGTCCCGACGCAGAGCGGAAAGTAAGCTAAATCCTGAGGTAGAGCCCAACACACGTCCCGACGTAGACCTGAAAGTAAGCTAAATCCTGATGTAGAGCCCAACACGCGTCCCGACGTAGAGCCCAACACGCGTCCCGACGTAGAGCCGGAAGTAAGCTAAATCCCGACGTAGAGCTGGAAGTAAGCTAAATCCCGACGTAGAGCCGGAAGTAAGCTAAATCCCGACGTAGAGCCGGAAGTAAGCTAAATCCCGACGTAGAGCCGGAAGTAAGTTAAATCCCGACGTAGAGCCGGAAGTAAGCTAAATCCCGACGTAGAGCTGGAAGTAAGCTAAATCCCGACGTAGAGCCCAACACGCGTCCCGACGTAGAGCCCAACACGCGTCCCGACGTAGAGCCGGAAGTAAGCTAAATCCCGACGTAGAGCCGGAAGTAAGCTAAATCCCGACGTAGAGCCGGAAGTAAGCTAAATCCCGACGTAGAGCCGGAAGTAAGCTAAATCCCGACGTAGAGCCGGAAGTAAGCTAAATCCCGACGTAGAGCCGGAAGTAAGCTAAATCCCGACGTAGAGCCCAACACGCGTCCCGACGTAGAGCCGGAAGTAAGCTAAATCCCGACGTAGAGCCGGAAGTAAGCTAAATCCCGACGTAGAGCCGGAAGTAAGCTAAATCCCGACGTAGAGCCGGAAGTAAGCTAAATCCCGACGTAGAGCCGGAAGTAAGCTAAATCCCGACGTAGAGCCGGAAGTAAGCTAAATCCCGACGTAGTGCCGGAAGTAAGCTAAATCCCGACGTAGAGCCGGAAGTAAGCTAAATCCCGACGTAGAGCCGGAAGTAAGCTAAATCCCGACGTAGAGCCGGACGTAAGCTAAATCCCGACGTAGAGCCGGAAGTAAGCTAAATCCCGACGTAGAGCCGGAAGTAAGCTAAATCCCGACGTAGAGCCCGAAGTAAGCTAAATCCCGACGTAGAGCCCGAAGTAAGATAAATCCCGACGTAGAGCCCAACACACGTCCCGACGTAGAGCCCAACACACGTCCCGACGCAGAGCCCAACACACGTCCCGACGTAGAGCCCAACACACGTCCCGACGCAGAGCCCAACACACGTCCCGACGTAGAGCCCAACACACGTCCCGACGCAGAGCCCAACACACGTCCCGACGTAGAGCCCAACACACGTCCCGACGCAGAGCCCAACACACGTCCCGACGCAGAGCCCAACACACGTCCCGACGCAGAGCCCAACACACGTCCCGACGCAGAGCCCAACACACGTCCCGACGCAGACCCCAACACATGTCCCGACGCAGAGCCCAACACACGTCCCGACGCAGAGCCCAACACACGTCCCGACGTAGAGCCCAACACACGTCCCGACGTAGAGCCCAACACATGTCCCGACGTAGAGCTGAAAGTAAGCTAAATCCTGATTTAGAGCCCAACACACGTCCCAACGTAGAGCCCAACACACGTCCCGACGTAGAGCTGAATGTAAGCTACGTCCCGACGGAGAGCCCAACACACGTCCCGACGGAGAGCCCAACACACGTCCCGACGTACAGCCCAACACACGTCCCGACGTAGAGCCCAACACACGTCCCGACGTAGAGCCCAACACACGTCCCGACGTAGAGCCCAACACACGTCCCGACGTAGAGCCCAACACACGTCCCGACGTAGAGCCCCACACACGTCCCGACCTAGAGCCCAACACACGTCCCGACCTAGAGCCCAACACACGTCCCGACCTAGAGCTGAAAGTAAGCTAAATCCTGAGGTAGAGCCCAACACACGTCCCGACGCAGAGCCCAACACACGTCCCGACGTAGAGCCCAACACACGTCCCGACGTAGAGCCCAACACACGTCCCGACGTAGAGCCCAACACACGTCCCGACGTAGAGCCCAACACACGTCCCGACGTAGAGCCCAACACACGTCGCGACCTAGAGCCCAACACACGTCGCGACCTAGAGCCCAACACACGTCGCGACCTAGAGCCCAACACACGTCGCGACCTAGAGCCCAACACACGTCCCGACCTAGAGCCCAACACACGTCCCGACGTAGAGCTGAAAGTAAGCTAAATCCTGAGGTAGAGCCCAACACACGTCCCGACGTAGAGCCCAACACACGTCCCGACGTAGAGCCCAACACACGTCCCGACGTAGAGCCCAACACACGTCCCGACGTAGAGCCCAACACACGTCCCGACGTAGAGCCCAACACACGTCCCGACCTAGAGCCCAACACACGTCCCGACCTAGAGCCCAACACACGTCCCGACCTAGAGCCCAACACACGTCCCGACCTAGAGCCCAACACACGTCCCAACGTAGAGCGGAAAGTAAGCTAAATCCTGAGGTAGACCCAACACACGTCCCGACGCAGAGCGGTAAGTAAGCTAAATCCTGAGGTAGAGCCCAAAACACGTCCCGACGCAGAGCGGAAAGAAAGCTAAATCCTGAGGTAGAGCCCAAAACACGTCCCGACGTAGAGCCCAACACACGTCCCGACGTAGACCTGAAAGTAAGCTAAATCCTGAGGTAGAGCCCAACGCACGTCCCGACGCAGAGCGCAACACACGTCCCGACGTAGAGCCCCACACACGTCCCGACGTAGAGCCCCACACACGTCCCGACGTAGAGCCCCACACACGTCCCGACGTAGAGCCCCACACACGTCCCGACGTAGAGCCCCACACACGTCCCGACGTAGAGCCCCACACACGTCCCGACGTAGAGCCCCACACACGTCCCGACGTAGAGCCCCACACACGTCCCGACGTAGAGCCCCACACACGTCCCGACGTAGAGCCCCACACACGTCCCGACGTAGAGCCCCACACACGTCCCGACGCAGAGCCCCACACACGTCCCGACGCAGAGCCCCACACACGTCCCGACGCAGAGCCCCACACACGTCCCGACGCAGAGCCCCACACACGTCCCGACGCAGAGCCCCACACACGTCCCCACGCAGAGCCCCACACACGTCCCCACGCAGAGCCCCACACACGTCCCGACGCAGAGCCCAACACACGTCCCGACGCAGAGCCCAACACACGTCCCGACGCAGAGCCAAACACACGTCCCGACGTAGAGCCCAACACACGTTCCGATGTAGAGCTGAAAGTAAGCTAAATCATGATGTAGAGCCCAACACACGTCCCGACGCAGAGCCCAACACACGTCCCGACGTAGAGCCCAACACACGTCCCGACGCAGAGCGGAAAGTAGGCTAAATCCTGAGGTAGAGCCCAACACACGTCCCGACGCAGAGCGGAAAGTAAGCTAAATCCTGAGGTAGATCCCAACACGCGTCCCGACGTAGAGCCGGAAGTAAGCTAAATCCCGACGTAGAGCCGGAAGTAAGCTAAATCCCGACGTAGAGCCGGAAGTAAGCTAAATCCCGACGTAGAGCCGGAAGTAAGCTAAATCCCGACGTAGAGCCGGAAGTAAGCTAAATCCCGACGTAGAGCCGGAAGTAAGCTAAATCCCGACGTAGAGCCGGAAGTAAGCTAAATCCCGACGTAGAGCCGGAAGTAAGCTAAATCCCGACGTAGAGCCGGAAGTAAGCTAAATCCCGACGTAGAGCCCAACACGCGTCCCGACGTAGAGCCCAACACGCGTCCCGACGTAGAGCCGGAAGTAAGCTAAATCCCGACGTAGAGCCGGAAGTAAGCTAAATCCCGACGTAGAGCCGGAAGTAAGCTAAATCCCGACGTAGAGCCGGAAGTAAGCTAAATCCCAACGTAGAGCCCGAAGTAAGCTAAATCCCGACGTAGAGCCCGAAGTAAGCTAAATCCCGACGTAGAGCCCGAAGTAAGCTAAATCCCGACGTAGAGCCCGAAGTAAGCTAAATCCCGACGTAGAGCCCGAAGTAAGCTAAATCCCGACGTAGAGCCCGAAGTAAGCTAAATCCCGACGTAGAGCCCGAAGTAAGCTAAATCCCGACGTAGAGCCCAACACACGTCCCGACGTAGAGCCCAACACACGTCCCGACGCAGAGCCCAACACACGTCCCGACGCAGAGCCCAACACACGTCCCGACGTAGAGCCCAACACACGTCCCGACGCAGAGCCCAACACACGTCCCGACGCAGAGCCCAACACACGTCCCGACGCAGAGCCCAACACACGTCCCGACGCAGAGCCCAACACACGTCCCGACGCAGAGCCCAACACACGTCCCGACGCAGAGCCCAACACACGTCCCGACGCAGAGCCCAACACACGTCCCGACGTAGAGCTGAAAGTAAGCTAAATCCTGATTTAGAGCCCAACACACGTCCCGACGTAGAGTTGAATGTAAGCTAAATCCCGACGGAGAGCCCAACACACGTCCTGACGGAGAGCCCAACACACGTCCCGACGGAGAGCCCAACACACGTCCCGACGTACAGCCCAACACACGTCCCGACGTACAGCCCAACACACGTCCCGACGTACAGCCCAACACACGTCCCGACGTACAGCCCAACACACGTCCCGACGTACAGCCCAACACACGTCCCGACGTACAGCCCAACACACGTCCCGACGTAGAGCCCAACACACGTCCCGACGTAGAGCCCAACACACGTCCCGACCTAGAGCCCAACACACGTCCCGACCTAGAGCCCAACACACGTCCCGACCTAGAGCCCAACACACGTCCCGACCTAGAGCCCAACACACGTCCCGACCTAGAGCTGAAAGTAAGCTAAATCCTGAGGTAGAGCCCAACACACGTCCCGACGCAGAGCCCAACACACGTCCCGACGTAGAGCCCAACACACGTCCCGACGTAGAGCCCAACACACGTCCCGACGTAGAGCCCAACACACGTCCCGACGTAGAGCCCAACACACGTCCCGACGTAGAGCCCAACACACGTCCCGACGTAGAGCCCAACACACGTCCCGACCTAGAGCCCAACACACGTCCCGACCTAGAGCCCAACACACGTCCCGACCTAGAGCCCAACACACGTCCCGACCTAGAGCCCAACACACGTCCCGACCTAGAGCCCAACACACGTCCCGACCTAGAGCCCAACACACGTCCCGACCTAGAGCTGAAAGTAAGCTAAATCCTGAGGTAGAGCCCAACACACGTCCCGACGCAGAGCGGAAAGTAAGCTAAATCCTGAGGTAGAGCCCAACACACGTCCCAACGCAGAGCCCCACAGACGTCCCAGCGTAGAGCCCCACACACGTCCCGACGTAGAGCCCCACACACGTCCCGACGCAGAGCGGAAAGTAAGCTAAATCCTGAGGTAGAGCCCAACACACGTCCCGACGCAGAGCCCCACAGACGTCCCAGCGTAGAGCCCCACACACGTCCCGACGCAGAGCCCGACACACGTCCCGACGTAGAGCCCCACACACGTCCCGACGCAGAGCCCCACACACGTCCCGACGCAGAGCCCCACACACGTCCCGACGCAGAGCCCCACACACGTCCCGACGCAGAGCCCCACACACGTCCCGACGCAGAGCCCCACACACGTCCCGACGCAGAGCCCCACACACGTCCCGACGCAGAGCCCCACACACGTCCCGACGCAGAGCCCCACACACGTCCCGACGCAGAGCCCCACACACGTCCCGACGCAGAGCCCCACACACGTCCCGACGCAGAGTCCCACACACGTCCCGACGCAGAGCCAAACACACGTCCCGACGTAGAGCCCAACACACGTTCCGATGTAGAGCTGAAAGTAAGCTAAATCATGATGTAGAGCCCAACACACGTCCCGACGCAGAGCCCAACACACGTCCCGACGTAGAGCCCAACACACGTCCCGACGCAGAGCGGAAAGTAGGCTTAATCCTGAGGTAGAGCCCAACACATGTCCCGACGCAGAGCGGAAAGTAAGCTAAATCCTGAGGTAGAGCCCAACACACGTCCCCACGTAGAGCTGAAAGTAAGCTAAACCCTGAGGTAGAGCCCAACACACGTCCCGACCTAGAGCCCAACACACGTCCCGACCTGGAGCCCAACACACGTCCCGACGTAGAGCCCAACACACGTCCCGACGTAGAGCCCAACACACGTCCCGACGTAGAGCCCAACACACGTCCCGACGTAGAGCCCAACACACGTCCCGACGTAGAGCCCAACACACGTCCCGACGTAGAGCCCAACACACGTCCCGACGTAGAGCCCAACACACGTCCCGACCTAGAGCCCAACACACGTCCCGACCTAGAGCCCAACACACGTCCCGACCTAGAGCCCAACACACGTCCCGACCTAGAGCCCAACACACGTCCCGACGCAGAGCGGAAAGTACGCTAAATCCTGAGGTAGAGCCCAACACACGTCCCCACGTAGAGCTGAAAGTAAGCTAAATCCTGAGGTAGAGCCCAACACACGTCCCGACCTAGAGCCCAACACACGTCCCGACGTAGAGCCCAACACACGTCCCGACGTAGAGCCCAACACACGTCCCGACGCGGAGCCCAACACACGTCCCGACGTGGAGCCCAACACACGTCCCGACGCGGAGCCCAACACACGTCCCGACGCGGAGCCCAACACACGTCCCGACGCGGAGCCCAACACACGTCCCGACGCGGAGCCCAACACACGTCCCGACGCGGAGCCCAACACACGTCCCGACCTAGAGCCCAACACACGTCCCGACCTAGAGCCCAACACACGTCCCGACCTAGAGCCCAACACACGTCCCGACCTAGAGCCCAACACACGTCCCGACGTAGAGCCCAACACACGTCCCGACGTAGAGCTGAAAGTAAGCTAAATCCTGAGGTAGAGCCCAACACACGTCCCGACGCAGAGCGGAAAGTAAGCTAAATCCTGAGGTAGAGCCCAACACACGTCCCGACGCAGAGCCCCACAGACGTCCCGACCTAGAGCCCCACAGACGTCCCGACCTAGAGCCCAACACACGTCCCGACCTAGAGCCCAACACACGTCCCGACCTAGAGCCCAACACACGTCCCGACCTAGAGCCCAACACACGTCCCGACCTAGAGCCCAACACACGTCCCGACCTAGAGCCCAACACACGTCCCGACCTAGAGCCCAACACACGTCCCGACGTAGAGCCCAACACACGTCCCGACGTAGAGCCCAACACACGTCCCGACGTAGAGCCCAACACACGTCCCGACGTAGAGCCCAACACACGTCCCGACGTAGAGCCCAACACACGTCCCGACCTAGAGCCCAACACACGTCCCGACCTAGAGCCCAACACACGTCCCGACGTAGAGCCCAACACACGTCCCGACCTAGAGCCCAACACACGTCCCGACGTAGAGCTGAAAGTAAGCTGAATCCTGAGGTAGAGCCCAACACACATCCCGACGCAGAGCGGAAAGTAAGCTAAATCCTGAGGTAGAGCCCAACACACGTCCCGACGCAGAGCCCCACAGACGTCCCAGCGTAGAGCCCCACACACGTCCCGACGTAGAGCCCCACACACGTCCCGACGTAGAGCCCCACACACGTCCCGACGCAGAGCCCCACACACGTCCCGACGCAGAGCCCCACACACGTCCCGACGCAGAGCCCCACACACGTCCCGACGCAGAGCCCCACACACGTCCCGACGCAGAGCCCCACACACGTCCCGACGCAGAGCCCAACACATGTCCCGACGCAGAGCCAAACACACGTCCCGACGTAGAGCCCAACACACGTTCCGATGTAGAGCTGAAAGTAAGCTAAATCATGATGTAGAGCCCAACACACGTCCCGACGCAGAGCCCAACACACGTCCCGACGTAGAGCCCAACACACGTCCCGACGCACAGCGGAAAGTAGGCTTAATCCTGAGGTAGAGCCCAACACATGTCCCGACGCAGAGCGGAAAGTAAGCTAAATCCTGAGGTAGAGCCCAACACACGTCCCCACGTAGAGCTGAAAGTAAGCTAAATCCTGAGGTAGAGCCCAACACACGTCCCGACGTAGAGCCCAACACACGTCCCGACGTAGAGCCCAACACACGTCCCGACGTAGAGCCCAACACACGTCCCGACCTAGAGCCCAACACACGTCCCGACGTAGAGCTGAAAGTAAGCTAAATCCTGAGGTAGAGCCCAACACACGTCCCGACGCAGAGCCCCACAGACGTCCCGACCTAGAGCCCAACACACGTCCCGACCTAGAGCCCAACACACGTCCCGACCTAGAGCCCAACACACGTCCCGACCTAGAGCCCAACACACGTCCCGACCTAGAGCCCAACACACGTCCCGACCTAGAGCCCAACACACGTCCCGACCTAGAGCCCACCACACACGTCCCGACGTAGAGCCCACCACACGTCCCGACGTAGAGCCCAACACACGTCCCGACGTAGAGCCCACCACACGTCCCGACGTAGAGCCCAACACACGTCCCGACGTAGAGCCCAACACACGTCCCGACGTAGAGCCCAACACACGTCCCGACCTAGAGCCCAACACACGTCCCGACCTAGAGCCCAACACACGTCCCGACCTAGAGCCCAACACACGTCCCGACCTAGAGCCCAACACACGTCCCGACCTAGAGCCCAACACACGTCCCGACGTAGAGTTGAAAGTAAGCTAAATCCTGAGGTAGAGCCCAACACACATCCCGACGCAGAGCGGAAAGTAAGCTAAATCCTGAGGTAGAGCCCAACACACGTCCCGACGCAGAGCCCCACAGACGTCCCAGCGTAGAGCCCCACACACGTCCCGACGTAGAGCCCCACACACGTCCCGACGTAGAGCCCCACACACGTCCCGACGCAGAGCCCCACACACGTCCCGACGCAGAGCCCCACACACGTCCCGACGCAGAGCCCCACACACGTCCCGACGCAGAGCCCCACACACGTCCCGACGCAGAGCCCCACACACGTCCCGACGCAGAGCCCAACACATGTCCCGACGCAGAGCCAAACACACGTCCCGACGTAGAGCCCAACACACGTTCCGATGTAGAGCTGAAAGTAAGCTAAATCATGATGTAGAGCCCAACACACGTCCCGACGCAGAGCCCAACACACGTCCCGACGTAGAGCCCAACACACGTCCCGACGCACAGCGGAAAGTAGGCTTAATCCTGAGGTAGAGCCCAACACATGTCCCGACGCAGAGCGGAAAGTAAGCTAAATCCTGAGGTAGAGCCCAACACACGTCCCCACGTAGAGCTGAAAGTAAGCTAAATCCTGAGGTAGAGCCCAACACACGTCCCGACGTAGAGCCCAACACACGTCCCGACGTAGAGCCCAACACACGTCCCGACGTAGAGCCCAACACACGTCCCGACGTAGAGCCCAACACACGTCCCGACGTAGAGCCCAACACACGTCCCGACGTAGAGCCCAACACACGTCCCGACGTAGAGCCCAACACACGTCCCGACCTAGAGCCCAACACACGTCCCGACCTAGAGCCCAACACACGTCCCGACGCAGAGCGGAAAGTAAGCTAAATCCTGAGGTAGAGCCCAACACACGTCCCGACCTAGAGCCCAACACACGTCCCGACCTAGAGCCCAACACACGTCCCGACGCAGAGCCCAACACACGTCCCGACGCAGAGCCCAACACACGTCCCGACGCAGAGCCCAACACACGTCCCGACGCAGAGCCCAACACACGTCCCGACGCAGAGCCCAACACACGTCCCGACGCAGAGCCCAACACACGTCCCGACGTAGAGCCCAACACACGTCCCGACGCAGAGCCCAACACACGTCCCGACGCAGAGCCCAACACACGTCCCGACCTAGAGCCCAACACACGTCCCGACCTAGAGCCCAACACACGTCCCGACCTAGAGCCCAACACACGTCCCGACGTAGAGCTGAAAGTAAGCTAAATCCTGAGGTAGAGCCCAACACACGTCCCGACATAGAGTCCAACACACGTCCCGACGTAGAGTCCAACACACGTCCCGACGTAGAGCTGAAAGTAAGATAAATCCCGACGTAGAGCCCAACACACGTCCCGACGTAGAGCTGAAAGTAAGCTAAATCCTGAGGGAGAGCCCAACACACGTCCCCACGTAGAGCAGAAAGTAAGCTAAATCCTGAGGTAGAGCCCAACACACGTCCAAACGCAGAGCGGAAAGTAAGCTAAATCCTGAGGTAGAGCCCAACACACGTCCCGACGCAGAGCCCAACACACGTCCCGATGCAGAGCCCAACACACGTCCCGACGCAGAGCCCAACACACGTCCCGACGCAGAGCCCAACACACGTCCCGACGCAGAGCCCAACACACGTCCCGACGCAGAGCCCAACACACGTCCCGACGCAGAGCCCAACACACGTCCCGACGCAGAGCCCAACACACGTCCCGACGTAGAGCTGAAAGTAAGCTAAATCTTGACAAAGAGCCCAACGCAGGTCGCGACGTAGAGCCCAACGCAGGTCGCGACGTAGAGCTCAACGCAGGTCGCGACGTAGAGCCCAACGCAGGTCGCGACGTAGAGCCCAACGCAGGTCGCGACGTAGAGCCCAACGCAGGTCGCGACGTAGAGCTGAAAGTAAGCTAAATCCTGAGGTAGAGCCCAACTAACGTCCCGACGTAGAGCCCAACGCACGTCCCGACGTAGAGCCCAACGCACGTCCCGACGTAGAGCCCAACGCACGTCCCGACGTAGAGCCCAACGCACGTCCCGACGTAGAGCCCAACGCACGTCCCGACGCAGAGCCCAACGCACGTCCCGACGCAGAGCCCAACGCACGTCCCGACGTAGAGCTGAAAGTAAGCTAAATCCTGATGTAGAGCCCAACGCACGTCCCGACGTAGAGCCCAACGCACGTCCCGACGTAGAGCCCAACGCACGTCCCGACGTAGAGCCCAACGCACGTCCCGACGTAGAGCCCAACGCACGTCCTGACGTAGAGCCCAACGCACGTCCCGACGTAGAGCTGAAAGTAAGCTAAATCCTGATGTAGAGCCCAACGCAGGTCCCGACGTAGAGCCCAACGCACGTCCCGACGTAGAGCCCAACGCACGTCCCGACGCAGAGCCCAACGCACGTCCCGACGCAGAGCCCAACGCACGTCCCGACGCAGAGCTGGAAGTAAGCTAAATCCCGACGTAGAGCCCAACGCACGTCCCGACGTAGAGCCCAACGCACGTCCCGACGTAGAGCCCAACGCACGTCCCGACGTAGAGCCCGACACACGTCCCGACGTAGAGCCCGACGCACGTCCCGACGTAGAGCCCGACGCACGTCCCGACGTAGAGCCCAACGCACGTCCCGACGTAGAGCTGAAAGTAAGCTAAATCCTGATGTAGAGCCCAACGCACGTCCCGACGTAGAGCCCAACGCACGTCCCGACGTAGAGCCCAACGCACGTCCCGACGTAGAGCCCAACGCACGTCCCGACGTAGAGCTGAAAGTAAGCTAAATCCCGACGTAGAGCCCAACGCACGTCCCGACGTAGAGCCCGACGCACGTCCCGACGTAGAGCCCGACGCACGTCCCGACGTAGAGCCCGACGCACGTCCCGACGTAGAGCCCGACGCACGTCCCGACGTAGAGCCCGACGCACGTCCCGACGTAGAGCCCGACGCACGTCCCGACGTAGAGCCCGACGCACGTCCCGACGTAGAGCCCGACGCACGTCCCGACGTAGAGCCCAACGCACGTCCCGACGTAGAGCCCAACGCACGTCCCGACGTAGAGCTGAAAGTAAGCTAAATCCTGATGTAGAGCCTAACGCACGTCCCGACGTAGAGTCCAACGCACGTCCCGACGTAGAGCCCAACGCACGTCCCGACGTAGAGCCCAACGCACGTCCCGACGTAGAGCCCAACGCACGTCCCGACGTAGAGCCCAACGCACGTCCCGACGTAGAGCCCAACGCACGTCCCGACGTAGAGCCCAACGCACGTCCCGACGTAGAGCCCAACGCACGTCCCGACGTAGAGCTGAAAGTAAGCTAAATCCTGATGTAGAGCCCAACACACGTCCCGACGTAGAGTCCAACACACGTCCCAACGTAGAGCCCAACACACGTCCCGACGTAGAGCTGAATGTAAGCTACGTCCCGACGGAGAGCCCAACACACGTCCCGACGGAGAGCCCAACACACGTCCCGACGGAGAGCCCAACACACGTCCCGACGTAGAGCCCAACACACGTCCCGACGTAGAGCCCAACACACGTCCCGACGTAGAGCCCAACACACGTCCCGACCTAGAGCCCAACACACGTCGCGACCTAGAGCCCAACACACGTCGCGACCTAGAGCCCAACACACGTCGCGACCTAGAGCCCAACACACGTCGCGACCTAGAGCCCAACACACGTCGCGACCTAGAGCCCAACACACGTCCCGACCTAGAGCCCAACACACGTCCCGACGTAGAGCTGAAAGTAAGCTAAATCCTGAGGTAGAGCCCAACACACGTCCCGACGTAGAGCCCAACACACGTCCCGACGTAGAGCCCAACACACGTCCCGACGTAGAGCCCAACACACGTCCCGACGTAGAGCCCAACACACGTCCCGACGTAGAGCCCAACACACGTCCCGACGTAGAGCCCAACACACGTCCCGACCTAGAGCCCAACACACGTCCCGACCTAGAGCCCAACACACGTCCCGACCTAGAGCCCAACACACGTCCCGACCTAGAGCGGAAAGTAAGCTAAATCCTGAGGTAGAGCCCAACACACGTCCCGACGCAGAGCGGAAAGTAAGCTAAATCCTGAGGTAGAGCCCAAAACACGTCCCGACGCAGAGCGGAAAGAAAGCTAAATCCTGAGGTAGAGCCCAAAACACGTCCCGATGTAGAGCCCAACACACGTCCCGACGTAGACCTGAAAGTAAGCTAAATCCTGAGGTAGAGCCCAACGCACGTCCCGACGCAGAGCGCAACACACGTCCCGACGTAGAGCCCCACACACGTCCCGACGTAGAGCCCCACACACGTCCCGACGTAGAGCCCCACACACGTCCCGACGTAGAGCCCCACACACGTCCCGACGTAGAGCCCCACACACGTCCCGACGCAGAGCCCAACACACGTCCCGACGTAGAGCCCAACACACGTCCCGACGCAGAGCCCAACACACGTCCCGACGCAGAGCCCAACACACGTCCCGACGTAGAGCCCAACACACGTCCCGACGCAGAGCCCAACACACGTCCCGACGCAGAGCCCAACACACGTCCCGACGCAGAGCCCAACACACGTCCCGACGTAGAGCCCAACACACGTCCCGACGTAGAGCTGAAAGTAAGCTAAATCCTGATTTAGAGCCCAACACACGTCCCGACGTAGAGCTGAATGTAAGCTAAATCCCGACGGAGAGCCCAACACACGTCCCGACGGAGAGCCCAACACACGTCCCGACGTACAGCCCAACACACGTCCCGACGTACAGCCCAACACACGTCCCGACGTACAGCCCAACACACGTCCCGACGTACAGCCCAACACACGTCCCTACGTACAGCCCAACACACGTCCCGACGTACAGCCCAACACACGTCCCGACGTAGAGCCCAACACACGTCCCGACGTAGAGCCCAACACACGTCCCGACGTAGAGCCCAACACACGTCCCGACGTAGAGCCCAACACACGTCCCGACCTAGAGCCCAACACACGTCCCGACCTAGAGCCCAACACACGTCCCGACCTAGAGCCCAACACACGTCCCGACCTAGAGCCCAACACACGTCCCGACCTAGAGCCCAACACACGTCCCGACCTAGAGCCCAACACACGTCCCGACCTAGAGCCCAACACACGTCCCGACCTAGAGCTGAAAGTAAGCTAAATCCTGAGGTAGAGCCCAACACACGTCCCGACGCAGAGCCCAACACACGTCCCGACGTAGAGCCCAACACACGTCCCGACGTAGAGCCCAACACACGTCCCGACGTAGAGCCCAACACACGTCCCGACGTAGAGCCCAACACACGTCCCGACGTAGAGCCCAACACACGTCCCGACGTAGAGCCCAAAACACGTCCCGACGTAGAGCCCAACACACGTCCCGACCTAGAGCCCAACACACGTCCCGACCTAGAGCCCAACACACGTCGCGACCTAGAGCCCAACACACGTCGCGACCTAGAGCCCAACACACGTCGCGACCTAGAGCCCAACACACGTCCCGACCCAGAGCCCAACACACGTCCCGACCTAGAGCCCAACACACGTCCCGACGTAGAGCTGAAAGTAAGCTAAATCCTGAGGTAGAGCCCAACACACGTCCCGACGTAGAGCCCAACACACGTCCCGACGTAGAGCCCAACACACGTCCCGACGTAGAGCCCAACACACGTCCCGACGTAGAGCCCAACACACGTCCCGACCTAGAGCCCAACACACGTCCCGACCTAGAGCCCAACACACGTCCCGACGTAGAGCCTAACACACGTCCCGACCTAGAGCCCAACACACGTCCCGACGTAGAGCTGAAAGTAAGCTAAATCCTGAGGTAGAGCCCAACACACGTCCCGACGCAGAGCGGAAAGTAAGCTAAATCCTGAGGTAGAGCCCAACACACGTCCCGACGCAGAGCGGAAAGTAAGCTAAATCCTGAGGTAGAGCCCAAAACACGTCCCGACGCAGAGCGGAAAGTAAGCTAAATCCTGAGGTAGAGCCCAAAACACGTCCCGACGCAGAGCGGAAAGTAAGCTAAATCCTGAGGTAGAGCCCAACACACGTCCCGATGTAGAGCCCAACACACGTCCCGACGTAGACCTGAAAGTAAGCTAAATCCTGAGGTAGAGCCCAACGCACGTCCCGACGCAGAGCGCAACACATATCCCGACGTAGAGCCCCACACACGTCCCAGCGTAGAGCCCCACACACGTCCCGACGTAGAGCCCCACACACGTCCCGACGTAGAGCCCCACACACGTCCCGACGTAGAGCCCCACACACGTCCCGACGCAGAGCCCCACACACGTCCCGACGCAGAGCCCCACAAACGTCCCGACGCAGAGCCCCACACACGTCCCGACGCAGAGCCCCACACACGTCCCGACGCAGAGCCCCACACACGTCCCGACGCAGAGCCCCACACACGTCCCGACGCAGAGCCCAACACACGTCCCGACGCAGAGCCCCACACACGTCCCGACGCAGAGCCAAACACACGTCCCGACGTAGAGCCCAACACACGTTCCGATGTAGAGCTGAAAGTAAGCTAAATCATGATGTAGAGCCCAACACACGTCCCGACGCAGAGCCCAACACACGTCCCGACGTAGAGCCCAACACACGTCCCGACGCAGAGCGGAAAGTAGGCTTAATCCTGAGGTAGAGCCCAACACATGTCCCGACGCAGAGCGGAAAGTAAGCTAAATCCTGAGGTAGAGCCCAACACACGTCCCCACGTAGAGCTGAAAGTAAGCTAAACCCTGAGGTAGAGCCCAACACACGTCCCGACCTAGAGCCCAACACACGTCCCGACCTGGAGCCCAACACACGTCCCGACGTAGAGCCCAACACACGTCCCGACGTAGAGCCCAACACACGTCCCGACGTAGAGCCCAACACACGTCCCGACATAGAGCCCAACACACGTCCCGACGTAGAGCCCAACACACGTCCCGACGTAGAGCCCAACACACGTCCCGACGTAGAGCCCAACACACGTCCCGACGTAGAGCCCAACACACGTCCCGACCTAGAGCCCAACACACGTCCCGACCTAGAGCCCAACACACGTCCCGACCTAGAGCCCAACACACGTCCCGACCTAGAGCCCAACACACGTCCCGACGCAGAGCGGAAAGTAAGCTAAATCCTGAGGTAGAGCCCAACACACGTCCCCACGTAGAGCTGAAAGTAAGCTAAATCCTGAGGTAGAGCCCAACACACGTCCCGACGCAGAGCCCAACACACGTCCCGACGTAGAGCCCAACACACGTCCCGACGTAGAGCCCAACACACGTCCCGACGTGGAGCCCAACACACGTCCCGACGTGGAGCCCACCACACGTCCCGACGTGGAGCCCACCACACGTCCCGACGTGGAGCCCACCACACGTCCCGACGTGGAGCCCACCACACGTCCCGACGTGGAGCCCACCACACGTCCCGACGGGGAGCCCAACACACGTCCCGACGCGGAGCCCAACACACGTCCCGACGCGGAGCCCAACACACGTCCCGACCTAGAGCCCAACACACGTCCCGACCTAGAGCCCAACACACGTCCCGACCTAGAGCCGAACACACGTCCCGACCTAGAGCCCAACACACGTCCCGACGTAGAGCCCAACACACGTCCCGACGTAGAGCCCAACACACGTCCCGACGTAGAGCCCAACACACGTCCCGACCTAGAGCCCAACACACGTCCCGACCTAGAGCCCAACACACGTCCCGACCTAGAGCCCAACACACGTCCCGACCTAGAGCCCAACACACGTCCCGACCTAGAGCCCAACACACGTCCCGACCTAGAGCCTAACACACGTCCCGACCTAGAGCCCAACACACGTCCCGACGTAGAGCTGAAAGTAAGCTAAATCCTGAGGTAGAGCCCAACACACGTCCCGACGCAGAGCGGAAAGTAAGCTAAATCCTGAGGTAGAGCCCAACACACGTCCCAACGCAGAGCCCCACAGACGTCCCAGCGTAGAGCCCCACACACGTCCCGACGTAGAGCCCCACACACGTCCCGACGCAGAGCGGAAAGTAAGCTAAATCCTGAGGTAGAGCCCAACACACGTCCCGACGCAGAGCCCCACAGACGTCCCAGCGTAGAGCCCCACACACGTCCCGACGTAGAGCCCGACACACGTCCCGACGTAGAGCCCCACACACGTCCCGACGCAGAGCCCCACACACGTCCCGACGCAGAGCCCCACACACGTCCCGACGCAGAGCCCCACACACGTCCCGACGCAGAGCCCCACACACGTCCCGACGCAGAGCCCCACACACGTCGCGACGCAGAGCCCCACACACGTCGCGACGCAGAGCCCCACACACGTCCCGACGCAGAGCCAAACACACGTCCCGACGTAGAGCCCAACACACGTTCCGATGTAGAGCTGAAAGTAAGCTAAATCATGATGTAGAGCCCAACACACGTCCCGACGCAGAGCCCAACACACGTCCCGACGTAGAGCCCAACACACGTCCCGACGCAGAGCGGAAAGTAGGCTTAATCCTGAGGTAGAGCCCAACACATGTCCCGACGCAGAGCGGAAAGTAAGCTAAATCCTGAGGTAGAGCCCAACACACGTCCCCACGTAGAGCTGAAAGTAAGCTAAACCCTGAGGTAGAGCCCAACACACGTCCCGACCTAGAGCCCAACACACGTCCCGACCTGGAGCCCAACACACGTCCCGACGTAGAGCCCAACACACGTCCCGACGTAGAGCCCAACACACGTCCCGACGTAGAGCCCAACACACGTCCCGACGTAGAGCCCAACACACGTCCCGACGTAGAGCCCAACACACGTCCCGACGTAGAGCCCAACACACGTCCCGACGTAGAGCCCAACACACGTCCCGACCTAGAGCCCAACACACGTCCCGACCTAGAGCCCAACACACGTCCCGACCTAGAGCCCAACACACGTCCCGACCTAGAGCCCAACACACGTCCCGACCTAGAGCCCAACACACGTCCCGACGCAGAGCGGAAAGTACGCTAAATCCTGAGGTAGAGCCCAACACACGTCCCCACGTAGAGCTGAAAGTAAGCTAAATCCTGAGGTAGAGCCCAACACACGTCCCGACCTAGAGCCCAACACACGTCCCGACCTAGAGCCCAACACACGTCCCGACGTAGAGCCCAACACACGTCCCGACCTAGAGCCCAACACACGTCCCGACGTAGAGCTGAAAGTAAGCTAAATCCTGAGGTAGAGCCCAACACACGTCCCGACGCAGAGCGGAAAGTAAGCTAAATCCTGAGGTAGAGCCCAACACACGTCCCGACGCAGAGCCCAACACACGTCCCGACCTAGAGCCCAACACACGTCCCGACCTAGAGCCCAACACACGTCCCGACCTAGAGCCCAACACACGTCCCGACCTAGAGCCCAACACACGTCCCGACCTAGAGCCCAACACACGTCCCGACCTAGAGCCCAACACACGTCCCGACCTAGAGCCCAACACACGTCCCGACCTAGAGCCCAACACACGTCCCGACCTAGAGCCCAACACACGTCCCGACGTAGAGCCCAACACACGTCCCGACGTAGAGCCCAACACACGTCCCGACGTAGAGCCCAACACACGTCCCGACCTAGAGCCCAACACACGTCCCGACCTAGAGCCCAACACACGTCCCGACCTAGAGCCCAACACACGTCCCGACCTAGAGCCCAACACACGTCCCGACCTAGAGCCCAACACACGTCCCGACGTAGAGCTGAAAGTAAGCTAAATCCTGAGGTAGAGCCCAACACACATCCCGACGCAGAGCGGAAAGTAAGCTAAATCCTGAGGTAGAGCCCAACACACGTCCCGACGCAGAGCCCCACAGACGTCCCAGCGTAGAGCCCCACACACGTCCCGACGTAGAGGCCCACACACGTCCCGACGTAGAGCCCCACACACGTCCCGACGCAGAGCCCCACACACGTCCCGACGCAGAGCCCCACACACGTCCCGACGCAGAGCCCCACACACGTCCCGACGCAGAGCCCCACACACGTCCCGACGCAGAGCCCCACACACGTCCCGACGCAGAGCCCCACACACGTCCCGACGCAGAGCCCCACACACGTCCCGACGCAGAGCCCAACACATGTCCCGACGCAGAGCCAAACACACGTCCCGACGTAGAGCCCAACACACGTTCCGATGTAGAGCTGAAAGTAAGCTAAATCATGATGTAGAGCCCAACACACGTCCCGACGCAGAGCCCAACACACGTCCCGACGTAGAGCCCAACACACGTCCCGACGTAGAGCCCAACACACGTCCCGACGTAGAGCCCAACACACGTCCCGACGTAGAGCCCAACACACGTCCCGACGCACAGCGGAAAGTAGGCTTAATCCTGAGGTAGAGCCCAACACATGTCCCGACGCAGAGCGGAAAGTAAGCTAAATCCTGAGGTAGAGCCCAACACACGTCCCCACGTAGAGCTGAAAGTAAGCTAAATCCTGAGGTAGAGCCCAACACACGTCCCGACGTAGAGCCCAACACACGTCCCGACGTAGAGCCCAACACACGTCCCGACGTAGAGCCCAACACACGTCCCGACCTAGAGCCCAACACACGTCCCGACGTAGAGCTGAAAGTAAGCTAAATCCTGAGGTAGAGCCCAACACACGTCCCGACGCAGAGCGGAAAGTAAGCTAAATCCTGAGGTAGAGCCCAACACACGTCCCGACGCAGAGCCCCACAGACGTCCCGACCTAGAGCCCCACAGACGTCCCGACCTAGAGCCCAACACACGTCCCGACCTAGAGCCCAACACACGTCCCGACCTAGAGCCCAACACACGTCCCGACCTAGAGCCCACCACACGTCCCGACCTAGAGCCCACCACACGTCCCGACCTAGAGCCCACCACACGTCCCGACGTAGAGCCCACCACACGTCCCGACGTAGAGCCCAACACACGTCCCGACGTAGAGCCCAACACACGTCCCGACGTAGAGCCCAACACACGTCCCGACGTAGAGCCCAACACACGTCCCGACCTAGAGCCCAACACACGTCCCGACCTAGAGCCCAACACACGTCCCGACCTAGAGCCCAACACACGTCCCGACGTAGAGCCCAACACACGTCCCGACCTAGAGCCCAACACACGTCCCGACGTAGAGCTGAAAGTAAGCTAAATCCTGAGGTAGAGCCCAACACACATCCCGACGCAGAGCGGAAAGTAAGCTAAATCCTGAGGTAGAGCCCAACACACGTCCCGACGCAGAGCCCCACAGACGTCCCAGCGTAGAGCCCCACACACGTCCCGACGTAGAGCCCCACACACGTCCCGACGCAGAGCCCCACACACGTCCCGACGCAGAGCCCCACACACGTCCCGACGCAGAGCCCCACACACGTCCCGACGCAGAGCCCAACACACGTCCCGACGTAGAGCCCAACGCACGTCCCGACGTAGAGCCCAACACACGTCCCGACGCAGAGCCCCACACACGTCCCGACGCAGAGCCCAACACATGTCCCGACGCAGAGCCAAACACACGTCCCGACGTAGAGCCCAACACACGTTCCGATGTAGAGCTGAAAGTAAGCTAAATCATGATGTAGAGCCCAACACACGTCCCGACGCAGAGCCCAACACACGTCCCGACGTAGAGCCCAACACACGTCCCGACGCACAGCGGAAAGTAGGCTTAATCCTGAGGTAGAGCCCAACACACGTCCCGACGCAGAGCGGAAAGTAAGCTAAATCCTGAGGTAGAGCCCAACACACGTCCCCACGTAGAGCTGAAAGTAAGCTAAATCCTGAGGTAGAGCCCAACACACGTCCCGACGTAGAGCCCAACACACGTCCCGACGTAGAGCCCAACACACGTCCCGACGTAGAGCCCAACACACGTCCCGACGTAGAGCCCAACACACGTCCCGACGTAGAGCCCAACACACGTCCCGACGTAGAGCCCAACACACGTCCCGACGTAGAGCCCAACACACGTCCCGACGTAGAGCCCAACACACGTCCCGACGTAGAGCCCAACACACGTCCCGACGTAGAGCCCAACACACGTCCCGACGTAGAGCCCAACACACGTCCCGACGTAGAGCCCAACACACGTCCCGACGTAAAGCCCAACACACGTCCCGACGTAGAGCCCAACACACGTCCCGACCTAGAGCCCAACACACGTCCCGACCTAGAGCCCAACACACGTCCCGACGCAGAGCGGAAAGTAAGCTAAATCCTGAGGTAGAGCCCAACACACGTCCCGACCTAGAGCCCAACACACGTCCCGACCTAGAGCCCAACACACGTCCCGACGCAGAGCCCAACACACGTCCCGACGCAGAGCCCAACACACGTCCCGACGCAGAGCCCAACACACGTCCCGACGCAGAGCCCAACACACGTCCCGACGCAGAGCCCAACACACGTCCCGACGCAGAGCCCAACACACGTCCCGACGCAGAGCCCAACACACGTCCCGACGCAGAGCCCAACACACGTCCCGACCTAGAGCCCAACACACGTCCCGACCTAGAGCCCAACACACGTCCCGACCTAGAGCCCAACACACGTCCCGACCTAGAGCCCAACACACGTCCCGACCTAGAGCTGAAAGTAAGCTAAATCCTGAGGTAGAGCCCAACACACGTCCCGACATAGAGTCCAACACACGTCCCGACGTAGAGTCCAACACACGTCCCGACGTAGAGCTGAAAGTAAGATAAATCCCGACGTAGAGCCCAACACACGTCCCGACGTAGAGCTGAAAGTAAGCTAAATCCTGAGGGAGAGCCCAACACACGTCCCCACGTAGAGCGGAAAGTAAGCTAAATCCTGAGGTAGAGCCCAACACACGTCCAAACGCAGAGCGGAAAGTAAGCTAAATCCTGAGGTAGAGCCCAACACACGTCCCGACGCAGAGCCCAACACACGTCCCGACGCAGAGCCCAACACACGTCCCGACGCAGAGCCCAACACACGTCCCGACGCAGAGCCCAACACACGTCCCGACGCAGAGCCCAACACACGTCCCGACGCAGAGCCCAACACACGTCCCGACGCAGAGCCCAACACACGTCCCGACGCAGAGCCCAACACACGTCCCGACGTAGAGCTGAAAGTAAGCTAAATCCTGACAAAGAGCCCAACGCAGGTCGCGACGTAGAGCCCAACGCAGGTCGCGACGTAGAGCCCAACGCAGGTCGCGACGTAGAGCCCAACGCAGGTCGCGACGTAGAGCCCAACGCACGTCCCGACGTAGAGCTGAAAGTAAGCTAAATCCTGAGGTAGAGCCCAACGCACGTCCCGACGTAGAGCCCAACGCACGTCCCGACGTAGAGCCCAACGCACGTCCCGACGTAGAGCCCAACGCACGTCCCGACGTAGAGCCCAACGCACGTCCCGACGCAGAGCCCAACGCACGTCCCGACGCAGAGCCCAACGCACGTCCCGACGTAGAGCTGAAAGTAAGCTAAATCCTGATGTAGAGCCCAACGCACGTCCCGACGTAGAGCCCAACGCACGTCCCGACGTAGAGCCCAACGCACGTCCCGACGTAGAGCCCAACGCACGTCCCGACGTAGAGCCCAACGCACGTCCCGACGTAGAGCCCAACGCACGTCCCGACGTAGAGCTGAAAGTAAGCTAAATCCTGATGTAGAGCCCAACGCACGTCCCGACGTAGAGCCCAACGCACGTCCCGACGTAGAGCCCAACGCACGTCCCGACGTAGAGCCCAACGCACGTCCCGACGTAGAGCCCAACGCACGTCCCGACGTAGAGCCCAACGCACGTCCCGACGTAGAGCCCAACGCACGTCCCGACGTAGAGCTGAAAGTAAGCTAAATCCTGATGTAGAGCCCAACGCAGGTCCCGACGTAGAGCCCAACGCACGTCCCGACGTAGAGCCCAACGCACGTCCCGACGCAGAGCCCAACGCACGTCCCGACGCAGAGCCCAACGCACGTCCCGACGCAGAGCTGGAAGTAAGCTAAATCCCGACGTAGAGCCCGACGCACGTCCCGACGTAGAGCCCGACGCACGTCCCGACGTAGAGCCCGACGCACGTCCCGACGTAGAGCCCGACGCACGTCCCGACGTAGAGCCCGACGCACGTCCCGACGTAGAGCCCGACGCACGTCCCGACGTAGAGCCCGACGCACGTCCCGACGTAGAGCTGAAAGTAAGCTAAATCCTGATGTAGAGCCCAACGCACGTCCCGACGTAGAGCCCAACGCACGTCCCGACGTAGAGCCCAACGCACGTCCCGACGTAGAGCCCAACGCACGTCCCGACGTAGAGCCCAACGCACGTCCCGACGTAGAGCCCAACGCACGTCCCGACGTAGAGCCCAACGCACGTCCCGACGTAGAGCCCAACGCACGTCCCGACGTAGAGCCCAACGCACGTCCCGACGTAGAGCTGAAAGTAAGCTAAATCCCGACGTAGAGCCCAACGCACGTCCCGACGTAGAGCCCAACGCACGTCCCGACGTAGAGCCCAACGCACGTCCCGACGTAGAGCCCAACGCACGTCCCGACGTAGAGCCCAACGCACGTCCCGACGTAGAGCCCAACGCACGTCCCGACGTAGAGCCCAACGCACGTCCCGACGTAGAGCCCAACGCACGTCCCGACGTAGAGCTGAAAGTAAGTTAAATCCTGATGTAGAGCCCAACGCACGTCCCGACGTAGAGCCCAACGCACGTCCCGACGTAGAGCCCAACGCACGTCCCGACGTAGAGCCCAACGCACGTCCCGACGTAGAGCCCAACGCACGTCCCGACGTAGAGCCCGACGCACGTCCCGACGCAGAGCCCGACGCACGTCCCGACACAGAGCCCGACGCACGTCCCGACGCAGAGCTGAAAGTAAGCTAAATCCCGACGTAGAGCCCAACGCACGTCCCGACGTAGAGCCCAACGCACGTCCCGACGTAGAGCCCAACGCACGTCCCGACGTAGAGCCCAACGCACGTCCCGACGTAGAGCCCAACGCACGTCCCGACGTAGAGCCCGACGCACGTCCCGACGTAGAGCCCGACGCACGTCCCGACGTAGAGCTGAAAGTAAGCTAAATCCTGATGTAGAGCCCAACGCAGGTCCCGACGTAGAGCCCAACGCACGTCCCGACGTAGAGCCCAACGCAGGTCCCGACGTAGAGCCCAACGCACGTCCCGACGTAGAGCTCAACGCACGTCCCGACGTAGAGCCCAACGCACGTCCCGACGTAGAGCCCAACGCACGTCCCGACGTAGAGCCCAACGCACGTCCCGACGTAGAGCCCAACGCACGTCCCGACGTAGAGCCCAACGCACGTCCCGACGTAGAGCCCAACGCACGTCCCGACGTAGAGCTGAAAGTAAGCTAAATCCCGACGTAGAGCCCAACGCACGTCCCGACGTAGAGCCCAACGCACGTCCCGACGTAGAGCCCAACGCACGTCCCGACGTAGAGCCCAACGCACGTCCCGACGTAGAGCCCAACGCACGTCCCGACGTAGAGCCCAACGCACGTCCCGACGTAGAGCCCAACGCACGTCCCGACGTAGAGCTGAAAGTAAGCTAAATCCTGATGTAGAGCCCAACGCACGTCCCGACGTAGAGCCCAACGCACGTCCCGACGTAGAGCCCAACGCACGTCCCGACGTAGAGCCCAACGCACGTCCCGACGTAGAGCCCAACGCACGTCCCGACGTAGAGCCCAACGCACGTCCCGACGTAGAGCCCAACGCACGTCCCGACGTAGAGCCCAACGCACGTCCCGACGTAGAGCCCAACGCACGTCCCGACGTAGAGCTGAAAGTAAGCTAAATCCTGACGTAGAGCCCAACGCAGGTCCCGACGTAGAGCCCAACGCAGGTCCCGACGTAGAGCCCAACGCACGTCCCGACGTAGAGCCCAACGCACGTCCCGACGTAGAGCCCAACGCACGTCCCGACGTAGAGCCCAACGCACGTCCCGACGTAGAGCTGAAAGTAAGCTAAATCCCGACGTAGAGCTGAAAGTAAGCTAAATCCCGACGTAGAGCCCAACGCACGTCCCGACGTAGAGCCCAACGCACGTCCCGACGTAGAGCCCAACGCAGGTCCCGACGTAGAGCCCAACGCAGGTCCCGACGTAGAGCCCAACGCACGTCCCGACGTAGAGCCCAACGCACGTCCCGACGTAGAGCCCAACGCACGTCCCGACGTAGAGCCCAACGCACGTCCCGACGTAGAGCCCAACGCACGTCCCGACGTAGAGCCCAACGCACGTCCCGACGTAGAGCCCAACGCACGTCCCGACGTAGAGCCCAACGCACGTCCCGACGTAGAGCCCAACGCACGTCCCGACGTAGAGCCCAACGCACGTCCCGACGTAGAGCCCAACGCACGTCCCGACGTAGAGCCCAACGCACGTCCCGACGTAGAGCCCAACGCACGTCCCGACGTAGAGCCCAACGCACGTCCCGACGTAGAGCCCAACGCACGTCCCGACGTAGAGCCCAACGCACGTCCCGACGTAGAGCCCAACGCACGTCCCGACGTAGAGCCCAACGCACGTCCCGACGTAGAGCCCAACGCACGTCCCGACGTAGAGCCCAACGCACGTCCCGACGTAGAGCCCAACGCACGTCCCGACGTAGAGCCCAACGCACGTCCCGACGTAGAGCCCAACGCACGTCCCGACGTAGAGCTGAAAGTAAGCTAAATCCTGATGTAGAGCCCAACACAGGTCCCGACGTAGAGCCCAACGCAGGTCCCGACGTAGAGCCCAACGCAGGTCCCGACGTAGAGCCCAACGCACGTCCCGACGTAGAGCCCAACGCACGTCCCGACGTAGAGCCCAACGCACGTCCCGACGTAGAGCCCAACGCACGTCCCGACGTAGAGCTGAAAGTAAGCTAAATCCCGACGTAGAGCCCAACACACGTCCCGACGTAGAGCCCAACACACGTCCCGACGTAGAGCCCAACACACGTCCCGACGTAGAGCCCAACACACGTCCCGACGTAGAGCCCAACACACGTCCCGACGTAGAGCCCAACACACGTCCCGACGTACAGCCCAACACACGTCCCGACGTAGAGCCCAACACACGTCCCGACGTAGAGCCCAACACACGTCCCGACGTAGAGCCCAACACACGTCCCGACGTAGAGCCCAACACACGTCCCGACGTAGAGCCCAACACACGTCCCGACGTAGAGCCCAACACACGTCCCGACGTAGAGCCCAACACACGTCCCGACGTAGAGCCCAACACACGTCCCGACGTAGAGCCCAACACACGTCCCGACGTAGAGCCCAACACACGTCCCGACGTAGAGCCCAACACACGTCCCGACGTAGAGCCCAACACACGTCCCGACGTAGAGCCCAACACACGTCCCGACGTAGAGCTGAAAGTAAGCTAAATCCTGATGTAGAGCCCAACACACGTCCCGACGTAGAGCTGAAAGTAAGCTAAATCCTGATGTAGAGCCCAACACACGTCCCGACGTAGAGCCCAACACACGTCCCGACGTAGAGCCCAACACACGTCCCGACGTAGAGCCCAACACACGTCCCGACCTAGAGCCCAACACACGTCCCGACCTAGAGCCCAACACACGTCCCGACCTAGAGCCCAACACACGTCCCGACCTAGAGCCCAACACACGTCCCGACCTAGAGCCCAACACACGTCCCGACCTAGAGCCCAACACACGTCCCGACGTAGAGCCCAACACACGTCCCGACGTAGAGCCCAACACACGTCCCGACGTAGAGCCCAACACACGTCCCGACGTAGAGCCCAACACACGTCCCGACGTAGAGCCCAACACACGTCCCGACGCAGAGCCCCACACACGTCCCGACGCAGAGCCCAACACACGTCCCGACGCAGAGCCAAACACACGTCCCGACGTAGAGCCCAACACACGTTCCGATGTAGAGCTGAAAGTAAGCTAAATCATGATGTAGAGCCCAACACACGTCCCGACACAGAGCCCAACACACGTCCCGACGTAGAGCCCAACACACGTCCCGACGCAGAGCGGAAAGTAGGCTTAATCCTGAGGTAGAGCCCAACACACGTCCCGACGCAGAGCGGAAAGTAAGCTAAATCCTGAGGTAGAGCCCAACACACGTCCCGACGCAGAGCGCAAAGTAAGCTAAATCCTGAGGTAGAGCCCAACACACGTCCTGACGCAGAGCGGAAAGTAAGCTAAATCCTGAGGTAGAGCCCAACACACGTCCCCACGTAGAGCTGAAAGTAAGCTAAATCCTGAGGTAGAGCCCAACACAGGTCCCGACGTAGAGCCCAACGCAGGTCCCGACGTAGAGCCCAACGCAGGTCCCGACGTAGAGCCCAACGCACGTCCCGACGTAGAGCCCAACGCACGTCCCGACGTAGAGCCCAACGCACGTCCCGACGTAGAGCCCAACGCACGTCCCGACGTAGAGCCCAACGCACGTCCCGACGTAGAGCTGAAAGTAAGCTAAATCCCGACGTAGAGCCCAACGCACGTCCCGACGTAGAGCCCAACGCACGTCCCGACGTAGAGCCCAACGCACGTCCCGACGTAGAGCCCAACGCACGTCCCGACGTAGAGCCCAACGCACGTCCCGACGTAGAGCCCAACGCACGTCCCGACGTAGAGCCCAACGCACGTCCCGACGTAGAGCCCAACGCACGTCCCGACGTAGAGCCCAACGCACGTCCCGACGTAGAGCCCAACGCACGTCCCGACGTAGAGCCCAACGCACGTCCCGACGTAGAGCCCAACGCACGTCCCGACGTAGAGCCCAACGCACGTCCCGACGTAGAGCCCAACGCACGTCCCGACGTAGAGCCCAACGCACGTCCCGACGTAGAGCCCAACGCACGTCCCGACGTAGAGCCCAACGCACGTCCCGACGTAGAGCCCAACGCACGTCCCGACGTAGAGCCCAACGCACGTCCCGACGTAGAGCCCAACGCACGTCCCGACGTAGAGCCCAACGCACGTCCCGACGTAGAGCCCAACGCACGTCCCGACGTAGAGCCCAACGCACGTCCCGACGTAGAGCCCAACGCACGTCCCGACGTAGAGCCCAACGCACGTCCCGACGTAGAGCCCAACGCACGTCCCGACGTAGAGCCCAACGCACGTCCCGACGTAGAGCCCAACGCACGTCCCGACGTAGAGCCCAACGCACGTCCCGACGTAGAGCTGAAAGTAAGCTAAATCCTGATGTAGAGCCCAACGCAGGTCCCGACGTAGAGCCCAACGCAGGTCCCGACGTAGAGCCCAACGCAGGTCCCGACGTAGAGCCCAACGCAGGTCCCGACGTAGAGCCCAACGCACGTCCCGACGTAGAGCCCAACGCACGTCCCGACGTAGAGCCCAACGCACGTCCCGACGTAGAGCCCAACGCACGTCCCGACGTAGAGCTGAAAGTAAGCTAAATCCCGACGTAGAGCCCAACACACGTCCCGACGTAGAGCCCAACACACGTCCCGACGTAGAGCCCAACACACGTCCCGACGTAGAGCCCAACACACGTCCCGACGTAGAGCCCAACACACGTCCCGACGTAGAGCCCAACACACGTCCCGACGTACAGCCCAACACACGTCCCGACGTAGAGCCCAACACACGTCCCGACGTAGAGCCCAACACACGTCCCGACGTAGAGCCCAACACACGTCCCGACGTAGAGCCCAACACACGTCCCGACGTAGAGCCCAACACACGTCCCGACGTAGAGCCCAACACACGTCCCGACGTAGAGCCCAACACACGTCCCGACGTAGAGCCCAACACACGTCCCGACGTAGAGCCCAACACACGTCCCGACGTAGAGCCCAACACACGTCCCGACGTAGAGCCCAACACACGTCCCGACGTAGAGCCCAACACACGTCCCGACGTAGAGCTGAAAGTAAGCTAAATCCTGATGTAGAGCCCAACACACGTCCCGACGTAGAGCTGAAAGTAAGCTAAATCCTGATGTAGAGCCCAACACACGTCCCGACGTAGAGCCCAACACACGTCCCGACGTAGAGCCCAACACACGTCCCGACGTAGAGCCCAACACACGTCCCGACGTAGAGCCCAACACACGTCCCGACGTAGAGCCCAACACACGTCCCGACCTAGAGCCCAACACACGTCCCGACCTAGAGCCCAACACACGTCCCGACCTAGAGCCCAACACACGTCCCGACCTAGAGCCCAACACACGTCCCGACCTAGAGCCCAACACACGTCCCGACCTAGAGCCCAACACACGTCCCGACCTAGAGCCCAACACACGTCCCGACGTAGAGCCCAACACACGTCCCGACGTAGAGCCCAACACACGTCCCGACGTAGAGCCCAACACACGTCCCGACGTAGAGCCCAACACACGTCCCGACGCAGAGCCCCACACACGTCCCGACGCAGAGCCCAACACACGTCCCGACGCAGAGCCAAACACACGTCCCGACGTAGAGCCCAACACACGTTCCGATGTAGAGCTGAAAGTAAGCTAAATCATGATGTAGAGCCCAACACACGTCCCGACACAGAGCCCAACACACGTCCCGACGTAGAGCCCAACACACGTCCCGACGCAGAGCGGAAAGTAGGCTTAATCCTGAGGTAGAGCCCAACACACGTCCCGACGCAGAGCGGAAAGTAAGCTAAATCCTGAGGTAGAGCCCAACACACGTCCCGACGCAGAGCGCAAAGTAAGCTAAATCCTGAGGTAGAGCCCAACACACGTCCTGACGCAGAGCGGAAAGTAAGCTAAATCCTGAGGTAGAGCCCAACACACGTCCCTACGCAGAACGGAAAGTAAGCTAAATCCTGAGGTAGAGCCCAACACACGTCCCCACGTATAGCTGAAAGTAAGCTAAACCCTGAGGTAGAGCCCAACACACGTCCCGACCTAGAGCCCAACACACGTCCCGACGCAGAGCCCAACACACGTCCCGACGCAGAGCCCAACACACGTCCCGACGCAGAGCCCAACACACGTCCCGACGCAGAGCCCAACACACGTCCCGACGCAGAGCCCAACACACGTCCCGACGCAGAGCCCAACACACGTCCCGACGCAGAGCCCAACACACGTCCCGACGCAGAGCCCAACACACGTCCCGACGTAGAGCCCAACACACGTCCCGACGTAGAGCCCAACACACGTCCCGACGTAGAGCTGGAAGTAAGCTAAATCCCGACTTAGAGCTGGAAGTAAGCTAAATCCCGACTTAGAGCTGGAAGTAAGCTAAATCCCGACTTAGAGCCCAACACACGTCCCGACGTAGAGCCCAACACACGTCCCGACGTAGAGCCCAACACACGTCCCGACGTAGAGCCCAACACACGTCCCGACGTAGAGCCCAACACACGTCCCGACGTAGAGCCCAACACACGTCCCGACGTAGAGCCCAACACACGTCCCGACGTAGAGCCCAACACACGTCCCGACGCAGAGCGGAAAGTAAGCTAAATCCTGAGGTAGAGCCCAACACACGTCCCCATGTAGAGCTGAAAGTAAGCTAAATCCTGAGGTAGAGCCCAACACACGTCCCGACCTAGAGCCCAACACACGTCCCGACGTAGAGCCCAACACACGTCCCGACGTAGAGCCCAACACACGTCCCGACGTAGAGCCCAACACACGTCCCGACCTAGAGCCCAACACACGTCCCGACCTAGAGCCCAACACACGTCCCGACCTAGAGCCCAACACACGTCCCGACCTAGAGCCCAACACACGTCCCGACCTAGAGCCCAACACACGTCCCGACCTAGAGCCCAACACACGTCCCGACCTAGAGCCCAACACACGTCCCGACCTAGAGCCCAACACACGTCCCGACGCAGAGCGGAAAGTAAGCTAAATCCTGAGGTAGAGCCCAACACACGTCCCGATGTAGAGCCCAACACACGTCCCGATGTAGAGCCCAACACACGTCCCGATGTAGAGCCCAACACACGTCCCGATGTAGAGCCCAACACACGTCCCGATGTAGAGCCCAACACACGTCCCGATGTAGAGCCCAACACACGTCCCGATGTAGAGCCCAACACACGTCCCGACGTAGACCTGAAATTAAGCTAAATCCTGAGGTAGAGCCCAACGCACGTCCCGACGCAGAGCGCAACACACGTCCCGACGTAGAGCCCCACACACGTCCCAGCGTAGAGCCCCACACACGTCCCGACGTAGAGCCCCACACACGTCCCAGCGTAGAGCCCCACACACGTCCCGACGTAGAGCCCCACACACGTCCCGACGTAGAGCCCCACACACGTCCCGACGTAGAGCCCCACACACGTCCCGACGCAGAGCCCCACACACGTCCCGACGCAGAGCCCCACACACGTCCCGACGCAGAGCCCCACACACGTCCCGACGCAGAGCCCCACACACGTCCCGACGCAGAGGCCCACACACGTCCCGACGCAGAGCCCAACACACGTCCCGACGCAGAGCCAAACACACGTCCCGACGTAGAACCCAACACACGTCCCGATGTAGAGCTGAAAGTAAGCTAAATCATGATGTAGAGCCCAACACACGTCCCGACGCAGAGCCCAACACACGTCCCGACGTAGAGCCCAACACACGTCCCGACGTAGAGCCCAACACACGTCCCGACGCAGAGCGGAAAGTAAGCTAAATCCTGAGGTAGAGCCCAACACACGTCCCGACGCAGAGCGGAAAGTAAGCTAAATCCTGAGGTAGAGCCCAACACACGTCCCCACGTAGAGCTGAAAGTAAGCTAAACCCTGAGGTAGAGCCCAACACACGTCCCGACCTAGAGCCCAACACACGTCCCGACGTAGAGCCCAACACACGTCCCGACGTAGAGCCCAACACACGTCCAGGCGCAGAGCCCAACACACGTCCCGACGCAGAGCCCAACACACGTCCCGACGCAGAGCCCAACACACGTCCCGACGCAGAGCCCAACACACGTCCCGACGCAGAGCCCAACACACGTCCCGACTTAGAGCTGGAAGTAAGCTAAATCCCGACTTAGAGCTGGAAGTAAGCTAAATCCCGACGTAGAGCCCAACACACGTCCCGACGTAGAGCCCAACACACGTCCCGACGTAGAGCCCAACACACGTCCCGACGCAGAGCCCCACACACGTCCCGACGCAGAGCCCAACACATGTCCCGACGCAGAGCCAAACACACGTCCCGACGTAGAGCCCAACACACGTTCCGATGTAGAGCTGAAAGTAAGCTAAATCATGATGTAGAGCCCAACACACGTCCCGACGCAGAGCCCAACACACGTCCCGACGTAGAGCCCAACACACGTCCCGACGCACAGCGGAAAGTAGGCTTAATCCTGAGGTAGAGCCCAACACACGTCCCGACGCAGAGCGGAAAGTAAGCTAAATCCTGAGGTAGAGCCCAACACACGTCCCCACGTAGAGCTGAAAGTAAGCTAAATCCTGAGGTAGAGCCCAACACACGTCCCCACGTAGAGCTGAAAGTAAGCTAAATCCTGAGGTAGAGCCCAACACACGTCCCGACGTAGAGCCCAACACACGTCCCGACGTAGAGCCCAACACACGTCCCGACGTAGAGCCCAACACACGTCCCGACGTAGAGCCCAACACACGTCCCGACGTAGAGCCCAACACACGTCCCGACGTAGAGCCCAACACACGTCCCGACGTAGAGCCCAACACACGTCCCGACGTAGAGCCCAACACACGTCCCGACCTAGAGCCCAACACACGTCCCGACCTAGAGCCCAACACACGTCCCGACGCAGAGCGGAAAGTAAGCTAAATCCTGAGGTAGAGCCCAACACACGTCCCGACCTAGAGCCCAACACACGTCCCGACGCAGAGCCCAACACACGTCCCGACGCAGAGCCCAACACACGTCCCGACGCAGAGCCCAACACACGTCCCGACGCAGAGCCCAACACACGTCCCGACGCAGAGCCCAACACACGTCCCGACGCAGAGCCCAACACACGTCCCGACGCAGAGCCCAACACACGTCCCGACGCAGAGCCCAACACACGTCCCGACGCAGAGCCCAACACACGTCCCGACGCAGAGCCCAACACACGTCCCGACGCAGAGCCCAACACACGTCCCGACGCAGAGCCCAACACACGTCCCGACGCAGAGCCCAACACACGTCCCGACGCAGAGCCCAACACACGTCCCGACCTAGAGCCCAACACACGTCCCGACCTAGAGCCCAACACACGTCCCGACCTAGAGCCCAACACACGTCCCGACCTAGAGCCCAACACACGTCTCGACCTAGAGCCCAACACACGTCCCGACCTAGAGCTGAAAGTAAGCTAAATCCTGAGGTAGAGCCCAACACACGTCCCGACGTAGAGTCCAACACACGTCCCGACGTAGAGTCCAACACACGTCCCGACGTAGAGCTGAAAGTAAGATAAATCCCGACGTAGAGCCCAACACACGTCCCGACGTAGAGCTGAAAGTAAGCTAAATCCTGAGGGAGAGCCCAACACACGTCCCCACGTAGAGCAGAAAGTAAGCTAAATCCTGAGGTAGAGCCCAACACACGTCCAAACGCAGAGCGGAAAGTAAGCTAAATCCTGAGGTAGAGCCCAACACACGTCCCGACGCAGAGCCCAACACACGTCCCGACGCAGAGCCCAACACACGTCCCGACGCAGAGCCCAACACACGTCCCGACGCAGAGCCCAACACACGTCCCGACGCAGAGCCCAACACACGTCCCGACGCAGAGCCCAACACACGTCCCGACGCAGAGCCCAACACACGTCCCGACGCAGAGCCCAACACACGTCCCGACGCAGAGCCCAACACACGTCCCGACGCAGAGCCCAACACACGTCCCGACGCAGAGCCCAACACACGTCCCGACGCAGAGCCCAACACACGTCCCGACGTAGAGCTGAAAGTAAGCTAAATCCTGACAAAGAGCCCAACGCAGGTCGCGACGTAGAGCCCAACGCAGGTCGCGACGTAGAGCCCAACGCAGGTCGCCACGTAGAGCCCAACGCAGGTCGCGACGTAGAGCCCAACGCACGTCCCGACGTAGAGCTGAAAGTAAGCTAAATCCTGAGGTAGAGCCCAACGCACGTCCCGACGTAGAGCCCAACGCACGTCCCGACGTAGAGCCCAACGCACGTCCCGACGTAGAGCCCAACGCACGTCCCGACGTAGAGCCCAACGCACGTCCCGACGCAGAGCCCAACGCACGTCCCGACGCAGAGCCCAACGCACGTCCCGACGCAGAGCTGAAAGTAAGCTAAATCCTGATGTAGAGCCCAACGCACGTCCCGACGTAGAGCCCAACGCACGTCCCGACGTAGAGCCCAACGCACGTCCCGACGTAGAGCCCAACGCACGTCCCGACGTAGAGCCCAACGCACGTCCCGACGTAGAGCCCAACGCACGTCCCGACGTAGAGCCCAACGCACGTCCCGACGTAGAGCTGAAAGTAAGCTAAATCCTGAGGTAGAGCCCAACGCAGGTCCCGACGTAGAGCCCAACGCAGGTCCCGACGTAGAGCCCAACGCACGTCCCGACGTAGAGCCCAACGCACGTCCCGACGTAGAGCCCAACGCACGTCCCGACGTAGAGCCCAACGCACGTCCCGACGTAGAGCCCAACGCACGTCCCGACGTAGAGCCCAACGCACGTCCCGACGTAGAGCTGAAAGTAAGCTAAATCCTGATGTAGAGCCCAACGCAGGTCCCGACGTAGAGCCCAACGCACGTCCCGACGTAGAGCCCAACGCACGTCCCGACGCAGAGCCCAACGCACGTCCCGACGCAGAGCCCAACGCACGTCCCGACGCAGAGCTGGAAGTAAGCTAAATCCCGACGTAGAGCCCGACGCACGTCCCGACGTAGAGCCCGACGCACGTCCCGACGTAGAACCCGACGCACGTCCCGACGTAGAGCCCGACGCACGTCCCGACGTAGAGCCCGACGCACGTCCCGACGTAGAGCCCGACGCACGTCCCGACGTAGAGCCCGACGCACGTCCCGACGTAGAGCCCGACGCACGTCCCGACGTAGAGCCCGACGCACGTCCCGACGTAGAGCCCGACGCACGTCCCGACGTAGAGCTGAAAGTAAGCTAAATCCTGATGTAGAGCCCAACGCACGTCCCGACGTAGAGCCCAACGCACGTCCCGACGTAGAGCCCAACGCACGTCCCGACGTAGAGCCCAACGCACGTCCCGACGTAGAGCCCAACGCACGTCCCGACGTAGAGCCCAACGCACGTCCCGACGTAGAGCTGAAAGTAAGCTAAATCCCGACGTAGAGCCCAACGCACGTCCCGACGTAGAGCCCAACGCACGTCCCGACGTAGAGCCCAACGCACGTCCCGACGTAGAGCCCAACGCACGTCCCGACGTAGAGCCCAACGCACGTCCCGACGTAGAGCCCAACGCACGTCCCGACGTAGAGCCCAACGCACGTCCCGACGTAGAGCCCAACGCACGTCCCGACGTAGAGCCCAACGCACGTCCCGACGTAGAGCCCAACGCACGTCCCGACGTAGAGCTGAAAGTAAGCTAAATCCTGATGTAGAGCCCAACGCACGTCCCGACGTAGAGCCCAACGCACGTCCCGACGTAGAGCCCAACGCACGTCCCGACGTAGAGCCCAACGCACGTCCCGACGTAGAGCCCAACGCACGTCCCGACGTAGAGCCCAACGCACGTCCCGACGTAGAGCCCGACGCACGTCCCGACGCAGAGCCCGACGCACGTCCCGACGCAGAGCCCGACGCACGTCCCGACGCAGAGCTGAAGGTAAGCTAAATCCCGACGTAGAGCCCAACGCACGTCCCGACGTAGAGCCCAACGCACGTCCCGACGTAGAGCCCAACGCACGTCCCGACGTAGAGCCCAACGCACGTCCCGACGTAGAGCCCGACGCACGTCCCGACGTAGAGCCCGACGCACGTCCCGACGTAGAGCCCAACGCACGTCCCGACGTAGAGCTGAAAGTAAGCTAAATCCTGATGTAGAGCCCAACGCAGGTCCCGACGTAGAGCCCAACGCACGTCCCGACGTAGAGCCCAACGCAGGTCCCGACGTAGAGCCCAACGCACGTCCCGACGTAGAGCCCAACGCACGTCCCGACGTAGAGCCCAACGCACGTCCCGACGTAGAGCCCAACGCACGTCCCGACGTAGAGCCCAACGCACGTCCCGACGTAGAGCCCAACGCACGTCCCGACGTAGAGCCCAACGCACGTCCCGACGTAGAGCTGAAAGTAAGCTAAATCCTGATGTAGAGCCCAACGCAGGTCCCGACGTAGAGCCCAACGCACGTCCCGACGTAGAGCCCAACGCAGGTCCCGACGTAGAGCCCAACGCACGTCCCGACGTAGAGCCCAACGCACGTCCCGACGTAGAGCCCAACGCACGTCCCGACGTAGAGCCCAACGCACGTCCCGACGTAGAGCCCAACGCACGTCCCGACGTAGAGCCCAACGCACGTCCCGACGTAGAGCCCAACGCACGTCCCGACGTAGAGCTGAAAGTAAGCTAAATCCTGATGTAGAGCTCAACCCAGGTCCCGACGTAGAGCCCAACGCACGTCCCGACGTAGAGCCCAACGCACGTCCCGACGTAGAGCCCAACGCACGTCCCGACGTAGAGCCCAACGCACGTCCCGACGTAGAGCCCAACGCACGTCCCGACGTAGAGCCCAACGCACGTCCCGACGTAGAGCCCAACGCACGTCCCGACGTAGAGCTGAAAGTAAGCTAAATCCTGACGTAGAGCCCAACACAGGTCCCGACGTAGAGCCCAACGCAGGTCCCGACGTAGAGCCCAACGCAGGTCCCGACGTAGAGCCCAACGCACGTCCCGACGTAGAGCCCAACGCACGTCCCGACGTAGAGCCCAACGCACGTCCCGACGTAGAGCCCAACGCACGTCCCGACGTAGAGCCCAACGCACGTCCCGACGTAGAGCCCAACGCACGTCCCGACGTAGAGCTGAAAGTAAGCTAAATCCCGACGTAGAGCCCAACGCACGTCCCGACGTAGAGCCCAACGCACGTCCCGACGTAGAGCCCAACGCACGTCCCGACGTAGAGCCCAACGCACGTCCCGACGTAGAGCCCAACGCACGTCCCGACGTAGAGCCCAACGCACGTCCCGACGTAGAGCCCAACGCACGTCCCGACGTAGAGCCCAACGCACGTCCCGACGTAGAGCCCAACGCACGTCCCGACGTAGAGCCCAACGCACGTCCCGACGTAGAGCCCAACGCACGTCCCGACGTAGAGCTGAAAGTAAGCTAAATCCTGATGTAGAGCCCAACGCAGGTCCCGACGTAGAGCCCAACGCACGTCCCGACGTAGAGCCCAACGCACGTCCCGACGCAGAGCCCAACGCACGTCCCGACGCAGAGCCCAACGCACGTCCCGACGCAGAGCTGGAAGTAAGCTAAATCCCGACGTAGAGCCCGACGCACGTCCCGACGTAGAGCCCGACGCACGTCCCGACGTAGAGCCCGACGCACGTCCCGACGTAGAGCCCGACGCACGTCCCGACGTAGAGCCCGACGCACGTCCCGACGTAGAGCCCGACGCACGTCCCGACGTAGAGCCCGACGCACGTCCCGACGTAGAGCCCGACGCACGTCCCGACGTAGAGCCCGACGCACGTCCCGACGTAGAGCCCGACGCACGTCCCGACGTAGAGCTGAAAGTAAGCTAAATCCTGATGTAGAGCCCAACGCACGTCCCGACGTAGAGCCCAACGCACGTCCCGACGTAGAGCCCAACGCACGTCCCGACGTAGAGCCCAACGCACGTCCCGACGTAGAGCCCAACGCACGTCCCGACGTAGAGCCCAACGCACGTCCCGACGTAGAGCTGAAAGTAAGCTAAATCCCGACGTAGAGCCCAACGCACGTCCCGACGTAGAGCCCAACGCACGTCCCGACGTAGAGCCCAACGCACGTCCCGACGTAGAGCCCAACGCACGTCCCGACGTAGAGCCCAACGCACGTCCCGACGTAGAGCCCAACGCACGTCCCGACGTAGAGCCCAACGCACGTCCCGACGTAGAGCCCAACGCACGTCCCGACGTAGAGCCCAACGCACGTCCCGACGTAGAGCTGAAAGTAAGCTAAATCCTGATGTAGAGCCCAACGCACGTCCCGACGTAGAGCCCAACGCACGTCCCGACGTAGAGCCCAACGCACGTCCCGACGTAGAGCCCAACGCACGTCCCGACGTAGAGCCCAACGCACGTCCCGACGTAGAGCCCAACGCACGTCCCGACGTAGAGCCCAACGCACGTCCCGACGTAGAGCCCAACGCACGTCCCGACGTAGAGCTGAAAGTAAGCTAAATCCTGACGTAGAGCCCAACACAGGTCCCGACGTAGAGCCCAACGCAGGTCCCGACGTAGAGCCCAACGCACGTCCCGACGTAGAGCTGAAAGTAAGCTAAATCCTGATGTAGAGCCCAACGCAGGTCCCGACGTAGAGCCCAACGCACGTCCCGACGTAGAGCCCAACGCAGGTCCCGACGTAGAGCCCAACGCACGTCCCGACGTAGAGCCCAACGCACGTCCCGACGTAGAGCCCAACGCACGTCCCGACGTAGAGCCCAACGCACGTCCCGACGTAGAGCCCAACGCACGTCCCGACGTAGAGCTGAAAGTAAGCTAAATCCTGATGTAGAGCTCAACCCAGGTCCCGACGTAGAGCCCAACGCACGTCCCGACGTAGAGCCCAACGCACGTCCCGACGTAGAGCCCAACGCACGTCCCGACGTAGAGCCCAACGCACGTCCCGACGTAGAGCCCAACGCACGTCCCGACGTAGAGCCCAACGCACGTCCCGACGTAGAGCTGAAAGTAAGCTAAATCCTGACGTAGAGCCCAACGCAGGTCCCGACGTAGAGCCCAACGCAGGTCCCGACGTAGAGCCCAACGCAGGTCCCGACGTAGAGCCCAACGCACGTCCCGACGTAGAGCCCAACGCACGTCCCGACGTAGAGCCCAACGCAGGTCCCGACGTAGAGCCCAACGCACGTCCCGACGTAGAGCCCAACGCAGGTCCCGACGTAGAGCCCAACGCACGTCCCGACGTAGAGCCCAACGCACGTCCCGACGTAGAGCCCAACGCACGTCCCGACGTAGAGCTGAAAGTAAGCTAAATCCCGACGTAGAGCCCAACGCACGTCCCGACGTAGAGCCCAACGCACGTCCCGACGTAGAGCCCAACGCACGTCCCGACGTAGAGCCCAACGCACGTCCCGACGTAGAGCCCAACGCACGTCCCGACGTAGAGCCCAACGCACGTCCCGACGTAGAGCCCAACGCACGTCCCGACGTAGAGCCCAACGCACGTCCCGACGTAGAGCCCAACGCACGTCCCGACGTAGAGCCCAACGCACGTCCCGACGTAGAGCCCAACGCACGTCCCGACGTAGAGCCCAACGCACGTCCCGACGTAGAGCCCAACGCACGTCCCGACGTAGAGCCCAACGCACGTCCCGACGTAGAGCCCAACGCACGTCCCGACGTAGAGCCCAACGCACGTCCCGACGTAGAGCCCAACGCACGTCCCGACGTAGAGCCCAACGCACGTCCCGACGTAGAGCCCAACGCACGTCCCGACGTAGAGCCCAACGCACGTCCCGACGTAGAGCCCAACGCACGTCCCGACGTAGAGCCCAACGCACGTCCCGACGTAGAGCCCAACGCACGTCCCGACGTAGAGCCCAACGCACGTCCCGACGTAGAGCTGAAAGTAAGCTAAATCCTGATGTAGAGCCCAACACAGGTCCCGACGTAGAGCCCAACGCAGGTCCCGACGTAGAGCCCAACGCAGGTCCCGACGTAGAGCCCAACGCACGTCCCGACGTAGAGCCCAACGCACGTCCCGACGTAGAGCTGAAAGTAAGCTAAATCCCGACGTAGAGCCCAACGCACGTCCCGACGTAGAGCCCAACGCACGTCCCGACGTAGAGCCCAACGCACGTCCCGACGTAGAGCCCAACGCACGTCCCGACGTAGAGCCCAACGCACGTCCCGACGTAGAGCCCAACGCACGTCCCGACGTAGAGCCCAACGCACGTCCCGACGTAGAGCTGAAAGTAAGCTAAATCCTGATGTAGAGCCCAACACAGGTCCCGACGTAGAGCCCAACGCAGGTCCCGACGTAGAGCCCAACGCAGGTCCCGACGTAGAGCCCAACGCAGGTCCCGACGTAGAGCCCAACGCACGTCCCGACGTAGAGCCCAACGCACGTCCCGACGTAGAGCCCAACGCACGTCCCGACGTAGAGCCCAACGCACGTCCCGACGTAGAGCTGAAAGTAAGCTAAATCCCGACGTAGAGCCCAACGCACGTCCCGACGTAGAGCCCAACGCACGTCCCGACGTAGAGCCCAACGCACGTCCCGACGTAGAGCCCAACGCACGTCCCGACGTAGAGCCCAACGCACGTCCCGACGTAGAGCCCAACGCACGTCCCGACGTAGAGCCCAACGCAC
This sequence comes from Leptosomus discolor, assembly GCF_034619465.1. Taxonomy (NCBI): domain Eukaryota; kingdom Metazoa; phylum Chordata; class Aves; order Leptosomiformes; family Leptosomidae; genus Leptosomus; species Leptosomus discolor. Next base: position 302,387 of record NW_028237847.1, on the reverse strand, counting down.
GTCCCGACGTAGAGCCCAACGCACGTCCCGACGTAGAGCCCAACGCACGTCCCGACGTAGAGCCCAACGCACGTCCCGACGTAGAGCCCAACGCACGTCCCGACGTAGAGCCCAACGCACGTCCCGACGTAGAGCCCAACGCACGTCCCGACGTAGAGCCCAACGCACGTCCCGACGTAGAGCCCAACGCACGTCCCGACGTAGAGCCCAACGCACGTCCCGACGTAGAGCCCAACGCACGTCCCGACGTAGAGCCCAACGCAGGTCCCGACGTAGAGCCCAACGCACGTCCCGACGTAGAGCCCAACGCACGTCCCGACGTAGAGCCCAACGCACGTCCCGACGTAGAGCCCAACGCACGTCCCGACGTAGAGCCCAACGCACGTCCCGACGTAGAGCTGAAAGTAAGCTAAATCCCGACGTAGAGCCCAACGCACGTCCCGACGTAGAGCCCAACACACGTCCCGACGTAGAGCCCAACACACGTCCCGACGTAGAGCCCAACACACGTCCCGACGTAGAGCCCAACACACGTCCCGACGTAGAGCCCAACACACGTCCCGACGTAGAGCCCAACACACGTCCCGACGTAGAGCCCAACACACGTCCCGACGTAGAGCCCAACACACGTCCCGACGTAGAGCCCAACACACGTCCCGACGTAGAGCCCAACACACGTCCCGACGTAGAGCCCAACACACGTCCCGACGTAGAGCCCAACACACGTCCCGACGTAGAGCCCAACACACGTCCCGACGTAGAGCCCAACACACGTCCCGACGTAGAGCCCAACACACGTCCCGACGTAGAGCCCAACACACGTCCCGACGTAGAGCCCAACACACGTCCCGACGTAGAGCCCAACACACGTCCCGACGTAGAGCCCAACACACGTCCCGACGTAGAGCTGAAAGTAAGCTAAATCCTGATGTAGAGCCCAACACACGTCCCGACGTAGAGCTGAAAGTAAGCTAAATCCTGATGTAGAGCCCAACACACGTCCCGACGTAGAGCTGAAAGTAAGCTAAATCCTGATGTAGAGCCCAACACACGTCCCGACGTAGAGACCAACACACGTCCCGACGTAGAGCCAAACACACGTCCCGACGTAGAGCCCAACACACGTCCCGACGTAGAGCCCAACACACGTCCCGACGTAGAGCCCAACACACGTCCCGACGTAGAGCCCAACACACGTCCCGACCTAGAGCCCAACACACGTCCCGACCTAGAGCCCAACACACGTCCCGACCTAGAGCCCAACACACGTCCCGACCTAGAGCCCAACACACGTCCCGACCTAGAGCCCAACACACGTCCCGACGTAGAGCCCAACACACGTCCCGACGTAGAGCCCAACACACGTCCCGACGTAGAGCCCAACACACGTCCCGACGTAGAGCCCAACACACGTCCCGACGCAGAGCCCCACACACGTCCCGACGCAGAGCCCAACACACGTCCCGACGCAGAGCCAAACACACGTCCCGACGTAGAGCCCAACACACGTTCCGATGTAGAGCTGAAAGTAAGCTAAATCATGATGTAGAGCCCAACACACGTCCCGACACAGAGCCCAACACACGTCCCGACGTAGAGCCCAACACACGTCCCGACGCAGAGCGGAAAGTAGGCTTAATCCTGAGGTAGAGCCCAACACACGTCCCGACGCAGAGCGGAAAGTAAGCTAAATCCTGAGGTAGAGCCCAACACACGTCCCGACGCAGAGCGCAAAGTAAGCTAAATCCTGAGGTAGAGCCCAACACACGTCCCGACGCAGAGCGGAAAGTAAGCTAAATCCTGAGGTAGAGCCCAACACACGTCCCTACGCAGAGCGGAAAGTAAGCTAAATCCTGAGGTAGAGCCCAACACACGTCCTGACGCAGAGCGGAAAGTAAGCTAAATCCTGAGGTAGAGCCCAACACACGTCCCTACGCAGAGCGGAAAGTAAGCTAAATCCTGAGGTAGAGCCCAACACACGTCCCCACGTATAGCTGAAAGTAAGCTAAACCCTGAGGTAGAGCCCAACACACGTCCCGACCTAGAGCCCAACACACGTCCCGACGCAGAGCCCAACACACGTCCCGACGCAGAGCCCAACACACGTCCCGACGCAGAGCCCAACACACGTCCCGACGCAGAGCCCAACACACGTCCCGACGCAGAGCCCAACACACGTCCCGACGCAGAGCCCAACACACGTCCCGACGCAGAGCCCAACACACGTCCCGACGCAGAGCCCAACACACGTCCCGACGCAGAGCCCAACACACGTCCCGACGCAGAGCCCAACACACGTCCCGACGCAGAGCCCAACACACGTCCCGACGTAGAGCCCAACACACGTCCCGACGTAGAGCTGGAAGTAAGCTAAATCCCGACTTAGAGCTGGAAGTAAGCTAAATCCCGACTTAGAGCTGGAAGTAAGCTAAATCCCGACTTAGAGCTGGAAGTAAGCTAAATCCCGACTTAGAGCCCAACACACGTCCCGACGTAGAGCCCAACACACGTCCCGACGTAGAGCCCAACACACGTCCCGACGTAGAGCCCAACACACGTCCCGACGTAGAGCCCAACACACGTCCCGACGTAGAGCCCAACACACGTCCCGACGTAGAGCCCAACACACGTCCCGACGTAGAGCCCAACACACGTCCCGACGCAGAGCGGAAAGTAAGCTAAATCCTGAGGTAGAGCCCAACACACGTCCCCATGTAGAGCTGAAAGTAAGCTAAATCCTGAGGTAGAGCCCAACACACGTCCCGACCTAGAGCCCAACACACGTCCCGACGTAGAGCCCAACACACGTCCCGACGTAGAGCCCAACACACGTCCCGACCTAGAGCCCAACACACGTCCCGACCTAGAGCCCAACACACGTCCCGACCTAGAGCCCAACACACGTCCCGACCTAGAGCCCAACACACGTCCCGACCTAGAGCCCAACACACGTCCCGACCTAGAGCCCAACACACGTCCCGACCTAGAGCCCAACACACGTCCCGACCTAGAGCCCAACACACGTCCCGACGCAGAGCGGAAAGTAAGCTAAATCCTGAGGTAGAGCCCAACACACGTCCCGATGTAGAGCCCAACACACGTCCCGATGTAGAGCCCAACACACGTCCCGATGTAGAGCCCAACACACGTCCCGATGTAGAGCCCAACACACGTCCCGATGTAGAGCCCAACACACGTCCCGATGTAGAGCCCAACACACGTCCCGATGTAGAGCCCAACACACGTCCCGATGTAGAGCCCAACACACGTCCCGACGTAGACCTGAAATTAAGCTAAATCCTGAGGTAGAGCCCAACGCACGTCCCGACGCAGAGCGCAACACACGTCCCGACGTAGAGCCCCACACACGTCCCAGCGTAGAGCCCCACACACGTCCCGACGTAGAGCCCCACACACGTCCCAGCGTAGAGCCCCACACACGTCCCGACGTAGAGCCCCACACACGTCCCGACGTAGAGCCCCACACACGTCCCGACGCAGAGCCCCACACACGTCCCGACGCAGAGCCCCACACACGTCCCGACGCAGAGCCCCACACACGTCCCGACGCAGAGCCCCACACACGTCCCGACGCAGAGCCCCACACACGTCCCGACGCAGAGGCCCACACACGTCCCGACGCAGAGCCCAACACACGTCCCGACGCAGAGCCAAACACACGTCCCGACGTAGAACCCAACACACGTCCCGATGTAGAGCTGAAAGTAAGCTAAATCATGATGTAGAGCCCAACACACGTCCCGACGCAGAGCCCAACACACGTCCCGACGCAGAGCGGAAAGTAAGCTAAATCCTGAGGTAGAGCCCAACACACGTCCCGACGCAGAGCGGAAAGTAAGCTAAATCCTGAGGTAGAGCCCAACACACGTCCCCACGTAGAGCTGAAAGTAAGCTAAACCCTGAGGTAGAGCCCAACACACGTCCCGACGCAGAGCCCAACACACGTCCCGACGCAGAGCCCAACACACGTCCCGACGCAGAGCCCAACACACGTCCCGACGCAGAGCCCAACACACGTCCCGACGCAGAGCCCAACACACGTCCCGACGCAGAGCCCAACACACGTCCCGACGCAGAGCCCAACACACGTCCCGACTTAGAGCTGGAAGTAAGCTAAATCCCGACTTAGAGCTGGAAGTAAGCTAAATCCCGACTTAGAGCTGGAAGTAAGCTAAATCCCGACGTAGAGCCCAACACACGTCCCGACGTAGAGCCCAACACACGTCCCGACGTAGAGCCCAACACACGTCCCGACGTAGAGCCCAACACACGTCCCGACGTAGAGCCCAACACACGTCCCGACGTAGAGCCCAACACACGTCCCGACGTAGAGCCCAACACACGTCCCGACGTAGAGCCCAACACACGTCCCGACGTAGAGCCCAACACACGTCCCGACGTAGAGCCCAACACACGTCCCGACGTAGAGCCCAACACACGTCCCGACGTAGAGCCCAACACACGTCCCGACGTAGAGCCCAACACACGTCCCGACCTAGAGCCCAACACACGTCCCGACGTAGAGCCCAACACACGTCCCGACCTAGAGCCCAACACACGTCCCGACCTAGAGCCCAACACACGTCCCGACCTAGAGCCCAACACACGTCCCGACGTAGAGCCCAACACACGTCCCGACCTAGAGCCCAACACACGTCCCGACCTAGAGCCCAACACACGTCCCGACCTAGAGCCCAACACACGTCCCGACGCAGAGCGGAAAGTAAGCTAAATCCTGAGGTAGAGCCCAACACACGTCCCCACGTAGAGCTGAAAGTAAGCTAAATCCTGAGGTAGAGCCCAACACACGTCCCGACCTAGAGCCCAACACACGTCCCGACGTAGAGCTGAAAGTAAGCTAAATCCCGACGTAGAGCTGGAAGTAAGCTAAATCCCGACGTAGAGCTGGAAGTAAGCTAAATCCCGACGTAGAGCCCAACACACGTCCCGACGTAGAGCCCAACACACGTCCCGACGTAGAGCCCAACACATGTCCCGACGTGGAGCCCAACACACGTCCCGACGTAGAGCCCAACACACGTCCCGACGTGGAGCCCAACACACGTCCCGACGCGGAGCCCAACACACGTCCCGACGCGGAGCCCAACACACGTCCCGACGCGGAGCCCAACACACGTCCCGACGCGGAGCCAAACAGACGTCCCGACGTAGAGCCCAACACACGTTCCGATGTAGACCTGAAAGTAAGCTAAATCATGATGTAGAGCCCAACACACGTCCCGACGCAGAGCCCAACACACGTCCCGACGCAGAGCCCAACACACGTCCCGACGCAGAGCCCAACACACGTCACGACGCAGAGCCCAACACACGTCCCGACGCAGAGCCCAACACACGTCCCGACGCAGAGCCCAACACACGTCCCGACGCAGAGCCCAACACACGTCCCGACGTAGAGCCCAACACACGTCCCGACGTAGAGCCCAACACACGTCTCGACGTAGAGCCCAACACACGTCCCGACGTAGAGCCCAACACACGTCCCGACGTAGAGCCCAACACACGTCCCGACGTAGAGCCCAACACACGTCCCGACGTAGAGCCCAACACACGTCCCGACGTAGAGCCCAACACACGTCCCGACCTAGAGCCCAACACACGTCCCGACCTAGAGCCCAACACACGTCCCGACCTAGAGCCCAACACACGTCCCGACCTAGAGCCCAACACACGTCCCGACGTAGAGCCCAACACACGTCCCGACCTAGAGCCCAACACACGTCCCGACGTAGAGCTGAAAGTAAGCTAAATCCTGAGGTAGAGCCCAACACACGTCCCGACGCAGAGCGGAAAGTAAGCTAAATCCTGAGGTAGAGCCCAACACACGTCCCGACGCAGAGCCCCACAGACGTCCCAGCGTAGAGCCCCACACACGTCCCGACGCAGAGCCCCACACACGTCCCGACGTAGAGCCCCACACACGTCCCGACGCAGAGCCCCACACACGTCCCGACGCAGAGCCCCACACACGTCCCGACGCAGAGCCCCACACACGTCCCGACGCAGAGCCCCACACACGTCCCGACGCAGAGCCCAACACACGTCCCGACGCAGAGCCCAACACACGTCCCGACGCAGAGCCCAACACACGTCCCGACGCAGAGCCCAACACACGTCCCGACGCAGAGCCCAACACACGTCCCGACGCAGAGCCCAACACACGTCCCGACGCAGAGCCCAACACACGTCCCGACCTAGAGCCCAACACACGTCCCGACGTAGAGCCCGACACACGTCCCGACCTAGAGCCCGACACACGTCCCGACCTAGAGCCCAACACACGTCCCGACGTAGAGCTGAAAGTAAGCTAAATCCTGAGGTAGAGCCCAAAACACATCCCGACGCAGAGCGGAAAGTAAGCTAAATCCTGAGGTAGAGCCCAACACACGTCCCGACATAGAGTCCAACACACGTCCCGACGTAGAGTCCAACACACGTCCCGACGCAGAGCTGAAAGTAAGCTAAATCCCGACGTAGAGCCCAACACACGTCCCGACGTAGAGCTGAAAGTAAGCTAAATCCTGAGGGAGAGCCCAACACACGTCCCGACACAGAGCCCAACACACGTCCCGACGTAGAGCCCAACACACGTCCCGACGCAGAGCGGAAAGTAGGCTTAATCCTGAGGTAGAGCCCAACACACGTCCCGACGCAGAGCGGAAAGTAAGCTAAATCCTGAGGTAGAGCCCAACACACGTCCCGACGCAGAGCGGAAAGTAAGCTAAATCCTGAGGTAGAGCCCAACACACGTCCCGACGCAGAGCGGAAAGTAAGCTAAATCCTGAGGTAGAGCCCAACACACGTCCCCACGTAGAGCTGAAAGTAAGCTAAACCCTGAGGTAGAGCCCAACACACGTCCCGACCTAGAGCCCAACACACGTCCCGACGTAGAGCCCAACACACGTCCCGACGTAGAGCCCAACACACGTCCCGACGCAGAGCCCAACACACGTCCCGACGTAGAGCCCAACACACGTCCCGACGCAGAGCCCAACACACGTCCCGACGTAGAGCCCAACACACGTCCCGACGCAGAGCGGAAAGTAGGCTTAATCCTGAGGTAGAGCCCAACACACGTCCCGACGCAGAGCGGAAAGTAAGCTAAATCCTGAGGTAGAGCCCAACACACGTCCCGACGCAGAGCGGAAAGTAAGCTAAATCCTGAGGTAGAGCCCAACACACGTCCCGACGCAGAGCGGAAAGTAAGCTAAATCCTGAGGTAGAGCCCAACACACGTCCCCACGTAGAGCTGAAAGTAAGCTAAACCCTGAGGTAGAGCCCAACACACGTCCCGACCTAGAGCCCAACACACGTCCCGACGTAGAGCCCAACACACGTCCCGACGTAGAGCCCAACACACGTCCCGACGCAGAGCCCAACACACGTCCCGACGTAGAGCCCAACACACGTCCCGACGCAGAGCCCAACACACGTCCCGACGCAGAGCCCAACACACGTCCCGACGTAGAGCTGGAAGTAAGCTAAATCCCGACTTAGAGCTGGAAGTAAGCTAAATCCCGACGTAGAGCCCAACACACGTCCCGACGTAGAGCCCAACACACGTCCCGACGTAGAGCCCAACACACGTCCCGACGTAGAGCCCAACACACGTCCCGACCTAGAGCCCAACACACGTCCCGACCTAGAGCCCAACACACGTCCCGACCTAGAGCCCAACACACGTCCCGACCTAGAGCCCAACACACGTCCCGACCTAGAGCCCAACACACGTCCCGACCTAGAGCCCAACACACGTCCCGACCTAGAGCCCAACACACGTCCCAACCTAGAGCCCAACACACGTCCCGACCTAGAGCCCAACACACGTCCCGACCTAGAGCCCAACACACGTCCCGACGCAGAGCGGAAAGTAAGCTAAATCCTGAGGTAGAGCCCAACACACATCCCCACGTAGAGCTGAAAGTAAGCTAAATCCTGAGGTAGAGCCCAACACACGTCCCGACCTAGAGCCCAACACACGTCCCGACCTAGAGCCCAACACACGTCCCGACGTAGAGCTGAAAGTAAGCTAAATCCCGACGTAGAGCCCAACACACGTCCCGACGTAGAGCCCAACACACGTCCCGACGTAGAGCCCAACGCACGTCCCGACCTAGAGCCCAACGCACGTCCCGACCTAGAGCCCAACGCACGTCCCGACCTAGAGCCCAACGCACGTCCCGACCTAGAGCCCAACGCACGTCCCGACGTAGAGCCCAACGCACGTCCCGACCTAGAGCCCAACGCACGTCCCGACCTAGAGCCCAACGCACGTCCCGACCTAGAGCCCAACGCACGTCCCGACCTAGAGCCCAACGCACGTCCCGACCTAGAGCCCAACGCACGTCCCGACCTAGAGCCCAACGCACGTCCCGACCTAGAGCCCAACACACGTCCCGACCTAGAGCCCAACACACGTCCCGACCTAGAGCCCAACACACGTCCCGACCTAGAGCCCAACACACGTCCCGACGTAGAGCCCAACACACGTCCCGACGTAGAGCTGAAAGTAAGCTAAATCCTGAGGTAGAGCCCAACACACGTCCCGACGCAGAGCGGAAAGTAAGCTAAATCCTGAGGTAGAGCCCAACACACGTCCCGACGCAGAGCGCAACACACGTCCCGACGTAGAGCCCAACACACGTCCCGACGTAGAGCCCAACACACGTCCCGACCTAGAGCCCAACACACGTCCCGACCTAGAGCCCAACACACGTCCCGACCTAGAGCCCAACACACGTCCCGACCTAGAGCCCAACACACGTCCCGACCTAGAGCCCAACACACGTCCCGACCTAGAGCCCAACACACGTCCCGACCTAGAGCCCAACACACGTCCCGACCTAGAGCCCAACACACGTCCCGACCTAGAGCCCAACACACGTCCCGACCTAGAGCCCAACACACGTCCCGACCTAGAGCCCAACACACGTCCCGACCTAGAGCCCAACACACGTCCCGACGCAGAGCGGAAAGTAAGCTAAATCCTGAGGTAGAGCCCAACACACATCCCCACGTAGAGCTGAAAGTAAGCTGAATCCTGAGGTAGAGCCCAACACACGTCCCGACCTAGAGCCCAACACACGTCCCGACCTAGAGCCCAACACACGTCCCGACGTAGAGCTGAAAGTAAGCTAAATCCCGACGTAGAGCCCAACACACGTCCCGACGTAGAGCCCAACACACGTCCCGACGTAGAGCCCAACGCACGTCCCGACGTAGAGCCCAACGCACGTCCCGACCTAGAGCCCAACGCACGTCCCGACCTAGAGCCCAACGCACGTCCCGACCTAGAGCCCAACGCACGTCCCGACGTAGAGCCCAACGCACGTCCCGACGTAGAGCCCAACGCACGTCCCGACGTAGAGCCCAACGCACGTCCCGACCTAGAGCCCAACGCACGTCCCGACCTAGAGCCCAACACACGTCCCGACCTAGAGCCCAACACACGTCCCGACCTAGAGCCCAACACACGTCCCGACCTAGAGCCCAACGCACGTCCCGACCTAGAGCCCAACGCACGTCCCGACCTAGAGCCCAACGCACGTCCCGACGTAGAGCCCAACGCACGTCCCGACGTAGAGCCCAACGCACGTCCCGACGTAGAGCCCAACGCACGTCCCGACGTAGAGCCCAACGCACGTCCCGACGTAGAGCCCAACGCACGTCCCGACGTAGAGCTGAAAGTAAGCTAAATCCTGACGTAGAGCCCAACGCAGGTCCCGACGTAGAGCCCAACGCACGTCCCGACGCAGAGCCCAACGCACGTCCCGACGTAGAGCTGAAAGTAAGCTAAATCCCGACGTAGAGCCCAACGCACGTCCCGACGTAGAGCCCAACACACGTCCCGACGTAGAGCCCAACACACGTCCCGACGTAGAGCCCAACACACGTCCCGACGTAGAGCCCAACACACGTCCCGACGTAGAGCCCAACACACGTCCCGACGTAGAGCCCAACACACGTCCCGACCTAGAGCCCAACACACGTCCCGACCTAGAGCCCAACACACGTCCCGACCTAGAGCCCAACACACGTCCCGACCTAGAGCCCAACACACGTCCCGACCTAGAGCCCAACACACGTCCCGACCTAGAGCCCAACACACGTCCCGACCTAGAGCCCAACACACGTCCCGACCTAGAGCCCAACACACGTCCCGACCTAGAGCCCAACACACGTCCCGACCTAGAGCCCAACACACGTCCCGACCTAGAGCCCAACACACGTCCCGACCTAGAGCCCAACACACGTCCCGACCTAGAGCCCAACACACGTCCCGACCTAGAGCCCAACACACGTCCCGACCTAGAGCCCAACACACGTCCCGACCTAGAGCCCAACACACGTCCCGACCTAGAGCCCAACACACGTCCCGACCTAGAGCCCAACACACGTCCCGACGCAGAGCGGAAAGTAAGCTAAATCCTGAGGTAGAGCCCAACACACGTCCCCACGTAGAGCTGAAAGTAAGCTAAATCCTGAGGTAGAGCCCAACACACGTCCCGACCTAGAGCCCAACACACGTCCCGACCTAGAGCCCAACACACGTCCCGACCTAGAGCCCAACACACGTCCCGACCTAGAGCCCAACACACGTCCCGACCTAGAGCCCAACACACGTCCCGACCTAGAGCCCAACACACGTCCCGACCTAGAGCCCAACACACGTCCCGACCTAGAGCCCAACACACGTCCCGACCTAGAGCCCAACACACGTCCCGACCTAGAGCCCAACAAACGTCCCGACGCAGAGCGGAAAGTAAGCTAAATCCTGAGGTAGAGCCCAACACACGTCCCCACGTAGAGCTGAAAGTAAGCTAAATCCTGAGGTAGAGCCCAACACACGTCCCGACCTAGAGCCCAACACACGTCCCGACGTAGAGCTGAAAGTAAGCTAAATCCCGACGTAGAGCTGGAAGTAAGCTAAATCCCGACCTAGAGCCCAACACACGTCCCGACCTAGAGCCCAACACACGTCCCGACCTAGAGCCCAACACACGTCCCGACCTAGAGCCCAACACACGTCCCGACCTAGAGCCCAACACACGTCCCGACCTAGAGCCCAACACACGTCCCGACCTAGAGCCCAACACACGTCCCGACCTAGAGCCCAACACACGTCCCGACCTAGAGCCCAACACACGTCCCGACCTAGAGCCCAACACACGTCCCGACGTAGAGCTGAAAGTAAGCTAAATCCTGAGGTAGAGCCCAACACACGTCCCGACGCAGAGCGGAAAGTAAGCTAAATCCTGAGGTAGAGCCCAACACACGTCCCGACGCAGAGCGCAACACACGTCCCGACGTAGAGCCCCACACACGTCCCAGCGTAGAGCCCCACACACGTCCCGACGTACAGCCCCACACACGTCCCGACGCAGAGCCCCACACACGTCCCGACGCAGAGCCCCACACACGTCCCGACGCAGAGCCCCACACACGTCCCGACGCAGAGCCCCACACACGTCCCGACGCAGAGCCCCACACACGTCCCGACGCAGAGCCCCACACACGTCCCGACGCAGAGCCCCACACACGTCCCGACGCAAAGCCAAACACACGTCCCGACGTAGAGTCCAACACACGTTCCGATGTAGAGCTGAAAGTAAGCTAAATCATGATGTAGAGCCCAACACACGTCCCGACGCAGAGCCCAACGCACGTCCCGACGTAGAGCCCAACGCACGTCCCGACGCAGAGCCCAACGCACGTCCCGACGTAGAGCTGAAAGTAAGCTAAATCCTGATGTAGAGCCCAACGCACGTCCCGACGTAGAGCCCAACGCACGTCCCGACGTAGAGCCCAACGCACGTCCCGACGTAGAGCCCAACGCACGTCCCGACGCAGAGCCCAACGCACGTCCCGACGTAGAGCCCAACGCACGTCCCGACGCAGAGCCCAACGCACGTCCCGACGTAGAGCCCAACGCACGTCCCGACGCAGAGCCCAACGCACGTCCCGACGTAGAGCCCCACGCACGTCCCGACGCAGAGCCCCACGCACGTCCCGACGCAGAGCCCCACGCACGTCCCGACGCAGAGCCCCACGCACGTCCCGACGTAGAGCCCAACTCACGTCCCGACGTAGAGCTGAAAGTAAGCTAAATCCTGAGGTAGAGCCCAACACACGTCCCGACGCAGAGCGGAAAGTAAGCTAAATCCTGAGGTAGAGCCCAACACACGTCCCGACGCAGAGCGCAACACACGTCCCGACGTAGAGCCCAACACACGTCCCGACGTAGAGCCCAACACACGTCCCGACGTAGAGCCCAACACACGTCCCGACCTAGAGCCCAACACACGTCCCGACCTAGAGCCCAACACACGTCCCGACCTAGAGCCCAACACACGTCCCGACCTAGAGCCCAACACACGTCCCGACCTAGAGCCCAACACACGTCCCGACCTAGAGCCCAACACACGTCCCGACCTAGAGCCCAACACACGTCCCGACCTAGAGCCCAACACACGTCCCGACCTAGAGCCCAACACACGTCCCGACCTAGAGCCCAACACACGTCCCGACCTAGAGCCCAACACACGTCCCGACCTAGAGCCCAACACACGTCCCGACCTAGAGCCCAACACACGTCCCGACCTAGAGCCCAACACACGTCCCGACCTAGAGCCCAACACACGTCCCGACGCAGAGCGGAAAGTAAGCTAAATCCTGAGGTAGAGCCCAACACACATCCCCACGTAGAGCTGAAAGTAAGCTAAATCCTGAGGTAGAGCCCAACACACGTCCCGACCTAGAGCCCAACACACGTCCCGACGTAGAGCTGAAAGTAAGCTAAATCCCGACGTAGAGCCCAACACACGTCCCGACGTAGAGCCCAACACACGTCCCGACGTAGAGCCCAACACACGTCCCGACGTAGAGCCCAACACACGTCCCGACGTAGAGCCCAACACACGTCCCGACGTAGAGCCCAACACACGTCCCGACGTAGAGCCCAACACACGTCCCGACGTAGAGCCCAACACACGTCCCGACGTAGAGCCCAACACACGTCCCGACGTAGAGCCCAACACACGTCCCGACGTAGAGCCCAACACACGTCCCGACGTAGAGCCCAACACACGTCCCGACGTAGAGCCCAACACACGTCCCGACGTAGAGCCCAACACACGTCCCGACGTAGAGCCCAACACACGTCCCGACGTAGAGCTGAAAGTAAGCTAAATCCTGATGTAGAGCCCAACACACGTCCCGACGTAGAGCTGAAAGTAAGCTAAATCCTGATGTAGAGCCCAACACACGTCCCGACGTAGAGCCCAACACACGTCCCGACGTAGAGCCCAACACACGTCCCGACGTAGAGCCCAACACACGTCCCGACGTAGAGCCCAACACACGTCCCGACGTAGAGCCCAACACACGTCCCGACGTAGAGCCCAACACACGTCCCGACCTAGAGCCCAACACACGTCCCGACCTAGAGCCCAACACACGTCCCGACCTAGAGCCCAACACACGTCCCGACCTAGAGCCCAACACACGTCCCGACGTAGAGCCCAACACACGTCCCGACGTAGAGCCCAACACACGTCCCGACGTAGAGCCCAACACACGTCCCGACGTAGAGCCCAACACACGTCCCGACGCAGAGCCCCACACACGTCCCGACGCAGAGCCCAACACACGTCCCGACGCAGAGCCAAACACACGTCCCGACGTAGAGCCCAACACACGTTCCGATGTAGAGCTGAAAGTAAGCTAAATCATGATGTAGAGCCCAACACACGTCCCGACACAGAGCCCAACACACGTCCCGACGTAGAGCCCAACACACGTCCCGACGCAGAGCGGAAAGTAGGCTTAATCCTGAGGTAGAGCCCAACACACGTCCCGACGCAGAGCGGAAAGTAAGCTAAATCCTGAGGTAGAGCCCAACACACGTCCCGACGCAGAGCGCAAAGTAAGCTAAATCCTGAGGTAGAGCCCAACACACGTCCCGACGCAGAGCGGAAAGTAAGCTAAATCCTGAGGTAGAGCCCAACACACGTCCCTACGCAGAGCGGAAAGTAAGCTAAATCCTGAGGTAGAGCCCAACACACGTCCTGACGCAGAGCGGAAAGTAAGCTAAATCCTGAGGTAGAGCCCAACACACGTCCCTACGCAGAGCGGAAAGTAAGCTAAATCCTGAGGTAGAGCCCAACACACGTCCCCACGTATAGCTGAAAGTAAGCTAAACCCTGAGGTAGAGCCCAACACACGTCCCGACCTAGAGCCCAACACACGTCCCGACGCAGAGCCCAACACACGTCCCGACGCAGAGCCCAACACACGTCCCGACGCAGAGCCCAACACACGTCCCGACGCAGAGCCCAACACACGTCCCGACGCAGAGCCCAACACACGTCCCGACGCAGAGCCCAACACACGTCCCGACGCAGAGCCCAACACACGTCCCGACGCAGAGCCCAACACACGTCCCGACGCAGAGCCCAACACACGTCCCGACGTAGAGCTGGAAGTAAGCTAAATCCCGACTTAGAGCTGGAAGTAAGCTAAATCCCGACTTAGAGCTGGAAGTAAGCTAAATCCCGACTTAGAGCTGGAAGTAAGCTAAATCCCGACTTAGAGCCCAACACACGTCCCGACGTAGAGCCCAACACACGTCCCGACGTAGAGCCCAACACACGTCCCGACGTAGAGCCCAACACACGTCCCGACGTAGAGCCCAACACACGTCCCGACGTAGAGCCCAACACACGTCCCGACGTAGAGCCCAACACACGTCCCGACGTAGAGCCCAACACACGTCCCGACGCAGAGCGGAAAGTAAGCTAAATCCTGAGGTAGAGCCCAACACACGTCCCCATGTAGAGCTGAAAGTAAGCTAAATCCTGAGGTAGAGCCCAACACACGTCCCGACCTAGAGCCCAACACACGTCCCGACCTAGAGCCCAACACACGTCCCGACCTAGAGCCCAACACACGTCCCGACCTAGAGCCCAACACACGTCCCGACCTAGAGCCCAACACACGTCCCGACCTAGAGCCCAACACACGTCCCGACCTAGAGCCCAACACACGTCCCGACCTAGAGCCCAACACACGTCCCGACCTAGAGCCCAACACACGTCCCGACCTAGAGCCCAACACACGTCCCGACGCAGAGCGGAAAGTAAGCTAAATCCTGAGGTAGAGCCCAACACACGTCCCGATGTAGAGCCCAACACACGTCCCGATGTAGAGCCCAACACACGTCCCGATGTAGAGCCCAACACACGTCCCGATGTAGAGCCCAACACACGTCCCGATGTAGAGCCCAACACACGTCCCGATGTAGAGCCCAACACACGTCCCGATGTAGAGCCCAACACACGTCCCGATGTAGAGCCCAACACACGTCCCGATGTAGAGCCCAACACACGTCCCGACGTAGACCTGAAATTAAGCTAAATCCTGAGGTAGAGCCCAACGCACGTCCCGACGCAGAGCGCAACACACGTCCCGACGTAGAGCCCCACACACGTCCCAGCGTAGAGCCCCACACACGTCCCGACGTAGAGCCCCACACACGTCCCGACGTAGAGCCCCACACACGTCCCGACGTAGAGCCCCACACACGTCCCGACGTAGAGCCCCACACACGTCCCGACGCAGAGCCCCACACACGTCCCGACGCAGAGCCCCACACACGTCCCGACGCAGAGCCCCACACACGTCCCGACGCAGAGCCCCACACACGTCCCGACGCAGAGGCCCACACACGTCCCGACGCAGAGCCCAACACACGTCCCGACGCAGAGCCAAACACACGTCCCGACGTAGAACCCAACACACGTCCCGATGTAGAGCTGAAAGTAAGCTAAATCATGATGTAGAGCCCAACACACGTCCCGACGCAGAGCCCAACACACGTCCCGACGTAGAGCCCAACACACGTCCCGACGCAGAGCGGAAAGTAAGCTAAATCCTGAGGTAGAGCCCAACACACGTCCCGACGCAGAGCGGAAAGTAAGCTAAATCCTGAGGTAGAGCCCAACACACGTCCCCACGTAGAGCTGAAAGTAAGCTAAACCCTGAGGTAGAGCCCAACACACGTCCCGACCTAGAGCCCAACACACGTCCCGACGCAGAGCCCAACACACGTCCCGACGCAGAGCCCAACACACGTCCCGACGCAGAGCCCAACACACGTCCCGACGCAGAGCCCAACACA
The DNA here is from genome assembly GCF_034619465.1 of Leptosomus discolor. NCBI lineage: Eukaryota > Metazoa > Chordata > Aves > Leptosomiformes > Leptosomidae > Leptosomus > Leptosomus discolor. Next base: position 286,168 of record NW_028237847.1, on the reverse strand, counting down.
CGTCCCGACGCAGAGCCCAACACACGTCCCGACGCAGAGCCCAACACACGTCCCGACGCAGAGCCCAACACACGTCCCGACGCAGAGCCCAACACACGTCCCGACGCAGAGCCCAACACACGTCCCGACGCAGAGCCCAACACACGTCCCGACGCAGAGCCCAACACACGTCCCGACGCAGAGCCCAACACACGTCCCGACGCAGAGCCCAACACACGTCCCGACGCAGAGCCCAACACACGTCCCGACTTAGAGCTGGAAGTAAGCTAAATCCCGACTTAGAGCTGGAAGTAAGCTAAATCCCGACTTAGAGCTGGAAGTAAGCTAAATCCCGACTTAGAGCTGGAAGTAAGCTAAATCCCGACTTAGAGCTGGAAGTAAGCTAAATCCCGACGTAGAGCCCAACACACGTCCCGACGTAGAGCCCAACACACGTCCCGACGTAGAGCCCAACACACGTCCCGACGTAGAGCCCAACACACGTCCCGACGTAGAGCCCAACACACGTCCCGACGTAGAGCCCAACACACGTCCCGACGTAGAGCCCAACACACGTCCCGACGTAGAGCCCAACACACGTCCCGACGTAGAGCCCAACACACGTCCCGACGTAGAGCCCAACACACGTCCCGACGTAGAGCCCAACACACGTCCCGACGTAGAGCCCAACACACGTCCCGACGTAGAGCCCAACACACGTCCCGACGTAGAGCCCAACACACGTCCCGACCTAGAGCCCAACACACGTCCCGACGTAGAGCCCAACACACGTCCCGACCTAGAGCCCAACACACGTCCCGACCTAGAGCCCAACACACGTCCCGACCTAGAGCCCAACACACGTCCCGACCTAGAGCCCAACACACGTCCCGACCTAGAGCCCAACACACGTCCCGACCTAGAGCCCAACACACGTCCCGACCTAGAGCCCAACACACGTCCCGACCTAGAGCCCAACACACGTCCCGACGCAGAGCGGAAAGTAAGCTAAATCCTGAGGTAGAGCCCAACACACGTCCCCACGTAGAGCTGAAAGTAAGCTAAATCCTGAGGTAGAGCCCAACACACGTCCCGACCTAGAGCCCAACACACGTCCCGACGTAGAGCTGAAAGTAAGCTAAATCCCGACGTAGAGCTGGAAGTAAGCTAAATCCCGACGTAGAGCTGGAAGTAAGCTAAATCCCGACGTAGAGCCCAACACACGTCCCGACGTAGAGCCCAACACACGTCCCGACGTAGAGCCCAACACACGTCCCGACGTGGAGCCCAACACACGTCCCGACGTAGAGCCCAACACACGTCCCGACGTGGAGCCCAACACACGTCCCGACGCGGAGCCCAACACACGTCCCGACGCGGAGCCCAACACACGTCCCGACGCGGAGCCCAACACACGTCCCGACGCGGAGCCAAACACACGTCCCGACGTAGAGCCCAACACACGTTCCGATGTAGACCTGAAAGTAAGCTAAATCATGATGTAGAGCCCAACACACGTCCCGACGCAGAGCCCAACACACGTCCCGACGCAGAGCCCAACACACGTCCCGACGCAGAGCCCAACACACGTCCCGACGCAGAGCCCAACACACGTCCCGACGCAGAGCCCAACACACGTCCCGACGCAGAGCCCAACACACGTCCCGACGCAGAGCCCAACACACGTCCCGACGCAGAGCCCAACACACGTCCCGACGCAGAGCCCAACACACGTCCCGACGTAGAGACCAACACACGTCCCGACGTAGAGCCCAACACACGTCCCGACGTAGAGCCCAACACACGTCCCGACGTAGAGCCCAACACACGTCCCGACCTAGAGCCCAACACACGTCCCGACCTAGAGCCCAACACACGTCCTGACCTAGAGCCCAACACACGTCCCGACCTAGAGCCCAACACACGTCCCGACGTAGAGCCCAACACACGTCCCGACCTAGAGCCCAACACACGTCCCGACGCAGAGCGGAAAGTAAGCTAAATCCTGAGGTAGAGCCCAACACACGTCCCCACGTAGAGCTGAAAGTAAGCTAAACCCTGAGGTAGAGCCCAACACACGTCCCGACCTAGAGCCCAACACACGTCCCGACGTAGAGCCCAACACACGTCCCGACGTAGAGCCCAACACACGTCCCGACGCAGAGCCCAACACACGTCCCGACGTAGAGCCCAACACACGTCCCGACGCAGAGCCCAACACACGTCCCGACGCAGAGCCCAACACACGTCCCGACGTAGAGCTGGAAGTAAGCTAAATCCCGACTTAGAGCTGGAAGTAAGCTAAATCCCGACGTAGAGCCCAACACACGTCCCGACGTAGAGCCCAACACACGTCCCGACGTAGAGCCCAACACACGTCCCGACGTAGAGCCCAACACACGTCCCGACGTAGAGCCCAACACACGTCCCGACCTAGAGCCCAACACACGTCCCGACCTAGAGCCCAACACACGTCCCGACCTAGAGCCCAACACACGTCCCGACCTAGAGCCCAACACACGTCCCGACCTAGAGCCCAACACACGTCCCGACCTAGAGCCCAACACACGTCCCGACCTAGAGCCCAACACACGTCCCGACCTAGAGCCCAACACACGTCCCGACGCAGAGCGGAAAGTAAGCTAAATCCTGAGGTAGAGCCCAACACACGTCCCCACGTAGAGCTGAAAGTAAGCTAAATCCTGAGGTAGAGCCCAACACACGTCCCGACCTAGAGCCCAACACACGTCCCGACGTAGAGCTGAAAGTAAGCTAAATCCCGACGTAGAGCTGGAAGTAAGCTAAATCCCGACGTAGAGCTGGAAGTAAGCTAAATCCCGACGTAGAGCCCAACACACGTCCCGACGTAGAGCCCAACACACGTCCCGACGTAGAGCCCAACACACGTCCCGACGTGGAGCCCAACACACGTCCCGACGTAGAGCCCAACACACGTCCCGACGTGGAGCCCAACACACGTCCCGACGCGGAGCCCAACACACGTCCCGACGCGGAGCCCAACACACGTCCCGACGCGGAGCCCAACACACGTCCCGACGCGGAGCCAAACACACGTCCCGACGTAGAGCCCAACACACGTTCCGATGTAGACCTGAAAGTAAGCTAAATCATGATGTAGAGCCCAACACACGTCCCGACGCAGAGCCCAACACACGTCCCGACGCAGAGCCCAACACACGTCCCGACGCAGAGCCCAACACACGTCCCGACGCAGAGCCCAACACACGTCCCGACGCAGAGCCCAACACACGTCCCGACGCAGAGCCCAACACACGTCCCGACGCAGAGCCCAACACACGTCCCGACGCAGAGCCCAACACACGTCCCGACGCAGAGCCCAACACACGTCCCGACGCAGAGCCCAACACACGTCCCGACGTAGAGCCCAACACACGTCCCGACGTAGAGCCCAACACACGTCCCGACGTAGAGCCCAACACACGTCCCGACCTAGAGCCCAACACACGTCCCGACCTAGAGCCCAACACACGTCCCGACCTAGAGCCCAACACACGTCCCGACCTAGAGCCCAACACACGTCCCGACCTAGAGCCCAACACACGTCCCGACCTAGAGCCCAACACACGTCCCGACCTAGAGCCCAACACACGTCCCGACGTAGAGCTGAAAGTAAGCTAAATCCTGAGGTAGAGCCCAACACACGTCCCGACGCAGAGCGGAAAGTAAGCTAAATCCTGAGGTAGAGCCCAACACACGTCCCGACGCAGAGCCCCACAGACGTCCCAGCGTAGAGCCCCACACACGTCCCGACGCAGAGCCCCACACACGTCCCGACGTAGAGCCCCACACACGTCCCGACGCAGAGCCCCACACACGTCCCGACGCAGAGCCCCACACACGTCCCGACGCAGAGCCCCACACACGTCCCGACGCAGAGCCCAACACACGTCCCGACGCAGAGCCCAACACACGTCCCGACGCAGAGCCCAACACACGTCCCGACGCAGAGCCCAACACACGTCCCGACGCAGAGCCCAACACACGTCCCGACGCAGAGCCCAACACACGTCCCGACCTAGAGCCCAACACACGTCCCGACGTAGAGCCCAACACACGTCCCGACCTAGAGCCCGACACACGTCCCGACCTAGAGCCCAACACACGTCCCGACGTAGAGCTGAAAGTAAGCTAAATCCTGAGGTAGAGCCCAAAACACATCCCGACGCAGAGCGGAAAGTAAGCTAAATCCTGAGGTAGAGCCCAACACACGTCCCGACATAGAGTCCAACACACGTCCCGACGTAGAGTCCAACACACGTCCCGACGCAGAGCTGAAAGTAAGCTAAATCCCGACGTAGAGCCCAACACACGTCCCGACGTAGAGCTGAAAGTAAGCTAAATCCTGAGGGAGAGCCCAACACACGTCCCGACACAGAGCCCAACACACGTCCCGACGTAGAGCCCAACACACGTCCCGACGCAGAGCGGAAAGTAGGCTTAATCCTGAGGTAGAGCCCAACACACGTCCCGACGCAGAGCGGAAAGTAAGCTAAATCCTGAGGTAGAGCCCAACACACGTCCCGACGCAGAGCGGAAAGTAAGCTAAATCCTGAGGTAGAGCCCAACACACGTCCCGACGCAGAGCGGAAAGTAAGCTAAATCCTGAGGTAGAGCCCAACACACGTCCCCACGTAGAGCTGAAAGTAAGCTAAACCCTGAGGTAGAGCCCAACACACGTCCCGACCTAGAGCCCAACACACGTCCCGACGTAGAGCCCAACACACGTCCCGACGTAGAGCCCAACACACGTCCCGACGTAGAGCCCAACACACGTCCCGACGCAGAGCCCAACACACGTCCCGACGTAGAGCCCAACACACGTCCCGACGCAGAGCCCAACACACGTCCCGACGTAGAGCCCAACACACGTCCCGACGCAGAGCGGAAAGTAGGCTTAATCCTGAGGTAGAGCCCAACACACGTCCCGACGCAGAGCGGAAAGTAAGCTAAATCCTGAGGTAGAGCCCAACACACGTCCCGACGCAGAGCGGAAAGTAAGCTAAATCCTGAGGTAGAGCCCAACACACGTCCCGACGCAGAGCGGAAAGTAAGCTAAATCCTGAGGTAGAGCCCAACACACGTCCCCACGTAGAGCTGAAAGTAAGCTAAACCCTGAGGTAGAGCCCAACACACGTCCCGACCTAGAGCCCAACACACGTCCCGACGTAGAGCCCAACACACGTCCCGACGTAGAGCCCAACACACGTCCCGACGCAGAGCCCAACACACGTCCCGACGTAGAGCCCAACACACGTCCCGACGCAGAGCCCAACACACGTCCCGACGCAGAGCCCAACACACGTCCCGACGTAGAGCTGGAAGTAAGCTAAATCCCGACGTAGAGCCCAACACACGTCCCGACGTAGAGCCCAACACACGTCCCGACGTAGAGCCCAACACACGTCCCGACGTAGAGCCCAACACACGTCCCGACCTAGAGCCCAACACACGTCCCGACCTAGAGCCCAACACACGTCCCGACCTAGAGCCCAACACACGTCCCGACCTAGAGCCCAACACACGTCCCGACCTAGAGCCCAACACACGTCCCGACCTAGAGCCCAACACACGTCCCGACCTAGAGCCCAACACACGTCCCGACCTAGAGCCCAACACACGTCCCAACCTAGAGCCCAACACACGTCCCGACCTAGAGCCCAACACACGTCCCGACCTAGAGCCCAACACACGTCCCGACGCAGAGCGGAAAGTAAGCTAAATCCTGAGGTAGAGCCCAACACACGTCCCGACCTAGAGCCCAACACACGTCCCGACCTAGAGCCCAACACACGTCCCGACGTAGAGCCCAACACACGTCCCGACGTAGAGCTGAAAGTAAGCTAAATCCTGAGGTAGAGCCCAACACACGTCCCGACGCAGAGCGGAAAGTAAGCTAAATCCTGAGGTAGAGCCCAACACACGTCCCGACGCAGAGCGCAACACACGTCCCGACGTAGAGCCCAACACACGTCCCGACGTAGAGCCCAACACACGTCCCGACCTAGAGCCCAACACACGTCCCGACCTAGAGCCCAACACACGTCCCGACCTAGAGCCCAACACACGTCCCGACCTAGAGCCCAACACACGTCCCGACCTAGAGCCCAACACACGTCCCGACCTAGAGCCCAACACACGTCCCGACCTAGAGCCCAACACACGTCCCGACCTAGAGCCCAACACACGTCCCGACCTAGAGCCCAACACACGTCCCGACCTAGAGCCCAACACACGTCCCGACCTAGAGCCCAACACACGTCCCGACCTAGAGCCCAACACACGTCCCGACCTAGAGCCCAACACACGTCCCGACCTAGAGCCCAACACACGTCCCGACGCAGAGCGGAAAGTAAGCTAAATCCTGAGGTAGAGCCCAACACACATCCCCACGTAGAGCTGAAAGTAAGCTAAATCCTGAGGTAGAGCCCAACACACGTCCCGACCTAGAGCCCAACACACGTCCCGACCTAGAGCCCAACACACGTCCCGACGTAGAGCTGAAAGTAAGCTAAATCCCGACGTAGAGCCCAACACACGTCCCGACGTAGAGCCCAACACACGTCCCGACGTAGAGCCCAACGCACGTCCCGACGTAGAGCCCAACGCACGTCCCGACGTAGAGCCCAACGCACGTCCCGACGTAGAGCCCAACGCACGTCCCGACCTAGAGCCCAACGCACGTCCCGACCTAGAGCCCAACGCACGTCCCGACCTAGAGCCCAACGCACGTCCCGACGTAGAGCCCAACGCACGTCCCGACGTAGAGCCCAACGCACGTCCCGACGTAGAGCCCAACGCACGTCCCGACCTAGAGCCCAACGCACGTCCCGACCTAGAGCCCAACACACGTCCCGACCTAGAGCCCAACACACGTCCCGACCTAGAGCCCAACACACGTCCCGACCTAGAGCCCAACGCACGTCCCGACGTAGAGCCCAACGCACGTCCCGACGTAGAGCCCAACGCACGTCCCGACGTAGAGCCCAACGCACGTCCCGACGTAGAGCCCAACGCACGTCCCGACGTAGAGCTGAAAGTAAGCTAAATCCTGACGTAGAGCCCAACGCAGGTCCCGACGTAGAGCCCAACGCACGTCCCGACGCAGAGCCCAACGCACGTCCCGACGTAGAGCTGAAAGTAAGCTAAATCCCGACGTAGAGCCCAACGCACGTCCCGACGTAGAGCCCAACACACGTCCCGACGTAGAGCCCAACACACGTCCCGACGTAGAGCCCAACACACGTCCCGACGTAGAGCCCAACACACGTCCCGACGTAGAGCCCAACACACGTCCCGACCTAGAGCCCAACACACGTCCCGACCTAGAGCCCAACACACGTCCCGACCTAGAGCCCAACACACGTCCCGACCTAGAGCCCAACACACGTCCCGACCTAGAGCCCAACACACGTCCCGACCTAGAGCCCAACACACGTCCCGACCTAGAGCCCAACACACGTCCCGACCTAGAGCCCAACACACGTCCCGACCTAGAGCCCAACACACGTCCCGACCTAGAGCCCAACACACGTCCCGACCTAGAGCCCAACACACGTCCCGACCTAGAGCCCAACACACGTCCCGACCTAGAGCCCAACACACGTCCCGACGCAGAGCGGAAAGTAAGCTAAATCCTGAGGTAGAGCCCAACACACGTCCCCACGTAGAGCTGAAAGTAAGCTAAATCCTGAGGTAGAGCCCAACACACGTCCCGACCTAGAGCCCAACACACGTCCCGACCTAGAGCCCAACACACGTCCCGACCTAGAGCCCAACACACGTCCCGACCTAGAGCCCAACACACGTCCCGACCTAGAGCCCAACACACGTCCCGACCTAGAGCCCAACACACGTCCCGACCTAGAGCCCAACACACGTCCCGACCTAGAGCCCAACACACGTCCCGACCTAGAGCCCAACAAACGTCCCGACGCAGAGCGGAAAGTAAGCTAAATCCTGAGGTAGAGCCCAACACACGTCCCCACGTAGAGCTGAAAGTAAGCTAAATCCTGAGGTAGAGCCCAACACACGTCCCGACCTAGAGCCCAACACACGTCCCGACGTAGAGCTGAAAGTAAGCTAAATCCCGACGTAGAGCTGGAAGTAAGCTAAATCCCGACCTAGAGCCCAACACACGTCCCGACCTAGAGCCCAACACACGTCCCGACCTAGAGCCCAACACACGTCCCGACCTAGAGCCCAACACACGTCCCGACCTAGAGCCCAACACACGTCCCGACCTAGAGCCCAACACACGTCCCGACCTAGAGCCCAACACACGTCCCGACCTAGAGCCCAACACACGTCCCGACGTAGAGCTGAAAGTAAGCTAAATCCTGAGGTAGAGCCCAACACACGTCCCGACGCAGAGCGGAAAGTAAGCTAAATCCTGAGGTAGAGCCCAACACACGTCCCGACGCAGAGCGCAACACACGTCCCGACGTAGAGCCCCACACACGTCCCAGCGTAGAGCCCCACACACGTCCCGACGTACAGCCCCACACACGTCCCGACGCAGAGCCCCACACACGTCCCGACGCAGAGCCCCACACACGTCCCGACGCAGAGCCCCACACACGTCCCGACGCAGAGCCCCACACACGTCCCGACGCAGAGCCCCACACACGTCCCGACGCAGAGCCCCACACACGTCCCGACGCAAAGCCAAACACACGTCCCGACGTAGAGTCCAACACACGTTCCGATGTAGAGCTGAAAGTAAGCTAAATCATGATGTAGAGCCCAACACACGTCCCGACGCAGAGCCCAACGCACGTCCCGACGTAGAGCCCAACGCACGTCCCGACGCAGAGCCCAACGCACGTCCCGACGTAGAGCTGAAAGTAAGCTAAATCATGATGTAGAGCCCAACGCACGTCCCAACGTAGAGCCCAACGCACGTCCCGACGTAGAGCCCAACGCACGTCCCGACGTAGAGCCCAACGCACGTCCCGACGTAGAGCCCAACGCACGTCCCGACGTAGAGCCCAACGCACGTCCCGACGTAGAGCCCAACGCACGTCCCGACGTAGAGCCCAACGCACGTCCCGACGTAGAGCCCAACGCACGTCCCGACGCAGAGCCCAACGCACGTCCCGACGTAGAGCCCCACGCACGTCCCGACGCAGAGCCCCACGCACGTCCCGACGCAGAGCCCCACGCACGTCCCGACGCAGAGCCCCACGCACGTCCCGACGTAGAGCCCAACACACGTCCCGACGTAGAGCTGAAAGTAAGCTAAATCCTGAGGTAGAGCCCAACACACGTCCCGACGCAGAGCGGAAAGTAAGCTAAATCCTGAGGTAGAGCCCAACACACGTCCCGACGCAGAGCGCAACACACGTCCCGACGTAGAGCCCAACACACGTCCCGACGTAGAGCCCAACACACGTCCCGACGTAGAGCCCAACACACGTCCCGACGTAGAGCCCAACACACGTCCCGACCTAGAGCCCAACACACGTCCCGACCTAGAGCCCAACACACGTCCCGACCTAGAGCCCAACACACGTCCCGACCTAGAGCCCAACACACGTCCCGACCTAGAGCCCAACACACGTCCCGACCTAGAGCCCAACACACGTCCCGACCTAGAGCCCAACACACGTCCCGACCTAGAGCCCAACACACGTCCCGACCTAGAGCCCAACACACGTCCCGACCTAGAGCCCAACACACGTCCCGACCTAGAGCCCAACACACGTCCCGACCTAGAGCCCAACACACGTCCCGACCTAGAGCCCAACACACGTCCCGACGCAGAGCGGAAAGTAAGCTAAATCCTGAGGTAGAGCCCAACACACATCCCCACGTAGAGCTGAAAGTAAGCTAAATCCTGAGGTAGAGCCCAACACACGTCCCGACCTAGAGCCCAACACACGTCCCGACCTAGAGCCCAACACACGTCCCGACGTAGAGCTGAAAGTAAGCTAAATCCCGACGTAGAGCCCAACACACGTCCCGACGTAGAGCCCAACACACGTCCCGACGTAGAGCCCAACACACGTCCCGACGTAGAGCCCAACACACGTCCCGACGTAGAGCCCAACGCACGTCCCGACGTAGAGCCCAACGCACGTCCCGACGTAGAGCCCAACGCACGTCCCGACCTAGAGCCCAACGCACGTCCCGACCTAGAGCCCAACGCACGTCCCGACCTAGAGCCCAACGCACGTCCCGACGTAGAGCCCAACGCACGTCCCGACGTAGAGCCCAACGCACGTCCCGACGTAGAGCCCAACGCACGTCCCGACCTAGAGCCCAACGCACGTCCCGACCTAGAGCCCAACACACGTCCCGACCTAGAGCCCAACGCACGTCCCGACGTAGAGCCCAACGCACGTCCCGACGTAGAGCCCAACGCACGTCCCGACGTAGAGCCCAACGCACGTCCCGACCTAGAGCCCAACGCACGTCCCGACCTAGAGCCCAACACACGTCCCGACCTAGAGCCCAACGCACGTCCCGACCTAGAGCCCAACGCACGTCCCGACCTAGAGCCCAACACACGTCCCGACCTAGAGCCCAACACACGTCCCGACCTAGAGCCCAACACACGTCCCGACGTAGAGCCCAACGCACGTCCCGACGTAGAGCCCAACGCACGTCCCGACGTAGAGCCCAACGCACGTCCCGACGTAGAGCCCAACGCACGTCCCGACGTAGAGCCCAACGCACGTCCCGACGTAGAGCTGAAAGTAAGCTAAATCCTGACGTAGAGCCCAACGCAGGTCCCGACGTAGAGCCCAACGCACGTCCCGACGCAGAGCCCAACGCACGTCCCGACGTAGAGCCCAACACACGTCCCGACGTAGAGCCCAACACACGTCCCGACGTAGAGCCCAACACACGTCCCGACGTAGAGCCCAACACACGTCCCGACGTAGAGCCCAACACACGTCCCGACGTAGAGCCCAACACACGTCCCGACGTAGAGCCCAACACACGTCCCGACGTAGAGCCCAACACACGTCCCGACGTAGAGCCCAACACACGTCCCGACCTAGAGCCCAACACACGTCCCGACCTAGAGCCCAACACACGTCCCGACCTAGAGCCCAACACACGTCCCGACCTAGAGCCCAACACACGTCCCGACCTAGAGCCCAACACACGTCCCGACCTAGAGCCCAACACACGTCCCGACCTAGAGCCCAACACACGTCCCGACCTAGAGCCCAACACACGTCCCGACGTAGAGCCCAACACACGTCCCGACCTAGAGCCCAACACACGTCCCGACCTAGAGCCCAACACACGTCCCGACCTAGAGCCCAACACACGTCCCGACGCAGAGCGGAAAGTAAGCTAAATCCTGAGGTAGAGCCCAACACACGTCCCCACGTAGAGCTGAAAGTAAGCTAAATCCTGAGGTAGAGCCCAACACACGTCCCGACCTAGAGCCCAACACACGTCCCGACCTAGAGCCCAACACACGTCCCGACCTAGAGCCCAACACACGTCCCGACCTAGAGCCCAACACACGTCCCGACCTAGAGCCCAACACACGTCCCGACCTAGAGCCCAACACACGTCCCGACCTAGAGCCCAACACACGTCCCGACCTAGAGCCCAACACACGTCCCGACCTAGAGCCCAACACACGTCCCGACCTAGAGCCCAACAAACGTCCCGACGCAGAGCGGAAAGTAAGCTAAATCCTGAGGTAGAGCCCAACACACGTCCCCACGTAGAGCTGAAAGTAAGCTAAATCCCGACCTAGAGCCCAACACACGTCCCGACCTAGAGCCCAACACACGTCCCGACGTAGAGCTGAAAGTAAGCTAAATCCCGACGTAGAGCTGGAAGTAAGCTAAATCCCGACCTAGAGCCCAACACACGTCCCGACCTAGAGCCCAACACACGTCCCGACCTAGAGCCCAACACACGTCCCGACCTAGAGCCCAACACACGTCCCGACCTAGAGCCCAACACACGTCCCGACCTAGAGCCCAACACACGTCCCGACCTAGAGCCCAACACACGTCCCGACGTAGAGCTGAAAGTAAGCTAAATCCTGAGGTAGAGCCCAACACACGTCCCGACGCAGAGCGGAAAGTAAGCTAAATCCTGAGGTAGAGCCCAACACACGTCCCGACGCAGAGCGCAACACACGTCCCGACGTAGAGCCCCACACACGTCCCAGCGTAGAGCCCCACACACGTCCCGACGTACAGCCCCACACACGTCCCGACGCAGAGCCCCACACACGTCCCGACGCAGAGCCCCACACACGTCCCGACGCAGAGCCCCACACACGTCCCGACGCAGAGCCCCACACACGTCCCGACGCAGAGCCCCACACACGTCCCGACGCAGAGCCCCACACACGTCCCGACGCAGAGCCCCACACACGTCCCGACGCAGAGCCCCACACACGTCCCGACGCAGAGCCCCACACACGTCCCGACGCAAAGCCAAACACACGTCCCGACGTAGAGTCCAACACACGTTCCGATGTAGAGCTGAAAGTAAGCTAAATCATGATGTAGAGCCCAACACACGTCCCGACGCAGAGCCCAACGCACGTCCCGACGTAGAGCCCAACGCACGTCCCGACGCAGAGCCCAACGCACGTCCCGACGTAGAGCTGAAAGTAAGCTAAATCCTGATGTAGAGCCCAACGCACGTCCCGACGTAGAGCCCAACGCACGTCCCGACGTAGAGCCCAACGCACGTCCCGACGTAGAGCCCAACGCACGTCCCGACGTAGAGCCCAACGCACGTCCCGACGTAGAGCCCAACGCACGTCCCGACGCAGAGCCCCACGCACGTCCCGACGCAGAGCCCCACGCACGTCCCGACGCAGAGCCCCACGCACGTCCCGACGCAGAGCCCCACGCACGTCCCGACGCAGAGCCCCACGCACGTCCCGACGCAGAGCCCCACGCACGTCCCGACGCAGAGCCCCACGCACGTCCCGACGCAGAGCCCCACGCACGTCCCGACGCAGAGCCCCACGCACGTCCCGACGCAGAGCCCCACGCACGTCCCGACGCAGAGCCCCACGCACGTCCCGACGCAGAGCCCCACGCACGTCCCGACGCAGAGCCCCACGCACGTCCCGACGCAGAGCCCCACGCACGTCCCGACGCAGAGCCCCACGCACGTCCCGACGCAGAGCCCCACGCACGTCCCGACGCAGAGCCCCACGCACGTCCCGACGCAGAGCCCCACGCACGTCCCGACGCAGAGCCCCACACACGTCCCGACGCAAAGCCAAACACACGTCCCGACGTAGAGTCCAACACACGTTCCGATGTAGAGCTGAAAGTAAGCTAAATCATGATGTAGAGCCCAACACACGTCCCGACGCAGAGCCCAACGCAGGTCCCGACGTAGAGCCCAACGCACGTCCCGACGCAGAGCCCAACGCACGTCCCGACGTAGAGCTGAAAGTAAGCTAAATCCCGACGTAGAGCCCAACGCACGTCCCGACGCAGAGCCCAACGCAGGTCCCGACGTAGAGCCCAACGCACGTCCCGACGTAGAGCCCAACGCACGTCCCGACGCAGAGCCCAACGCACGTCCCGACGTAGAGCTGAAAGTAAGCTAAATCCCGACGTAGAGCCCAACGCACGTCCCGACGTAGAGCCCAACGCACGTCCCGACGTAGAGCCCAACGCACGTCCCGACGTAGAGCCCAACGCACGTCCCGACGTAGAGCCCAACGCACGTCCCGACGTAGAGCCCAACGCACGTCCCGACGTAGAGCCCAACGCACGTCCCGACGTAGAGCCCAACGCACGTCCCGACGTAGAGCCCAACGCACGTCCCGACGTAGAGCCCAACGCACGTCCCGACGTAGAGCCCAACGCACGTCCCGACGTAGAGCCCAACGCACGTCCCGACGTAGAGCCCAACGCACGTCCCGACGTAGAGCCCAACGCACGTCCCGACGCAGAGCCCAACGCACGTCCCGACGTAGAGCCCAACGCACGTCCCGACGCAGAGCCCAACACACGTTCCGATGTAGAGCGGAAAGTAGGCTTAATCCTGAGGTAGAGTCCAACACAGGTCCCGACGCAGAGCGGAAAGTAAGCTAAATCCTGAGGTAGAGCCCAACACAGGTCCCCACGTAGAGCTGAAAGTAAGCTAAACCCTGAGGTAGAGCCCAACACACGTCCCGACCTAGAGCCCAACACACGTCCCGACCTAGAGCCCAACACACGTCCCGACCTAGAGCCCAACACACGTCCCGACGTAGAGCTGGAAGTAAGCTAAATCCCGACGTAGAGCTGGAAGTAAGCTAAATCCCGACGTAGAGCTGGAAGTAAGCTAAATCCCGACGTAGAGCTGGAAGTAAGCTAAATCCCGACGTAGAGCCCAACACACGTCCCGACGTAGAGCCCAACACACGTCCCGACGTAGAGCCCAACACACGTCCCGACGTAGAGCCCAACACACGTCCCGACGTAGAGCCCAACACACGTCCCGACGTAGAGCCCAACACACGTCCCGACGTAGAGCCCAACACACGTCCCGACGTAGAGCCCAACACACGTCCCGACGTAGAGCCCAACACACGTCCCGACGTAGAGCCCAACACACGTCCCGACCTAGAGCCCAACACACGTCCCGACCTAGAGCCCAACACACGTCCCGACCTAGAGCCCAACACACGTCCCGACCTAGAGCCCAACACACGTCCCGACCTAGAGCCCAACACACGTCCCGACCTAGAGCCCAACACACGTCCCGACCTAGAGCCCAACACACGTCCCGACGCAGAGCGGAAAGTAAGCTAAATCCTGAGGTAGAGCCCAACACACGTCCCCACGTAGAGCTGAAAGTAAGCTAAATCCTGAGGTAGAGCCCAACACACGTCCCGACCTAGAGCCCAACACACGTCCCGAAGTAGAGCCCAACACACGTCCCGACCTAGAGCCCAACACACGTCCCGACCTAGAGCCCAACACACGTCCCGACCTAGAGCCCAACACACGTCCCGACCTAGAGCCCAACACACGTCCCGACCTAGAGCCCAACAAACGTCCCGACGCAGAGCGGAAAGTAAGCTAAATCCTGAGGTAGAGCCCAACACACGTCCCCACGTAGAGCTGAAAGTAAGCTAAATCCTGAGGTAGAGCCCAACACACGTCCCGACCTAGAGCCCAACACACGTCCCGACCTAGAGCCCAACACACGTCCCGACCTAGAGCCCAACACACGTCCCGACCTAGAGCCCAACACACGTCCCGACGTAGAGCTGAAAGTAAGCTAAATCCCGACCTAGAGCCCAACACACGTCCCGACCTAGAGCCCAACACACGTCCCGACCTAGAGCCCAACACACGTCCCGACCTAGAGCCCAACACACGTCCCGACCTAGAGCCCAACACACGTCCCGACCTAGAGCCCAACACACGTCCCGACCTAGAGCCCAACACACGTCCCGACCTAGAGCCCAACACACGTCCCGACCTAGAGCCCAACACACGTCCCGACCTAGAGCCCAACACACGTCCCGACGCAGAGCGGAAAGTAAGCTAAATCCTGAGGTAGAGCCCAACACACGTCCCGACGCAGAGCGCAACACACGTCCCGACGTAGAGCCCCACACACGTCCCAGCGTAGAGCCCCACACAGGTCCCAGCGTAGAGCCCCACACACGTCCCAGCGTAGAGCCCCACACACGTCCCGACGTAGAGCCCCACACACGTCCCGACGCAGAGCCCCACACACGTCCCGACGCAGAGCCCCACACACGTCCCGACGCAGAGCCCCACACACGTCCCGACGCAGAGCCCAACACACGTCCCGACGCAGAGCCCAACACACGTCCCGACGCAGAGCCCAACACACGTCCCGACGCAGAGCCCAACACACGTCCCGACGCAGAGCCCAACACACGTCCCGACGCAGAGCCCAACACACGTCCCGACGCAGAGCCCAACACACGTCCCGACGCAGAGCCCAACACACGTTCCGATGTAGAGCGGAAAGTAGGCTTAATCCTGAGGTAGAGCCCAACACATGTCCCGACGCAGAGCGGAAAGTAAGCTAAATCCTGAGGTAGAGCCCAACACAGGTCCCCACGTAGAGCTGAAAGTAAGCTAAACCCTGAGGTAGACCCCAACACACGTCCCGACCTAGAGCCCAACACACGTCCCGACGTAGAGCTGGAAGTAAGCTAAATCCCGACTTAGAGCTGGAAGTAAGCTAAATCCCGACTTAGAGCTGGAAGTAAGCTAAATCCCGACGTAGAGCCCAACACACGTCCCGACGTAGAGCCCAACACACGTCCCGACGTAGAGCCCAACACACGTCCCGACCTAGAGCCCAACACACGTCCCGACCTAGAGCCCAACACACGTCCCGACCTAGAGCCCAACACACGTCCCGACCTAGAGCCCAACACACGTCCCGACCTAGAGCCCAACACACGTCCCGACCTAGAGCCCAACACACGTCCCGACCTAGAGCCCAACACACGTCCCGACCTAGAGCCCAACACACGTCCCGACCTAGAGCCCAACACACGTCCCGACCTAGAGCCCAACACACGTCCCGACCTAGAGCCCAACACACGTCCCGACCTAGAGCCCAACACACGTCCCGACCTAGAGCCCAACACACGTCCCGACCTAGAGCCCAACACACGTCCCGACCTAGAGCCCAACACACGTCCCGACGCAGAGCGGAAAGTAAGCTAAATCCTGAGGTAGAGCCCAACACACGTCCCCACGTAGAGCTGAAAGTAAGCTAAATCCTGAGGTAGAGCCCAACACACGTCCCGACCTAGAGCCCAACACACGTCCCGACCTAGAGCCCAACACACGTCCCGACCTAGAGCCCAACACACGTCCCGACGTAGAGCTGAAAGTAAGCTAAATCCCGACGTAGAGCCCAACACACGTCCCGACGTAGAGCCCAACACACGTCCCGACCTAGAGCCCAACACACGTCCCGACCTAGAGCCCAACACACGTCCCGACCTAGAGCCCAACACACGTCCCGACCTAGAGCCCAACACACGTCCCGACCTAGAGCCCAACACACGTCCCGACCTAGAGCCCAACACACGTCCCGACCTAGAGCCCAACACACGTCCCGACCTAGAGCCCAACACACGTCCCGACCTAGAGCCCAACACACGTCCCGACCTAGAGCCCAACACACGTCCCGACCTAGAGCCCAACACACGTCCCGACCTAGAGCCCAACACACGTCCCGACCTAGAGCCCAACACACGTCCCGACCTAGAGCCCAACACACGTCCCGACGTAGAGCTGAAAGTAAGCTAAATCCTGAGGTAGAGCCCAACACACGTCCCGACGCAGAGCGCAACACACGTCCCGACGCAGAGCGCAACACACGTCCCGACGCAGAGCGCAACACACGTCCCGACGTAGAGCCCCACGCACGTCCCGGCGTAGAGCCCCACGCACGTCCCGGCGCAGAGCCCCACGCACGTCCCGACGCAGAGCCCCACGCACGTCCCGACGCAGAGCCCCACGCACGTCCCGACGCAGAGCCCCACGCACGTCCCGACGCAGAGCCCCACGCACGTCCCGACGCAGAGCCCCACGCACGTCCCGACGCAGAGCCCCACGCACGTCCCGACGCAGAGCCCCACGCACGTCCCGACGCAGAGCCCCACGCACGTCCCGACGCAGAGCCCCACGCACGTCCCGACGCAGAGCCCCACGCACGTCCCGACGCAGAGCCCCACGCACGTCCCGACGCAGAGCCCCACGCACGTCCCGACGCAGAGCCCCACGCACGTCCCGACGCAGAGCCCCACGCACGTCCCGACGCAGAGCCCCACGCACGTCCCGACGCAGAGCCCCACGCACGTCCCGACGCAGAGCCCCACGCACGTCCCGACGCAGAGCCCCACGCACGTCCCGACGCAGAGCCCCACGCACGTCCCGACGCAGAGCCCCACGCACGTCCCGACGCAGAGCCCCACGCACGTCCCGACGCAGAGCCCCACGCACGTCCCGACGCAGAGCCCCACGCACGTCCCGACGCAGAGCCCCACGCACGTCCCGACGCAGAGCCCCACGCACGTCCCGACGCAGAGCCCCACGCACGTCCCGACGCAGAGCCCCACGCACGTCCCGACGCAGAGCCCCACGCACGTCCCGACGCAGAGCCCCACGCACGTCCCGACGCAGAGCCCCACGCACGTCCCGACGCAGAGCCCCACGCACGTCCCGACGCAGAGCCCCACGCACGTCCCGACGCAGAGCCCCACGCACGTCCCGACGCAGAGCCCCACGCACGTCCCGACGCAGAGCCCCACGCACGTCCCGACGCAGAGCCCCACGCACGTCCCGACGCAGAGCCCCACGCACGTCCCGACGCAGAGCCCCACGCACGTCCCGACGCAGAGCCCCACGCACGTCCCGACGCAGAGCCCCACGCACGTCCCGACGCAGAGCCCCACGCACGTCCCGACGCAGAGCCCCACACACGTCCCGACGCAGAGCCAAACACACGTCCCGACGCAGAGCCCAACACACGTCCCGACGCAGAGCCTAACACACGTCCCGACGTAGAGCCCAACACACGTTCCGATGTAGAGCTGAAAGTAAGCTAAATCATGATGTAGAGCCCAACACACGTCCCGACGTAGAGCCCAACACACGTCCCGACTTAGAGCTGGAAGTAAGCTAAATCCCGACTTAGAGCTGGAAGTAAGCTAAATCCCGACTTAGAGCTGGAAGTAAGCTAAATCCCGACTTAGAGCTGGAAGTAAGCTAAATCCCGACGTAGAGCCCAACACACGTCCCGACGTAGAGCCCAACACACGTCCCGACGTAGAGCCCAACACACGTCCCGACCTAGAGCCCAACACACGTCCCGACCTAGAGCCCAACACACGTCCCGACCTAGAGCCCAACACACGTCCCGACCTAGAGCCCAACACACGTCCCGACCTAGAGCCCAACACACGTCCCGACCTAGAGCCCAACACACGTCCCGACCTAGAGCCCAACACACGTCCCGACCTAGAGCCCAACACACGTCCCGACCTAGAGCCCAACACACGTCCCGACCTAGAGCCCAACACACGTCCCGACCTAGAGCCCAACACACGTCCCGACGCAGAGCGGAAAGTAAGCTAAATCCTGAGGTAGAGCCCAACACACGTCCCCACGTAGAGCTGAAAGTAAGCTAAATCCTGAGGTAGAGCCCAACACACGTCCCGACGTAGAGCCCAACACACGTCCCGACCTAGAGCCCAACACACGTCCGGACATAGAGCCCAACACACGTCCCGACCTAGAGCCCAACACACGTCCCGACCTAGAGCCCAACACACGTCCCGACCTAGAGCCCAACACACGTCCCGACCTAGAGCCCAACACACGTCCCGACGCAGAGCGGAAAGTAAGCTAAATCCTGAGGTAGAGCCCAACACACGTCCCCACGTAGAGCTGAAAGTAAGCTAAATCCTGAGGTAGAGCCCAACACACGTCCCGACCTAGAGCCCAACACACGTCCCGACGTAGAGCTGAAAGTAAGCTAAATCCCGACGTAGAGCTGGAAGTAAGCTAAATCCCGATGTAGAGCCCAACACACGTCCCGACCTAGAGCCCAACACACGTCCCGACCTAGAGCCCAACACACGTCCCGACCTAGAGCCCAACACACGTCCCGACCTAGAGCCCAACACACGTCCCGACCTAGAGCCCAACACACGTCCCGACCTAGAGCCCAACACACGTCCCGACCTAGAGCCCAACACACGTCCCGACCTAGAGCCCAACACACGTCCCGACCTAGAGCCCAACACACGTCCCGACCTAGAGCCCAACACACGTCCCGACCTAGAGCCCAACACACGTCCCGACCTAGAGCCCAACACACGTCCCGACGTAGAGCTGAAAGTAAGCTAAATCCTGAGGTAGAGCCCAACACACGTCCCGACGCAGAGCGGAAAGTAAGCTAAATCCTGAGGTAGAGCCCAACACACGTCCCGACGCAGAGCGCAACACACGTCCCGACGTAGAGCCCCACACACTTCCCAGCGTAGAGCCCCACACACGTCCCGACGCAGAGCCCAACACACGTCCCGACGCAGAGCCCAACACACGTCCCGACGCAGAGCCCAACACACGTCCCGACGCAGAGCCCAACACACGTCCCGACGCAGAGCCCAACACACGTCCCGACGCAGAGCCCCACACACGTCCCGACGCAGAGCCCCACACACGTCCCGACGCAGAGCCCCACACACGTCCCGACGCAGAGCCCCACACACGTCCCGACGCAGAGCCCCACACACGTCCCGACGCAGAGCCCCACACACGTCCCGACGCAGAGCCCCACACACGTCCCGACGCAGAGCCCCACACACGTCCCGACGCAGAGCCCCACACACGTCCCGACGCAGAGCCCCACACACGTCCCGACGCAGAGCCCCACACACGTCCCGACGCAGAGCCCCACACACGTTCCGATGTAGAGCTGAAAGTAAGCTAAATCATGATGTAGAGCCCAACACACGTCCCGACTTAGAGCTGGAAGTAAGCTAAATCCCGACTTAGAGCTGGAAGTAAGCTAAATCCCGACTTAGAGCTGGAAGTAAGCTAAATCCCGACTTAGAGCTGGAAGTAAGCTAAATCCCGACTTAGAGCTGGAAGTAAGCTAAATCCCGACGTAGAGCCCAACACACGTCCCGACGTAGAGCCCAACACACGTCCCGACGTAGAGCCCAACACACGTCCCGACGTAGAGCCCAACACACGTCCCGACGTAGAGCCCAACACACGTCCCGACGTAGAGCCCAACACACGTCCCGACGTAGAGCCCAACACACGTCCCGACGTAGAGCCCAACACACGTCCCGACGTAGAGCCCAACACACGTCCCGACGTAGAGCCCAACACACGTCCCGACGTAGAGCCCAACACACGTCCCGACGTAGAGCCCAACACACGTCCCGACGTAGAGCCCAACACACGTCCCGACGTAGAGCCCAACACACGTCCCGACGTAGAGCCCAACACACGTCCCGACCTAGAGCCCAACACACGTCCCGACCTAGAGCCCAACACACGTCCCGACCTAGAGCCCAACACACGTCCCGACCTAGAGCCCAACACACGTCCCGACCTAGAGCCCAACACACGTCCCGACGCAGAGCGGAAAGTAAGCTAAATCCTGAGGTAGAGCCCAACACACGTCCCCACGTAGAGCTGAAAGTAAGCTAAATCCTGAGGTAGAGCCCAACACACGTCCCGACGTAGAGCCCAACACACGTCCCGACCTAGAGCCCAACACACGTCCCGACCTAGAGCCCAACACACGTCCCGACCTAGAGCCCAACACACGTCCCGACCTAGAGCCCAACACACGTCCCGACCTAGAGCCCAACACACGTCCCGACCTAGAGCCCAACACACGTCCCGACCTAGAGCCCAACACACGTCCCGACCTAGAGCCCAACACACGTCCCGACCTAGAGCCCAACACACGTCCCGACCTAGAGCCCAACACACGTCCCGACGCAGAGCGGAAAGTAAGCTAAATCCTGAGGTAGAGCCCAACACACGTCCCCACGTAGAGCTGAAAGTAAGCTAAATCCTGAGGTAGAGCCCAACACACGTCCCGACCTAGAGCCCAACACACGTCCCGACGTAGAGCTGAAAGTAAGCTAAATCCCGACGTAGAGCTGGAAGTAAGCTAAATCCCGACGTAGAGCCCAACACACGTCCCGACCTAGAGCCCAACACACGTCCCGACCTAGAGCCCAACACACGTCCCGACCTAGAGCCCAACACACGTCCCGACCTAGAGCCCAACACACGTCCCCACCTAGAGCCCAACACACGTCCCCACCTAGAGCCCAACACACGTCCCGACCTAGAGCCCAACACACGTCCCGACCTAGAGCCCAACACACGTCCCGACCTAGAGCCCAACACACGTCCCGACCTAGAGCCCAACACACGTCCCGACCTAGAGCCCAACACACGTCCCGACCTAGAGCCCAACACACGTCCCGACCTAGAGCCCAACACACGTCCCGACCTAGAGCCCAACACACGTCCCGACCTAGAGCCCAACACACGTCCCGACCTAGAGCCCAACACACGTCCCGACCTAGAGCCCAACACACGTCCCGACGTAGAGCTGAAAGTAAGCTAAATCCTGAGGTAGAGCCCAACACACGTCCCGACGCAGAGCGGAAAGTAAGCTAAATCCTGAGGTAGAGCCCAACACACGTCCCGACGCAGAGCGCAACACACGTCCCGACGTAGAGCCCCACACACTTCCCAGTGTAGAGCCCCACACACGTCCCGACGTAGAGCCCCACACACGTCCCGACGTAGAGCCCAACACACGTCCCGACGTAGAGCCCAACACACGTCCCGACGCAGAGCCCAACACACGTCCCGACGCAGAGCCCAACACACGTCCCGACGCAGAGCCCAACACACGTCCCGACGCAGAGCCCAACACACGTCCCGACGCAGAGCCCAACACACGTCCCGACGCAGAGCCCAACACACGTCCCGACGCAGAGCCCAACACACGTCCCGACGCAGAGCCCAACACACGTCCCGACGCAGAGCCGAACACACGTCCCGACGTAGAGCCCAACACACGTTCCGATGTAGAGCGGAAAGTAGGCTTAATCCTGAGGTAGAGCCCAACACATGTCCCGACGCAGAGCGGAAAGTAAGCTAAATCCTGAGGTAGAGCCCAACACAGGTCCCCACGTAGAGCTGAAAGTAAGCTAAACCCTGAGGTAGAGCCCAACACACGTCCCGACGTAGACCTGGAAGTAAGCTAAATCCCGACTTAGAGCTGGAAGTAAGCTAAATCCCGACTTAGAGCTGGAAGTAAGCTAAATCCCGACTTAGAGCTGGAAGTAAGCTAAATCCCGACTTAGAGCTGGAAGTAAGCTAAATCCCGACGTAGAGCCCAACACACGTCCCGACGTAGAGCCCAACACACGTCCCGACGTAGAGCCCAACACACGTCCCGACGTAGAGCCCAACACACGTCCCGACGTAGAGCCCAACACACGTCCCGACGTAGAGCCCAACACACGTCCCGACGTAGAGCCCAACACACGTCCCGACGTAGAGCCCAACACACGTCCCGACCTAGAGCCCAACACACGTCCCGACCTAGAGCCCAACACACGTCCCGACGTAGAGCCCAACACGCGTCCCGACGTAGAGCCCAACACGCGTCCCGACGTAGAGCCCAACACGCGTCCCGACGTAGAGCCCAACACACGTCCCGACGCAGAGCCCAACACACGTCCCGACGCCGAGCCCAACACACGTCCCGACGCAGAGCCGAACACACGTCCCGACGTAGAGCCCAACACACGTTCCGATGTAGAGCGGAAAGTAGGCTTAATCCTGAGGTAGAGCCCAACACATGTCCCGACGCAGAGCGGAAAGTAAGCTAAATCCTGAGGTAGAGCCCAACACAGGTCCCCACGTAGAGCTGAAAGTAAGCTAAACCCTGAGGTAGAGCCCAACACACGTCCCGACGTAGACCTGGAAGTAAGCTAAATCCCGACTTAGAGCTGGAAGTAAGCTAAATCCCGACTTAGAGCTGGAAGTAAGCTAAATCCCGACTTAGAGCTGGAAGTAAGCTAAATCCCGACTTAGAGCTGGAAGTAAGCTAAATCCCGACTTAGAGCTGGAAGTAAGCTAAATCCCGACGTAGAGCCCAACACACGTCCCGACGTAGAGCCCAACACACGTCCCGACGTAGAGCCCAACACACGTCCCGACGTAGAGCCCAACACACGTCCCGACGTAGAGCCCAACACACGTCCCGACGTAGAGCCCAACACACGTCCCGACGTAGAGCCCAACACACGTCCCGACGTAGAGCCCAACACACGTCCCGACGTAGAGCCCAACACACGTCCCGACGTAGAGCCCAACACACGTCCCGACGTAGAGCCCAACACACGTCCCGACGTAGAGCCCAACACACGTCCCGACCTAGAGCCCAACACACGTCCCGACCTAGGGCCCAACACACGTCCCGACCTAGAGCCCAACACACGTCCCGACGTAGAGCCCAACACACGTCCCGACGTAGAGCCCAACACACGTCCCGACGTAGAGCCCAACACACGTCCCGACATAGAGCCCAACACACGTCCCGACGTAGACCTGAAAGTAAGCTAAATCCTGAGGTAGAGCCCAACGCACGTCCCGACGCAGAGCCCAACGCACGTCCCGACGCAGAGCGCAACACACGTCCCGACGTAGAGCCCCACGCACGTCCCAGCGTAGAGCCCCACACACGTCCCGACGTAGAGCCCCACGCACGTCCCGACGCAGAGCCCCACGCACGTCCCGACGCAGAGCCCCACGCACGTCCCGACGCAGAGCCCCACGCACGTCCCGACGCAGAGCCCCACGCACGTCCCGACGCAGAGCCCCACGCACGTCCCGACGCAGAGCCCCACGCACGTCCCGACGCAGAGCCCCACGCACGTCCCGACGCAGAGCCCCACGCACGTCCCGACGCAGAGCCCCACGCACGTCCCGACGCCGAGCCCCACGCACGTCCCGACGCCGAGCCCCACGCACGTCCCGACGCCGAGCCCCACGCACGTCCCGACGCAGAGCCCCACGCACGTCCCGACGCAGAGCCCCACGCACGTCCCGACGCCGAGCCCCACGCACGTCCCGACGCAGAGCCCCACACACGTCCCGACGCAGAGCCCCACACACGTCCCGACGCAGAGCCCCACACACGTCCCGACGCAGAGCCCCACACACGTCCCGACGCAGAGCCCCACACACGTCCCGACGCAGAGCCCAACACACGTCCCGACGCAGAGCCCAACACACGTCCCGATGTAGAGCTGAAAGTAAGCTAAATCATGATGTAGAGCCCAACACACGTCCCGACGCAGAGCCCAACACACGTCCCGACGTAGAGCCCAACACACGTCCCGACGCAGAGCGGAAAGTAGGCTTAATCCTGAGGTAGAGCCCAACACATGTCCCGACGCAGAGCGGAAAGTAAGCTAAATCCTCAGGTAGAGCCCAACACACGTCCCCACGTAGAGCTGAAAGTAAGCTAAACCCTGAGGTAGAGCCCAACACACGTCCCGACCTAGAGCCCAACACACGTCCCGACGCAGCGCCCAACACACGTCCCGACGTAGAGCTGGAAGTAAGCTAAATCCCGACGTAGAGCTGGAAGTAAGCTAAACCCTGAGGTAGAGCCCAACACACGTCCCGACCTAGAGCCCAACACACGTCCCGACCTAGAGCCCAACACACGTCCCGACCTAGAGCCCAACACACGTCCCGACCTAGAGCCCAACACACGTCCCGACCTAGAGCCCAACACACGTCCCGACCTAGAGCCCAACACACGTCCCGACCTAGAGCCCAACACACGTCCCGACCTAGAGCCCAACACACGTCCCGACCTAGAGCCCAACACACGTCCCGACGCAGAGCGGAAAGTAAGCTAAATCCTGAGGTAGAGCCCAACACACGTCCCCACGTAGAGCTGAAAGTAAGCTAAATCCCGACGCAGAGCCCAACACACGTCCCGACGCAGAGCCCAACACACGTCCCGACGCAGAGCCCAACACACGTCCCGACGCAGAGCCCAACACACGTCCCGACGCAGAGCCCAACACACGTCCCGACGCAGAGCCCAACACACGTCCCGACGCAGAGCCCAACACACGTCCCGACGCAGAGCCCAACACACGTCCCGACGCAGAGCCCAACACACGTCCCGACGCAGAGCCCAACACACGTCCCGACGCAGAGCCCAACACACGTCCCGACGCAGAGCCCAACACACGTCCCGACGCAGAGCCCAACACACGTCCCGACGTAGAGCTGAAAGTAAGCTAAATCCCGACGTAGAGCTGGAAGTAAGCTAAATCCCGACGTAGAGCTGGAAGTAAGCTAAATACCGACGTAGAGCTGGAAGTAAGCTAAATCCCGACGTAGAGCCCAACACACGTCCCAACGTAGAGCCCAACACACGTCCCGACGTAGAGCCCAACACACGTCCCGACGTAGAGCCCAACACACGTCCCGACGTAGAGCCCAACACACGTCCCGACGTAGAGCCCAACACACGTCCCGACGTAGAGCCCAACACACGTCCCGACCTAGAGCCCAACACACGACCCGACCTAGAGCCCAACACACGTCCCGACGTAGAGCTGAAAGTAAGCTAAATCCCGACGTAGAGCTGGAAGTAAGCTAAATCCCGACGTAGAGCTGGAAGTAAACTAAATTCTGAGGTAGAGCCCAACACACGTCCCCACGTAGAGCTGAAAGTAAGCTAAATCCTAAGGTAGAGCCCAACACACGTCCCGACCTAGAGCCCAACACACGTCCCGACGCAGAGCCCAACACACGTCCCGACGCAGAGCCCAACACACGTCCCGACGCAGAGCCCAACACACGTCCCGACGCAGAGCCCAACACACGTCCCGACGCAGAGCCCAACACACGTCCCGACGCAGAGCCCAACACACGTCCCGACGCAGAGCCCAACACACGTCCCGACGCAGAGCCCAACACACGTCCCGACGTAGAGCCCAACACACGTCCCGACGTAGAGCTGAAAGTAAGCTAAATCCCGACGTAGAGCTGGAAGTAAGCTAAATCCCGACGTAGAGCTGGAAGTAAGCTAAATCCCGACGTAGAGCTGGAAGTAAGCTAAATCCCGACGTAGAGCCCAACACACGTCCCGACGTAGAGCTGAAAGTAAGCTAAATCCTGAGGTAGAGCCCAACACACGTCCCGACGCAGAGCGGAAAGTAAGCTAAATCCTGAGGTAGAGCCCAACACACGTCCCGACGCAGAGCGCAACACACGTCCCGACGTAGAGCCCCACACAGGTCCCAGCGTAGAGCCCCACACACGTCCCGACGTAGAGCCCCACACACGTCCCGACGTAGAGCCCCACACACGTCCCGACCTAGAGCCCCACACACGTCCCGACCTAGAGCCCAACACACGTCCCGACCTAGAGCCCCACACACGTCCCGACCTAGAGCCCAACACACGTCCCGACCTAGAGCCCCACACACGTCCCGACCTAGAGCCCAACACACGTCCCGACCTAGAGCCCAACACACGTCCCGACCTAGAGCCCAACACACGTCCCGACCTAGAGCCCAACACACGTCCCGACCTAGAGCCCAACACACGTCCCGACCTAGAGCCCAACACACGTCCCGACCTAGAGCCCAACACACGTCCCGACCTAGAGCCCAACACACGTCCCGACCTAGAGCCCAACACACGTCCCGACCTAGAGCCCAACACACGTCCCGACCTAGAGCCCAACACACGTCCCGACCTAGAGCCCAACACACGTCCCGACCTAGAGCCCAACACACGTCCCGACCTAGAGCCCAACACACGTCCCGACCTAGAGCCCAACACACGTCCCGACCTAGAGCCCAACACACGTCCCGACCTAGAGCCCAACACACGTCCCGACCTAGAGCCCAACACACGTCCCGACGTAGAGCTGAAAGTAAGCTAAATCCTGAGGTAGAGCCCAACACACGTCCCGACGCAGAGCGGAAAGTAAGCTAAATCCTGAGGTAGAGCCCAACACACGTCCCGACGCAGAGCGCAACACACGTCCCGACGTAGAGCCCCACACACGTCCCAGCGTAGAGCCCCACACACGTCCCAGCGTAGAGCCCCACACACGTCCCGACGCAGAGCCCCACACACGTCCCGACGCAGAGCCCCACACACGTCCCGACGCAGAGCCCCACACACGTCCCGACGCAGAGCCCCACACACGTCCCGACGCAGAGCCCCACACACGTCCCGACGCAGAGCCCCACACACGTCCCGACGCAGAGCCCCACACACGTCCCGACGCAGAGCCCCACACACGTCCCGACGCAGAGCCCCACACACGTCCCGACGCAGAGCCCCACACACGTCCCGACGCAGAGCCCCACACACGTCCCGACGCAGAGCCCCACACACGTCCCGACGCAGAGCCCCACACACGTCCCGACGTAAAACCCAACACACGTCCCGACCTAGAGCCCAACACACGTCCCGACCTAGAGCCCAACACACGTCCCGACCTAGAGCCCAACACACGTCCCGACCTAGAGCCCAACACACGTCCCGACCTAGAGCCCAACACACGTCCCGACCTAAAGCCCAACACACGTCCCGACGCAGAGCGGAAAGTAAGCTAAATCCTGAGGTAGAGCCCAACACACGTCCCGATGTAGAGCCCAACACACGCCCCGATGTAGAGCCCAACACACGCCCCGACGTAGACCTGAAAGTAAGCTAAATCCTGAGGTAGAGCCCAACACACGTCCCGACGTAGAGCCCAACACACGTCCCGACGTAGAGCCCAACACACGTCCCGACGTAGAGCCCCACACACGTCCCGACGTAGAGCCCCACACACGTCCCGACGCAGAGCCCCACACACGTCCCGACGCAGAGCCCAACACACGTCCCGACGCAGAGCCCAACACACGTCCCGACGCAGAGCCCAACACACGTCCCGACGCAGAGCCCAACACACGTTCCGATGTAGAGCTGAAAGTAAGCTAAACCCTGAGGTAGAGCCCAACACACGTCCCCACGTAGAGCTGAAAGTAAGCTAAACCCTGAGGTAGAGCCCAACACACGTCCCCACGTAGAGCTGAAAGTAAGCTAAACCCTGAGGTAGAGCCCAACACACGTCCCGACGCAGAGCCCAACACACGTCCCGACGCAGAGCCCAACACACGTCCCGACGCAGAGCCCAACACACGTCCCGACGCAGAGCCCAACACACGTCCCGACGCAGAGCCCAACACACGTCCCGACGCAGAGCCCAACACACGTCCCGACGCAGAGCCCAACACACGTCCCGACGCAGAGCCCAACACACGTCCCGACGCAGAGCCCAACACACGTCCCGACGCAGAGCCCAACACACGTCCCGACGCAGAGCCCAACACACGTCCCGACGTAGAGCTGGAAGTAAGCTAAATCCCGACTTAGAGCTGGAAGTAAGCTAAATCCCGACGTAGAGCCCAACACACGTCCCGACGTAGAGCCCAACACACGTCCCGACCTAGAGCCCAACACACGTCCCGACCTAGAGCCCAACACACGTCCCGACCTAGAGCCCAACACACGTCCCGACGCAGAGCCCAACACACGTCCCGACGCAGAGCCCAACACACGTCCCGACGCAGAGCCCAACACACGTCCCGACGCAGAGCCCAACACACGTCCCGACGCAGAGCCCAACACACGTCCCGACGCAGAGCCCAACACACGTCCCGACGCAGAGCCCAACACACGTCCCGACGTAGAGCTGGAAGTAAGCTAAATCCCGACTTAGAGCTGGAAGTAAGCTAAATCCCGACGTAGAGCCCAACACACGTCCCGACGTAGAGCCCAACACACGTCCCGACCTAGAGCCCAACACACGTCCCGACCTAGAGCCCAACACACGTCCCGACCTAGAGCCCAACACACGTCCCGACCTAGAGCCCCACACACGTCCCGACCTAGAGCCCCACACACGTCCCGACCTAGAGCCCCACACACGTCCCGACGCAGAGCCCCACACACGTCCCGACGCAGAGCCCCACACACGTCCCGACGCAGAGCCCCACACACGTCCCGACGCAGAGCCCCACACACGTCCCGACGCAGAGCCCCACACACGTCCCGACGCAGAGCCCCACACACGTCCCGACGCAGAGCCCCACACACGTCCCGACGCAGAGCCCAACACACGTCCCGACCTAGAGCCCAACACACGTCCCGACCTAGAGCCCAACACACGTCCCGACGCAGAGCGGAAAGTAAGCTAAATCCTGAGGTAGAGCCCAACACACGTCCCCACGTAGAGCGGAAAGTAAGCTAAATCCTGAGGTAGAGCCCAACACACGTCCCCACGTAGAGCTGAAAGTAAGCTAAATCCTGAGGTAGAGCCCAACACACGTCCCGACGTAGAGCCCAACACACGTCCCGACGTAGAGCCCAACACACGTCCCGACGTAGAGCCCAACACACGTCCCGACCTAGAGCCCAACACACGTCCCGACCTAGAGCCCAACACACGTCCCGACCTAGAGCCCAACACACGTCCCGACGCAGAACCCAACACACGTCCCGACGCAGAACCCAACACACGTCCCGACGCAGAACCCAACACACGTCCCGACGCAGAGCCCAGCACACGTCCCGACGCAGAGCCCAGCACACGTCCCGACGCAGAGCCCAACACACGTCCCGACGCAGAGCCCAACACACGTCCCGACGCAGAGCCCAACACACGTCCCGACGCAGAGCCCAACACACGTCCCGACCTAGAGCCCAACACACGTCCCGACGTAGAGCTGAAAGTAAGCTAAATCCCGACGTAGAGCTGGAAGTAAGCTAAATCCCGACGTAGAGCTGGAAGTAAGCTAAATCCCGACGTAGAGCCCAACACACGTCCCGACGTAGAGCCCAACACACGTCCCGACGTAGAGCCCAACACACGTCCCGACGTAGAGCCCAACACACGTCCCGACCTAGAGCCCAACACACGTCCCGACCTAGAGCCCAACACACGTCCCGACCTAGAGCCCAACACACGTCCCGACCTAGAGCCCAACACACGTCCCGACCTAGAGCCCAACACACGTCCCGACCTAGAGCCCAACACACGTCCCGACCTAGAGCCCAACACACGTCCCGACCTAGAGCTGAAAGTAAGCTAAATCCTGAGGTAGAGCCCAACACACGTCCCGACGCAGAGCCCAACACACGTCCCGACTTAGAGCCCAACACATGTCCCTACGCAGAGCGGAAAGTAGGCTTAATCCTGAGGTAGAGCCCAACACATGTCCCGACACAGAGCGGAAAGTAAGCTAAATCCTGAGGTAGAGCCCAACACACGTCCCCACGTAGAGCTGAAAGTAAGCTAAATCCTGAGGTAGAGCCCAACACACGTCCCGACCTAGAGCCCAACACACGTCCCGACCTAGAGCCCAACACACGTCCCGACCTAGAGCCCAACACACGTCCCGACCTAGAGCCCAACACACGTCCCGACGTAGAGCCCAACACACGTCCCGACGTAGAGCCCAACACACGTCCCGACGTAGAGCCCAACACACGTCCCGACGTAGAGCCCAACACACGTCCCGACGTAGAGCCCAACACACGTCCCGACGTAGAGCCCAACACACGTCCCGACGTAAAGCCCAACACACGTCCCGACCTAGAGCCCAACACACGTCCCGACCTAGAGCCCAACACACGTCCCGACGCAGAGCCCAACACACGTCCCGACCTAGAGCCCAACACACGTCCCGACGCAGAGCCCAACACACGTCCCGACGCAGAGCCCAACACACGTCCCGACGCAGAGCCCAACACACGTCCCGACGCAGAGCCCAACACACGTCCCGACGCAGAGCCCAACACACGTCCCGACGCAGAGCCCAACACACGTCCCGACGCAGAGCCCAACACACGTCCCGACGCAGAGCCCAACACACGTCCCGACGCAGAGCCCAACACACGTCCCGACCTAGAGCCCAACACACGTCCCGACGTAGAGCTGAAAGTAAGCTAAATCCCGACGTAGAGCTGGAAGTAAGCTAAATCCCGACGTAGAGCTGGAAGTAAGCTAAATCCCGACGTAGAGCTGGAAGTAAGCTAAATCCCGACGTAGAGCTGGAAGTAAGCTAAATCCCGACGTAGAGCCCAACACACGTCCCGACGTAGAGCCCAACACACGTCCCGACGTAGAGCCCAACACACGTCCCGACCTCGAGCCCAACACACGTCCCGACCTCGAGCCCAACACACGTCCCGACCTCGAGCCCAACACACGTCCCGACCTCGAGCCCAACACACGTCCCGACCTCGAGCCCAACACACGTCCCGACCTCGAGCCCAACACACGTCCCGACCTCGAGCCCAACACACGTCCCGACCTCGAGCCCAACACACGTCCCGACCTCGAGCCCAACACACGTCCCGACCTCGAGCCCAACACACGTCCCGACCTCGAGCCCAACACACGTCCCGACCTCGAGCCCAACACACGTCCCGACCTCGAGCCCAACACACGTCCCGACCTCGAGCCCAACACACGTCCCGACCTCGAGCCCAACACACGTCCCGACCTCGAGCCCAACACACGTCCCGACCTCGAGCCCAACACACGTCCCGACCTCGAGCCCAACACACGTCCCGACCTCGAGCCCAACACACGTCCCGACCTCGAGCCCAACACACGTCCCGACCTCGAGCCCAACACACGTCCCGACCTCGAGCCCAACACACGTCCCGACCTCGAGCCCAACACACGTCCCGACCTCGAGCCCAACACACGTCCCGACGTAGAGCTGAAAGTAAGCTAAATCCTGAGGTAGAGCCCAACACACGTCCCGACGCAGAGCGGAAAGTAAGCTAAATCCTGAGGTAGAGTCCAACACACGTCCCGACGCAGAGTCCAACACACGTCCCGACGTAGAGTCCAACACACGTCCCGACGTAGAGTCCAACACACGTCCCGACGTAGAGTCCAACACACGTCCCGACGTAGAGTCCAACACACGTCCCGACGTAGAGTCCAACACACGTCCCGACGTAGAGTCCAACACACGTCCCGACGTAGAGTCCAACACACGTCCCGACGTAGAGTCCAACACACGTCCCGACGTAGAGTCCAACACACGTCCCGACGTAGAGTCCAACACACGTCCCGACGTAGAGTCCAACACACGTCCCGACGTAGAGTCCAACACACGTCCCGACGTAGAGTCCAACACACGTCCCGACGTAGAGTCCAACACACGTCCCGACGTAGAGTCCAACACACGTCCCGACGTAGAGTCCAACACACGTCCCGACGTAGAGTCCAACACACGTCCCGACGTAGAGTCCAACACACGTCCCGACGTAGAGCTGGAAGTAAGCTAAATCCCGACGTAGAGCCCAACACACGTCCCGACGTAGAGCTGAAAGTAAGCTAAATCCTGAGGGAGAGCCCAACACACGTCCCCACGTAGAGCAGAAAGTAAGCTAAATCCTGAGGTAGAGCCCAACACACGTCCAAACGCAGAGCGGAAAGTAAGCTAAATCCTGAGGTAGAGCCCAACACACGTCCCGACGCAGAGCCCAACACACGTCCCGACGCAGAGCCCAACACACGTCCCGACGCAGAGCCCAACACACGTCCCGACGCAGAGCCCAACACACGTCCCGACGCAGAGCCAAACACACGTCCCGCCGCAGAGCCCAACACACGTCCCGACGCAGAGCCCAACACACGTCCCGACGTAGAGCCCAACACACGTCCCGACTCAGAGCGGAAAGTAAGCTAAATCCTGAGGTAGAGCCCAACACACGTCCCGACGCAGAGCCCAACACACGTCCCGACGTAGAGCCCAACACACGTCCCGACGTAGAGCCCAACACACGTCCCGACGCAGAGCGGAAAGTAAGCTAAATCCTGAGGTAGAGCCCAAAACACGTCCCGACGCAGAGCGGAAAGTAAGCAAAATCCTGAGGTAGAGCCCAACACACGTCCCCACGTAGAGCTGAAAGTAAGCTAAATCCTAAGGTAGAGCCCAACACACGTCCCGATGTAGAGCCCAACACACGTCCCGACGTAGACCTGAAAGTAAGCTAAATCCTGAGGTAGAACCCAACGCACGTCCCGACGTAGAGCCCCACACACGTCCCGACGCAGAGCCCCACACACGTCCCGACGCAGAGCCCAACACACGTCCCGACGCAGAGCCCAACACACGTCCCGACGCAGAGCCCAACACACGTCCCGACGCAGAGCCCAACACACGTCCCGACGCAGAGCCCAACACACGTCCCGACGCAGAGCCAATCACACGTTCCGATGTAGAGCTGAAAGTAAGCTAAATCCTGATGTAGAGCCGAACACACGTCCCGACGCAGAGCCCCACACACGTCCCGACGCAGAGCCCCACACACGTCCCGACGCAGAGCCCCACACACGTCCCGACGCAGAGCCCCACACACGTCCCGACGCAGAGCCCCACACACGTCCCGACGCAGAGCCCCACACACGTCCCGACGCAGAGCCCCACACACGTCCCGACGTAGAGCCCCACACACGTCCCGACGTAGAGCCCCACACACGTCCCGACGTAGAGCCCCACACACGTCCCGACGTAGAGCCCCACACACGTCCCGACGCAGAGCCCAACACACGTCCCGACGCAGAGCCCAACACACGTCCCGACGTAGAGCCCAACACACGTCCCGACGTAGAGCTGAAAGTAAGCTAAATCCTGATGTAGAGCCCAACACACGTCCCGACGCAGAGCCCAACACACGTCCCGACGTAGAGCCCAACACACGTCCCGACGTAGAGCCCAACACACGTCCCGACGTAGAGCCCAACACACGTCCCGACGCAGAGCGCAAAGTAAGCTAAATCCTGAGGTAGAGCCCAACACACGTCCCGACGTAGAGCGTAAAGTAAGCTAAATCCCGACGTAGAGCTGGAAGTAAGCTAAATCCCGACGTAGAGCCCAACACACGTCCCGACGTAGAGCCCAACACACGTCCCGACGTAGAGCCCAACACACGTCCCGACGTAGAGCCCAACACACGTCCCGACGTAGAGCCCAACACACGTCCCGACGTAGAGCCCCACACACGTCCCGACGCAGAGCCCCACACACGTCCCGACGTAGAGCCCCACACACGTCCCGACGCAGAGCCCAACACACGTCCCGACGTAGAGCTGAAAGTAAGCTAAATCCTGAGGTAGAGCCCAACACACGTCCCGACGCAGAGCGGAAAGTAAGCTAAATCCTGAGGTAGAGCCCAACACACGTCCCGACGTAGAGTCCAACACACGTCCCGACGTAGAGTCCAACACACGTCCCGACGTAGAGTCCAACACACGTCCCGACGTAGAGTCCAACACACGTCCCGACGTAGAGTCCAACACACGTCCCGACGTAGAGTCCAACACACGTCCCGACGTAGAGCTGGAAGTAAGCTAAATCCCGACGTAGAGCCCAACACACGTCCCGACGTAGAGCTGAAAGTAAGCTAAATCCTGAGGGAGAGCCCAACACACGTCCCCACGTAGAGCAGAAAGTAAGCTAAATCCTGAGGGAGAGCCCAACACACGTCCCCACGTAGAGCGGAAAGTAAGCTAAATCCTGAGGTAGAGCCCAACACACGTCCAAACGCAGAGCGGAAAGTAAGCTAAATCCTGAGGTAGAGCCCAACACACGTCCCGACGCAGAGCCCAACACACGTCCCGACGCAGAGCCCAACACACGTCCCGACGCAGAGCCAAACACACGTCCCGACGCAGAGCCAAACACACGTCCCGCCGCAGAGCCAAACACACGTCCCGCCGCAGAGCCAAACACACGTCCCGCCGCAGAGCCAAACACACGTCCCGCCGCAGAGCCAAACACACGTCCCGCCGCAGAGCCAAACACACGTCCCGCCGCAGAGCCAAACACACGTCCCGACGTAGAGCCCAACACACGTCCCGACTCAGAGCGGAAAGTAAGCTAAATCCTGAGGTAGAGCCCAACACACGTCCCGACGCAGAGCCCAACACACGTCCCGACGTAGAGCCCAACACACGTCCCGACGCAGAGCGCAAAGTAAGCTAAATCCTGAGGTAGAGCCCAAAACACGTCCCGACGCAGAGCGGAAAGTAAGCTAAATCCTGAGGTAGAGCCCAACACACGTCCCCACGTAGAGCTGAAAGTAAGCTAAATCCTGAGGTAGAGCCCAACACACGTCCCGATGTAGAGCCCAACACACGTCCCGACGTAGACCTGAAAGTAAGCTAAATCCTGAGGTAGAACCCAACGCACGTCCCGACGTAGAGCCCCACACACGTCCCGACGCAGAGCCCCACACACGTCCCGACGCAGAGCCCCACACACGTCCCGACGCAGAGCCCCACACACGTCCCGACGCAGAGCCCCACACACGTCCCGACGCAGAGCCCCACACACGTCCCGACGCAGAGCCAATCACACGTCCCGACGTAGAGCCCAACACACGTTCCGACGTAGAGCTGAAAGTAAGCTAAATCCTGATGTAGAGCCCAACACACGTCCCGACGCAGAGCCCAACACACGTCCCGACGCAGAGCCCAACACACGTCCCGACGCAGAGCCCAACACACGTCCCGACGTAGAGCCCAACACACGTTCCGATGTAGAGCTGAAAGTAAGCTAAATCCTGACGCAGAGCCCCACACACGTCCCGACGCAGAGCCCCACACACGTCCCGACGCAGAGCCCCACACACGTCCCGACGCAGAGCCCCACACACGTCCCGACGCAGAGCCCCACACACGTCCCGACGCAGAGCCCCACACACGTCCCGACGCAGAGCCCCACACACGTCCCGACGCAGAGCCCCACACACGTCCCGACGCAGAGCCCCACACACGTCCCGACGCAGAGCCCCACACACGTCCCGACGCAGAGCCCCACACACGTCCCGACGCAGAGCCCCACACACGTCCCGACGCAGAGCCCCACACACGTCCCGACGCAGAGCCCCACACACGTCCCGACGCAGAGCCCCACACACGTCCCGACGCAGAGCCCCACACACGTCCCGACGCAGAGCCCCACACACGTCCCGACGCAGAGCCCCACACACGTCCCGACGCAGAGCCCCACACACGTCCCGACGCAGAGCCCCACACACGTCCCGACGCAGAGCCCCACACACGTCCCGACGCAGAGCCCCACACACGTCCCGACGCAGAGCCCCACACACGTCCCGACGCAGAGCCCCACACACGTCCCGACGCAGAGCCCCACACACGTCCCGACGCAGAGCCCCACACACGTCCCGACGCAGAGCCCCACACACGTCCCGACGCAGAGCCCCACACACGTCCCGACGCAGAGCCCCACACACGTCCCGACGCAGAGCCCCACACACGTCCCGACGCAGAGCCCCACACACGTCCCGACGCAGAGCCCCACACACGTCCCGACGCAGAGCCCCACACACGTCCCGACGCAGAGCCCCACACACGTCCCGACGCAGAGCCCCACACACGTCCCGACGCAGAGCCCCACACACGTCCCGACGCAGAGCCCCACACACGTCCCGACGCAGAGCCCCACACAC
The DNA here is from genome assembly GCF_034619465.1 of Leptosomus discolor. Taxonomy (NCBI): domain Eukaryota; kingdom Metazoa; phylum Chordata; class Aves; order Leptosomiformes; family Leptosomidae; genus Leptosomus; species Leptosomus discolor. The sequence continues at coordinate 249,062 of NW_028237847.1, read as the reverse complement.
GTCCCGACGCAGAGCCCCACACACGTCCCGACGCAGAGCCAATCACACGTCCCGACGTAGAGCCCAACACACGTTCCGATGTAGAGCTGAAAGTAAGCTAAATCCTGATGTAGAGCCCAACACACGTCCCGACGCAGAGCCCAACACACGTCCCGACGCAGAGCCCAACACACGTCCCGACGCAGAGCCCAACACACGTCCCGACGCAGAGCCCAACACACGTCCCGACGCAGAGCCCAACACACGTCCCGACGCAGAGCCCAACACACGTCCCGACATAGAGCCCAACACACGTTCCGATGTAGAGCTGAAAGTAAGCTAAATCCTGATGTAGAGCCCAACACACGTCCCGACGCAGAGCCCAACACACGTCCCGACGCAGAGCCCAACACACGTCCCGACGCAGAGCCCAACACACGTCCCGACGCAGAGCCCAACACACGTCCCGACATAGAGCCCAACACACGTTCCGATGTAGAGCTGAAAGTAAGCTAAATCCTGATGTAGAGCCCCACACACGTCCCGACGCAGAGCCCCACACACGTCCCGACGCAGAGCCCCACACACGTCCCGACGCAGAGCCCCACACACGTCCCGACGCAGAGCCCCACACACGTCCCGACGCAGAGCCCCACACACGTCCCGACGCAGAGCCCCACACACGTCCCGACGCAGAGCCCCACACACGTCCCGACGCAGAGCCCCACACACGTCCCGACGCAGAGCCCCACACACGTCCCGACGCAGAGCCCCACACACGTCCCGACGCAGAGCCCCACACACGTCCCGACGCAGAGCCCCACACACGTCCCGACGCAGAGCCCCACACACGTCCCGACGCAGAGCCCCACACACGTCCCGACGCAGAGCCCCACACACGTCCCGACGCAGAGCCCCACACACGTCCCGACGCAGAGCCCCACACACGTCCCGACGCAGAGCCCCACACACGTCCCGACGCAGAGCCCCACACACGTCCCGACGCAGAGCCCCACACACGTCCCGACGCAGAGCCCCACACACGTCCCGACGCAGAGCCCCACACACGTCCCGACGCAGAGCCCCACACACGTCCCGACGCAGAGCCCCACACACGTCCCGACGCAGAGCCCCACACACGTCCCGACGCAGAGCCCCACACACGTCCCGACGCAGAGCCCCACACACGTCCCGACGCAGAGCCCCACACACGTCCCGACGCAGAGCCCCACACACGTCCCGACGCAGAGCCCCACACACGTCCCGACGCAGAGCCCCACACACGTCCCGACGCAGAGCCCCACACACGTCCCGACGCAGAGCCCCACACACGTCCCGACGCAGAGCCCCACACACGTCCCGACGCAGAGCCCCACACACGTCCCGACGCAGAGCCCCACACACGTCCCGACGCAGAGCCCCACACACGTCCCGACGCAGAGCCCCACACACGTCCCGACGCAGAGCCCCACACACGTCCCGACGCAGAGCCCCACACACGTCCCGACGCAGAGCCCCACACACGTCCCGACGCAGAGCCCCACACACGTCCCGACGCAGAGCCCCACACACGTCCCGACGTACAGCCCCACACACGTCCCGACGTACAGCCCCACACACGTCCCGACGCAGAGCCAAACACACGTCCCGACGTAGAGCCCCACACACGTCCCGACGTAGAGCTGAAAGTAAGCTAAATCCTGATGTAGAGCCCAACACACGTCCCGACGCAGAGCCCAACACACGTCCCGACGCAGAGCCCAACACACGTCCCGACGCAGAGCCCAACACACGTCCCGACGTAGAGCCCAACACACGTCCCGACGTAGAGCCCAACACACGTCCCGACGTAGAGCCCAACACACGTCCCGACGCAGAGCGCAAAGTAAGCTAAATCCTGAGGTAGAGCCCAACACGCGTCCCGACGCAGAGCAGAAAGTAAGCTAAATCCTGAGGTAGAGCCCAACACGCGTCCCCACGTAGAGCTGAAAGTAAGCTAAATCCTGAGGTAGAGCCCAACACGCGTCCCGACGTAGAGCTGGAAGTAAGCTAAATCCCGACGTAGAGCTGGAAGTAAGCTAAATCCCGACGTAGAGCTGGAAGTAAGCTAAATCCCGACGTAGAGCTGGAAGTAAGCTAAATCCCGACGTAGAGCTGGAAGTAAGCTAAATCCCGACGTAGAGCCCAACACACGTCCCGACGTAGAGCTGTAAATAAGCTAAATCCCGACGTAGAGCCCAACACACGTCCCGACGCAGAGCCCAACACACGTCCCGACGCAGAGCCCAACACACGTCCCGACGCAGAGCCCAACACACGTCCCGACGTAGAGCCCAACACACGTCCCGACGTAGAGCCCAACACACGTCCCGACGTAGAGCCCAACACACGTCCCGACGTAGAGCCCAACACACGTCCCGACGCAGAGCGCAAAGTAAGCTAAATCCTGAGGTAGAGCCCAACACGCGTCCCGACGCAGAGCAGAAAGTAAGCTAAATCCTGAGGTAGAGCCCAACACGCGTCCCCACGTAGAGCTGAAAGTAAGCTAAATCCTGAGGTAGAGCCCAACACGCGTCCCGACGTAGAGCTGGAAGTAAGCTAAATCCCGACGTAGAGCTGGAAGTAAGCTAAATCCCGACGTAGAGCTGGAAGTAAGCTAAATCCCGACGTAGAGCTGGAAGTAAGCTAAATCCCGACGTAGAGCTGGAAGTAAGCTAAATCCCGACGTAGAGCCCAACACACGTCCCGACGTAGAGCTGTAAATAAGCTAAATCCCGACGTAGAGCCCAACACACGTCCCGACGTAGAGCCCAACACACGTCCCGACGTAGAGCCCAACACACGTCCCGACGTAGAGCCCAACACACGTCCCGACGTAGAGCCCAACACACGTCCCGACGTAGAGCCCAACACACGTCCCGACGTAGAGCTGTAAATAAGCTAAATCCCGACGTAGAGCCCAACACACGTCCCGACGTAGAGCCCAACACACGTCCCGACGTAGAGCCCAACACACGTCCCGACGTAGAGCCCAACACACGTCCCGACGTAGAGCCCAACACACGTCCCGACGTAGAGCCCAACACACGTCCCGACGTAGAGCCCAACACACGTCCCGACGTAGAGCCCAACACACGTCCCGACGTAGAGCTGGAAATAAGCTAAATCCCGACGTAGAGCCCAACACACATCCCGACGTAGAGCCCAACACACGTCCCGACGCAGAGCGGAAAGTAAGCTAAATCCTGAGGTAGAGTCCAACACACGTCCCGACGTAGAGTCCAACACACGTCCCGACGTAGAGCTCAAAGTAAGCTAAATCCCGAGGTAGAGCCCAACACACGTCCCCACGTAGAGCTGAAAGTAAGCTAAATCCTGAGGTAGAGCCCAACACACGTCCCGACGTAGAGTCCAACGCACGTCCCGACGCAGAGTCCAACGCACGTCCCGACGCAGAGCCCCACGCACGTCCCGACGCAGAGCCCCACGCACGTCCCGACGCAGAGCCCCACGCACGTCCCGACGCAGAGCCCCACGCACGTCCCGACGCAGAGCCCCACGCACGTCCCGACGCAGAGCCCCACGCACGTCCCGACGCAGAGCCCCACGCACGTCCCGACGTGGAGCTGAAAGTAAGCTAAATCCTGAGGTAGAGCCCCACGCACGTCCCGACGTGGAGCTGAAAGTAAGCTAAATCCTGAGGTAGAGCCCAACGCACGTCCCGACGTGGAGCCCAACGCACGTCCCGACGTGGAGCCCAACGCACGTCCCGACGTGGAGCCCAACGCACGTCCCGACGTGGAGCTGAAAGTAAGCTAAATCCCGACGTATAGCCCAACGCACGTCCCGACGTGGAGCTGAAAGTAAGCTAAATCCCGACGTATAGCCCAACGCACGTCCCGACGTGGAGCCCAACGCACGTCCCGACGTGGAGCCCAACGCACGTCCCGACGTGGAGCCCAACGCACGTCCCGACGTGGAGCCCAACGCACGTCCCGACGTGGAGCCCAACGCACGTCCCGACGTGGAGCCCAACGCACGTCCCGACGTGGAGCCCAACGCACGTCCCGACGTGGAGCCCAACGCACGTCCCGACGTGGAGCCCAACGCACGTCCCGACGTGGAGCCCAACGCACGTCCCGACGTGGAGCCCAACGCACGTCCCGACGTGGAGCTGAAAGTAAGCTAAATCCCGACGTGGAGCCCAACGCACGTGCCGACGTGGAGCTGAAAGTAAGCTAAATCCCGACGTGGAGCCCAACGCACGTCCCGACGTGGAGCTGAAAGTAAGCTAAATCCCGACGTGGAGCCCAACGAACGTCCCGACGTGGAGCTGAAAGTAAGCTACATCCTGAAGTAGAGCCCAACGCACGTCCCGACGTGGAGCTGAAAGTAAGCTACATCCTGAAGTAGAGCCCAACGCACGTCCCGACGTGGAGCTGAAAGTAAGCTACATCCTGAAGTAGAGCCCAACGCACGTCCCGACGCGGAGCCCAACGCACGTCCCGACGCGGAGCCCAACGCACGTCCCGACGCGGAGCCCAACGCACGTCCCGACGTGGAGCTGAAAGTAAGCTAAATCCCGACGTATAGCCCAACGCACGTCCCGACGTGGAGCCCAACGCACGTCCCGACGTGGAGCCCAACGCACGTCCCGACGTGGAGCCCAACGCACGTCCCGACGTGGAGCCCAACGCACGTCCCGACGTGGAGCCCAACGCACGTCCCGACGTGGAGCCCAACGCACGTCCCGACGTGGAGCCCAACGCACGTCCCGACGTGGAGCTGAAAGTAAGCTAAATCCCGACGTGGAGCCCAACGCACGTCCCGACGTGGAGCTGAAAGTAAGCTAAATCCCGACGTGGAGCCCAACGCACGTCCCGACGTGGAGCCCAACGCACGTCCCGACGTGGAGCCCAACGCACGTCCCGACGTGGAGCCCAACGCACGTCCCGACGCGGAGCCCAACGCACGTCCCGACGTGGAGCTGAAAGTAAGCTACATCCTGAAGTAGAGCCCAACGCACGTCCCGACGCGGAGCCCAACGCACGTCCCGACGTAGAGCTGAAAGTAAGCTAAATCCTGAGGTAGAGCCCAACGCACGTCCCGACGTGGAGCTGAAAGTAAGCTAAATCCCGACGTGGAGCCCAACGCACGTCCCGACGTGGAGCCCAACGCACGTCCCGACGTGGAGCCCAACGCACGTCCCGACGTGGAGCCCAACGCACGTCCCGACGTGGAGCCCAACGCACGTCCCGACGTGGAGCCCAACGCACGTCCCGACGTGGAGCCCAACGCACGTCCCGACGTGGAGCCCAACGCACGTCCCGACGTGGAGCTGAAAGTAAGCTAAATCCCGACGTGGAGCCCAACGCACGTCCCGACGTGGAGCCCAACGCACGTCCCGACGTGGAGCTGAAAGTAAGCTAAATCCCGACGTGGAGCCCAACGCACGTCCCGACGTGGAGCCCAACGCACGTCCCGACGTGGAGCCCAACGCACGTCCCGACGTGGAGCCCAACGCACGTCCCGACGTGGAGCTGAAAGTAAGCTACATCCTGAAGTAGAGCCCAACGCACGTCCCGACGTAGAGCTGAAAGTAAGCTAAATCCCGAGGTAGAGCCCAACGCACGTCCCGACGTGGAGCTGAAAGTAAGCTAAATCCCGACGTGGAGCCCAACGCACGTCCCGACGTGGAGCCCAACGCACGTCCCGACGTGGAGCCCAACGCACGTCCCGACGTGGAGCCCAACGCACGTCCCGACGTGGAGCCCAACGCACGTCCCGACGTGGAGCCCAACGCACGTCCCGACGTGGAGCCCAACGCACGTCCCGACGTGGAGCCCAACGCACGTCCCGACGTGGAGCCCAACGCACGTCCCGACGTGGAGCCCAACGCACGTCCCGACGTGGAGCCCAACGCACGTCCCGACGTGGAGCCCAACGCACGTCCCGACGTGGAGCTGAAAGTAAGCTACATCCTGAAGTAGAGCCCAACGCACGTCCCGACGTGGAGCCCAACGCACGTCCCGACGTGGAGCCCAACGCACGTCCCGACGTGGAGCTGAAAGTAAGCTAAATCCCGACGTGGAGCCCAACGCACGTCCCGACGTGGAGCCCAACGCACGTCCCGACGTGGAGCTGAAAGTAAGCTAAATCCCGACGTGGAGCCCAACGCACGTCCCGACGTGGAGCCCAACGCACGTCCCGACGTGGAGCTGAAAGTAAGCTAAATCCCGACGTGGAGCTGAAAGTAAGCTAAATCCCGACGTGGAGCCCAACGCACGTCCCGACGTGGAGCCCAACGCACGTCCCGACGTGGAGCCCAACGCACGTCCCGACGTGGAGCCCAACGCACGTCCCGACGTGGAGCCCAACGCACGTCCCGACGTGGAGCTGAAAGTAAGCTACATCCTGAAGTAGAGCCCAACGCACGTCCCGACGTGGAGCTGAAAGTAAGCTACATCCTGAAGTAGAGCCCAACGCACGTCCCGACGTGGAGCTGAAAGTAAGCTACATCCTGAAGTAGAGCCCAACGCACGTCCCGACGTGGAGCCCAACGCACGTCCCGACGTGGAGCCCAACGCACGTCCCGACGTAGTGCCGAAAGTGAGCAAAAGCCAAACGTAGAGCCCAACAGACGTCCCGACGTAGAGCCCTACAGTCGTCCCGACGTAGAGCCGAAAGCGAGCTCAAGACACACTTCCCAAACTAGCGCCTAGACACGTCCCTACGTAGAGACCAACAGACATCCCAACGTAGAGCAGAAAGCGAGCCCAAGCGACGTCCCGACGTGGAGCCCAAGCGACGTCCCGACGTGGAGCCCAAGCGACGTCCCGACGTGGAGCCCAAGCGACGTCCCGACGTGGAGCCCAAGCGACGTCCCGACGTGGAGCCCAAGCGACGTCCCGACGTGGAGCCCAAGCGACGTCCCGACGTGGAGCCCAAGCGACGTCCCGACGTGGAGCCCAAGCGACGTCCCGACGTGGAGCCCAAGCGACGTCCCGACGTGGAGCCCAAGCGACGTCCCGACGTGGAGCCCAAGCGACGTCCCGACGTGGAGCCCAAGCGACGTCCCGACGTGGAGCCCAAGCGACGTCCCGACGTGGAGCCCAAGCGACGTCCCGACGTGGAGCCGAAATTAACCTCAAGCCAGACGTAGAAACCAACGTACGTCCCGATGTAGAGCCCAACAGACATCCCAATGTAGAGCAGAAAGCGAGCTCAAGCCAGAGGTAGAGCCCAAGAGACGTCCCGACATAGAGCCTAACAGACGTCCTGACGCAGAGCCCAAGAGACGTCCCGACATAGAGCCTAACAGACGTCCTGACGCAGAGCCCAAGAGACGTCCCGACATAGAGCCTAACAGACGTCCTGACGCAGAGCCCAACACATGTCCAGTTGTAGAACCCAACATACGTCCCGACGTAGAGCCGAAAGCGAGCTCAAGCCAGACATATCAAAGTAGAGACCAACAGACGTTCCGACGTAGAGCCGAAAGTGAGCTACAGCCAGACATAGAGCCTAAAAGACGTCCTGACGTAGAGCCCGAGAGATGTCCCGACATAGAGCCCAACACACGTCCCGACGTATATCCCAAAAGACATTCCGAAGTAGAGCTGAAATTAACCTCAAGCCAGACGTAGAAACCAACATACGTTCCGACGTAGAGACCAACAGACGTCCCGACGTATAGCTCAGAAGATGACCCGACGTATAGCCGCAAGACGGAGGGATGGGGGGGCATAGACAGGTGCAGACGTGGTGCGCATCCTCACGGCTGCTCGATAGTCTCACCTTCAAGTCCTAGGAAGGGAAATGCGGTCACAAACACTCCTCACAAAAAACAAGTTGCCATCCTGCAGGAAGTTCAGAATTCCGGGAAAATCCAGTGCACCTAGAACAAAACAGCACCAAAACTATCAGTTAAAAAAAAGGCTGTGTGTTTTAAAACCCTCCTGTCACCCCTGAACACCCCCTAGGAAACTGCCGACGTAAAAAAAAAAAAAAAAAAAAAAAAAAAAACACACCAACCAAAAAAACCCCAAAACCCAAGCTGCATCCCAGGGCGCTCTCTCCTGTGGATGCCGCTGGACCCTGCCCAGTCCCACAGCTCTCGCCTCGCCCAGAAGGAGCTCCCTGGGCAGAGCCCGGGGCTCATCTACTCCAGGGCCCCCCGCACCGAACCGGCACTTGGGCATCCTGGAGGACTGCGGGCCCATAGAGCGCAAGTTCGGAGGACTGAGAGGCACTTCCGGCATCATGGAGGACCGCGGGGAAGCGGCGGGAGCCTGCCGGAGCCCCAGAGGAGCCAGTGAGTCCCCCGCGAAACGAGTGCCGACGGCGGCCGCGGTGGCGGCGCCGCCGTCTCGGGGCCACATCCGCGTCATTTCTCTCCGGAGCTGCGGCCGGTGCTTGGAGGGGGGCGGGGGGGGGGGTATGGCGCCGCCATCTTCTGAATGAGGCATGGACAGGTGGATAGGGAGTGGCATATACAGGTGCATACATGTTGCACATTCTAATACCTAATAATCTCACCTTCAGTCATATTAAGGGAAAAGCTGTCAGCCAAACTAGGGAAAAAAACAAGGTTACATCCTGCATGAAGTCCAGAGTTCCAGGAAAATCCAGTGCAGCTAGAACAAAAAAAATTCAGTTAAAAAAAATTCTGTGTTTTTAAAGTATCTTGCCACCCCTGAACACTCAGTATAAAATTGCTGACATCAAAACCAACAAACCGGCATCCAATGGCACTCTCTATGTGCTGCTGGACCTTGCCCAGTCCCACAACTCTTACCTCAGATGCTTCTGCTTCTCTCCGTGTCCAAACCGCAATACCCACACAGCCCAGCCAGCTCCCAAACTGCCACCGCTGATAGCACCAACAGAGCACCCACACCACAGCAACCTCAGAGCAGAATGAGCTCCCTGAGCAGAGACCCAGACCCCGACCACCACCCTTCCCACAATCACAGGGAACTGAATAAACGGAGACACCGAGAGAGGGAGACCTAGAAATGCCATTGTCACAAGCAACAGGAAGAATGAAATCAGAGCTGGTGGGGTGCCAGAAAGGAAGAGACACAGAAAGGAAAGGTAGAAGGTGATACTTTACAGGGCAATGCTAGCAGAAGAGCAAAAAGCTTTGGGGAACTAGACAGCCTGAAAGGCAGACAGAAGCAGGGACAGGCAAGGAGGCAGGCAGAGACCTGCAGAACCAGGGCAGGGATGGGCCCGGACACACACGAGGGGACACGTGGCTCCTGGTGCCAACGGCAGACCTTCACCGCCCCGAGGCTTTTCTCTCTGCTTCTGCCCCTTCCTCCTCCACAGTGCCAGCTGCCTGACCTTAGGAGTAGGCGGTGCGTGACTCAATGCACTTCTCTCACGAGGTTTCCTGGACATGCAGCAGCTCACACGTGTGGCCAACAGAGCCGCCAAGGTCCTGGTGTCGTGTGCTGGTGGCGTGCTCTGTTGGGGACGGCTGGGAGGGATCCTTCCTTGCCACAGGGACCGGCTAGAGACAGCTGCCTGTGGAAGCCCCTTGGTTTGACTCCTCAGCCAGCTCCTGCAGGCAGGCATGCCCAGGCAGCCCCCTTCATAGCCCAAAGCAGGGCCAGCCCCATCATTAGCCTCACTGGCCACACCTGCCCCAGCTGGAGCCCGTCAGGAACAGGGGCCTGGCCAAATCCCCACAGCACATGGCCCCCTCCCTGGCACCTGCTCACAGCCACGAGCTCTGCACCCAGGGGCTTGAATACCATCCAGGGGCACAGAGGAGGCAGGAAAAGTTTACTCACCTCTGCCCAGAACAAATCCTGGCACTGAGCTGGCTACAAGGCTCAGTGCTCAAACGCAGCAGGACAGCAGGAGAGAAGGGAAAAAACAGGAGGAAGATAGAGAAGAGGTGGGGGACAGGCAGCCAGTAAATGGGATGCTGCAAACAGGGGAGGGACAGGGAGCAGGACAGTAGCATAGAGAGAGGAGTACTGGGACACTGAGCAAAAAAAACAGGGAGAGGTGGAGGAATACATAAGAGAGAGGAGGAGCAGGAGAAAGAGTCCAAAGGCACCAGCAGGACCACAAGGCAAGGACAAGACGAGGGACAGGCAAATATTGTAAAGCAATAGGGGAAAAGAAACAGAGGCAAGAACTAACACATAGGGTCAGGAAGACAAAAAGAGGGAGCCTTACAAAGACAATGTAAAAAGTGACACCATTTCCACCCACTCTTGATTTCCACATTTTCCCTGACTTCGCACCCCATCTCAGCCTCCACTTTCTTCCAGCCCTGCCACCTCCCCCTGGCTTGAGGGGAAGCCCCAGTGCCATCGGAATGGCAGCAGGGTGCCTGGCAGGCTTCCACAGCAAAGTGGCCAGGACAGAAAGCCATCGTTGGCCCTCCCTATCCCTGGGCAGCCCTTTCCCTGGCAGCGGAAGGAGCGACAGGCAGGGCAGCAGAGATGGACCAGGATGTGCATGGGAGAACATGTGACTCACCCCAGCTCCCAGCACCGGCTCAGACCTTCAGTGCCCCAACACTTTTCTCTCAACTCCCCTCCACTGCCAGGCTGGCCAGCGGCTCACACACAGCCGATGCAGGCACCAAGCTCTTGGCAACACATGCTGGTGGTCTGCTCCATCACGGACAGCTCAGAGGAACCCTTCTTCACCACAGGGACCAGCCATTCCATGCTGGAGGCACCTCCAGCTCCTCCTCAGCCAGTTCCCCTTTACCAGCTCCCTCAGGCAGCCCCTTTATAGTCCACAGCAGGGCCAGCCATGCCATTAGCCCCACTGGCCACACCTGGAGCCCATCAGGAACAGGGGCCACAGGCAAGAACAAACACCCAGGGACAAGGAGCTCAGAAGAGGGAGATGTAGGAAGAAAACGTAAAAAGTAATGCTGCTTTTCCACTCTCCCACCCACCTCTGCCCTTGGGAAAGCCTGATGGAAACCATGAGACTTCAGGGTGTCCCTGCTGGGTGCCCCTCATTCCCCCTGACATCTACTGGTGATGGCATTTTGTGGTAGTCTTAGGGATTTGGGGCCCAAGGAAGTGCCAGAGCAAAGTTCGGAATGCTAACAGTTTATTCGTGCTGTACACCTGGAGCAGCAATACTTGGAGAGGTGGGGGCAAGGCAGCTGCATGGAGCAGAGACAAGGGGGGGACAATGCATGCCCATGGGAGGCAGGTGCAAGGCAGAAGCACAGGGCGAGGACAACAGTGTGAGCTATGCACACCCATAAAGAGGGAACACAAAGCAGGCAAAGCACACCCATTGGAGGCAGGGACACGAGAAGTAGGGCCAGGCACACCCACCCTTGGCAAGGCCACCGAGTTGGGGGTGGCATGGGAAAAACCCCACCTGCAGCCACGGACGGAGGGATGGGGGGGCATAGACAGGTGCGGACGTGGTGCGCATCCTCACGGCTGCTCGATATTCTCACCTTCAAGTCCTAGGAAAGGAAATGCGGTCACAAACACTCCTCACAAAAAACAAGTTGCCATCCTGCAGGAAGTTCAGAATTCTGGGAGAATCCAGTGCACCTAGAACAAAACAGCACCAAAACTATCAGTTAAAAAAAGGCTGTGTGTTTTAAAACCCTCCTGTCACCCCTGAACACCCCCTAGGAAACTGCCGACATAAAAAAAAAAAAAAAAAACAAAAAAAAACCCACCAAAACCCAAGCTGCAGCCCAGGGCACTCTCTCCTGTGGGTGCCGCTGGACCCTGCCCAGTCCCACAGCTCTCGCCTCGCCCAGAAGGAGCTCCCTGGGCAGAGCCCGGGGCTCATCTACTCCAGGGCCCCCCGCACCGAACCGGCACTTGGGCATCCTGGAGGACTGCGGGCCCATAGAGCGCAAGTTCGGAGGACTGAGGGGCACTTCTGGCATCATGGAGGACCGCGGGGAAGCGGCGGGAGCCTGCCGGAGCCCCGGAGGAGCCGGTGAGTCCCCCGTGAAACGAGTGCCGGCGGTGGCGGCGGCGCCGCCGTCTCGGGGCCGCATCCGCGTCGTTTCTCTCCGGAGCTGCGGCCGGTGCTTGGAGGGGGGCGGGGGGGGGCTGTGTATGGCGCCGCCATCTTCTGAAGGCTGAGGCTGCCCGCGGCGGGGATGGGGCCGCGCGGCCAGGAGGGGACAGGCCGCCGCCCCGCCGTGCAGAGCTGCGTTCCTTGCGTGTTTCGGCAGGAATCGCTGTTGAGTCCGTCTCGCTCTCGAATCCGTCTCGCTCTCCACGGCTTCCGGGCAGTTTCTCCGCCCGCCCTGCCGGTCCGCGGTTAGGCCGGCGCGGAGCACCGGTGACGGGACCTGCGGGCGTGCGTGCGTGCGTGCGTGAGGGGCTCTTGCGAGAAGAGCCTCGCAATAAGCAGGCTCAGCTCCGGGGCGGCACTAGTAAATGGCGTGGTCCTCGGGCGCCGTTAATTCGTGCCACGCGTTTGAGCTGGAATTTGAGAGAATAGTCTGTTATTTAAATGGCCCGATTGAAGAGTTGACTGGTACAAAAAGCCGGTGAACGAACGGCTCACAGCCAGCGAGCGCTCCGTGTACCGCTGCTGAAGGGAGCAGGAGCAAAGCGCAGGCACCCGACTGACACAAGAGGAAAAGGTTCATTACCGTTGGAAATCATGGTTTCGGATTGTGAATTAGGACTCGAATTAGGGGCACGTTCACGACGACCGTTACCCTAAACTGCTCCCAATTGGTATTCTATTTCTGCTTCCCAAGGAGAAAATTTTCACCTGATGGTGCTGCGGGGGTATCTTTAATGCATCAGTTTAAGATGGCTAGTATTGTTAAACAGGCATTCATGATGCCCAGTTAGCGTTCGATCTGTTTCTAAAATGAAATCTAAGTTTTTGTTCGTCGGATTTAATGGGCGTCGGTTTTTTCTTTTAGCTCTACTTGGAAGGAATTGGTACCCGTCCCCTCCTCCCCCCCCCAACGGCTCTGTTTAAATTTTGGCAGTCGTGACTCCCTGTTGGTTTTCTAATTTTCCTTTTATTTTAAATCTAAATCTTTTAGCGTTATGTTAGTTCACCACCGCCCGGGAATTCTTTTAGTACCTACGTTTAAACGTAGCCGTTATTGAACGATTCCTTTTTTTATTTCTCTTTATCTAAAAATCTAAAGCTTCGATTACTCTTTTGGTTCTAAGCAGGAGTCACTGTTGCCTCCCAGCTTGCTTACAGCGGTGTGCTCGTTTAAGCGTTAGAGCCTCCCAATTAGTTTCCAGTTCAATTGGTTTAGCAGTGGTTATGTTTAAATGGAGCTGTTAACGACTCCCAATTAGTTTTATGTCTTTATCACTTCAAGAGGGTCTCTAAACTATTCATTTTTTGAATTGCAATACGGACCGGGAATCATTACTGCCCGGTTCATTAAGTAACATCTGCCACTAAATTTAGTCATTACTCAACCCTAGGTAATATTTCTTCTCTTTAGGCGCGCTCTAATATTTTGTGACTTTACCACGAAGTGGATTAACTAGGACGCGTGATTTTTTTCTTTTCCTGTTAGAGTTGTTTCGCTACAGCTATTACTTCCAGTTAGTGCTCTGTTGTTGATATTCTGCTGCTTGCCCTTTGATTACATCAATGGGGAGTAAGTACTGTCTGCAAAGCGGGAAGCAATAGCTAGAGCGGACGACGGGCAGTATTTGCTCCCAAAGACTATTCTGGTTACTGTGACGGACATTTTTATTTTAAACGTTTTGACGTAAACGAGCGGTAAAAATTAAACTAATAGAAACTGACCACTTTGGAATTCCCCAGGAAAAACCACCGGAGCGCCTCGACGCGACCGGAGCCAGGACGCCTGCCGCGGTCCACTTGGGACGCTCGACGGTTTTGCACTCCGCCTCCAAAGTTTGAAGCTCCGCGGAGCGCAACCTCCCCGAGCGGCGACTCGGCCTGTAGCCACCGCCCGCTCTTCTCTCCGGCTCCGCCACCCGTTTTTCCAGAGCAGCCCAAAATCCCGGGGAAGCGAACCCGCGCACAGCAGATACGCCGCGACACCAAACCTCCGGCTGTCCAGCTGCGCCGCCCCCGACCGTCGCTGCTGCGCCAACGGGAGCCTCCGGCCGACGCAGTGCCGAGCGCCCACGACCCTGTCGGCCGCCGGCTCTGCCAGCAGCGCGGTCCGGCGAAATCCGCGACGCTGCCGGGTCTGCGGCGAGTCCGGGGCGTGTTTTTTTAGCGAAGGAAAAGGCCATCTCAAGTCTCAAGTCCGACCTGCAAGGAAAAAGAAAGCCCGCGTAACAAGGCTAGACCCGTTCCTGTCTGTTGCAGAACTTGTACCAGCGCTACATTCTGGACGGGACCGAATGACAAAGCCGAATGACAGCCTGCAAGAATCCTCCTCTCAGAGCTCTCTGGTTGCAAAGGGAATATTGTAGATCACCAGCAGTTGTAAGACACTGAGACTCCTACTTTTCTCCATCTGCCTCCCTCAACAGAAATAAGTCCCAAAGGACAGAAAACCCCAGGATAGGGTTGAAACCAAACCGAACCCAAACCAAAAACCAAAACCAAGGAAAAACCGTCGGGGAAAAGAACCCCAAAGCATCAGGAACTGTACCAAGCACCTTAAGTAACACTGAAGCGACTCGAACCAAAACAAGTGACAAGGCACCTCAGGAGAGGTGCCAGGAAAGACAAATGAGTCCACACAGAGCAACGCCCGTGTCCTTCTGAGAGGACTAGGCAGGTGAGAGAAGGCCCTTTGAAGGCCTGTGGTTCTGAGAAGGCCACTTGTCACGCAGATTGATTCTGGTGCCTGGATGGGAAATGGAGGGGACTGAGGGGCACACGAAGGGGAGGGAGGAACTCGGACAGCTTACGGAGATGCCTGCGGTGCAAAGCCAGGCTGCAGGATGGCTCGGCGTCGGTGCCATCGACCCCCCCCAAAAGATGCTGTGACCCCACTTGGGGACGACAACCTCTGGCCCCGGCGCCCCCGGGGCCGGGCAGAGGCAGCAGCGCTCGGCGTAGCTGGTGGCAGGGGGCCCGACGGGGTGGAACGCGTCCCGGCAGGGCCTGGCCAGGCCCAGGAGCACATCTGGTCCTCGCTGAGGGGCTGGAGCCGATGGGGGCCTGAGGAGTACAGGGGTGGCCTGGTGTCCCCGGCCGCAGCTCTTCCCTGCCGCAGCCGCCTGCGCTCCTGTCCGCGCCCGAAGCCCCATGCCCGCAGAGGCAGCTGGGTCTGGAGCTGCCAGCGCCAGCAGCCCCAGAGCAGAATGAGCTCCCTGAGCAGAGGCCGAGGCTCATATACCCCAGGCCCCGCCCCCGGGCAAGTGGTGGGGATGGGACACAAGGGGGGGCGGGGCCGGGGGGGGGGGGGGGGGCAGCAAGGCACACCAACGGGAGGGTGGGGCATGGGGCAAAAAAGTCACGCCCGGGGGGGGCGGTGCTGGGGTGGGGTGCAGAATAACAAAGGCAAACCCGGGAAGGGGAGGGGGTGGGGGCCGGGCAGGGCACGGCCACTGTCGGCGAGGCCATGGGGGGGGGGCGGTGCTGGGGCGAGGTGCAAAGCAGCAAGGCACTCCCACGGGGGGAGCGGTGCCGAGGCGGGGCGCGGGGAAGCAGGGCACGCCCACAGGGGGGGCGGTGCCGGGGCAGAAAAGGCACACCCGGGGGGGGGTCGGGGGGGGGGCAAGCAGGGCACGCCTACAGTGGCCAGTGCCGAAGAACAGCAGCAAGGCACGCTCACGGCGGGGGGGAGGCGCCGGGTAGATTTGGGGCCAGGCACACCCACCCTTAGCAAGGCCACCGAGTTGGGGGTGGCATGGGAAAAACCCCACCTGAAGGATGAGACAGGGGTATGGGGGGGCATAGACAGGTGCAGACGTGGGGCGCATCCTCACGGCTGCTCGATAGTCTCACCTTCAAGTCCTAGGAAGGGAAATGCGGTCACAAACACTCCTCACAAAAAACAAGTTGCCATCCTGCAGGAAGTTCAGAATTCCGGGAAAATCCAGTGCACCTAGAACAAAACAGCACCAAAACTATCAGTTAAAAAAAAGGCTGTGTGTTTTAAAACCCTCCTGTCACCCCTGAACACCCCCTAGGAAACTGCCGACGTAAAGAAAAAAAAAAAAAAAAAAACCACAAACCAAAAAAACCCCAAAACCCAAGCTGCATCCCAGGGCGCTCTCTCCTGTGGGTGCCGCTGGACCCTGCCCAGTCCCACAGCTCTCACCTCGCACAGAAGGAGCTCCCTGGGCAGAGCCCGGGGCTCATCTACTCCAGGCCCCGCCCACTGCCTTTCCAAACATCCCCCGGGGAAGGGGCCGCCGCGGGGCACAAAGGTGAGAGCGTCCGGTGCGTAGCCCACTCACTGTAGGCGGTAGCAGGAGAGAGCGCGGCAGCGCGCACCCGGAGCTGCAGTACCGTCTTTTGGTCACAGGGTGGCAGCAGGGTGCGCGGCACCGCCGCCGGGGCTGCATAACCGCTTTTCGGTCACAGGGTGGCAGCAGGGAGCGCGGCAGCGCCTTCGGGACTGCAGTACTGCTTTTCGGTCACAGGGTGGCAGCAGGGAGCGCGGCAGCGCCTTCGGGACTGCAGTACTGCTTTTTGGTCACAGGGTGGCAGCAGAGAGCGCCACAAATCGGTGTCACCACACACGCGCGTGTACCACGCCCCAGTACCCAACCCTAGTCAAATCGTGGTAGCAGAGAGCGCCGCAGGGGGCCGCCAGCGCGCATGCGCGTACCCCGGCCTGCAGTACCGCACATCCCCCACGCGCAGGCAGCACAAAGCGCCGTTTCACGCAGCACCCCCGTGCGGTCACAGCGGCGCAGCAGCACCTGCGTCTTTCTCTGACACTGGGGGTACAGGGGGACCCGGAGAGGGGTGGGGGATGACCGACACCAACGGCTCTCCCCGGCATAACCCACAGACGAGCACTCACCTGCCACAGCCCACGAGACAGAATCCATGCTCGATGCCTGCCCCCCGCCAGATCATCGACGCCGGCTGCCGCACAAGCAGAGGGGTGGCAGGGCGTCCGCCAAAGGACGGTGCCATGGCTCTTGCTCGCACTCGGCTCTGCCACGTTCCCCGTCTCGGACCACGCCCGGACGGGCTCCCCAGAGCAACAACTGCCCCTTTCCCCACCGGACAGCCGTGGCAGAAAGCTTGGACAGAGACAGAGCTGGCCCCGTGGGGCGAGAGCGCTGAGCCACCGGCAGGCAAACCTGGGGGGGGGGGGGGGGGGGGGGCGAGCTGCTGCGCAGCACCGGACACTCACAGCAAGACATCGGGAAACAAAAGGCCCCAGCCATAGTTCAGCATATTAGAAGAACAACACAGAAGCAAGGAGAGGAATTCAATAGAACGAGGGACAGGAGAGCAGTCGAACTGAAGGAGACCAGCCCGAAATACAGACACATCCTCTACAAACCAGAGTGATTTGAATACTTAACACTCCATAGAAAGACAAACAGATACGATTTCCAACCCCTTCTTAGCAGAAAAGCAACTGCTCTTGCTCATGTTTGATGCCCTTCCTTAGAGCGCTGCTGCAGAACAAGGCTGTACACCCCCATCTAGATCTATGCTTACACCTGTCTCCAAAATACACAGTTGTTATTTGACTCTGCTCCTGCCCCACCTTGTTCTATCATGTCACATGATTAGAAACCAAGTACTTCAGAGTGCTCTGTCAAAACACAGGGAAGAAACTCAGTAACATGCAGCTGCCTCTGGCTTGGAAAGAGTTAGAGAAACCCCTGACCGCTTAAGTACACCTCATACATTACATGCTGTACTGATTCGGCAGCGAGTTTAAACCGCGTTAGTCATTCTGCCAATTATACAATTTTAACTTTCTCTAGAGTTTCATATATGACAGGAAAAGATCAGTGAAATAATAGATCCCCCACATGGTTTTACTCATTAAAAAGAAAAAAAAAAAAAAGAAATTCAAATCCCCAGGGCTGCAACAGGTAAGGCCACCGAACAGGACTGGCAGATGCACTAAGGCTTCTGGCTGTACCAAAGCACGCAGAGGAACATTTTTTAATCGTATCTCGAACGTTGCAACCAAGAATGTAAAGACCAGCGACGCCATCCACTTTTGGAACACTTGCTGTGCTTCAGTCTTTGGAAACAAATTGACTTTGCTGTTGTTTTGTTTTTCAAAAGAGGGCAAAAAGTCTCACTGCTCATGACTTCTACAGCCAAGCACACAGAGTCCGACAGGCAGTTCGTACAACGCAATTTCTTTGAAGGAGAAAGATTTCCATTCCAGGAAAATCCCTTTTCCAACTGAAATCAAAGTTACGCACTGCAGGACAACGGTCCCTGGTCCCTCAGCTTCGCTTCCAGAGGGCTGGGGATCCGCGTCCATCCTCAGCAGAAACCACATCAACTAACCTGATTACTCCTGCAGTTGCCACATTCCTCCTCATCGCCTACAGAAAAAAAAAAAACAAACTACACACACCGCTGACAGTGGTAGCTGTCACACGGGTCACCACAGACCTCCTCGAAACACCCTCCTCCTCAAAAGGAACGTGGTCTTCCGCTCAACTGCTCCGCACCGATTCCCGTGTTGGACGCTGCAGCTGTCATCGCTTGCGGCCCCCCTAAGGTAGCAACAGACAGAGAAATACCGTCACGCTTGGGAGAAATCACCAGCCCCACGCTCCTCCTTGCTGCTCCTTAGCTCACCACCTCAAAAGCTCACCCAACTCCAAAGGCAGCTGCGTAACACCTGCACAAACGCACAGAAACGCTTGACCGAGCTGCCGCAGGATGCTCCGCTCTTGGACGCCGGCCCGGCTGACAACCGCCTCGCCTCCTCAGGCCGCTGGTCGGCGCGCAGCTTCGCCCCTCCGAGGCTACGTGCGTGACCTGCGAAAGCCAAAACAAAAGGCACGTGCTGAGATACCGCCCGAAACCACAGCCTGCCCGTGCCCATTCCCCTCTCCTCCTCCTCTACCTCGGCCGCCCACCCACCCTACCTCTGCCAGCTGCCGCGTTGAGGCTCCGGTACCACCTGTAAAACACAACCCATAAGGGATGCTTATAAACTTCACAAACGACACAACGCCTGAAAAGTAACTTCTCTGCTGCAGCCCACCAGTCCCAGCTCACCTCGCCCCAGCCACCCGCAGTGCCGATACCCTGCTTCGCTCGCTACTTCGTGCCTTTGGAATACAACAAACCTACCAAGACCTGTCAGCTGCTCACACAGCCATCGGCCGCATCTGCCCGCTGACACTGCGTGCCAACCCACCTTCTTATGGCCGCTCCCCCGCCCCTCCTCTAACCCTTTGGTGCACGGCTCGTCTCACTGCATCTGAGAACGGCATCGAACGAGTCACCCGGCTGCGGAGCAACAGCTTAACGGTTCCGGAGATCTCCTTTCCATGTAGGAATACCCTCTAGACTCCAACAACAGCCAGCCAGCCATCACAGAAAACCAAAGCCAAAGCAACACCTGGCCCTACGCGTACGACCCTTAGCACCTTCCACCCCGGAAGTCAAATGCCACAGCCCCTGACGAAAAGATACGGCCGCGGCCGCAACCGCAATGGTGGACGCGCGAGAAGCCGGGCCCCAAGACCCAACATCCACAGGACGCGGAGAAGTCGTCGTCCCAGAAGAGGGCTCCGTGAGAACAGACCGCTCGACAGCGGATACCCCAGCGCATCCTGGACCACTCGTCACCTTCTCGGACACGAGACGTGCTGGACAGATCTGTGTGTGGAGCTTCTCGCGCGAGACGGGGAGCGCTCGGTCGGCGGTACCCTGGTGAGTCGAGGAGCACGAGACCCTCGGTGCGGCTACCGATGCGCCCGCCTACCGCAAAAGAATAAACCTCCGGAGCATCGAGACCTCATTAATGTGCAGTATAGCGCACACGGAACAAGCACCACCGACCGCCTCCTTACCACTGAACCCCTCAAGGAATCACAGCGGCGGTCAGCTGACGGAAAAACCACGGCGGCTGAAAGATCTAACACAGGCACCTTACAACCACAGAAACCGGTGCTAAACACACAACAGGTGAAAAACTACACGGAAACGTAACTGCTGTGACCGGCACTACGACACGTCTCATCAGGCGCGTCATGAAAAAGTCAGAAACGGAGTAATGGGAAGGCTCGCGTGCCCGGGCCTACGACAGAAGACAGACCCTGGCTGGAGACTGTTACCAGCGCAAAGAACGCAGACCCTCTTCTCTGAGAAGTTCTGGGGAAGATGCCTTCTCGAGAAACTCTCAAGCTCCGTATACAGGCGAGTACAAGATGCTCACCCTAACCCTCGCTAGACAATTTCACCATCAGTCCTATTAAGAGAGAAAAAAGAGCATAGATCAAGACATCAGCAACTTACACAGCACACAGTAAAAACGGTGGGGAAAAAAAACAAGGTTCCATCTCCCATAGTCAGGAATTCCAGAAAAATGCAATGCATCTAAAATTTAAAAAAAAAAAATGGCAGGCTATTAAACCATTTTGCCACCCCCAAACCCTCAGCGGAAAACCGCCAGCCTGAAACAACAAAAACAACTGCATAAAAGGGTACTTCCTACTATGCCTACAGCCGAACCTCAGCCGGTCTCGAAACTCTTCCCTCACACCGACGCCTCCGCTTCTTGCCGTGAGCAAACCCCCGACGCCCGCGCAGCCCAGCCGGCTCCAAGAGCTGCCGCCAGCGACCAGACCAGCGGAGCGCCCGCACCGCAGCAGCCCCGGAGCAGAACGGGCTCCCTGTGCAGAGGCCAGGGCTCGTACACCCGGGGCCCTGCTCACCACCCTTCCTGCAATCCCCTGGGAAAGGGGCTGGGGCGACCCCCAGCAGACACAAGGGCGGCCGGAGGAGCAGCGGGGAGTTTCCTCACCTGCCTCCGTGTCACGGGGTACAAAGCACTGAGCAAAGACAGCGACCCGTACCGCAAAGGCCGACACCTGCTCTTCTACTGCAGGTATCTGCGGCACCAGCAACGTGACCGGGCAGGGAATTAAACTAACGGAACCGCTTTAACTGGGAGAATAAGGACACAAACCTGAGCCAGGTGCAGTCAGCAACATCCCCGGGGAGGAACCGGCAACCAAGTCCTCAGCGCTGCCCCTGGGAGACACAAAGAACGGCCAACTGTTGTCCACAGCGACGGCCACCCCTTTCCCCAGGCAGGAACCCCTCCTTCTGCAGGAGCTCCTGGAGACGCCCCCTCCTGCCCCAGACCATTGCCAACGGCACCCGTGCTTACGGGGCAATAAAGCACGTTCGCGGGTCAGCTTGCTGCTGCGAGGGCAGGGTCTGGGGTGGTCAGGGGCTACGGGACAGGTGCTGGAGCTGTGGGCAGCTGCATGGGGCACGCAGGCCGGAGCACTTTTCCAGGGGGTGGGAAGGCCTCCAGGTGCCCGGAGGCAGCCATCTGCCCCTCTTCCTCCTTCCTCTCCACCAGCTCACAAAACCCCTGGGAGCTGCCCTGACAGGGCCCGACGTCTGCTGTCGGCACTCTCGGGCAGGCGTGCCCTAGCAGCACCATCCCCTGGGGCTGCGGCCCCATGACACAGAGCGGCCATCGCCATCAGCCTCGCTGGCTCCCTCCGGGGCTCCTCCGGCACCAGCCCGCAGCTGCAGCCATGGCCCCTTACCCCCGCTGTGTACCTGCTCCCCTGGACTCTCTGACCGCTGCTCAGCAAGTACAAAGGAGACAGAGCGAGGGTTTATTTGCAAACCCATCTAAGTGCGAGGAACACGCCTGCTCTGGGGCTCAGAGCCCGTCCACTCACCCTTCCCTGGGACCGCTCGGCAGTCCACGCTGGGGCAGCAGGTACGGAGAACGAAAACACAGCCATGGGGAGCTGGGCAGAGGAACAGAAAGAGAAAAATAAGGTGAGGGAGAGGAACTGAGGAGCAGAGAAAGAGAGGTACCGGGAAAAGAACAGAGAGGGGGAGACACAGATAAAGAAAGGACACAGAGTCCTGGTCTGTGGAAGGAAAACGGGGTCAGGGAGCCAGGCAGGTGAAAAGAGCACGCCCACCAGCCCTGTGCCCAGGGGGCAGCAGCGGCCTTTCCTCACGGGGAAGTGGCAGCGGGCACGGCGGCCCCATCCCACAGGCCCTGCAGCATCGCGCGGCCGTTACCGGCGGCGCCCGCCGGCAGGACAGCCTGCTGCTCGCCGGATGCAGCGCTGAGCATGGCGCCCGAGCCGGACGCCCGCAGGCAGCCATGCGGCCCTGGCAACGAGCCCACAGCTCGTGCGGCGGCTGTGGCGAGGGCTGGGCCGTGCCGCAGGAGCGGGGGGCCATCACTCGACCCCCGCAGCGCAGCACCTCCTCCCCTGGGCTCCCTCACAGCCCCTCGCCTGCTGTGAAGGGACTGCAAATGCAGCTGGGAGGGCAAAGGAGACTGCGAACGTTTCTTCAGTCACGCAGGTAGCGGATGCAGCGAGAGCGCCTGAGGCAGGGAACAGGATGGCGAGAGAAAGACAGGGACAGGGAGCCCGACAGGTGGAGAAAGAAGCAGCAGGGAGAGAAGAAGAGAGGCAGCAGATAGAGGGAGAAGGGAGCAGGGCAGAGACTGACAAAGGAGGACGGAGACGCAGGACAAAACTGGGACAGGCAGCACGACAGAGAGGAAGGAAAGAAGAACAGGGGCAGGAAGCTGGACCGAGACACATGGAGAAAGACAACAAAGAACAGGGCAGAGAGGGAGGATGAAACAACAGGGACAGGGAGCCAAGACAGCCAACGATGGAGGGAAGGGGCGGGGGTGGGGGGAACAACAACACGGTACAAACCACAGAGCTACACACTACAGGTGGAAGAATTAAAAAATAGAGCCGGGGAGCCAGGAAAAAAAAAAAAAAAAGCTGGAGAGCAAAAAGTATAGCGATTCATACAAAAAGGGAGGGAATATTAAAATAGCGTCATCAGGGAGCCAGAGAAAGCGAGACGGAGAAAGGACAAAAGCAACAGGCTACAGGGCAGAGAGGGAGGAACTCATGAGCAGCAACAGAGCTCCGGCCAGAGAGAGACGGAAAAAAGTACAAGACTGCAGGGGCTGCAGGGCAGAGAAGGAAGAATTGACCAACAGGGACAGGGGACCAGACAGAGCGTGATCGAGAACAGAAAAAAACAGCAGCGGGCTACAGGGAAGAGGAATTCAAGAGCAGGGACTGGGAGCTGGACAAAGAGACAGAAAAAAAAAAAACAAACCACGAAACAGTGATGGGCTATGAGACAAATAAGGAGGAAAGAAAAAACAGCAGCAGGGAGCCAGACAGAAGAGACTGAGAAACACAGACAAATAGCTTGGGGCTATGGGACAGAGAATGTGGAATGAAAAGGCAGAGAGAGGGAGCCAGACAGAGAGCAGGGGGAAAATCCAGACAGGCTACGGAGGGGCAGAAGAAGGAATTAAAATCTGGGGACAGAGAGCTGAACAGAGAGGGATGGCGACAGCAGGGAATAGCAGCGGGTGCAGGAGTAAGAGGGAGAAAATAATCGATAGGGACAGGGAGCTGGATACAGAGGGTCAGAGAAAGGTGAAAATAGGGGTAGGGTAGAGGGCAGAGAGTAAGAATTAAAAAATGGGGGCACTGAGACACAGAGATGGAGAAAAGAAAAAAGCAACAGGCTACACAGCAAAGGAGGAGGAATTAAAAAACACGGACAGGAAGTGCGAAAGTGAGAAGGGGCTGGGGGGGGGGGGTGGGCCGGGGACTCCAGGACACACGACTCCTGACAGGCAACAGGACAGAGAGGGAGGAATTAAAAGGGAGGGACTGGGAGCTGGGAGAGGGGGAGAAAGAAAAAGAATCACGGCACACTACAGGGCTGAGAAGGAAGAAACTGAACAACAGGGACAGGGAAACGGCCAAAGAGAGCCCAACGAAAGAAAATGTGCCGATGGGCTACAGGACAGAGAGGGAGGAGTGAAACAACAGGGAGCCAGAGCCAGGCACAGAGAGATCGAGACAGAAAAAACAGCCAGGAGCAACGAGGCGGGGCAGGGGTGGGGGGAAGTTGCGAGGATCTGGAGCCAGACAGAGCAACAGCAAAAGAAAATGACAGCGACAAGCTCCAGGGAGGAGCGGGAGGAATGAAAAGACAGAGATGAGGGGCCGGACCCAGTGTGACACACGCAGGAAGCACAGCAACAGCTGGAGGGCAGAAAGGGAAGAATTAAAACACAGGTACAGGGCGCCAGAGGTGGAGTGGGGAGACAGATAAAGGGGGAGAGGGCAGACAGAAAGACAGGCTACAGGGAGAAGCAGGAGGAATTAAAGAAATGGGATCCACAGCCGGACAGAGAGAAGGAGAAAGCAGCACAATCACCACAGGCTACAGGGCCCAGAAGGAAGAAACTGAAAAACAGGGAAGCGGGAGCCGTCCAGAGAGAGATATGAAGAAAGGGAAGATAGCGGGGAGCCGCCACACGGCAGCAAGGGAAGAATTAAAAAGATGGGGCAGGGAGCCGGACAGGGAGCGATGGAGAAAGAAACAAAGCCCCTTGATGGGCTACAGGACAGAGAGGGAGCAACTGAAGACTCGGGGAAAAGGAGCAGGACAGAGAACGGAAAACCAGTGACGGGCCACAGGGCAGAGGGAGGAACCACATATGTGGGGAGAGGCAACTGGCCAGAGAGAGATGAGGACAGACAGATAACAGCAGTGGGCTACAGGGCTGAGAGAGAGAAACTGAAAAACGGGGACCAAGAGCCGGGAACAGGAGACACGCAGAAACACCAAATCGCAACAGGCCACAGGACAGAGAGGGAAGAAATAAACATCTGGGACCAGGAGCAACCTACAGAGAGACGTCGGGAAACGGAAGTTTCAAGAACAATGCATACGAGGCAGAGAGGAAGGCATTTTTAGAAGTGGGTCAAGACAGGGACAGGGAGCCCAACAGAGACAGAGAGAACAAGAAAGCAACAACGGGCTGCGAGACAGACAGGGAGGAATTGAAAAATCCCAGTAGGGAGAGACGGCAAAAGGAATGAAATCGCAACACAAACTTCGAAAGCGACAGGCTGCAGGGCAGAGAGGGAGGAATTTTAAAAAATCCGGATCTTGTGCTGGACCAAGAGAGACCGAGCAAATAAAAATGGTGAGGCCTAAAAGGGCACACAGGAAGGAATTAAACAACAGGGACAGAGAGCCAGACAGAGAAAAGTCCTGACAGGCTTCCAGAGAGAGAGGGGAATTTAAAATTAGAGACCAGGAGCTGGACAGAGAGAGACTGAGAAAGGGGAGGGAAAAAAAAAAAAAAAAAAAAAAAAAGACAGGGGCGGGCAAGGGGGAAATCACAGCACCATGTGAAAGACAGGGGGCCAGGGGAGGGATAGGGAGGGCCTGGGACACACAAGTGGGGCGATGGGGCCCCGAGGGCCCAGGACTCACCGCATCCCTTGTTCTCAGTGCTGCCAGGAGAATTTGCCCGTTCAGACGCTTCCTTCTCTTCCTCTCCTCCCTTCCTCTTCTGCAGCTCCGGTCACATGGTGGTTCTCCACCTAAAAGATTACATGGCTGTCTCAACTCTTGCGAGACAAGGCTTCCTAGACATGTAGCCTCGCTCGTTCATGCGTCACACGGCCGTACCATGCCGTGGGTTACGCACATGGACTCTCCGCTTGCCTGCGGCGGGAAGCAGCTGCCGGCCGGCCGGCCTCTGATTCCTTCTTCTTTACCTTTCTCTGGCCTCTCCAGCTTCAGCCGCAGCAGCTCCTGTCCACTGCCCACAGCCAGCAAGCGCTCCGCCCGCCCCTTTTTGCCCCCACGCCGCGACGAGAGCGAGGTCAGGCAGAGACAACCCAGGCAAGAACGAGGCGGGTGCAGACAACAGCATCCTCAGGGGAGGAAGGGACACCTGTGCCCTCAGTGCAGCCTCTGGGAGACAAGGAGAATCAGTGACCATTATGACCGTAGATCATCCCCGGCCATCATCGCCTCCTTCCACAGCAGCTTCTGGAGATGCCACTTTTTCCCTGCACTGCAGCTAATGGCATCCACGTTAGGGCAGAATCAAGTGCATCCGAGGGCCAGCTTGCTGCCATCACAACAGGATGACCTGGGGAGACAGGCTGCAGGGGAGGTGCTGGAGCTGGAGGCAGCTGCGCGGGGCCAGCGGGGCCGGGGAAGGCTCAAGGGGAGCTCTGGCGAGTTGGGAAGGCACCCGGCGCCTGGAGGGGCGTCCGCCTCCTTCCCCTCTTCCCTCCCACCAGCTCCCGGGAGCTCCCCGGGGCTGCCCGCCGCAGCACGGGCCTTGAGGCTTCCCGTCCCGCCACCCCCGGCGGCCAGCGGCCAGCAGAGACTCCCGCACCAGCCGAAGGAGCGAGCTCGCCTCACCGCCGGCCTCGCCCCTCACCCGCCGCCATGCTGCTCTCGCGCACCGCGCATGCGCGAGCCGCCGCCGGCGCGCCGGAAGGGCCACGTCCGGCGCGCGACCGCCGCGCGGCGCGTGCCCGGGGCGGCCCCGACACTGCAGACCCGCGCGTTGCGCGCCGAGCGCCCGCCGGCCCCGCGCCCCTGGGGCGGGAGGACACGCCCCCGGCGGGGCGGGAGCGGGGAAGGGGCGGGTCTGAGCTTGGGCTGGGGGCGAGGGGCAAGTCGGGGGTTGCAGGCGGCACCCGAGGGGCGGTGGGAGGGCGGTGCCGAGCATGGTGGGGCGGAGGGGGCACAAGGTCGGAGGGCAGGGGGTTCGGGGGCACGTCCCGCAAAAACCTCGCATGGGGCAACATCTCCATGGGAATCACTTGGGGGGGGGGGGGGGGGGGACACGACACGACGGACGACAGGGATGGGGGGGGCGGGGGCGGGCAGAACAGCGGGGAGGAGACCCTCTGGGCCCCGGACTCTCCCCACCGGACAGCCCCGGCTGCAGCACCCGCAGATCCCCGCTCGAGACAGAGCCAGGAGCCTCCGGCCGCAGGGCTGGCGCCGCCGGGCGAGCACGCTGAACGGCCGGCAGGCAAACCTGGGCAGGGGGAGCTGCCGAGCAGCACCAGACACAACACGGCAGCTCAAGAACAAAAATCCCAAGTTATGTCTCAGCATATGAGAAAAGTAACACAGGAGAAAGCAGAAGAATTCAGTGAGAATGAGGGATAGGATAGCAGTTGAGCTAAAGGAGGTCAGCTCAAACTACAACACATCTGTTCAAAGCCAGAGCCATCGGTACGCTTAAAAAAAAATTTAAAAAAAAAAATCAATACTAAGACTCATCAATACAATTTTGAAAGCATTCTCAGCATAAAAGCAAACACCCTTGATAGTGCTGGAAAACGTCTCGTCCCTTTCTCACAGCACCCCTGGGGGGAGATACACACCCCCCCCCCCGCCCGTGAGACCGCATGAAGACCTCGTACCATCCTCGGACTCGCCACAACAGCTACAGCCCTTGCGCCACCGCCGCTGCTGCTGCACGTCTCGCTTGCTCAGTCAATAAATCTGCAGAGTGAAGTGTAAAACTCTAAATAAACATAACAAAGTCATGTTTAAAACGTTCTTTAAAGAAAGAACAAATCTCAGTCGTTCACTTTATACTGAAAAAGCACGTGGATGTTCATGTACATCCAACAAAAACGCTTACACTACCAAAGTATTTGATTTGATGTTTGCGTTAACTGCACTCACCCAGCTGCAAGCAGATACCATTAAATCACCTGTCTCCAAAATACACCGTTCCCATCCGACTGGGGGGTTTCTTGTGCATTACACCATTAGGAGGGACATCTGGGCAGCTGCACCGCCCAGGAGAGATGCCACCAAATGGCCAGGGAAATTCACCACCGAAAGCCAGACAGAAATAAAGTACTTTGGAGTGCTCCCTCCAAATATGGGGAAAACCACCCATAACATTCAGCAGCCCCTCTTTTTAAACACATAGAAGAAATACCAAATTGCTTAAACACCCTCTTCAATCGTACTCTGAAGCTCGCGGGCGGTTACAGTTTAAACAAGGCAAGTTCATTTGTATATTACACAACATGAACTGTTTGGGTTTTTTTCCTATCAGAAATGAAACTTATAAAAAATTAGTAAGATAAGAGATCCCCATACTATTTTACTTTGGGGGACACACACACACACGACACACACACGGACGGGACGATGACGGACAGGGATGACGACACAATGCAGAAATCAACTACCCAGTTCTGCAATGCTTAAGGCTACCAAACAGGACTGGAAGATTTGCCAGAAAGAGGTGGGGGGAAAAAAACCACCAAACAAGCAAAAAACCCCAAACAACAAAACAAAACAACATAACACAAAAAAAACCCCAACCCACGACCTTGATTGCTCTTAGTATAGATGTCAGTATCTCAGTCAGGTTTTCACGTACCCCTATGAGATATTTTAAACACTTAAGGACTGAAAAAGGAGAAAGCTTTTATCTGGAACACAGTCCATTTCTTCAGAACATCCAAACTCTGACACACAGTTTCTTTCCCCTTTCAGCACCACACGATTCTCACAGAATCATTTCTCAGCAAGCACACAAAACAGAAAGCTACGCACGCTCTCAGGAAGAGCAAATAAACGGAGGGGAGTACACTTCACACAGGCACAACGTGCTCCAGAACAGATCTTATTTTGAGTGTTTCTGCTGAAGCACTTCCTATCAAAACTAGAGAAGGAGAGCTGGCACGTTCTTCACGTTCACTTTAAAGTCCGTACTACAAGTACCTGGGGAAAAATGCAGACGCACGGGGCAGATGTACCTTGTCCTTGCAGGCCACTCTGGATCCTCTGGGCCAGTCTTGTACCTCCAGGGCAGAAGAAAGGGTCACCATGGTGAAATGATGCCAGTTGATAGTCTGCTGAGAGAGGAAAAAAAAAAAAAACAAGCCACCTTTTAGCACAAAGCGGGCTAGGAATCAAAAGCTTCCTATTTCAGCGAAGGTTTGCAATGACTACAACCGAGTGGAGGAAAAAGCATTTTGCATCATCTTTGGTACAGCTGTTGAGACAGGCCACTAGAGATTTTGGTTTTCATAGAAAACTGGGTGCTTTCTGCCTTTTTTTTTTTTTTTTCTTTTTTTTCCTCCTTCTGACTCATTGGCAGCTTCAGTCTCACCAGAACTCCCTTCCTTAGATCGACACAGATAACTACGCACCTTTTCTCAAGCCTACACAGAGCCAGGGTTTCCTCACCCTAGACATCCCAAATCGAATACTATCCTTAAAATGTACAGCGACCCACCTGTCCTTGTCAACCGCCTCCTTGCAGAAACTGCCCCTTCACAGCTCGTCCCCGTCTCGGCGGATTGTCCTGCTGGAGGATGAAGTGCAGAAGATGCGTATCCCCACAGCATTTGTCTGTGAGGGTACATGTTCAGAAATACTCCGAATCTGTAAGACAGACAGGTGTAATTTCTGTGATTTCAATCATCAGAACTCAATTGTGAGGAAACAAACTAACGTTTAAATGAAGGGTCTGTACGCTACAGTCCTAGGAGAGGGGCAGGGGGGAGAAAGGCATTACAAATTGGAAAAAAAAAAAAAGGGCATGATTCGGAGCTCCCAATCATGACGGAGCGGTGGGGACAGTAACAAAAGCAAAGACAAACAGCAGCAACGTTAAGTGAAATCCAGCTTTAATTCTGATCACGTCTTTAAGAGACTCCCCAAGTCTATACCTCAGTCCTACGAAGGACTAGTTCTTTTTTTTGAAGGACAAGCTTTTTTTTTTTTAACACATAAAAGTCCCAGACTGAGGGCTCCACGGAATAGCATGTGGACTGAACCACAGGACAAGCAGTCATCAACACTCTAATGAAAAAACCAAATCGACTATAAACCAAGTTTAAACATCACTGTCCATCCTGTGTCTTTGGTTACATTTCTACCGGCATCTAGGTGCTCAAGAGTTCACTGTCCTCACACCACAGGTTACTGACAATGTACTCGGGCATCTAAAAATAAAAAGCCATCTCCACCCCACCCATAAAATCAGGGTGAACCACGAGAAGAGAAACTCTCAAGGCGGCAACAGGCAGCTCTGCACTTACCACGGAGGAAAGTCTGTTCCTCGGCCCGGAAAAAAAAAACACTCTCGACTCCCAAGAGACCTCCCGGGGAACGAACCGTGCTCCATTAACCGCGTTTTGTCCCCAGCTTCTCTGCCCCGGGCTTGGGTGGGGAGGGGCGGCGGGGCCCTTCCACTCGCCCTGGCCCCTCCGCGCTCCCCCAGCCCCACGTGGGCCATCGCCCAAGCACCGACCGCATCCGCCCGCGCGGGATCTCCCTCGTGGGACGCGGAACGCGACGCCGGGAAGAGGCGGCGGAACAGGAACCTCTTGGTCAGGTCGCCCGGCCAGCGGCGAGAAGACCGAGCAAGGTTCTGCCCGAGGGGCCGGGCAGGGCCCCCTGGAGCCCCAGCCGGCCCCCTTCCGTCCCCTTTGCCCGGCACCGAGCAGGCCCCGCCGCCCCGCCCCAGACACCGGCGAGCACCGCCCGGCCCGCTCCGGCGCACCGGCAGGGCAGCCCGGCAGCGCCGCGCCCCGGGACCGCCGCTCCCGCCGTGTCGCGAGAGGCGCCTGCCCGGCTTCCGGCCCTGCGGGGACATCGCCCTCCCCACCCTCCCCCCCACGGCGCGGCTCCCCCCCGCTCCTTCCCACACGGCGCGGCTCCGCCCGCAGCCCCCCCCCCGCTCCGCGCCTCCGACACGGGCCCCGCCGGCCTGGCCGCCCGCCTCACGGCTTTCCCCGGGACCCACCGGTCGATCGCCCGCTCCCCACTCACCCGCTCCCCCGGCGGAGCCCGAGCCAGAAGAGCCCCAGCCGCAGCCCCAGCCCCGCAACGTTCGGTGACCGCGCCGCTCCTGCCGCGACTCGCACTGCCGGGCGGTGCACCGGAGAGTGCAGGAAGCCACGCGCCCCGGAGGGGCGGGGAGAGAGGCGGAAGTGACGCTTCCGGCGGCGCGACAGGATGCAGGAACACGCGCCCACCAGGACGGGGGGATGCGGCAAAGCGCGCCCCCTGCCGGGCGGGGGGAGCATGGAAGACACACCCCTGGGCGGGCGGGAGCACCGCTGGGCAGCGCCAAAGCACGCGCACCAGGGGCGGGAGAAGGGAGCGGGACGGCACCTCCGGGCCGCCGCCGACCAGGAGACCCCGCGCACCCGCCGAAAGGGATGACTCGCTCGCCTCACCGGTGGCCTCGGCCCTCCCCCGGCGCGCCGCCGTGCTGCTGCCGGGCACGCGTTTGCCCGGCACGCGCTTGCCCCGCCCACCACCGACGCGCCGGAGGGGCCGGAGCCGGCGCGCGAACGGGCAGAGGGCGAGGGGCAGAACGGCAGCGCCGGCCCCGCGCCCGCGGAGCGGCAGCGGGGCTGCCTTACCGGGAGGCAGCAGACGGCGCCAGGCAGCCCCCGCGGTCTCGCATGGCCGCTGCGGGCGAACGGCAGCGTGGAAACAGCGAGCGACACCGCGCATGCGCGGGTCGGGGCTGCAGTACCTGCCCTTGGCCGCATGGTGGCAGCAGAGCGCCGCAAAGCGAACTGAAACGCGCAGAAAGCCCATTTAAGAAGCGCGGGCTCTGAGGAAATCCGGGGGCGGTGGACAGAAAAGGCAGCGAACGTGCCCCTCCAGCCCGTGTCCGGGGCTACACGGCAACAGCTGCCCTGTCCCCCGATGACCCCTCACTAGCCAGGGAGGGGCGTCGAGAAAAGGGGAGGAGACCTGCGGGTCGAAGTGAAATCGGGTTTAACGAGACAGCACCACTACCAACAGAGGCATGCAAAGTTACACTGGGCCAAATGAACGTGCAGCAGCCACGATCGACAGGAGAGGGGTCCTCGGGAGCAAGGAGAAGCAGGGAAAGGAGAGAGCCCTGCAGGAGCCCCGCGGGAGATCCCCTTCCTCAGCAAACCTTCCCGCTTTATACTGAGCATGACACAATGGTCCGGGCTACACCTGTAGCTGACTCAAACTGCTAACAGCCTGCTGAGCATTGCTGGGCTGTGATTCTGGACCAGCCAAACCGTGACAGTGAAACACAGACAAGCAAGTCTGTAGACAGAAACTTTTAAAAGTGATGGGGATTAAGGAAATAAGGGAAAAAAATAAAAATAGTAATGGAGAAGTAGAAAGAAAAATCTATAAAGCAAAGGCACTGAAGAAAAAGTTAAAACTTAAGATATCAAAAAGCAAAGAGTAGATGTAGAAAATACAGTGTAAGCAATAGGGATTAGGGAAATAAAGGGGAAAGATATAAAAATACAGAAAGTGACAGCCAACAAAAATGGAGACAGAGAAAGAAAAATTTAAAAGGATGGTGGTAAGGAAAGATAAGGCATAATTAAAAAATAAAGACAGGATGTGGGATAAAAGTAGATAGAAATCTTTAAGAGCAACAGGGTACAAGAAACAGAAATAATTTAAAAATAGGGTCGGGGAGGTGGATAGAAGAAAATTGAGGAAGAATTTTTTTTTTTAAGTGAGAGCATACAGGACAGAGAGAGGAATTAAAAAAGGAGGGACAGGGTGCCAGAGGGAGGGAAAATGAGAAAGAGAAATTGCAATGCAGTGAGGCACAAGAAACACGGGAAAGCATTAAGAAATTGGGAGAGGGAGCCAGACAATGGGACACCGTGAACAAGAGAGGGATGGAGAGGGGGACAAGGGTGTAGAGAGGAGAGCTGAGAGATTGCACCAGAAAATAGGGACTGAGAGACAAATGGGAGAGATGGGGAGTGAGGCAGAAGGGACTGACGAGACAGAGGCAAAACAAGGGCCAGGGACAAATTCTAAAGCAACAGGGGAAAAGAAACATAGGCAAGAAATTAAAAATAGAAACAGGGAGCCAAATAGAAACACATGTAGAACAAATATTTCAAAAAGCGATGGAGTACGGGAAACACAGGCAAGAAATAACACATGGGGGCAGGGTGACAGATGGAAGAAGCAAAACTGAAGAAGTGGTTGGGTAGAGGACACAGAGGGAAGAATTAAGAACTAGAGACAGGGAGATGGACAGAGGGAAAAGCAGAAAGAATATTTTAAATGTGAAAGGGTACAAGAATTAAAAGAATAGGTATATGGACCTGCGTAAAGGGATGCAGGCAAAAATGTGAAAAACAACAGGAGACGAGAAACATAGGCAAGAAATTAAAATTAGGTCAGGGAGGGGGAGAGCAAGAGAGAGGTTGCAAGAAAATTTAAAAAGCGACTGGGTTCAAGAGACTTAAGTGAGAAGTTAAAAGACAGGAACGGAGAGGTAGAAACTTTCAAAAGCGATGGGGTACAAGAAACATGCAAGAAGGAAAAAACAGGAACAGAGAGCCCAGTAGAAGCAAACTGCCATGGGTTGACCTTGGCTGGCTGTTGAGTGCCCACCAAGGTGCTCCATCACTTCCTTTCCTCAACCAGAGGAAGAAAATACAACAAAAGCGCTAGTGGAAACCCACCACACTTCCCACAATCAACAGGGACCTGGATAAATGGAGGCAGGGAGAGAGGGAGACCTAGAAATGCCCTTTTCACAAGCAAAAGAAACTTTACAGCAAACTGAAGTCACATCCACTTCCTGTCACCCCAGTTTTGGCAGGAGAGCATAAAGCGCCTTTAATCCTCAGTAGTCCCAGAGTTTCAGTAGCTTGCCCAATGATTGCTGGAAAGTCAGTGTCATAGGGAAGACCAGAGCCCCATTGCTAGTCCCTGCTCTGACTGGTCTGCTAACATGAATGAAAAGAGACTCAAGCAACTAAAACAGTTCATAAAATAAAACCAACTTAGAAAGATGTCCAAAGACGAACAAATCTGAAGTAAGGAAAATCCGACAGTGAAGCACTTATCATATGCAGCTGTAGTGCACAGTTGATTTTAAGGACTCCAGAATTAGGACTGCAGTGTGCTGTGTTGATCAGCATGCGACACACTGGCAAATCACATTGAGTGCACTAGAAATCTTTTTGCATGTGCACTTGCCTTTTGGTAATAATCATATTTCACACAATAAGTGCAAAGCCTTTGGTCTTTTGCACGTGCATTGATGTGGCTTGTGCTTGCTTTGGTACTGCACGCCTGTTTCTTGTGTCATGCTGAAGTACAGCAAAACACTCGAGTATCTTTTTTAAGAACAAAGCCAATCAGATGCAAATTTGGACACAGGCATATGCATCTTTTTGAGTCAGAGTTAAGCAGACGTGTATGCTTTTCAGTGATGCAGTTATTCCCTCTGCTTTGCCTGATGCCATGAAGCTGCCTGCTTAATCCAGCGCTTTTATAAACTGTATTTTTCAGCTCCACTTTGACACCACCAGTCATTATAATCTGTTTTAAACATGTATGCTGATTAATCCAAGGTGTCTTGTTTGCAGCAACCTAGAACTTTGAATCTTATTCTCTAACTTAATCTCCTCATTAATTTTGAGGCTTAATTTTGGAATACAAATGACAGTGAGCAGGAGTGAGCCATGGAAGATGCCAGGCACTGCTTGCTGGCATAGGAAATGGTCTCCCAGTGGAAGCCTTGAGCCATCTTGCAGGTTGCTGCTTAGACTCTGGTAGCCTGGTACCTGTCAGAGGAAGGGGAAAGAAGCACATCCTAACAGCTGGACATGTATCCTGGTGGTCTGTCATAGTCATCAAGATTCCAAGCCTAAACCTGGGAATGTGCCGAGAGCTGATGGGTTAAGCTGGTGGTTAGGATGGCATGCTGCCTTATGAATGGTGCCAGTGTTACAAGTACTTCTTTTATTATAGGAGTACTGAGAGTTCCCAGTTATGCTGGATGCTGCCCAGTAATTCATGGGGTAAAAAATAGTCCACGACCAAAACAGCTGACCACGATATTCAGCAAGACAGTCAATGGAAGGTGCTTTACTTGAGGGGATGTTATTAGCTGTATTCTGCATATAGGTGAACTGAGGTAGAGGAGGGATGAAAATTACTAGTGCAGGGAGGATGTCTCTGACAGAATGGTTGAAGCGATTCAGGCTACAGCATGAAGCAGTTATGCCTGTAGTTTTTGAAGTGTCTGGCCTGGCATAAAAAAATAGGAAAACTGCTGTCTTGAAAATGAATCCGAAAGAAACATTTCCCATCCTTAATCCATTACACCTCTACATCCAGTCTGTACACTGCATTTTGGACTCCTTTGGAACCAAATCTTGCGGGTGGTTGTTGTTAGTATGAAAGGATACTTTCTGTAATAAATTCCAAGACTGCTTCTTGCTGGAAAAGCCTGATGTGGCATCCTGTACACCACTGGCAAATCTCCTACTGACTTGGCCAGCAGGATCTCACCTGAGCCATTTTTACAAAGCACAGCATCTGGCATTGAGCAGAAGCTGGTTGATTGTTTTATTTTTTTAGCTAGTTTCCCAGTCCACTCTGGAAAAAGACCAGCCTATCAGAATCGGCAGAGGACAAGGGTATGTTAGGATGGGGCTTGGCAGAGAAAAAATGGGCAAAACATGCTGCCATGTGACCTACTTCTTGCCAAGAAAATTGATTCTCTCCCTTCCCAGAGCTCTCCCAGCTGGGATGCCAGGGAGAGGAATAGCAATGGTTTTGGCATATAAATTGCAGTGAGCACTAGGATAAGCTGAGGAAGGACTGGCATCATTTGAAGCGTGCACGTTTGTCAGAGGAATAGAAACCATAATGTTCCTCCATCGCAGATCCAATGCATCCTTGCTACAAAATTGGCTGGCTCATGAACAAACTGCCCCCGACAGCCGTAACCTCTTACTTGTCAGCACGAAATGCACACGCATGCCGCCATTCAGTTTAAACCTTAGAGAAATCTTTTGCTAAGGGCCGATTGCCAGAAGGGACAGAATTTGTGACATACTTGCTCTGGACTGAAACTCTTAAACAGTAAACACTCGTGCAGTAAACCTTTCTATGGGAGTCTTCTCTAAAAGAAGGCATTTTGCAGGTAATTGGGAAATGGAGAGTCAGCAAGAGGATGAGCAAATACCTGCTGCAAAAAAAAGCCTGCCACATTTTTCCTCTAAAAATTCCAAGTGTTCCCACGTGCTTGCCACCTGGCTGTCTGTGAAGGTCATCTGTTTGCAGGAAGACAACAGACTCTGTGGGAATCAGGTATGTGTTGGCTCCTCTCTGAGCTTCCCTATTTGCCAGTCCTTGTCAGACTACCATTTGCTGAGGTGAAATGTCAGTATCTGCAAAATTCAGTCATTAATGTTGCAGAAGTAGGAGCCCTGAACTGAGTCCTCTTTGAGGTCAGACACTGTGCTTCTGCTCTGCCCCAGCAATGGCAGGAAACCAATGACTCAATACTCTCAGGAGTTTCCTCACCAGAGGGAAGCAACACAGACTGACCTGTCAGTCTGTGCACAAAAAACAGAGACAGCTTTACTTTCAGCTTTTAGCTAGAGATAGTGCTTTCTTGCCAAGCGGAAAAGGTACAGTATGAGAAGTGGTTACACATCTGCAGGCAACACTAAATTTATTCTCACAGCCCAGTTTAAGAGTAAGTGGAGTGTAGATGGGATAGACCCAGGCATACTGAAACTCCAGGTGCTCATACAACACCACAAATCACACATATCCATTCCTCCTACTGCGTGCTCTTCAGTCCTTCATTTCAGCTTCTATTCTCACTTCTTTGCTCCTTAGTTGCTTTCAGTACAGAGACCCTGAGGATCCTGCTTTATTCTCACTCCTCTTTTGGCAGTGGCAGAAGAGAGCGGTAGTGGAGAGATATAGTCTTAGTCTCGTCACGAGCAGAATTTTGGCTGGCAGGAGTACGGAGGTTGCCAGTACCAGAACTGTCCAGCATCTTTCACAGCAAGCCCTTTAGACTCTTTTGATGGCAGAGAACAAGGCCCTCGATTACTTTACAGAATTTAAGGTATGTTTTTCAAGCTGTTGAGGAGAGAAGGGGGAAGGGAGAGGCAGACTTGACCTGGGAAGCAATGTACCATAGGAGATAAATGGCCCTGCTCCAGCCAGATAAAGCGCACAAGTAACTATGTGAGAAGAAAAGATAGAAAGAGACACGGAAATCATATGTGGCTGGGGCTGGTGACAGCATTGTTCTCTGACACCTTGCTGAAAGCAGCATTCCCACAGGGAAAACATTTTCCACCCCAGTGGGTACCTATGAGAGAATACAGCAGTTGTGTCTCACTGCCTTTCTGGAAAGAAAGCATCTCTTCTTAGATTTTTTTTTTTCCCTGTCAAAGCAGAGACAGCTTCCCTGCTGGCATTGATCCCTGCTGCCCTATTGGTTTATGAAGCTTTGCCAGCGTGAGAAGAGCTATGTCTGCCATTGGAAGTTACTGCGCAATAAGGTATGATACAAATTTGCTGTGCACTAATTAATCAGCATGCTTTGTGAAGAGTGAGACTGAGGAACTGATTCCATTCAAGGGTAGTCTTACTGCATGCCAAGAACCAGACTAGCCACACACTGCTGCCCAGTGAGAGTGGTCTTCTTCCTTTCCAGTCGCCATTCTCAGTGCCACTCTCAGTGCTACCAGTTCTTTCCTGCTCTGTCCGTTGCTGACTGAGCTTACTAGCCCAGAAGAGGGCAAATCCATTTCTTTTTTGCTTGGACTGGTTTTCTGTTGGGTTGAATGATTGAATTGCCTCATGAAGTGTTCTGATGAACCCAGAAATGGCATGACACAAACAGTGGGAGTGAGGATGGTAACAGGAGACTTGGCTTTCCGTCTTGGCCACAGTGTACCATTAGATTAGATCAACCATATCATCTCTCTTAACCCCATGAGTGTCTGTATAAGGAACAGGTGTAGCATATGCCGTATGCTGCACATTCATGACCTCCCTCACTCTGAATGAACTTCCTTTTAGATGGGAGTTCCTTCCTTCGAGAAGGGTGTGCTTTTCTGGTCAAATTGCAGAAGAGGATCTTTTTTTGATTACTCCTAGGTGCATTCACATTAAATTTCCGTCTTTTTCATTGTCTCCTCTGTGTTGTCGTGTACTTCAAAGGGGATGGAGGAGAAAGGCTGCTATATTGTGTCTGTTCTTCAAAGGGATAAGATCCATTATCCTTTTCTCACTTGTGTTGGCAACCAGCCAGAGTCTTAGTCTCCTGAAAACACGGGCACTGTATGCGAGTTTTATGCTGGTCCCTAAAGGCCAAGGGAGTGTGTCCTTTAGAAGACTGCTCTTAACAAATCCGTAAGCAGAGGAGTCTGACTTTGTGGACAGTAATAGGGGCATCAGCAGAGGTAAAGCTCTATCAGTAAATGATACTATAACCCAGGAGAACTTTCCAGTTGCTCCAGAGTTTCTCAAGGCCTTGAACCTTAACATGCACTTTGCCAGTTTGAGCCCTAAAAGAGAAGGAAAAAAAAACTGGCCAGTTTTACGCCGGAACAGGAGAAGCGAGTTGCCTTGTGTGTGATGGCAGTAACCAATGAGGAAATGATCAGTATGTATCTTTTCACTGAAGAAAGAGGTTTTGCAGTCTTAGAGTATGGCTTTCCAAGTTGTCCCTGTCTTGCAGACCCATCTTTCCACCTCACATGGTCTCTCTTTCTCTTGCCTGAGAGCATTGCTCTAAGTTCCTCCTTAATTCAAAGGCATTTTGATGACCAAAAAGGACACGGAAGATGTATATGGGCAAGGAGCACTTGGAATCCTTGAATCAATGTATTGTGTCTCATTGTTTTCATTACTGTCTCAATTTTGCTTTTCCAATTGGGAAGGAAGAGACAGAATGGAAAGGTAAAAATAAAATGTGTGTTGGGAAAGGGAGCTGTTGATCCCATGGGTTACTCAGAGTGCACAGCTTTGCCCTAAACCTCATTGTTATCTGGGCCGCAGGCCAAATGTTTGGCTGAAAAAAATATGCATAGTTCCAAAACACTGTGTTAATTTATGTCCTCTATTACAATACCACTGAGTAAGAGCATAATTCTTTTTAGTAAACATCTGATAGCATGATAAATACAGTCATCTTTTCAGAGAAGCTACCCTAGCTCCGGCCGTGGTATTTATCAGAGCAAGCAAGAACAGCCAAACAATTTTGCATGTCTGGTTTTCTTCTTGAGCCTGTCTCCTCTTTAGGTCAAATCACATCTTACCCAGGAAGGTTTGGATGGATACCAAAAAATAACTCCTAATTTACCTTATGTAATGTCATTACCAAAATTCAGCATTTCTTAAAAACTGAAAGATGGAATCCAGGTTATGCTGTCTTTAGGTGTCTTTCCGCTCTTATACTTGCAATGCATTTAATCTCTCGAGCCTTACAGGCCTTTAGATGCAGCTGTCCAGGTGAAAAACAAGGGCAGTGACCCACGAGTTTTATAAAAACATGAAGGTAGAAGTTCTTAGTATGACAGTCCTCCGCTTCTTTCCTTCCCTTCAAAATATTTCAGAAGGGCAGAAACTATATTTGGCTTAAATTTTACTGAGGAGCTGCCTCCAAGTCCTATTTTCAAGCAATGAACGGATGTCCCTTCTTCACACAGGGTTGAAGTATAACGGTAGAATATCTCTCCTAGGTAGCAGAAAGACTGCTTTTTCTGCAGTCGAGTTTGCCAGATTGTTGCAGGTGACTGAAGAAAAGCTGGAGGTGATATCCCCTACCACTGAAACAGAAGAATCCTGAAGGGGACATCTGTCCACCACGTTTGATACCTACATGCTGATTCTCTTCTCATTCAGCTTTATACAGCCACAATTCCACTGAGCACATCGAATTAGCCTAGATTTACACCACAGATAAACAGAACCTGGATCAGATCTTTGGAACTAGACTGTTAACAGGCATAAGAACCCATGACTTTAAATCCTCTATATTACTGTGCTAAGCCTGTTTACCCTCTAGTTCAGAAGTCACAGTGAACGCAGTTGTAGTTTATGTCCTTAACAATTATGTTAGGAGGAGGAGGCAGCAAGATCTATGCTTCATCTCAGGACCAGCTTGCAGTAACCTGAGTAAATGGGAGTCATTAGAGTTACTCCAGTTTTAATTACAGTGGTGCACCTGCACAGAGAACGTGGCCCATGCTGGAAGGAACAAACTAGCTTTGCTCAAATCCTTTTGCAACTAAAGGGAAGAACCACGAGAAAATCACAGGCAATTGCTGTATGCAGCATTGCCACAGACTTCTTAGGGGGAGCTCCATGGAGGTATGCTAGCATCTGTGTGCGTAGAGCCCCTTTGAGAAAAGGCAGGCAGCTCAAGCATTTCTGGGTCCTATCCTATGAGAAGCCATGCGTCAGACTGTGTAACAGGGCCATGCATGTGTATGCCAATGCCTTGCAGCAGGGAACAGTCAATGGCTGCATCCAGAGACAGGATGCCTTTCAGTTGGGCTCCTTCAAATTAAAGACCTACTTAAACGGCACGCCTTCTCTGGCTACTCCTCAGCACAGATGCAGTTAGGCCTGTGTCCCTTCAACTACACTGGCCTTTGGGCAACAATGCTGAGCACATAACTCACTACAGGCCATCACTCCTCTCTCCTCGGTTGGCCTGGGCTGTAACTGTAGAAAGTAAACATCTTCCAGATGTTTACACCAAGTGAACATTTAGATCAGATCCAAAGTGTTAAAAAATTCCCTCAGTGATTTATAGGGCTGGAGTGAGACCCTCATTCAATGTAGCCGGTCCTTTGCGGCTTTACCACTTCATGTATATTTAAGAAGTGACCCATTAAATCTCCAAAGAAAGCACCCCCAATATATTCTTGTTCTGTCACCATTTGCCATTGAAATACATCTTTCAGCATACTCTTTAAATGCATTCTGGCAAAATGATACTATAGTTACGCGCGTATTTTTAACACCACAGTGCTATTAAAATACCATGAAAAGCAGTTTACTATGCAGTGGACGTAATCCGTGAACACTCAAGACTAAAAGAAAACTTTTTCTTTCCCAAATCTGAAGCTCAAATGCGCATGTTAAAGGGAACCTCTGGATCATTCAGAACTTGCCAACTAATAGTAGCTTATATTTATTTTTGGTGCATTTTATGCCAGTGATTGAGTAATCACCTGTTTTATCACGTTCCATATATGCTAGCAAATAATTTGAAACAATGTAAAGCCAAATGCTTGGATATAAATTTGCTTACTGTGTTTACAGGAGTGGGTTCAATTGTTTGGATGAAGTTTAATTTGGATGATCTTGTGGCCTGTTTGATGTGCCAAATTTTCACTCTCAAACCACAGGGAAAACAATTTAGACCTTAGCACTAGAAATTGAACTATTGTACTCTAGTATTTTTGTACTAGAGCACTGGGTTGGTGTCAGAGATTTGAACCACTGGGAAAAAAAATTATGGCAATGGATCAGTGCAGATCTGCCAGAACAGCTACACAGGTTTTTACAAAAACACACACACACATATATAAAACCATTGGCATTGAGCTTTAGTGTGAAGTAAAGCTTGGAACATTTAATGGGTTATGTAATACGGTGTTATTTCCTGTCCCCATCAAATAAGACAGACTTCTTTCTTTGCTTTTCCATTTACCATCTTGTCAGGAATCTTAATAGACTTGCGGAAGCGTTTCTATTCTCTGCTTAGAAATGCAAATACAATGAACTTCCCTGGGCAATGCTGGAAAAATGATCATGCAACTGTTGTATACCCTAGCTGTTCTACTGGGCGCAGATTGGTTTTCAAAAGGATTGTTAATACTTGCACGAGTCACTCATAATGCTCTAATCCATAGTTCCTGTCCAGGACCAGGGAAGGCAGTGGACTTACAGAGAAGGCAAAATGGGCATCTTGTAGCCTGTTGTACATTATCACTCCTGGTGGGGCACTAGATGGAAAGAACTCAAACTTGTTTATGGGAGCCTGTGGTGAGCATGTTGGACTGGCATTTATCTAAAGAAAAACTCAAGACTCCTCTATACATAAATTGAGCATATTTTGTTCTGGACTGAAACATTTTTATTCTTTTCTTAGTTTGGTGCCTGGCCATACCATTTTTCAATGACAGTTTTCCAAGCAGAACCTTGCCTTAAGAGGGCTAAACTAGCTATTTGAGAGAGGGGCTATGGAATGTAGTATGTTCCATGGATGCTGGTTTGCTTGTAGGGTAGATTAGATACTGTAGAAATGCCATAAGGCCCTTACAAGAAACATGTGATACTGCTACACAAATTGTTCAAACTATCACATTACTGTAGGCTGTTGTATTTGGACCATTGCTAACAGAATATTGACAGGGTTATCATAAGTCAGGTTTTCCTGGGTGTTTCCTCTTATCCTGCCAGGAGATTTTGCCAAATGAGGTTTTGAGGATTTTGTAGTTCTTGTCTAGGTTTCCCACATGCCAAATATCTTCAGTCAGGCTATCCTTCCTCTGGAAACCCTGGATGTAACCACTTATTCATCCTCCCCATGACATCCAGCCAAGCCGTGTTACCAGCTAATTTAGCTGGAACTTTGTGTTCTTTAAGGTTCTAAATCATGTCTGAAGGCATGCTAACTGGGACCTCTTTCTTGCTGAAAAAGAGCACCAGATACTGAGACAGAAAGAGGGAAGGACAGCTGAACATCAAATGCCTAGTGTGCCTTGGGCATCAAAACCTCTTAGGTAAAATTAAGCTCTGAGAATCTGTGTGTCATCTTTCCATCTTTGAATCATATCATTTGGTTTGGGTTTCACTTATGGTATTCACTTACAATACTATCTGTTTTGAGAGGCTTTTGAAGACTAATGTATTCCCATGCTTTGTCCAGCTGCAAGAGCTCAAAAGCAGGAGATTTCAAACAGGAACAGAAAGGGGGGTGTGGTTTTAGAGTACTGAAGTATGAAGCCAATTCCTCATCTGTGGCAGTGCAGACAGACAGAGAGAGTGAAAGTTGCACTTAAATTTGCTGCGAGGTTAGGAAGTATCTGAATTGTTTGTATCCTAACTTGTACTGTAAATTGTTCTAAATGCATGACTGAGAGGCAGTTTTAAATATACTAGGCTTTTATGATTATCCTGTGGTTGCTGAGTCTGGAAACAACAAAAGAATTTGATTTTCTTTGCTCTGATAGATCCTGCTGAGAGTGGGTTGAAACTTTTCTTTCGAAACACTTTTTGTCAGAAAACTGAACTTTCAACTAAATTAATATTCTGTGAAAAAATATAAGCTTTCCTTAGTAATTAAAAATATTATAAAAATGGAAATCTTTACCATAGGAGGAGGAATATTTTCCAAAGATTTACAGTATTAGTAGCATTAGCTGATAGCTGTGAGCTGTGAACTTTAATATTCACATATACACACACATGTATATTATTATGAGGTAGGGTTGTATATGTTAAGAAATTACCTATGAGCAAGTGGTATTGACTTCCGTTACTTTTGCTGTAGGGTTTTACACATCCTGACTTAAACACTCTGCAACCTGGAGATGGGGTTAAAAGTCAAGGCAGAATGTCTCCAGCTTTCTCTGCTCATTCTAGATTTACAGGCTCAGCTATTAAGAGAACGATTGTTGACCACTGTTAAATGATGACTCTTTTTTGTAAGAAAGCACTCATTATCTTGTAAGACATTGGCATTTTTCTACAGCAGTGTTTCAATGCTGTAAAATAGATCCCACAAAAGAGCTCGAGGTAAGAGAAGGGGAGAGCAAGGAAAAGCAAGGATTACAGTGGTACTGGAAAAAAGGAAGGGATAAGTTGGTATGTAAAGTTATCGGTAGCTTAGATAAACGGGTTATTACATACAAATACACACACATACCCATGTCCACAGAGGAGCGTAAGCTTGTACATACAAAAATTATCAAATGCAAAAAGCTTTAAATGACAGTGTGCATCTTTGTCCTGCTTCACTGCTGGAGGGTTCTGACACAGACCTGCAGGGTTTATCTCTGTAGTGTTCTGGCAAACATCCAGGAGTCTAGGCATGCTTGTAAACATGTGTGTAAGTCAATGAGTTTTGCCTGTGAATGCAGTGTTCCTGACAGAAAGAGGCAATGATTCTGTAACATGGTAAATCCTGTATGGTACCAAAAAGCGCTGAACGTAAAGTGCTGAACACACATAGACTAACTGATGGTGTAAATTTGCTTAAAATATATTCCAGATTTCCTTTTCCTATGAGGCTTTATGCACGAGGTACTGCCTGGCACTGCACTAGGCAATAAAGAATAAACCATTGTGACTCTGGCTAATTTGACAGAAATGTGTATCTCATCCTCTATGCACACACACTGGATCTGCTGAGTGATTTGGCAGCTTAGTATTAATGCCCATCAAATTGCAGCCCACAGGGGGAAACTCTTCAGCATATGGGTGAGCATGGTGGGTGTGGGTCCAAGTTTGTATGCGTGAAGGGACACGTCAGCCTTCAACTTGCATGTCTAAAGGTGCATGCGTGTGCATTTCTGTCTCTGTTCTGCCAGAATCACTCTCCTCTCCCTTTGCCTCAGCGCTCCCCCCGGAAAAGATAAGCTGTGCTTGCTTTGGCATCGTCACGTAAGCAACCCTAGAAACAGCAAACACTCACCCCTCCTCTCCTCACTCTCTCTTTCCCGTTCCTCCCCGACACCCATCTCCGACT
Source organism: Leptosomus discolor (assembly GCF_034619465.1). Classification (NCBI taxonomy): domain Eukaryota; kingdom Metazoa; phylum Chordata; class Aves; order Leptosomiformes; family Leptosomidae; genus Leptosomus; species Leptosomus discolor. Next base: position 204,631 of record NW_028237847.1, on the reverse strand, counting down.
CCTTCCTCTCCCTTCCCCGCACCGGCGCGGCGACCCGCTTCAGGCCGTCCCCCTCCCGCGGCCCCGCCCGCAGCCCACCGCGCCCGGCCCTCTCAGCCCCGGGCAGCTGTGAGCAAGCCCGTGCCACCGCCCCTACTCCCGCCCTCTTACGCCGTTGCCTCCTGAAATTACACCTCCTCCGCAGAAGGAGCACAGGCGCTCCGCTCTCGCGCGTGCGCCGTCTGTGGCCCCCCCCCCCCCCCCCCTTCGCACCGAGAGCACGGGCCGTGGTCCGCCGGCGATGGGGGCCGGCCAGCGCGGGGGCCGGGCTTAGAGCCGCCGGGTGGCAGAGGGCGCCCGCCGCGAGGGGGAGAGACGGCGGCGGGAGGGGAGGCGGCCGGGCGTCCGCCGCTAGCGGCTCCTGAGCCGCCCGACGGGCCGCGCCGCGCAGCCTGCGGCCCGCGGAGGCCGCGGCCGGCGAGATGGAGGATGCGCACAGCCGGGAGGCGCAGACTGTCTGCGAGGCCCTGGGCCGCTACGAGGACACGCTGCGGGGCACAGTCCGGGAGATCCACGGCGACATCCAGGTGTTCAAGCAAGGGGTGGGCCGGCAGGTAGAGGAGGTGCTGCGCCTCGCCAGCCCCCTGGCGCGCTCCGTCTCCGAGCTGCAGCAGGAGAACCGGCGCCTGCGGGCGCAGCTGGAGCGCCTGTCCCGGCAGGTGGAGGCCCTCGGCCGGTCGGCGGGGCTGCCGCAAGAGTGGGCGGATGAGGCGGCGGGGAGCTCTTCGGGGCAGAGTTCGGCCGGCGGCGGGTTCTCCAGCCATGCCAAGCTAACGGTCACTGGCCGGAGCCACGTAAGTGCTGGCCGCGGCCAGGGAGGCGGCGGGAGGGAGGGCCGAGAGGGAGCGTGAGCGGGTGTTTCGCGGGTGTTGCCAGGCGCTGCGCTGGCATGGGGGAGCGTTTAGGGACACGGGGCTCGTTTTTTGCAGTGCAGGGTCAACGGGCTTTTGGGAGGTGCTGTGATAAATGGTCTTGGCCCTGATACCGCCTGGAGGTGTTCCTGATTGTAGCACTGCTTGGTCAAACCGGGATCTTGGTTAGAGTGGTAGCAACCTATCAGTTCAGTGTGGTTAGAAGTAAGAAGAGAAGCGGCAGCCGTCTCAGCTATCAACATACATATGTATGCGAATATCTGTGTATCCTTTCTGGACTCGATTCAGGGGGGATCTGTGTGCCAGCAATGCTGTTTGGCAGCTGGCAAGCTCACAAAGGAGAACAGCTCAGCATATAGCAGGGAGTAACGTTTTCCTAAGACAGTGATTTAATATCCTGCAGTGAGACTGTTTTGTTGCACAACCACTGACCTGCACTGCTGCAGCTCATCCCCGAGAGGTGGGCCTCATGCAAGCTGTCATGGTTTCCATGACCTCAACTACCACAAACACACACGTTCCCCCCAGCCTTGTTACTCAGTGTATGGAAACCCTAGTTAGTGGAAAGCTCATCTGGAACCGAGATGTTTTGTGTAATACTTTTTCTATGTGTCCAGCTCTATGGAAAGAATTGAGAGCTCCTGTACAATCCTTGACACCAGGAGGTGGCAGCCAGGCAGTACACATGATTTAGTCACATAAAACTGCAGTACTGGAGACTTGCTTTTCACAGATGATGGCCTATTTCATGTAATCTTCAGTAAGCCATGTGTTAGGGTGTCTTTAAGACTGTTGGAGCATGAAAAGCTGGTCTGTAGTCTGTCCAGGCTTTGGAGCTGGAAAAGAAAAGCTTGAAAATGAAATTCAGTCACTTAAATTGGTGGGAGCGAACAGAGTCTGTATTGTATTCCAACCCTTTTCATTCCTGCTGATTCAAGAATGGGGGCATAGGGCTTCCTACAGCTGGGCGAGTGAAAAGGTAAAGCTGCTGCTTGATGCATTGTTCCAACATAGTGGTGGCAACTGCTGCCTTTTCCCCCATGTGACAAAGGTGTTCAGTACACATGCAGCTTTCAGATCCGTTGCTTTTTGTTTCATGGAGCCATCCACGCTTGTTTGTATTGCAAGGAGCAGAAGTGAGCCAAGTGACATGGAAGGGACAAGGGGGTGTGGTCCCTCACACCATCTCACCTGTTCCATCACCACTGCCTACATTGTAGTGTGTACTTCACGTTCTGTGAAAAGTCTTGCATTGAGGTTATGGCAATATCTAGCTTCAGGTATTGGTCTGTGCTAAAGCACAGAGTGTGCTTTTGTTTGAATTGGAGCCTTCCCGCTTTGCTTTAAGGGTTCAGGGAAGATCATTTGAGTAATGGTAGTTCTTCAGTGCCCTTGCAACAATTTTCCCTGGACAGTTGCACAACTTCCCAAGTTAGCATAGCTGACCGAGAAGGAATTTCAGTACTGAGAACTACGGGAGACGCAGCTAGATCTACACACACCAAATACATGCAGTGAAAACATGATTTTGTGGGTAAGGCTCTGAGGTGGCTGTGCTCAAATGGCTAAAGAGCAAGCCTTGGTCTAGTCACCCAGATTCTCTATAATGAAGAAAGTGTTCCCTCAGTTGCTTGTGATTTCTGGTTATGTGACCAAAGCACTTGAAACAGGGTACCGTATGTGTATGTTTTCAGATAAACGAGTACCTGTGATAAAATTAGTGAAACTTACTAGCCTTAGTAAATACTTCTATAAGTATGAGATATGAGGAACAAATAATACTGACCTGGAAATAGTAGCGAATCAAGATATGCTATTTTGCTCTTAAAAAGATTTATTGGTTGAGTTCTTTTTTTACTGTGTGGTCAATGCAGTGTTTACCCCAACAAAACGCTGGGTTCTGTTGCTTTCAACTTTTCTAGCAAAATACTTGGGGTAAGAGTTAAGACTGTCTTGCAGATTGGATACTGGAGAGTCCGAGCATCTTCAGTGTTTGAACCATTGTTTTCTAATATTGCTAGATTATTTTTCAAGGTAATTTGATTGAAAAAAGTAAAGCCAGGGAGTTCCAAACATAGCTCAGAAGTAAGGACACAAAGCTTTTAATTCTAATCTTCAGTCAGTCTCTGCTCTGCTGTCCTTGAATCTGGTATACCACAGTTTAAGTGCTGATTTAGATGTAATTTTAAATGGCTATTAGCCACTGTGATTTGCAGGTGAACCTTTCTGATATTTTGATACCGAACTTTAATTTGGCACTCTAACCAAGCCAGAATCTGACAGCTGCTTCTGCAAAGGTGGAAAATAGGGTGTTCAAAGAATTAACTTTAAAGTAGGATCCTGGAGCCATAGCTGCACTACTGAGGATTTATCCCTCACTGAGCAGTTTGTTGCTGTTTGTCATCCTTTGCAGTCACTGAGGTCTCTCTCCTACCTGCCTGTGATTATTAGAAAGGAAGATTTTGACCTTTTTTGTTGGTCAGATCTTGCATTTTGTCAGGAGCTTTATCACTTATGATCTTTCCGTGGTGTTTGTGGTTGAGCAAACAGGAAAGACTAAAAATACCGTAAGGGTGTTCTATTTTTATGCTGTCAGAAGAGTTTCTGTACAATGTGGACAGTCTGCTGGACAGACTGCTGCAGAGAACCTGCCCGCAGTGGTCAGGACAGCAGAGAGATGAGTAGTAGGTTATGACCACATGGGAAGATCTAAACAAATATTACTCGTTGGTGTCTCTCTGTGGTGACCTGATGGCACCCAACAGTCAGCCTTGGAGTAACTGCATGAGACATAATGACCTAGGGTATACAGGCAGGGAGATTAACTGTTCCAGCAATCACCTGGCGTTGTATACTATGATTCTAAACCATCTCGACTCTTCAACTTCCTATGATAAAGGAAATCTGGTAGTTCCATTTCCTTCTTACTGTTCTCTTGCACTTCCTGCAAGTGTCCTTTTGGAAGGGTGGCATTCATTCCAAGCTTGCCTTCATACTTATCTGGATTATTTTTTGTTGTGTGGTTTGTTTTGTTTTAATTCAGTGTGACGTAGCTGTGGGCACCTGCTGAAACTGCCAAGGTAGAATTGTTCCCTGCTGTCCACTTTTATCCAGTGTTGCTTCAAAAAAGGTTCTGTGAAAACTGCTTCTACTGTTGTTTTTCAGTGATTACTTCATCTGCAAAAGCTTTCCTAATAAGCTCGTGGTGTTCAAGGCTTTTTCTTCAAGCTGCAGGGTCAGTTACAGATAGAGAATTCTGGTGTTTTCTGAGGGACAATGGCTTTCTAATAGAAGAATTAAGGGGTAAGTGTGGTGCAGTTCTTGCTGGTGTCTAGGAGCCTTGTTTGCATTTCCTCAGACATTTCATCATTCCCCATTTCTGATGCATCAGTGATCTCTTTCTATGAAAGGAACAGCGTCAAATCTTGCCTTGCAGAAGTCAGTGGTGCTTTTGCTGTTCACCGAAGTGAAGCATCAGTTTCATCCAGTATGTAACAAGAGAGGGAGGTACTTCTCACAGATAAACAGCATTTCTAGATCCAATTATTTTTATTGTAACCCTTTTGATAATTGGTGCTTTTATGAAAGGCTTTGGATGACTGATGCCTCATTTGAGAGAGAGTAATCTCATTTTTCTGTCATTCTTCCACAATTTGACCTTGTTGCAGGCAAAAGCTTGACGAGATAACACATGTGCACTTCAGAGTCTCAGAGAGGAAATAAAAATTGTTTTTCTTTCTGATCTCATGATCTGGTGTTTACTCTTTTCTGAATGTGTGTGATTTTCATTACTGGGTTATGATATTTGCCAGTTTGATAGCAGCTTCCCGTTGTGGATCCCCAAGGTCCAACATCTTTGCAGTGAAGGAGGAATTCTGGCAGCCCTGTGACTATGGAAAGTATTATCACCCTACATGACATGGAGACTTCTGAGCTACTGAGAGATTAGTTCTAAGAGTAAGCCTGAGTAAGACATGCAAAACATTAGCGTTAACTTTCTTTTCTTTAACCAGTTCCTCATCATGTTGTTGTAACCTGAGTTGTACAAATGGGTGCTTCTCATTATTAAGCACGGATATAGGTATCTGTGTCCCCCGATGTTTACAATCTGTGTAGCCAGCATTGACAGAGGAAGTAGTGTTACACACTTGTCAGAATGCTGCCCTCTCCAAACAAAGTGGATTTTGAAGTACTTTAGCCTGACACCACTAAATGCATGGTAGAATCTGATCACAGATCCTCCCAGTGTTTCATCAGCACATGGGGCTTCCCTGTCCTCGAGCGTGGAATCAAGTTTCTTCCTGAGCATTGTTAGCCAAAACGTAATCAGGTTTGCATAAAATAAATTGATGCGGCACCTGTTACTGCGTTAAGAAACCAGTTCAGTGTGTAGGATGCTACATGATCTTTGGAATGACCACCTCATTTGACTGTTTTGCTCACCCCCAAAGCTTGTAAAGTAGGTTCGTGTTTATAGTCTATATCAGCATTTGACATATTCAGGTCATAATGGCTGACATGAATGGATAAACAATTCTATATACCACAGGTACGTTCTAGGGAGCTGCATTAGCTGTGCTTTACATTTCAGTTCTAGATATGGACAATAATTGTTGACTGGGATCTCAGTTCCATTAAATACAGCATTAAAAGTTCTGAACCCCTGATTCTGCGTGGTTTGTATAATTAATATTTTGTGTGCTTTTCTTAGGTTAATCCTGGCAGCTAGTCATAACTGAATTTATTAGTGCATAGTGCCTCCTTCTTGACAAGTATAAAAGTTTTAAAATAATTTTATTATCTCAAATTAAAAGATCTGCATATAAGGACACAAATCCAGTTTAGCAGCAGTAAGTCAGACTGTGTGGAATGGAAGCATTCTTTGTGGGGTAGCAGATGGTATAAAAATGAAAAATATTTTTGATTATTGGAGAGACAAATGTTATTTTAAAGAAGCTGTTCTTCTGGTGATCTGTTGTGAAAGAAGTTTGGAGACTAGCTTTGCAAAAGAACTTGTCACTCCTTTTGGGCCTAAGCTGAGTAACTATCTAAAGAGTGCGGCTTTGTTGGATGTGACTTCTTCTGATAACCTGTCTGTAATGAGGCCGCCAAATGCAAGAGGTCCCACAAAAATCAGTGGAGCCTAGATACCTGAATTGTAATGCTTCCGCTTGTAAGAAAGTTTTAGATATTGGGAAAGAGTGAGAATTATGAGGGTTCCCAATTCCCCAATCTAGTTTATGTTCCTTTCTTTTTAAATAAGAAAGATAGAGGAAAGTTAAAATGAAGGAAAAGTTCTCCTTGTTCAGATTGATACACTAAACTTCATTACGGGTTTGATTTGTAGCACTTGCAGTGTGTCTTAAGGCAGGCTAACCTAGTTGTGGAATGGACATTCTAACTCCCAGCTATCTTAGGTGCACCTGCAGCCTTCGTTGGGCACCAGTGGAAATTTGTCAGTCTTATTAACCAACATTGTGCTAGAACATGGTGTTGTGCGTCTTTGCTTGTTTGAGTGGTGGTTGCTTTTAAAAAATAATAAATTAAAAAAAAAAAAGCAGCCTCTTGTGCATTTTCATGGTAAACAGACTAAGGAATGTCTTGGCTCATCGTATAACATCTGCACTCTTATCTAGCAGAGCACATAAGTGCCTATATAACCCCAGGAAGATCATTGAAAACTTGGCAAGAGAATTAAATGAAAGCTCCTGGCTGAGAAACCTTTAAAAGTCGTCTTTTCTGAGAGTACATCTTCCACATTTTTGGAAAGTCTCCAGTCCTTTTCTGGAGAATTTTGTATTGTTTGGTTTGAAAATCATATTCAGGTGATGCTATCTCTTTTCGTCACCTAGCATGAAAAAAATTGACCTGAGAATCTGAATTTTTTTGGTTAAAAAAATAGTGTAAACCCCAATATAATAAAATACACCATCCAAGCTGAGCCTTAAAGACAGTTCATGGTATCTCAATGTCTTCCTGCCATTCCTTTCTGTGTTTTATTGTAATTCATCTTTGTAAGATGCTTCCTTACAAGGCAGTAGGTCCTCATCTTGAAGTCAGATTAATGGAGTTTTACCACACTTTAATGGTTTCTCCAAATTACACTGTAGTCTTGAAAAGCCTGGATACCTATTGTGATCTGAGAATGTAGGGCCCAACCTTAAGGAGGGAGATATTTCTCAACTTCAGTAGTGTAGGCGTTTACCTCAAATTCTGCTCTGTACACCTGTGTTCTGTTGGAATCAGTTGAAAGTTGACACTTAAATACCTAGGAGGATCAGAATCTAAGCCCACAACTGAATAGTCTATGACAAAATTGTGTTTAGGCTACCTTACTGTAATCTAATACTAGTTAACAAATTCTTAGCAAGATCTCAGACTGTAGTTACCAGGAGTTGACTGGGATTGGACTACTTGAGGTAGTAAAAGTTCTAGTATCTCAAGTAACAGATATTAAAACAGTCTGTGAACTCTGCAGCATCTGACAAGATTGAATGCTTTTAAAAAATCTCAAAGGTGGTTAATGTTGTTATCTGGTGTTCTTAATTAAGTTTGGATGAGTGTAAACAGATGCATGGTAAACAGCAGACAAGTTCCAAGAAACTCTTTCTGTTGATTTATCTTGAATTGATCATAGGGTTTCTGTGTCTTACATGAGATGTAGTTTTACACCCTATAAATAAATTATTCTAATAATTTGTGATGAAGCTATGGAATAAATAAGTAAAATCAAACCATTGGTTTGCCTCATATTTCCTGTGTATGGAAAAGCAGAGACAAATTAAGTTATTACATGCATACGCCCTGCCTCTTTCCTTTCCTGTTATGTTCTGTTGTTTCTGTACTTACCTGCAGTGTAAAAATCTTCTTCAGTATCTATCTTCAGTCTTTCTGTCTGTCTTTAAAAACAAAACAACCCAGAACTTGTTTCGATTGAGTTTATGAGAATTTTGAATTACGTTTATAATGGCACGGTAGAATTTTTTTTTATTCATCATTTTTTTGGCCAATCTAGTAGTTAGATACTTGTCTGGAATCAATTAAAACTTTTTCTTGAACTTTGTGTTGAGGAATTTCACTCTACTGCTTCTATATGCTGCTTCTTGGAAGCTACACTTTTTTAATTGATGTAATTGTGTGTCTGTGAAGCAGTTTCTACTTTCTCTAGTTCCTGCTAAATCGCAGAGTCCTTGTGACTTTTTTTGCATGTGCGCACACACACAAAAAAAAAAAAGCCAAAAAAATTCTTGGCTGATTTTTCTGGAATTATGTTGGCAAACATTATGGGGAAAATTGGTGCTTTTCCCAGGAAAAAACTACCCTTACAGAAGTTGCAGATTATAATGTAGCGGTAAAGTTCTAGGGTCATACTTGCTTTATGTAATGCTGTTACAATATGTTATCAGAATGTTTTTGGTTTTGTTTTTCTGTAGCAAACAGGAAAAAAAAACCTGCAGAGCATTAAGGGTTTATGCAATCTCAATCAATCTCCCCACTATTCCGTGGAGTCTCCTGATTATCACCTTCACAGTGGATGGTGATACCTTTATCTAACAGAAGTGGAAGACCCTCCCTAGGTGCATGGGGTCTGTGAGGACAAGTATGTAAATATTGATGCAAGTCCTGCGTTGCCAGTGCTCGGTTTGCAGTTTTGGCTCTTGGGGTTAGATAACTGTTCCCACCTTGTGTTGTGGTCACTAACACAAGGAAGACCTGTTCTTGGCAGGTATTTCTCGATAGTCTTCTAAATCTTGCTGCTGTTTAAAATTTAGCTGTTGTGTCTATTGTCTGTTCTGACAGAGTGTAGACCTGGAGGACCACCACAAACCTGAGTTTAGAAGAGTTTTTAGTTCTTCAATCATTGAAAATGGGCGTCAGTCTTCATCAGGTAGGAACAGAGCATGAAATGACGTAGCACTCCTTGTAAAATACCTGATCCTGGCATTCACAGAGCAGCTCTCACGTGTTGGAAGCATTGGAATCTGCTATGGTTTCAGCATGGATATTGTGCTGTGGCACTAATGCCATTTAAGTTTATTTCCTACTTAGGAGTTTAACTTTTAAATTTTACGTTTATTGTTAAGCTTGCACTATAGTGTTTCATAAATTAGAAACTATTACTGTCACATTATCTTGGAGCACTAGTGATAATAAGGCCTGCTATTCTGGATGCCATTGTAGCCCTGCATCCCCAAACATTTTGCAGATTACCTGTGTGCTTCCATCCTCCTTCAGTGGAGGAAGGACTTACTCTCTCCATTTTAGAGAAAACTGAGGAAGCGTTTCATAAAACCATGAGAAGAGCAAGAATGCTGGCTTCTAACCCATGGCAGGAGATTGGGGGCGGGGGCTGCACAGAGGAAGAGGCGTAGCTTACCGAATGCAGATGATAGCGGATTAATGATCTGAAGAAGTTGTTCTTGCTGAGATTCGTGTAGGACAGGTATGATCGCTGCAAGGATCACTTACACTAGAGTTGTTTCTGCCGCGTGCTGTAAATGGTATAATGCCCCACAGGGAGTACTAGGTGGAATAATCCGAACAAAATAGAATATTGAAAAATAAAGTTGTTGCATGGAAATTGGTTTGTTAGTAACTTTGTTACAAATCTTCAAATAAACTTACTTCCTCTCTCCTTTTTCTTTTTATTCGCTAGGTCAGGCAAAAGTCTCCCGTGAACTGACCTCTTTTCAGACTCTTTTCAGACTCTTCCCCTGAAGCCCATGCCCCTGCAGTGACCTTGCAGATGCCCCATCTTCCTGTTACTGCAGTAACCAGGATATCGGAGAAGTTTTCAGGAGAGACCATCAGTTCAACAGGAACAACTAATGCATCTGCTGGCCTGCTGGAACAGAGCAAGAGCAAAAATGGAATGGCAGTGAAAACTTCCAACCAGTCAGGTAAAAGAGACAGAAGTAACTTGTTTGCTGAAGCTGTGTCCCGTTTCTTTACTTCAAGAAACTGGTGCTACGGGGTTTGTCCTGTGGTAATTATGAAACCTCCCTTCTACGGCTCCATATCCCATGGTGGGACACTGATTTAGAATATTCTGGGTCTTAGGTGGGGCTTCAGGCTATGATGTCACATCTGCTGAGAATTTTTGCTGCCTAATATAGTTGAGTGCATAGTGCAGCCTAACTTCTAGCACAGTTACTGTATCTCTTCAATGTGTCCAGCTATTTTAATAAACTATGCAGGATTTTTTAGTGCTTTGAGACCTGAGGCCCCTTGAGAGGCTAGACAGATATTTGTCAAACGGATTCAACAGTCATTTGGGGGGAGGACTGACTGACAGCAGACTGACACATATACACAAGTCAGAATGATTGCAGAATCTTATTTATATCTAAATTGAGTTTAAAAAAAACCCTTATTTCATTCCTATTGAAGTCATTCATCTTTGAGCTGTATTTCATATACATTTAGTGATAGCGATGCTTACAGATCAGACTATATGTAGAGATCAGAAATTAGAGAGAGACCAGATGCAATTGCCAGCAAGAGATAGAGATTATTTGCAGATTATTCTTTCAACTTTCATCTTAAAGCTAAGAATGGAGCAAAGCCTTCCTTTGTCTTTTTTTCTGCTCTTTCAGTGAAGACCTGGAATTCAAGTACAGTGAGAACATCTGTGGGTTCACCTGCCACTGGAGGTGAGTGTTCCTATCCGCATGTCCTTATGCAACATAAATTGAGAGGGATTCCATGCTCAATGTCTGGGGGATTCAGATCTGAGCATGTAGTTCCAATTGGTAGGTACATGGTAATATTAAAATTGCTAACAAGACTGCATGCAGATTCAGTTTCCCAGGTATCACAGAAACTTGTTCTGCTGTATCAGATTCTCAATCAGTTCAAAAAGCAAGGGGTAGTTATCCTTGTCTGCACAGTGGTGTACATGTGTACTGTTAGGCAATCTCTGCAGTAGAAACAATAGATGCCAGAAAAGTGTGGCAGAACAGACAGCTTGAGCAGTGAGTATTTCAGCTAACCAAGTGAAAACTGTGACTGAATGCAAGGTAATGGCAGTTGGAAAGTGGTGCACCCACCCTATGGATGTTGAAGCAAATTCCTTTGAGCAGAATAGCAGTAAGTAGTCTCCTTCATATATGAATGTGTCAAAGGATTAAATGCCTTAAGGACTTCTGATTTCAGTCAAAATCGATGGGTTGAGCTCTATGCAAAAGTACTTCTGATTGATGTCACCAAGCTGTTACTGTCTATACAGTGTACTGGTATTTCACAGTGGTCTCAAGTGTCAGTTTAGTGAAGATGTAGCTCATCCAGAGTAGGGATCACACTCTTTCTCAGCTTAAAACCACTGAGATTTGTACATATATCTGGCAGTTGTTTGTGGTCCCAAATTTGTGACATCCGTATGCTGGCATTTACCAGGGTGTTTTATGTGAGAAGTCTAGTTGATCTGGATCCCTTCTATAAGTTCAGGACAGTTATGAGGTTGGATTGTTTCTAAGATGCCAGTCTTTCTTCTTTGTTTATAGAAGAAGCCTTCAATAAATGAGTTGCTGGCTTTTGCAACAAGTTTTGGTTTTAGTGTGTTAAAACTGGGCAAGCCACTCCGTTGCGTTTAGAGGGTATAGCTGGAGTCCAGAGCTCAGCTCTTAAAAGGCAAAGTACTAAAGGTAGAACCTCAGGGGTAGGGGGAGGAAGATGCAAAGCTAGTTTTAAGCTACCTTTGCAACCTTTGGAATCTGTTCTACTTTACAAACTAAAATGTTTCCTGGTGGAAATCGGGTCATTTAAATTATGCTGTCAGTCATAGCAGACTTCCCAGACTCCTTATGTCTGCCAGAATGATTGTTGCAAGCTGAGCTCTATCACCACTTCTTCCTTTCACTGAAATGTCCATGACAGCGTGCCCTCGTCTGAGGTCTGCACAAGGGCCTGGAATGATCCAGCCTTCTCAATGCAGTTTTATCAAAGGCATCCTCTCACAGCCCTTTCTAGTATGTTTACACCATCCTCGCTGCAGTGCAGCAATTTTGCAGAGGGATTGAACCCCTGGAGAAAATCCCTGCCCAGCTTGTTAGCTCATGCTGGAAATTAGACAGAGACCTGCAGCTTTTCAGTGTGGTGAGTAAAAATCAGTTGTAGCTATCAGGAAATAGTTTGAAAATGTATGAGAAAAGGAGATAAAAGAAGTTTCTGCCCTGATATATCTTGTTTTTCCTGCTGTTGTACAGAGAACACCACTTCTGTCACTGAGTCTGTCTCGACTGTGAGCTATGGGATGAGTAGTGGAACCAAAACTGGTGAAAGGTACACTTTTTCTTGACATTTTGTTAGGCTGTTGTGGTCAGTATGGTCTCAAGGGACAGGTGTTCTAATGGCTTGGAGAACAGGTGAGTCCCAGATGCTGTGGTTTAAGCCCATTAAAGGTTGTGAGCTTTCCTCAGGGCTAAGTGGAACAGAGATGGGAAGGGATAAATATCTTTTGTAGAGCAGTTTAAAGCAGATCTAATTGTGGATTTCAGCGTGGTTACAGTGTTAGTCAGTAAAACTCTCAGTGCCAGCAGTGGATTTTTGTTAGGAGGAGCAAGTTGTCAGGCCCTTTGAAAACACTTGTAAAAATACTCAGCTGTGTGAAATTTGTAGTTTGGGCTTATTTTTGTAGGCCCAACATATGACTGCCATCAAATATCCTTTGTTTGTCTAGCCTAGAGTTTGGTTGGTAGATAAATGCCTTGCTGAGGACAGAAGACTGTTACGCATTCTTGATTAACTCAAAGATGCAGTTGCTTAGTATAGGATTACATGGTATCACAATTATTACTGGCATATCCAGGCATCCTCAGCATGCAAAATATCCATCAAGAAAAATAGGAGGGCAGCCAATTTAAATCTCTTAACTTGGGCTTGCATCTGCCCTGAAAATTATCCCAAATTTGCCATTATGTTTCTTCTGATTTAGTTCTAACATCAGCATTTTGATATTTGAGTCATGATATACTGAGCACCTTAGAGAACTTGCTGTCAGATTTGACCTCCAGCTGTACCAGAAATTAATGTGTGACAGTGGTGTCATTGCTCTTTGCCTCAGTTTCCCCAGCTCTGTCATGGGGAACATTTCCAAATGCTATGTGTGGCTTACTTCATTAATGCTGATTAAGTGGTTTATGGCTCAAATAAACACAAATTAGAAGATAATTCTGTATTTCTGGATCAAATTACCAGTTTGCGGTCAGTGAAGCAACACTGACATGAGCTCAAAATTATGCATACTAGAAGTAAAAATTTCAAAGGTACTTCATCGAATCATTGAATGGTTTGGGTTGGAAGGGACCTCAAAGATCATCTAGTTTCAACACCCCTGCCATGGCAGGGACACCTCCCACTAGACCAGGTTGCTCAAGGCTTCATCCAGCGTGGCCTTGAACACTTCCAGAGATGGAGCATGCACAGCTTCTTTAGGCAACCTGTTGCAGTGTCTCACCACTTCAGGGTGAAGAACTTCTTCCTTGTATATAGTCTAAACCTGCCTTCTCCCAGCTTCCAACCATTACCCCTCGTCCTGTCACTGCAGGCCCTGGCACAAAGTCCCTCCTCGGCCTTCTTGTAGGCCCCCTTCAGGTACTGGAAGGCCACTAAGAGGTCTTCCCAGAGCCTTCTCTTTTCCAGGCTGAACAAGCCCAACTGTCTCAGCCTGTCCTCATAGGAAAGGTGTTCCAACCCTCTGACCATCTCGGTAGCCCTCCTCTGGACTCGCTCCAACAGCTCCATATCTGTTTTGTGTTGGGGGCTCCAGAGCTGGATGCAGTATCCCAGATGGGGTCTCACGAGGGCAATGCTGCCTGAATTACTCTTCAAGTTACATTTTTTAAAATGTGACTTACCCTCCAGGAACCCCACAGTTGTAAATTAAAGGGATTCAGAGCTCCTGTGTGGCCATGTCTTTTTTTTTTTTTTTAATTATTATTATTTTTCTTTTCTGTTTTTTTCTTAAAAGTGTTTAAGTGTTGTTCTACTTAGTGCTTTGTCACAAAGCATTTGTGACTTGGCCAGCTGTGTCTCATTTGTAAAAGTACCTTAGACTCTTCTATACTTAAGTGCTGTTGTTTGTCAATAAAACTCTGACTTTTACTTAAATTGCTTTTGACTCATTCAGGTACTCTTGAGGTTGTGGGAGGTTTGGAGTAGGCAACAGTTGGACTTTTATGCTGATTCCTGGCACTGCAGAGAGTTATTTTTTTTCTTTAACCACATACTTTTCATGTTTTGTTTCTCCAGTGCCACTGGCAGCTGCTGTGATGTGACCCCCAGCTCTCGCTCGTCTCCTCCCACTGTACATCGCCGAGTTGAAAGGAGGAGAGAACTGGTGCGGTCTCAGACACTCCCACGGACTACAGGAACACAGGCCAGGAAAGCGCTTTTTGAGAAATTTGAACAGGATGGTGGAAAGTATGTCACACACCTTGTCTCCAGAATGGGTTGGCTAATGGGAAACTAATTTGTCAATTATTACCAGCAGAGGACAGCTGGGTGGGAGGACTCTCTCAGTGTAGGATTTTGAGCTAAGAGACAATATGTGGTCATGCGTGGATAGCTTCACTGACTTCACAGGCTGAGCCCTGGAAATTCACCGCTACAGATTCCTCTGGCTTTGGAGTTCTTCAGCTGAAGAAGCAGGTATGTTTTATCAGGAAAGAGTGCTGTGAAAGCTGCCTTCTCCGTTATTATAAAAGACTGGGAATATAGCGACTTTCTGTTGCCACTTATTAAGGAACAAAAGCATGGACTATTCCTTATGCACAGCGATGGGGGTATGATTTAAATAGAAGAGGGCTTGGAATACTGGCTTTAGTGAAATGAAAATGAGTTTTTCTTGGAGGACCAGCAAGTTGAAGTTTCAGCAACGTGTTTCTCAAAGATCACCTGGACAGGTGCTGACTTGGGCAAGGTTGCATAGATGTTGCTGACAAATAAGTTTAAGTTTTTCTAGAATTTAATTTAATCTCATCTCTGTTAATTTTCCAGAGGAAAAGGAGAATCCAGAGCTAAGCTGAAGAGGTCGCAGAGTTTTGGGGTTGCCAGCACTAGCAGCATTAAACAAATTCTGTTAGATAGATATATATATATATATATATATAGGATACAAGGTGAAGACGTGTTAGCATTTTCAGTGTGCTTTTTTTGGGAGAATTTTCCAAAAAAATATACTCAAAGTGAATGTAAAACATGCTAGACAATGAGCTAACTTCCTCAAGATCATCAAGTTCTGTGTGGGTAACACAAACATCATGGTTTGTATGGGCAGCACTTCAAGACAGTCAGTGATTGCATGAATGAGATTCTGTATGTCTGTCAAAGCAATGCATTAGTGTTTGTCTGAAAGCCTACATTTTTGTGCTTATGGATGTAGACTTCAGTATAAGCTCACATTTTTTTTTCTTAGTTTCAGGCTATTATTTTTGCATTCTTATTATATAGGGCAAGATCTGAATAACATTTTGCCAGTACAAGGAGACTATGGCCCTTTTTCTACACAGCAGACCAAAATACTCTCTACTGGTATTAGACAAGGGAATTTGTAGTAAATGGTTGAGGTTGAATCCCATGGTGTTAATGACCTAATTTCTATGAGGTAACATCAGTGTAGCTAAAAGAATTCAGCAGTTGAGATTTTTGTGATTTTTACCTGGCCTTAAACTGCAGGTGCCAAAGCAATTTCCAGGAGAAAGAAAATAGTACAGGCTTTTTTTCTGTAATATGTTTCACAACATTATTTTAAAATGTGCATTATTATTGCTAAACTCTAAATTATAGTATTCACAAGCAGAACTAGTGAAAATTACTGTTAGTTGCTTACCAGAAAAGCTGGGGCTTGAATTTTATATGACGGAAAAGCAGCGTGAGACAAAAGCCCGAGTATGTTTCTTTTGAATGTGGTGGTAGAAAGTAACAATAAGCGTTTGTTCTAAGAATCTGATTTTGCAGTAGGCGTTAGTTCTTCCTATATTTCTACTGATCTGTGTAAACAGGCATTGAATTGGGCCTTACTGAAAAGCAAAGCAAGCAAACGTAGTCCTTATCTAGTGTTATTCACAGCCACAAAATGAACCATTCTTCCATTATAAATACCTCACAGGGATAAGCGGTGTCCTTGGTTTCTGCAGATACTGGTGCTTTGGGCCTGCTCCAGAGCTCACTGACATCGACAAGATTCTTCCCAGTATTTTCTTTCTGGGCTTTAGATCAGGGTCCTTGACTGTATGTCTGCTTTGCATCTGGTCATTTCAGGCAAAAAGGCTTTAATTGCTGAGTGTGCTGTTTTGTTTTTTTTTTCCTCAGAATACAAGTAATATAATGGATCTACAAAGAGGGGAAGAGAAACATAAAACCTATGCTCTGTTGCTTTGGTTAGTGGGATAGAAGGACAGAAAACTGCAGTGAGCAAAACCAGCTCTTCCCTGTTCCCCCATGCTGCATTAACATGCATATTTTTTTCATCATGACAGCACATTGATCTCCAAAACTTCTCCTCAAGCTGGAATGATGGGATGGCATTCTGTGCTCTTGTGCATTCTTTCTTTCCTGAAGCTTTTGATTATAATAAGCTTGACCCAGTCAATCGCAAGCAGAACTTTGAGCTGGCCTTCACCATGGCTGAGTGAGTATCACATTAGATCTCTGTGAAGTACTTCCAGTTCAAGTCTAATGTGGCTGGGCAGCAGTAAAAAGTTTAATCATTCTTCTTGTAGATCCGGTATCACCAGCTTACATGTGTCATGCCAAAAAAAAGATAATAAAGCTCTGCATAGAGAAGGCATAGAACAGGTGACTCGGCAGTCTAAAATCAGAGGTGGTTTTATGAGGCACAGGATAGTTCATGGAGTCCTGGGTTCAGGTCATTCATCGTCTTCAGGCAGTACTTGAATTCTGCTTTCTCACCTCTGTGATTCTCACTAGTCTTAGCACTGACACTTGAGAAATCGGCCTCATGAGTTATACTTGGACAGAAGAGGAAAAAATGCTACTTCTTTCTGGTTTTTGTTTTGTTTTTTTAATTATTTTATTCAAGTAATGAATGATTCTTAATGATTTTGCCAATATTAATTGTTAAAAAAGACGTTTGAGTTCATAGAGCACAAGGCATCCAATGTTTACTAACCAACAGTCCATAGAAACCGGATATACAACTGGTATTTTCTTAGCCAATCCCACCTGCTTGATACCAAATTTCAACTTGAGGCATGTTAATATATCCATCCAGTCTCTCTGGAAAAACTGTGACGCCCTGAACGGCAGGGAGCAAGTAGATTAACTTTTGGAATTGGGTTTTGTGGCAGGGTTCACATCTCTCTCTCCGTTTCTTTGGTTAAACAAGAATAAAGGTTGAATTCAGTGTAAGTAGAGTTAGATCAAGGCTGAGAGCTGCTCAACCTGGTAACTGCATTTTTGTAAAACAGAGCTAATACCCTCAGTCACACTGACCTGATCCTTTCTGATGCAGTATACCAGGCAATTAAATGTTAACTTGTTTATTAAATTCATCATGAGTGTGAACTTGTCAGCTAGAAATAGTAACTTTCTGAGCCCAGTATCAACATGATTCTTACTTACTGTTTTATTTGACTTGTGTAACAGTAAACACTCCATGTGGTATGCAGCTGGGTTTGGTACACTTTCCAAATACTAACAGGATGTGGGAATACATGGCTAGTTTCCTGCAGCTTCTCATACAGCTTCAAACATTGGTACCACCACACTGAAGCTCTGGGGTTCATTCAGAGTGGTTTTTTTCTTTTTTTCAAGTAATAACTTACAGAACTGGATTTGCCATTTGCCATTCCAAAGAAAAGCTTTGAAAATTCTTAGCGTAATGTTGGCTCTCCTTATTACAGCCCCTAGCAAAGGAATTCATTTGGGAATTACAAGGTGTTAATACACACATATCTATACGTATATATAAAAAAATTTTGTTGCTTGTCAGTGAGTTGAAAGAGATTCTATGACACTTTTAGGTGGTTGATCTCTAAAGTAAAACTATCCATAACTCTCAAAGGAAAGTTGCAGTGTTTTTCTATCTCAGTAAGTATAGGGGAGAACAAAAGACAGCATGCGCACAACAGTAAGAAACATTAGGTAAGAGTATCTACAGAAATTACTACTTCATAGGTGTGATTGCCTTTAAACTAACTGTTCTCTTCTAGTGCCAGAAAAGGCTTTTCTCTGTTATTGCTGTTCACCTCAGTGTGAGCTCTGCTGATCAAATTGCTTCCTGCTCTTGTGATTTTTCATCTTGGGCCTCAGCAGATCTGTTCCTTTCTGTTGGGCCAGATCTCAGTCAGGCTTCTGCTCTCCAACCTGATCATCTGAGACTGTTGTCCAAGTCACACACACCTTGAAGATATGGAGTGGTGGAGAAGAAACAGCCCACAGCCACGTGGGCCTTCATTGGCACATATCATCTCTTCTCATGTTTTGCCATTCTTTTGGAGCTTCCTGTGTAATAACCAGAAAAACTCGTGATTTGCGAACTCGCATGACCTTGCTTACTGAGACTTGGACAGGGGAATGTGAGATTGGGCTACATGCTACAGATATCAGGGATGTGAATGGGAGTCAGTAGATGAAAAAAACCCAATGACCTACAGGGCTTTGGATCAGATCCCAGTATAGAGGAAGGAGGAGAAAGAATAGGAATATTCCATGGTCACAAAAATAATCTCCAACCTGAGCCTGACCATTTCATTGTGAAATGAAATCTTGCTGCTAAACCTCAGGATTTCTCTAATGCCTCAGTGATGCTCAGCGTGATCAGAGCATCAAATGAGTCTTGGAAGTAGTTACAGGCCTTAGATTTAACTCTTGATTCACTGTGTCTGTTTTATTATTGCTACAGGAAAATGGCTCACTGCGATCGTCTGATAGAAGTGGATGACATGATGGTGATGGGTCATAAGCCGGATCCCATGCGTGTCTTCACCTATGTCCAGTCTTTATACAATCATCTGCGACGCTTTGAATAAAATCATTGACACCTCTCCAGCCAGAAGGGTCAAGTACAGTGTGCTAGTGGGAAGAGTGACATTTTGCAAATGGAACGCAGTGTTATTTCTTGCTTTTTACTGTCCCTTTGCTTACATTCAACTGCATGGCTGGCTGACTGAAGTGTTGCTGAGCAGCGCCCAAAGTGTTGATCACATCAGCATGTCAGTAAGACAGAAATATGTTTGGAAAAAAAGACAAAAACATAGGGAAAGGTAAACGCTGTCATTTTGGTGCTAGTAGTAGGTTGGACTTTTAATATTACTGTGTTTAAAGATCCCAGGAACCTAATTTGCTGCTCGTATATCTGTTAGGCTGGGGACACAGTTTTATGCAGTGACAGGCAACTCTGCTATGAAGGTGTTCCCTCTTAAAATGCAGGTGAAACTCCAGAAGGTAGCACCTTCAATTCCACTTGTCCATTGAGCATAGCACAAAAGAAATGGCATATGGACAAGGAAATTTCCATTTCACAAATAATAACCTGAAGTACTCAACCACTAGGGCAATACTGCCTCTCCTCCAACCCTGCACCCCACTCCACCGTATATGCACACACACACATGCCTCAAACAGGCATTGTTCTGTTCTTTTAAAGCAGAAAGAGAACACGGGCTCTTACTGTGCAGACTGGGGGGACAGATAACTACCATGTTACATAACATTGTTCATCTGTAATGATTAAATCTGAAGTGATTTGCTTAGAGGCTTGCTAAAGCCTCTACTGGCAGTACTGGATTAATTTCTTGATCACAAAGGATAGCAACAGGTGGGGCTGTTCTGTATATGACATTGTGTGTTTGCGCGATTGAAGATTACAGGAAAGGGGGGCAGCTAGCAAGGTACAAAATCGTTTTAACAGTTGCATAGAAGCAAGACTGTAGCATGCTTTCATCCAGACTCTGGGTGACAGCAACTCTCCAGTGTGGACAGGAATGAAGCCTTTATGATTTGCTGGGTCCTCATGCTGACACTGAGGCGGACAGGCAATATGCTAAAAAAAGTATGGAAGATGGGGTTTTGAAATGCTTTGGACTAGCTTCTGTTTTCAGTTAAATTAGCATTAAACCCACAGTACAGTGGGATTATTCCAGATTTACTGGACAAAAATGTCATGTGTCACCCTTTCTGGTTTTCTCTTGGATAAATCAACAGAGCTTTGTTTTCACATTGAAAGTTAAAAACAAAACCAATAAAAAAGCATACTTGGAAAAAAAAAAAAAAGCCTATTAAAATTATTTCTTTCCTAAGAACAGGCTCATAGAAAGTAAAAAAAAAAAAAAAAATAAAAAAAAGGCGCCACAAGCCCTCTGCTCACTCTAGAGAATGTTTTTTAACCTGCATTTGTGCTTTTTGTAGCTATTTATAAAGATTACTTTGGTTCTGTATTCATGACCATTTATAATAAAATATGTCAAATGCTCTTCAGATTTACTGCTTCTCCTTAAAGTGAAGTGACAAATAACAAAGTAAAATCAGTGAAAAGAACCCAGAGCTTTTCCTTAGAAGATTTTTGTTCTAGTCGTGATGCTGTGTGCTCTGAATTCAGTTTTAAAACCTATAGATGTTCAGTGGCATTTGGAATAGGATTTTAGTTCAGCCACCCTTTCTAGTGAAGTTTACTTAAGAAACCATGAATGAAGCAACCACTTTGTTAGCAGTCTCAGAAAAACAAATGAACGAACACCGAAAGTGTACAAAGGTGAAGTATAAGTTAACTGCTGAAGGTCTGGATCATGAAGTTCTGTTTGAAGTGTAGCTAGGCTGTTGCTATTGACACTATGGAAACAGTTTGAAAGACTTTTAAATATACATCTGAATATAAGTAGCCAAAAGATACTTGGTCAAACTAGCAGGATCTTTGATATTGCTAATCTCACAGCTTTAATGCAAGTGGACAGAGGTTGGGTGGATTGTTCATATTTGTCATATGACTGCCATTGTATTCAGTTTTTGACTTTGTCTTGGATGACCATAATTCTGAGTAGTAAATGCGTGCCTGTTGCTCTACCAAATGCTCTGTAAGGATAAACACACTGTACTTTTGTTTTGGAGAAGCGATTAGAGTAAGCATGATGAGAAATCTGTCCACAACCGGCACACACGATACACATATTTACATTCTCAGAGCAGAATACCTCTCATTGACTAGCAGAGCGAAGTTCCATCCTAACTACAAGAAGAGGGACAATATGGCTTTATATTCACATTCCTTCACAGTCCCAGGTCATGGATGTTATTCCTGTGTGATGTGAGTGCTAAAGACAGAGGTAAATGCTTGGCCAGTTTAGGCCTAGTAGCAAATAATTATGTAAAAGAAGTTGTAGACTGCAAGATTACTGCCAAGTCACCAGAGGGGGGTTTACGTCTTTTCTAATTTAGCTTGTTTTCATAGCTACCCAGAAGCTATTTGTACAGGTTTTCTAAAGTCTTCCCACTTCAGAGAGGTGAAGGTAAAGATAACTGGTACTTGCCAGCAAACTGATTGCAGAGGAATGGAAGACTGTAAGCTGATTTCAGCTTCTGGTGGTTTGCATGTAAGTAGATGAGGGAGATGGTGCTATGACACAATTTTAGAAAAAAAAAAACTACAGCTTTGTGCATTAAGAGAATATGAATGACCTTGACTATTAGATTGTATGATTAAATTAAAGTATGTAATCTATGCCCCCTGCTGGTTTTTTTAGTATTTTTAATTTTAAAAAAAAGCAGAGTTTGTGTATATATGATAGAAAATGTGTTAGCATGAGTGAGAACAATATATTAAGTTGCCATAGTGTGTATTTTACACAGATGGACTGTTGCCAGCTTTTCCAATGTTTCTGCACTGTGTCTAAAATTCAGTACTGTCAAAGGTGGTTTACTGGCAACTTGATCCTACTTGTAAAGGCTAGATTAATTTGTTCTGTGCAAGATTTTCCAAATAATCTCAGCAGAGACATCACCTAGTTTTTAAAATTATGTTTGCATATAGCTTCCCACAGCAGGGAAGTCCTCCTCCTTGAAAGTACAGTAATTGGGTGGATGACTTTCATCGCTTCTCCCTTTGTGTGACATTTCCAATAAAGCGTTTAATCTAAACATATGCTCAAACCAGTGCAAACTCTTGGATACACGTCGTTAGGTATAAAATCAGCCTACATGGTTCAACATGTGTCACTAACTTAAACCTGGCCTGGCTTACACAGATAGTTTTAAAGTGTCCAGAACAAAAATTGGCATTGCTTTAGGTAAGGTGCGCCTAAAAGGCACTTTTGATTATGCTAAAATAGCTCTATGTCTAGATAAAGCCTCAGTGGAGTTAGTAATGCGGAATCAGAAGAGTTTGGGCTGGAAGGGACCTTTAAAGACCATCTAGCCCAACAACCCCCACCAGGAGCAGGGACATCTTTAGCTGGATCAGGCTGCTCAGAGCCCCGTCTGCCTTGGCCTTGAATGTTCCCAGGACTGGGGCATCAACCACCTCTCTGGGCAGCCTGTGCCAGTGTCTCACCACCCTCACCCTAAATTTTCTTCCCACTATCTAGTCTAAACCTACCCTCTTTCAGTTTGCAACCCTTACCCCTTGTCCTATCACCACCCTCCCCGATCAAGAGTCCCTCCCCACCTTTCCTGCAGGCCCCCTTTAAGTACTGGGAGGCCGCTATAAGGTCTACCCCGGTGCCTTCTCCAGGCTGAACAACCCCAACCCTCTCAGCCTGTCCTCAGAGGGGAATATTCTGGGCACTAGTGGAACACCAGAATTCAGACCTCTTACGTTAGCCTGCTTTGCAATTTCAGCAACATTGAAAGCAAGCAGTTGATGCTGCAGCATCGGCTCAGCCTAGAGACTTTCCCCACTTCGATGCTGCCACAGCAGTTTGGGTGACAGTCTAATCCTCTGAAGACTGAGACTGTCTGTGTTATTTTGAAGGCATCTAATAAGGAACACGGCAACATATTTAATTTAGATCTAGTCTCGTGAATGCTGGTTATTTAGACTTGTCCACAGAAAACCTATTTTTCCACACTGAAGACTTGGGCCACTTTATAAATAACGAACCCGGGTTCTATATCCAGACACAAATTGCCAAGGTGAAGACCTGCTCCTTTGCAAAAATCCTTTGTAAAAGCGCCAGTACGGGCTGTGGGAGGTTAGCCGTATTTCGGCAGCGCCGAGGCCGGCAGTCGCTCACCAGCACTTCCCGCCGAGGAGGGGTCGCTTTCCCGCCCCTGTGCCCGCTGCCCGCTCGCAGGTCGCAGCGCGAAGTGTCTCCCAGCGCCGCGCTCGGCCCTGCCCGCGGGCCCGCCCCCGCCGCGCGTGCCGGCCTGTGGCCGTTGGCGGGAAGCGTGGCTGCGGGGACAGCGGTTGGCTGCGAGCAGGTGGGGCCGGGGGCGGAGGAGGGAGCTGGGGGGGCGGGGGGAGGTGAGGGGGCAGGGGGCGGGAGCTGGGCGGGCTGTTGGAGGCGTTGTGCTGCCCGTGAGGGACCTGGGCCGGCGCGGCGCGCGGCGGAGCCCCGTCTGCCGCGGGGTCGTTTTCTCCCTTATAAACCGCTAGAGGTTCTCAGGAATTAACAAGCCTATTCGTTTTCATTCTTTTCCAACCTGTCCTCACTGCTAAGTTGGTTTTACCTGTGTTATTTGAAGAATAGCGCACTGTTGTCAGCCTCGGAAGTCTACAATGATTTAACCCCTGAAAACCATCTAAGGTAAAAATAAAAATTTCTTATGTCATATAGTTCATATTGAAGGATCAGTTGTAAGTTTCGTATTAACGGATTAAAAGGAAATAACCTTTTTATGGTAAGTTAACCATGAGGAACAGATTCAGGGTGGGTAACTACAAATTAAATACTTTATGATGGTGTTGCTCACAAGTTGGGTCAGGACAGCACCAGATACTGGGTTTTCAGAATGAAACTGCATGGAGTCCCATGGGTCTCACAACAATGTCTTGGAGGACCGTCATTCAGCGATTCCTCACCTTTCAAAGTGTCATGGATTAGGGTTGGGCTGGCCACAAACGAATGGCAGATGCTCTTTATTACGTGACTGAGCACATTTTCAGAAACCTAACACATTAATTGTTCTCAACCACCATTCAGCTATCTCAGCATTTCAGTTTATTAGAAACCATTTTGTCATCGCTCTTTAATTTGGTCAGATTTCTAAAAGCCTTGGAATGTTACTGAGAGTACAGATAATAAAATGTTGTGGAACATGACTAATATGCAGCCTGATAACTTATTCTGTGACTTGCACTGGTCAAAGTAAACAAAGTTCAAACTAGTTTTTGAGTTCAGATCTACCTAAGTCATTGGAAAACTTTCAGTTGTTATGGAAATGGCTCCAGTTCCTGCTCCAGCTGTTCATGTGACAAAAATTACTGCTTTCAACTAGCTCTTTTTAGCATGTTATGTTAAGAAGCTGTTAAAAAGTACTCATTAGAGGGGAAAAACAAAAAAAGTACATCTAGTCCAAAGGGGGCCAGAATGTAGAAATCAAGGGCCAGCCCACAGGAGCATTGCTCTCTTGTACAAATAGTTGCAGGCTTCATGTGTGCAGTACCATATAAATGGATTTACAGGTCTGCCCCAGTAGTGGTCTATGTAATTGATACTAATCAGTGTTCAGCCTAGTCATAGTTTTGCTTTGCCTCATGAATTGGGAGCATGCTGAGTGTCTGTGATCACAGCTTTCCATCCTCCTGCGTCAGTTAGCATGAATCATTCACTTTCCTTGCTTGCCTTGCGCCCCATTCTTTGCTGCTTCTGGAGTCTCTAGGTCCTTCTCTGAGGCTAATGGCATCAGTAATGTCAACCCTGTTTTCTGAAGCTTGTATTTTTCTTTGTCTAACTCTGAAATAGCTGCATTTTTCTTTAAGACGGTGTTTCTTCATCTGCAACCCCTTTTTTGCTCCTCTGGAGTACATGCAGATTTCTTTTTGCACAGCAGCTGGCATGACAGGCACTGTAGTTACCAGTTTTAATGATCACTGACAGAATTTAGGTACCGTTTGAAATTAAAGATCATCATTAACAGCTTTCTAGCTTTCACCATGCTGTATTTGCAGCAATTGCAGTTGCTTCCCACTTTTCTGTCTTGGATCAGCTGAAGATCTTTTGACCAATGCTACTTGCTGCTTTATCACGTTGATAGCTCTTTGAAGCTTGTTGGGAACTCTGAGCAACCCTGCTCTGATCTAAACTGGTAGGAGGGGGCACAACTGTACCATCTGGCGTGCTACTCTTTTTGTCTCCCTCGTTTCTTCTGCCTGGCTCCTAATCTCTTTTGTCCCAGGAAAGCTTATAGTTGCCACAAAGGTGGAGCATACTGCCAAGGATATTTTATGGCTGACATTTTGGATAGCTAGGTGTACTTAACACACCTTTCATTTGCTTTCGCTATCTTTACGCATTTCTGCAATAAATCGATCAAAAATTACTGCCCGAAGCTGTGGGAACTATCTCAATTAATGTACAAAGAATACGTTTTTGTTTCCAGGCAGATCTTATCCGGGAACGGCTGGAAGGAAGCGCCGTGGCTGCGCGGGCGTGCTGCCTGCCGCCGGTGCCGCGGCAGGAGGCTGCCGGAGGCGGCGCTGCCCTTCCCGCCGCAGCCGGTCTGCGTTCCCGTGGCAGCCGGTCTGTTGGCCTTCCGCGCTGTTCTGGGCCCCTTCCGGAACACTTCGTCACACATTTAGAAAGAAGTGATGTGCTGCTGCTGTGGAGATTGAAGCTGGGACATGGCTGGGAGCAATGCCCCTCCCTGAAGGGGAACGGAGGACGTGGCCATTAGCCAGAGTTAGGCCTTGGGAGCAGCATCAGCGAGAAGTGTGTGAGGGAGAAGGGGGATGGTTTTAAGGGTACCTGTGCTGGAGTGTGGACAGAGCTGTGTGTTGCTGAGGACCAGCTGTGTGCATTTGGGGTGAGGATTTGTCTCAGAAGACTGCATGAGCGTAGTGTGAGAATAGGAAAATTGACAACCAAACTGCTGTGACTTTGCACATATTTTGGGCATTGGTTTCACCCTACATTAAACCATTATCCCGAGTGTGCTTTGTTCTTTGTTCTGCTTCAGTCCTTCCTAGGCTTTTCCATTTCCTCATTTACCTGCTGTATTTCCTCCTTCAGCTTTTCAGGTGCTGTTTTCTCTCTCTTTTTTATTTTTCTAATGACCATTATATTTCTTTTTTACAACCTAGAGTTCATCCACCTCTCCAGCCATATTTTTAAAAGGTGTTTACTTCTCCAACCTATGGGAGAATATTTATATTTCATATTTGTTCACTTCTCATTTTTCTGTGACTGTCCATTTAGTAATTCCATCCTTCCTCACAGGTCTCCTTTTCTTTCTCATCTCCCTCCTATTGCAGACAGCCCATCTTTTCCTCTCAGTTCCACTTTCAAGCCTCTTACCCTCTCTCCTCCTAGCTTCCATTCCCAAATTCTTCTGTTTCTTCCTTCTCCCACTTCAAAC
Organism: Leptosomus discolor; assembly: GCF_034619465.1. Classification (NCBI taxonomy): domain Eukaryota; kingdom Metazoa; phylum Chordata; class Aves; order Leptosomiformes; family Leptosomidae; genus Leptosomus; species Leptosomus discolor. The sequence continues at coordinate 178,253 of NW_028237847.1, read as the reverse complement.
TCTCTCCCTTGCACCTTAGCAAATTCTTGGGAAGCCTTGAACGAGAAGTCTTTTCATACCTGTGTCATTTTGCAGGTAAAAGGGGCAAGAATTTTTCTCACCCTTATGGACCTGTCTTCTCCCCTTCTTGCTTCTGCAGCCAAATACAATACTATTCCCATTTTTAGGTTTCACATTCCAAGAACTGACCCGCATTATATCCAGAAACTTTCCAAAAAACAATGGCCAGACTGTTGCAAGCTGTAGAGACGTCGGAACATCTGTTGGGCTTTACGTTGGGACGTCTCTTGGGCTCTACGTCTGGTTTTAGCTCATTTGCGGCTATACGTCGGGACGTCTTCTGAAGTCTACGACGGGACGTGTGTTAGGCGCTACGTCAGAATGTACATTGGTGTCTACATCTGGCTTGAGGTTAATTTCGGCTCTACGTCGGGACAGCTGTTGGGCTCTATCTCGGGACGTCTTTTGGGCTCTACAGCTGGCTGTAGCTCACTTTCGGCTCTACGTCGGAACGTCTGTTGGGCTCTGCGTCGGGAGGTCTGTTGAGCTCTACGTTGGGACGTCTCTTGGGCTCTACGTCTGGCTTTAGCTCATTTGCGGCTATACGTCCGGACGTCTTCTGAGCTCTACGTTGGGACGTGTGTTGGTCTCTACGTCGGAACGTACGTTGGTTTCTACGTCTGGCTTGAGGTTAATTTCGGCTCTACGTCGGAACGTCTCTCGGGCTATACGTCAGGACGTGTGTTGGGCTCTACGTCTGGCTGTAGCTCACTTTCTGCTCTGCATCGAAACATCTGTTGGTCTCTACGTCGGGACGTCTGTTGGTTTCTACTTCGATATGTCTGGCTCGAGCTCGCTTTCGGCTCTACGTCGTGACGTCTGTTGGGCTCTACGTCGGGACATCTGTTGGGCTCTACATCGGGACGTCTGTTCGGCTCTAAGTCAGGACGTATTTAGAGATCTAAGTTGGGACGTCTCTTGGGCTGTACGTCTGGCTTGAGCTCGCTTTCAGCTCTACGTCGTGACGTCTGTTGGGCTCTACGTCAGGACGTCTGTTGGGCTCTACGTCGGGACGTCTGTTGGGCTCTACGTCGGGACGTGTGTTGGGCTCTGTTGGGAAGTCGCTTGCGCTCTACATCGGGACGTCTTTTGGGCTCTACATCTGGCTGTAGCTCACTTTCGTCTCTACGTTGGAACGTCTGTTGGGCTCTACGTCGGGACGTATATTGGGCTCTACGTCGGGACGTATGTTGGGCTCTACAACGGGACATGTATTGGACTCTACGTCGGGACGTCTGTTGGGCTCTACGTCGGGACATCTCTTGTGTTCTACGTCTGGCTTGAGCTCGCTTTCTGCTCTACGTTGGGATGTCTGTTGGTCTCAACGTCGGAACGTCTCTCGGGCTATACGTCGGGACGTGTGTTGGGTTCTACTTTAAGAAGTCTGGCTTGAGCTCGCATTCGGCTCCACGTCGGGACGTCTGTTGGGCTCTACGTCGAGACGTCTGTTGGGCTCTACGTCGGGACGTCTGTTGGGCTCTATGTCAGGATTCAGCTTACTTTCAGCTCTACGTCGGGACGTCTGTTGGGCTCTACGTCGGGACGTGTGTTGGGCTCTACGTCGGGATGGGTGTTGGGCTCTACGTCGGGAAGTCGCTTGGGTTCTACGTCGGGTCGTCTTTTGGGCTCTAAGTCTGGATTTTGCTCACTTTCTGCTCTTCGTCGAAACATCTCTTGGGCTCTACGTCGGGACGTCTGTTGGTCTCTACTTCAATATGTCTGGCTTGAGCTCGCTTTCGGCTCTACGTCAGGACGTCTCTTGGGCTCTACGTCTGGCTTGAGCTTACTTTCTGCTCTACGTTGGGATGTCTGTTGGTCTCAACATCGGGACGTCTGTTGCGCTCTACATCCGGATATAGCTTGCTTTCAGCTCTACGTCAGGACGTGTGTTGGGCTCTACATCGGAACATCTGTTGGGCTCTACGTCGGGACGTCTCTTGGGCTCTACATCGGGACGTCTGTTGGGCTCTATGTTGAGATGTCTGTTGCGCTCTATATCTGGATTTAGCTTGCTTTCAGCTCTACGTCGGAACGTTTGTTGGACTCTACGTTGGGATGTCTTTTGGGCTCTGCGTCGGGACATCTGTCTTGAGCTCGCTTTCGGCTCTCCGTCGAGACGTCTGTTTGGCCTTACGTCAGGACGTGTGTTCGGCTCCACGTCGGCATGTATGTTGGGCTCTACGTAGGGACGTGTGTTGGGCTCTACGTCTGTAGTTAGCTAACTTTCAGCTCTACATCGGAACATCTGTTGGTCTCTACGTCGGGACGTCTGTTGGTCTCTACGTCGGCATGTCTGTTGGGCTCTAAGTCAGGACGTCTTTAGAGCTCTAAGTCGGGACGTCTCTTGGGCTGTACGTAGTAACGTGTCTTGGGTTCTACTTTAAGAAGTCTGGCTTGAGCTCGCTTTCGGCTCTACGTTGAGACGTCTGTTGGGCTCTACGTTGGGACGTCTGTTGGGCTCTACGTCGGGACATACGTTGGTTTCTACGTCTGGCTTGAGGTTAATTTCGGCTCTACGTCGGGATGTGTGTTGGGCTCTACGTCTGGCTGTAGCTCATTTTCGTCTGTACGTTGGAACGTCTCTTGGGCTCTACAACGGGACGTGCGTTGGGCTCTACGTTGGGATGTGTGTTGGGCTCTACGTCGGGACGTCGCTTGGGCTCTACATCTGGCTGTAGCTCACTTTCAGCTCTACGTCGGAACGTTTGTTGGGCTCTGCGTCGGGACGTCTGTTGAGCTCTACGTCCGGACGTCTCTTGGGCTCTTCGTCTGGCTTTAGCTCATTTGCGGCTATACGTCGGGACGTCTTCTGAGCTCTACAACGGGACGTGTGTTCGGCTCTACGTCGGGACATGTGTTGGGCTCTACGTCAGGATGTCTGTTGGGCTCTACATCAGGATTTAGCTTACTTTCAGCTCTACGTCGGAACGTCTGTTGGGCTCTACGTTGGGACGTCTGCTGGGCTTTATGTCGGGACATCTGTTGATCTGTACGTCGGGATGTGTGTTGGGCTCTACGTCAGTAGTTAGCTAACTTTCAGCTCTACATCGGAACATCTGTTGCGCTCTACGTCGGGACGTCTCCTGGGCTCTACATCGGGACGTGTGTTGGGCTCTACTTCGGGACGTCTGTTGGGCTCTACGTCGGGACGTCTGTTGGGCTCTACATCGAGATGTCTATTGCTCTCTACATCTGGATTTAGCTTGCTTTCAGCTCTACGTCGGAACGACTGTTGGGCTTTACGTCGTGACGTCTGTTGGGCTCTACATCAGGATTTAGCTTACTTTCAGCTGTACGTCGTAACGTTTGTTGGGCTCTACTTCGAAACGTCTGTTGGGATCTACGTCGGGACGTGTGTTCGGCTCTATGTCCGGACGAGTGTTGGGCTCTACGTCGGGATGTATGTTGGGCTCCACATCAGGATTTAGCTTACTTTCAGCTCTACGTCGTAACGTCTGTTGGGCTCTACGTTGGGACGTCTCTTGAGCTCTACATCGGGATTTCTCGCTTGAGCTCGATTTTGGCTCTACGTCGAGACGTCTGTTGGGCTCTATGTTGGGACATCTGTTCATCTCTACGTCGGGACGTGTGTTGGCCTCTACGTCTGTAGTTAGCTAACTTTCAGCTCTACCTCGGAACGTCTGTTGGGCTCTACGTCGGGACGTCTGTTGGGCTCTACGTCGGGATGTTTGTTGGGCTCTACATCAGGATTTAGCTTACTTTCAGCTCTACGTCGGAACGTCTGTTGGGCTCGACGTCGGAACGTCTTTTGGGCTCTACGTCGGGACGTGAGTTGGGCTCTACATCGGGACGTCTGTTGAGCTCTATGTCGGGATTTCTGGCTTGATCTCGCTTTTGGCTCTACGTCGGGAAGTCTGTTGGGCTCTTTGTCGGGACGTCTCTTGGGCTCTACATCGGAACATCTGTTGTGCTGTACGTCGGGACTTCTGTTGGGCTCTACTCCGCGATGCCTGCTGGGCTCTAATTTTGTTGTTAACTAACTTTCATCTCTACGTCTGAACATCTGTTGGGCACTACGTCCGGACATCTGTTGAATTCTATGTCGGGATGTCTGGCTTGATCTCGCTTTTGGCTCTACGTCGCGAAGTCTGTTGGGCCCTATGTCGGGACGTCTCTTGGGCTCCACATCGGAACATCTGTTCGGCTGTACGTCGGGACTTCTGTTGGGCTCTAAGTCCGGATGCCTGTTGGGCTCTACATCAGGATTTAGCTAACTTTTAGATCTACGTCGGAGCTTCTGTTGAGCTCTACGTCGGGACGTGAATTGGGCTCCACGTCTGTAGTTGGTTAACATTCTGCTCTACGTCGAAACATCTGTTGGGATTTTGCTCGGGACTTGTGTTGAGCTCTACGTCGGGACGTCTGTTGGGCTCTAATTTTGTTGTTAGCTATCTTTCATCTCTACGTCTGAACATCTGTTGGGCACTACAACCGGACGTCTGTTGAGCTCTATGATGGGACGTCTGGCTTGAGCTCGCTTTCAGCTCTACTTCGGGATGTCTGTTGGGCTTTAACTCGGGACATCTGTTGATCTCTAGGTCGGGACGTCTGTTGGGCTCTGCGTCGGAACGTCTTTTGGGCTCTACGTCGGGACGTGAGTTGGGCTCTACATCGGGACGTCTGTTGAGCTCTATGTCGGGATTTCTGGCTTGATCTCGCTTTTGGCTCTACGTCGGGAAGTCTGTTGGGCTCTTTGTCGGGATGTCTCTTGGTCTCTACATCGGAACATCTGTTGTGCTGTACGTCGGGACTTCTGTTGGGCTCAACTCCGCGATGCCTGCTGGGCTCTAATTTTGTTGTTAACTAACTTTCATCTCTACGTCTGAACATCTGTTGGGCACTACGTCCGGACGTCTGTTGAATTCTATGTCGGGACGTCTGGCTTGAGCTCGCTTTCGGCTCTACTTCGGGAGGTCTGTTAGGCTTTAACTCGGGACATTTGTTGTGCTCTACGTCGGGACGTCTTATAGGCTCTACGTCGGGCTGTCTGCCTTGAGCTCGCTTTTCGCTCTACGTCTGGACATCTTTTGGGCTTTATGTCGGGACATCTGTCGATCTCTACGTCGGACGTGTGTTGGGCTCTACGGCTGCAGTTGGCTAATTTTCAGCTCTACGTCGAAACATCTGTTGGTATTTACCTCGGGACTTTTTAGGGCTCTACGTCGGGACGTCTGTTGGGTCTAATTTTGTTGTTAGCTTTCTTTCCACTCTACATCTGAACATCTGTTGGGCACTACATCCGGACGTCTGTTGAGCTCTATGTCGGGACGTCTGGCTTGAGCGCGCTTTCGGCTCTACTTCGGGACGTCTGTTGGTCTTTAACTCGGGACGTGTGTTGGGCTCTACGTCGGGATGTCTATTGGGCTCTACATCTGGATTTAGCTTACTTTCAGCTCTACGTCGGAACGTCTGTTGGGCTCTACGTTGGGATGTCTGTTGAGCTCTACGTGGGATTTCTGGCTTGATATCGCTTTTGGCTCTATGTCGGGAAGTCTGTTGAGCTCTTTGTCGGGACGTATCTTGGGCTCTACATCGGAACATCTGTTGTGATGTACGTCGGGACTTCTTTTGGGCTCTACTCCTCGATTCCTGTTGGGCTCTAGTTTTGTTGTTAACTAACTTTCATCTCTACATCTGAACATCTGTTGGGCACTTCATCCGGACGTCTGTTGAGCTCTATGTCGAGACGTCTGGCTTGAGCTCGCTTTCGGCTCTACTTCGGGACGTCTGTTGGTCTTTAAGTCGGGACGTCTTATTGGCTCTACGTCGGGACGTCTGTTGGGCTCTACGTGGGATTTCTGGCTTGATGTCGCTTTTGGCTCGACGTCGGGAAGTCTGTTGGGCTCTACGTCCGGATGCCTCTTGGGCTCTACATCAGGATTTAGCTAACATTTAGATCTACGTCGGAACTTCTGTTGAGCTCTACTTCGGGACGTCTGTTGGGCTCTAATTTTGTTGTTAGCTTTCTTTCAACTCTACATCTGAACATCTGTTGGGCACTACATCCGTACGTCTGTTGAGCTCTATGTCGGGACGTCTGGCTTGAGCTCGCTTTCGGCTCTACTTCGGGAGGTCTGTTAGTCTTTAACTCGGGACATCTGTTGTGCTCTACGTCGGGACGTCTTATGGGGTCTACGTCGGGCTGTCTGGCTTGAGCTCGCTTTTCGCTCTACTTCTGGACATCTTTTGGGCTTTATGTCGGGACATCTGTCGATCTCTACGTCGGACGTGTGTTGGGCTCTACGGCTGCAGTTGGCTAATTTTCAGCTCTACATCGAAACATCTGTTATTTACCTCGGGACTTCTTTAGGTCTCTACATCGGGACGTCTGTTGGGTCTAATTTTGTTGTTAGCTTTCTTTCATCTCTACATCTGAACATCTGTTCGGCACTACATCCGGACGTCTGTTGAGCTCTATGTCGGGACGTCTGGCTTTATCTCCCTTTCGGCTCTACTTCGGGACGTCTGTTGGTCTTTAACTCGGGACATCTGTTGTGCTCTACGTCGGAACGTCTTTTGGGCTCTACGTTGGGATGTCTTTTGAGCTCTACGTGGGATTTCTGGCTTGAGCTCGCTTTCCGCTGTACTTCGGGACGTCTGTTGGGCTTGAACTCGGGACATCTGTTGATATCTACATCGGAACATCTGTTGTGCTGTACGTCGGGACTTCTGTTGGGCTCAACTCCGCGATGCCTGTTGGGCTCCAGTTTTGTTGTTAACTAACTTTCATCTCTACATCTGAACATCTGTTGGGCACTTCATTCGGACGTATGTTGAATTCTATGTCGAGACGTCTGGCTTGAGCTCGCTTTCGGCTCTACTTCGGGACGTCTGTTAGGCTCTATGTCGGGATGTCTATTGGGCTCTACATCAGGATTTAGCTTACTTTCAGCTCTACGTCGGAACGTCTGTTGGGCTCTACGTTGGGATGTCTGTTGAGCTCTACGTGGGATTTCTGGCTTGATGTCGCTTTTGGCTCTACGTCGGGAAGTCTGTTGGGCTCTATGTCGGGACGTCTCTTGGGCTCCACATCGGAACATCTGTTCGGCTGTACGTCGGGACGTCTGTTGGGCTCTACGTCCGGATGCCTCTTGGGCTCTACATCAGGATTTAGCTAACTTTTAGATCTACGTCGGAACTTCTGTTGAGCTCTACTTCGGGACGTGAATTGGGCTCCACGTCTGTAGTTGGTTAACATTCTGCTCTACGTCGAAACATCTGTTGGGAATTATCTCGTTTCTTGTGTTGAGCTCTACTTCGGGACGTCTCTTGGGCTCTAATTTTGTTGTTAGCTATATTTCAACTCTACATCTGAACATCTGTTGGGCACTACATCCGTACGTCTGTTGAGCTCTATGTCGGAACGTCTGGCTTGAGCTCGCTTTCGGCTCTACTTCGGGACGTCTGTTGGGCTTGAACTCGGGACATCTGTTGATCTCTACGTCATGACGTCTGTTGGGCTCTTTGTCGGGACGTCTGTTGGGCTCTACGTCGGGATTTCTGGCTTGATCTCGCTTTTGGCTCTACGTCTGGACATCTGTTGGGCTTTATGTCGGGACATCTGTCGATCTCTACGTCGGACGTGTGTTGGGCTCTACGGCTGCAGTTGGCTAATTTTCAGCTCTACGTCGAAACATCTGTTGGGATTTACCTCGGGACTTGTTTAGGGCTCTACGTCGGGACGTCTGTTGGGGTCTAATTTTGTTGTTAGCTTTCTTTCAACTCTACATCTGAACATCTGTTGGGCACTACATCCGTACGTCTGTTGAGCTCTATGTCGGGACGTCTGGCATGAGCTCGCTTTCGGCTCTACTTCGGAACGTCTGTTCGGCTCTACGTTGGGATGTCTGTTGAGCTCTACGTGGGATTTCTGGCTTGATGTCGCTTTTGGCTCTATGTCGGGAAGTCTGTTGAGCTCTTTGTCGGGACGTCTCTTGGGCTCTAAATCGGAACATCTGTTGTGCTGTACGTCGGGACTTCTGTTGGTCTCTACTCCGCGATGCCTGCTGGGCTCTAATTTTGTTGTTAACTAACTTTCATCTCTACGTGTGAATATCTGTTGGGCACTACGTCAGGACGTCTGTTGAATTCTATGTCGGGACGTCTGGCTTGACTTCGCTTTCGGTTCTACTTCGGGAGGTCTGTTAGTCTTTAACTCGGGACCTCTGTTGCGCTCTATGTCGGGATTTATGGCTTGAGCTCGCTTTTGGCTCTACATCGGGAAGTCTGTGGGGCTCTTTGTCGGGATGTCTCTTGGGTTCTACATCACAACATCTGTTGTGCTGTACGTCGGGACTTCTGTTGGGCTCTACTCCGCGATGCCTGCTGGGCTCTAATTTTGTTGTTAACTAACTTTCATCTCTACGTCTGAACATCTGTTGGGCACTACGTCCGGACGTCTGTTGAACTCTATGTCGGGACATCTGGCTTGAGCTCACTTTCGGCTCTACTTCGGGAGGTCTGTTAGGCTTTAACTCGGGACATGTTGATACTGGTGCTCAGTGTACCCTAATGCCATCGGGACATGTGGGGGCAGAACCTGTTTCCATTGCCGGGGTAACGGGGGGATCGCAGCAATTGACTCTGTTGGAAGCCGAGGTGAGCCTTACTGGGAAGGAGTGGCAGAAACATCCGATTGTGACTGGCCCAGAGGCCCCGTGCATTCTGGGCATAGACTTCCTCCGGAACGGCTATTACAAGGACCCAAAAGGTCTCAGGTGGGCATTTGGGATAGCTGCTGTGGAGGCAGAGAGCATTAGGCAATTGAACACCTTGCTCGGACTATCAGAAAACCCATCTGCAGTAGGACTCTTGAAGGTGGAAGAGCAACAAGTGCCAATTGCCACCTCGACAGTGCACCGCCGGCAGTATCGGACGAATCGAGATGCCGTGATCCCCATCCACAAAATGATCCGCGAGCTGGAGAGTCAAGGGGTGGTCAGCAAGACCCACTCACCCTTCAACAGCCCCATTTGGCCTGTGCGCAAGTCTGACGGAGAATGGAGATTGACTGTGGACTATCGTGGCTTGAATGAAGTGACTCCACCGTTGAGCGCTGCCGTGCCGGACATGCTGGAACTCCAGTACGAGCTGGAGTCCAAGGCAGCAAAGTGGTATGCCACTATTGACATTGCCAATGCTTTTTTCTCCATTCCTCTGGCAGCAGAATGTAGGCCTCAGTTTGCCTTCACCTGGAGGGGCGTACAGTACACCTGGAACCGACTGCCCCAGGGGTGGAAGCACAGTCCCACCATCTGCCATGGACTGATCCAGGCTGCACTGGAAAAGGGTGAAGCTCCGGGAACATCTGCAGTACATCGATGACATCATTGTGGGGGGGAACACAGCAAAGGAAGTATTTGGGAAAGGAGAGAAGATCATCCAGATTCTCCTGGAAGCTGGTTTTGCCATCAAGAAGAGCAAAGTCAAGGGACCTGCCCGAGAGATCCAGTTCCTGGGGGTAAAGTGGCAAGACGGACGGCGTCAGATCCCCACCGAGGTCATCAATAAGATCGCTGCGATGTCTCCACCAACCAGCAAGAAGGAAACACAGGCTTTCCTAGGCGCCATAGGTTTTTGGAGAATGCACATTCCTGAGTACAGCCAGATTGTGAGCCCTCTGTACCTGGTTACCCGCAAGAAGAACGATTTCCACTGGGGCCCTGAACAGCAACAAGCTTTTGCCCAAATCAAGCGGGAGATCGCTCATGCGCTAGCCCTTGGCCCAGTCAGGACGGGACCAGAGGTGAGGAACGTGCTCTACTCTGCGGCCGGGAACAATGGTTTGTCCTGGAGCCTTTGGCAGAAGGTGCCTGGAGAGACTCGTGGCCGACCACTGGGATTCTGGAGTCGAAGTTATAGAGGGTCTGAGGCCAACTACACTCCCACAGAGAAGGAAATCCTAGCAGCCTATGAAGGAGTCCAAGCTGCCTCGGAAGTGATTGGCACCGAAGCACAACTCCTCCTGGCACCCCGACTACCGGTGCTGGGGTGGATGTTTAAAGGAAAGGTTCCCTCCACCCACCACGCCACTGACGCCACATGGAGCAAATGGATTGCCCTCATCACACAACGCGCCCGTATTGGAAACCCAAATCGCCCTGGGATTTTGGAGATCATTACGAACTGGCCGGAAGGTGAAGACTTTGGCCTCACTGACGAAGAGGAGCAGGAACAAGTGACGCGGGCTGAAGAAGCTCCACCGTACAACCAACTACCAGCAGAGGAAACACGATATGCTCTTTTCACTGACGGTTCCTGTCGCATCGTAGGGATGAACCGGAAGTGGAAAGCAGCCGTATGGAGCCCCACACGACAGGTCGCACAAGCTACTGAAGGAGAAGGTGGATCAAGTCAACTTGCTGAACTCAAAGCCGTTCAACTAGCCCTGGACATTGCTGAAAGAGAGAAGTGGCCAAAGCTCTACCTTTATACTGATTCGTGGATGGTAGCCAATGCTCTGTGGGGCTGGCTGGAAAGGTGGAAAAAGGCCAACTGGCAGCGTAGGGGAAAACCAATTTGGGCTGCTGATGAGTGGAAAGATATTGCCACTCGGGTAAAGAAGCTACCTGTGAGGGTCCGTCATGTAGATGCTCATGTCCCCAGGAGTCGGGCTAATGAAGAACATCGTAACAATGAACAGGTAGATCAGGCTGCAAAAATAGAGGTGTCCCAGATAGACTTGGATTGGCAACATAAAGGAGAGTTGTTCTTAGCTCGATGGGCCCATGATGCCTCAGGCCATCAAGGCAGAGAGGCCACTTATAAATGGGCACGGGACCGAGGGGTGGCTCTAACCATGAACAGTATCTCCCAGGTTATCCAAGACTGTGAGACCTGTGCTGCGATCAAGCAGGCCAAGCGGGTGAAGCCTCTGTGGTACGGCGGACGATGGTCGAAGTACAGGTATGGGGAAGCCTGGCAAATTGACTACATCACTCTTCCCCAAACCCGTCAAGGCAAGCGCTACGTGCTGACCATGGTGGAAGCAACCACTGGGTGGCTGGAGACCTACCCTGTGCCTCATGCTACCGCCCGGAACACCATCTTGGGCCTGGAAAAGCAAGTTCTTTGGAGACATGGCACCCCTGAGAGAATCGAGTCAGACAACGGGACACATTTCAAGAATAGCCTCATAAGCACTTGGGCCAGAGAACATGGACTCGAATGGATATATCATATCCCTTATCATGCACCAGCTGCCGGGAAAGTTGAACGGTGCAATGGGCTACTTAAGACTACCCTAAAAGCACTTGGAGGAGGGACTTTCAAAAATTGGGAACTGAACTTAGCAAAGGCCACCTGGATGGTCAATACCCGAGGGTCCATCAATCGAGCTGGTCCTGCCCAGTCTGGACCCTTGCACACAGTGGACGGAGATAAAGTCCCTGTGGTACACACGAGAGGTATGTTAGGAAAGACTGTTTGGATTAATCCCACATCAGGCAAAGGCACACCCCTCCGTGGGGTTGTTTTTGCTCAGGGACCTGGTTACACTTGGTGGGTAATGCAGAAAAATGGGGAAACCCGTTGTGTACCACAAGGAGACCTAATTTTAAGTGAGAACTCTGTGTAAGGTTTCATTGTGTATATATGTATATATGTATCTGTAAGGGGGCATTGGGTTGGGTACGGTGTAGATGGTAATAGAATAAGGGGTGGATTATGTCCTGGGTTACAGTGTAAAATGTGCCAAAAGAAAAAAAATATATTCTATTACCATCTTCAGGAGCTGTTGAGACCAGGTGGGGCGGTGCTCCCTGCCTCCCCCCCTCTGGACTATCTCCTGTTACTGGGCACAACAATGCCTTATCGCCTGACCCATCGGTAACTCGCTCCTGGGCTATCTCCTGTTCATGGCCCATCAAGGAACTGCCTCACGACTCCCCATCCCATTGTGAGATGCTCCGCCCGGGGAGGGGGGGGGAAGGAGCCAAGCAGTCCATGGCAAATAAAAACGGAGATTTTGAACACCCTAGCAGCCTTTCTTCCACTGGATTCCCAGAGGAGCTTTTCCCCCCACTGGAGTTCCAGAGGACGAGAGCTACCTGCCGACCACTGGACCTTCGGAGGAAGACCAGACTCTTTTACCTGATTGCTGCTTCCACAGAACTACACCCATCGCTTCAGGAGGACTGCAGCCAGCATCTTATCGGACTGCTACTGCCACCCTAACAGGGTGTCAGGTTGTATTCCTGACTCTGTCAGTATAAACCAGTGGGTTGTTTGTTTTTTTCCCTGCCTTGTGTTTTATATATATATATATTAGTAAAGAACTGTTATTCCTATTCCCCATATCTTTGCCTGAAGGCCCGTTAATTTCAAAATTATAATAGTTTGGAGGGAAGGGGGTTGCACTCTCCATTTCAAGGGAGGCTCCTGCCTTCCTCCACAGACACCTGTCTTTTTCAAACCAAGACAGATTTTGGCGCCCAACGTGGGGCTCGAGGGCATCGAGAGATAAAGGAATAACGGTTTTTGTGCATTGGATATAGATTCCTTGTTAAGTGGCATCATGTGGGCTAGCTTATCCCGGTTCTTGTGGCATGTGGTGGTGGCTGTATTTCTCCCATTTGCAGGCCCTTATCTAAACATGGGTCCTATAACTAAGGCTACCGTGACTGTTATCCAGTTTGTTTTATGGATTAATAAGGTGAGGAATTCATGGCTTATTAACTTCCTCTGGAAGGCGGGCACATGGATTCGGAGCTATCAAACACTAAATGTATGCTTTTGGGGTTACTTTACTAATGGTACCTACTGTGAGGAAATGACACCGGGAGAAACTTTCTCCCAACCCCTAACCCAGCTCTTTGGGTCTACTCCACCAGTTTTCGAAGGATTCAGAGCTTTCCTAAGTGCTAATGATATCATACAGTGGCTAGTGTTGCTGATAATCCTGTTTTATTCAGTATTCAGAGATCAGGGGAGATTGGCTTGGATAACTACCCTGACTAGGAATGCTGCTCCAGAATCTGACCCTGCCTCACAGCTCACATCAGAAATGAACCACTCGGATTGGGTGAAGGAGATACGTGAGATGGGCCAGATGCTGAAGGAGTGCATTCTCTCAGCTGCTGGGAATCCCTCCTCCTGCCTTGAAGAGGGAGAGTCTAATGGTGCAGCAGTAGAACCCACAGACGTTACAACCGTCCAGGTTCCAGCTGAAACGCAAGGGCAGTCAGAGCCAGCAGCAGTCGCCCCTGTGGAAACGAGGAAATCTAAGATGAAATCAGACCACTCAGTTAAGAAAGGAGGGCCCTCAGAACCTGCAGGCGAGCCAGTGGTTGAGATACTCACCGAGTCCCTGACGTATGACAGTCTCCGTAATCTGCACAAAGACATCGTACGGCGGGGGCGTGAGGCTTTTACAACCTGGTTACTTCGGGTCTGGGATCTTATGGGTACGGGTGTGCAACTGGATGGCAGTGAGGCAAGGAATTTGGGACCCTTGACTCAGGACTCAGGTGTCAATCTGGTATTTGTAAGGGAGCCGGGGACCCTTTCCCTCTGGGAGCGGCTTTTAATGAGTGTGAGAGAGAGGTTTGTCCACAGAGAGAGAATGCAGGAGCACCATCATAGAATGCGCTGGAAGACCCTTGAGGAAGGGATCCAGCAGCTGAGAGAAGTGGCAGTATTGGAGGTACTCTTTGGGAGGGATGGACAGCATGGTAACGACCCTGACAAAGTCAGGTGCACAGGGCAAATGTTGTGGAATCTGGCAAATCTAGGGCCATCCGAATACTCCACCTTCATTGCAATGATTAATGCAGATAACGACCGAGAGACAGTGGGTTCTGTCACGAGCAAGCTTAGAAATTTTGAAAGCATGATCAATGGCCCAATGCAGGCTAACGTTTCTGCTGTGATTAAGAGCCTACAAGAGGAGATGAGGGAAATAAAGGAGGAGGTGAGGAGGAGCAGTTCCCATTTGGCACCGGTACAAGTCACAGGCCCCAAAGTCGGAGCCCAACGTCCCCCAGCTAGAGGGAGAGGGTACACCCCACGAGCTGAGCTATGGTACTTCCTGCGCGACCATGGGGAAGACATGGGAAGGTGGGATGGGAAACCCACTTCTGTCCTGGCAGCACGGGTGCGTCAACTCAAGGAGGGAAACACTAACCGGGGGAGTAACACTAAAGTGAAGGTAGCCTCAACCTCCCAGGACCGAGCTGCCAGATATTACAGAAGGGAGGATGATCTGACAGATCCCCTTGAAGGAACCTCTAGTATGTATGTCCAGGAAGGGAATGGTAACCAGTGCTAGAGGGGCCCTGCCTCTAGCCAGGGAGAGGCACGGGAAAACCGAATATTTTGGACGGTGTGGATCCGATGGCCTGGCACGTCAGAGCCACAAAAATACAAAGCGTTAGTTGATACTGGTGCGCAGTGTACCCTAATGCCATCGGGACATGTGGGGGCAGAACCTGTTTCCATTGCCGGGGTAACGGGGGGATCGCAGCAATTGACTCTGTTGGAAGCCGAGGTGAGCCTTACTGGGAAGGAGTGGCAGAAACATCCGATTGTGACTGGCCCAGAGGCCCCGTGCATTCTGGGCATAGACTTCCTCCGGAACGGCTATTACAAGGACCCAAAAGGTCTCAGGTGGGCATTTGGGATAGCTGCTGTGGAGGCAGAGAGCATTAGGCAATTGAACACCTTGCCCGGACTATCAGAAAACCCATCTGCAGTAGGACTCTTGAAGGTGGAAGAGCAACAAGTGCCAATTGCCACCTCGACAGTGCACCGCCGGCAGTATCGGACGAATCGAGATGCCGTGATCCCCATCCACAAAATGATCCGCGAGCTGGAGAGTCAAGGGGTGGTCAGCAAGACCCACTCACCCTTCAACAGCCCCATTTGGCCTGTGCGCAAGTCTGACGGAGAATGGAGATTGACTGTGGACTATCGTGGCTTGAATGAAGTGACTCCACCGTTGAGCGCTGCCGTGCCGGACATGCTGGAACTCCAGTACGAGCTGGAGTCCAAGGCAGCAAAGTGGTATGCCACTATTGACATTGCCAAGGCTTTTTTCTCCATTCCTCTGGCAGCAGAATGTAGGCCTCAGTTTGCCTTCACCTGGAGGGGCGTACAGTACACCTGGAACCGACTGCCCCAGGGGTGGAAGCACAGTCCCACCATCTGCCATGGACTGATCCAGGCTGCACTGGAAAAGGGTGAAGCTCCGGAACATCTGCAGTACATCGATGACATCATTGTGGGGGGGAACACAGCAAAGGAAGTATTTGGGAAAGGAGAGAAGATCATCCAGATTCTCCTGGAAGCTGGTTTTGCCATCAAGAAGAGCAAAGTCAAGGGACCTGCCCGAGAGATCCAGTTCCTGGGGGTAAAGTGGCAAGACGGACGGCGTCAGATCCCCACCGAGGTCATCAATAAGATCGCTGCGATGTCTCCACCAACCAGCAAGAAGGAAACACAGGCTTTCCTAGGCGCCATAGGTTTTTGGAGAATGCACATTCCTGAGTACAGCCAGATTGTGAGCCCTCTGTACCTGGTTACCCGCAAGAAGAACGATTTCCACTGGGGCCCTGAACAGCAACAAGCTTTTGCCCAAATCAAGCGGGAGATCGCTCATGCGCTAGCCCTTGGCCCAGTCAGGACGGGACCAGAGGTGAGGAACGTGCTCTACTCTGCGGCCGGGAACAATGGTTTGTCCTGGAGCCTTTGGCAGAAGGTGCCTGGAGAGACTCGTGGCCGACCACTGGGATTCTGGAGTCGAAGTTATAGAGGGTCTGAGGCCAACTACACTCCCACAGAGAAGGAAATCCTAGCAGCCTATGAAGGAGTCCAAGCTGCCTCGGAAGTGATTGGCACCGAAGCACAACTCCTCCTGGCACCCCGACTACCGGTGCTGGGGTGGATGTTTAAAGGAAAGGTTCCCTCCACCCACCACGCCACTGACGCCACATGGAGCAAATGGATTGCCCTCATCACACAACGCGCCCGTATTGGAAACCCAAATCGCCCTGGGATTTTGGAGATCATTACGAACTGGCCGGAAGGTGAAGACTTTGGCCTCACTGACGAAGAGGAGCAGGAACAAGTGACGCGGGCTGAAGAAGCTCCACCGTACAACCAACTACCAGCAGAGGAAACACGATATGCTCTTTTCACTGACGGTTCCTGTCGCATCGTAGGGATGAACCGGAAGTGGAAAGCAGCCGTATGGAGCCCCACACGACAGGTCGCACAAGCTACTGAAGGAGAAGGTGGATCAAGTCAACTTGCTGAACTCAAAGCCGTTCAACTAGCCCTGGACATTGCTGAAAGAGAGAAGTGGCCAAAGCTCTACCTTTGTACTGATTCGTGGATGGTAGCCAATGCTCTGTGGGGCTGGCTGGAAAGGTGGAAAAAGGCCAACTGGCAGCGTAGGGGAAAACCAATTTGGGCTGCTGATGAGTGGAAAGATATTGCCACTCGGGTAAAGAAGCTACCTGTGAGGGTCCGTCATGTAGATGCTCATGTCCCCAGGAGTCGGGCTAATGAAGAACATCGTAACAATGAACAGGTAGATCAGGCTGCAAAAATAGAGGTGTCCCAGATAGACTTGGATTGGCAACATAAAGGAGAGTTGTTCTTAGCTCGATGGGCCCATGATGCCTCAGGCCATCAAGGCAGAGAGGCCGCTTATAAATGGGCACGGGACCGAGGGGTGGATCTAACCATGAACAGTATCTCCCAGGTTATCCAAGACTGTGAGACCTGTGCTGCGATCAAGCAGGCCAAGCGGGTGAAGCCTCTGTGGTACGGCGGACGATGGTCGAAGTACAGGTATGGGGAAGCCTGGCAAATTGACTACATCACTCTTCCCCAAACCCGTCAAGGCAAGCGCTACGTGCTGACCATGGTGGAAGCAACCACTGGGTGGCTGGAGACCTACCCTGTGCCTCATGCTACCGCCCGGAACACCATCTTGGGCCTGGAAAAGCAAGTTCTTTGGAGACATGGCACCCCTGAGAGAATCGAGTCAGACAACGGGACACATTTCAAGAATAGCCTCATAAGCACTTGGGCCAGAGAACATGGAATCGAATGGATATATCATATCCCTTATCATGCACCAGCTGCCGGGAAAGTTGAACGGTGCAATGGGCTACTTAAGACTACCCTAAAAGCACTTGGAGGAGGGACTTTCAAAAATTGGGAACTGAACTTAGCAAAGGCCACCTGGATGGTCAATACCCGAGGGTCCATCAATCGAGCTGGTCCTGCCCAGTCTGGACCCTTGCACACAGTGGACGGAGATAAAGTCCCTGTGGTACACACGAGAGGTATGTTAGGAAAGACTGTTTGGATTAATCCCACATCAGGCAAAGGCACACCCCTCCGTGGGGTTGTTTTTGCTCAGGGACCTGGTTACACTTGGTGGGTAATGCAGAAAAATGGGGAAACCCGTTGTGTACCACAAGGAGACCTAATTTTAAGTGAGAACTCTGTGTAAGGTTTCATTGTGTATATATGTATATATGTATCTGTAAGGGGGCATTGGGTTGGGTACGGTGTAGATGGTAATAGAATAAGGGGTGGATTATGTCCTGGGTTACAGTGTAAAATGTGCCAAAAGAAAAAAAATATATTCTATTACCATCTTCAGGAGCTGTTGAGACCAGGTGGGGCGGTGCTCCCTGCCTCCCCCCCTCTGGACTATCTCCTGTTACTGGGCACAACAATGCCTTATCGCCTGACCCATCGGTAACTCGCTCCTGGGCTATCTCCTGTTCATGGCCCATCAAGGAACTGCCTCACGACTCCCCATCCCATTGTGAGATGCTCCGCCCGGGGAGGGGGGGGGAAGGAGCCAAGCAGTCCATGGCAAATAAAAACGAAGATTTTGAACACCCTAGCAGCCTTTCTTCCACTGGATTCCCAGAGGAGCTTTTCCCCCCACTGGAGTTCCAGAGGACGAGAGCTACCTGCCGACCACTGGACCTTCGGAGGAAGACCAGACTCTTTTACCTGATTGCTGCTTCCACAGAACTACACCCATCGCTTCAGGAGGACTGCAGCCAGCATCTTATCGGACTGCTACTGCCACCCTAACAGGGTGTCAGGTTGTATTCCTGACTCTGTCAGTATAAACCAGTGGGTTGTTTGTTTTTTTCCCTGCCTTGTGTTATATATATATATTAGTAAAGAACTGTTATTCCTATTCCCCATATCTTTGCCTGAAGGCCCGTTAATTTCAAAATTATAATAGTTTGGAGGGAAGGGGGTTGCACTCTCCATTTCAAGGGAGGCTCCTGCCTTCCTCCACAGACACCTGTCTTTTTCAAACCAAGACAGATTTTGGCGCCCAACGTGGGGCTCGAGGGCATCGAGAGATAAAGGAATAACGGTTTTTGTGCATTGGATATAGATTCCTTGTTAAGTGGCATCATGTGGGCTAGCTTATCCCGGTTCTTGTGGCATGTGGTGGTGGCTGTATTTCTCCCATTTGCAGGCCCTTATCTAAACATGGGTCCTATAACTAAGGCTACCGTGACTGTTATCCAGTTTGTTTTATGGATTAATAAGGTGAGGAATTCATGGCTTATTAACTTCCTCTGGAAGGCGGGCACATGGATTCGGAGCTATCAAACACTAAATGTATGCTTTTGGGGTTACTTTACTAATGGTACCTACTGTGAGGAAATGACACCGGGAGAAACTTTCTCCCAACCCCTAACCCAGCTCTTTGGGTCTACTCCACCAGTTTTCGAAGGATTCAGAGCTTTCCTAAGTGCTAATGATATCATACAGTGGCTAGTGTTGCTGATAATCCTGTTTTATTCAGTATTCAGAGATCAGGGGAGATTGGCTTGGGTAACTACCCTGACTAGGAACGCTGCTCCAGAACCTGACCCTGCCTCACAGCTCACATCAGAAATGAACCACTCGGATTGGGTGAAGGAGATACGTGAGATGGGCCAGATGCTGAAGGAGTGCATTCTCTCAGCTGCTGGGAATCCCTCCTCCTGCCTTGAAGAGGGAGAGTCTAATGGTGCAGCAGTAGAACCCACAGACGTTACAACCGTCCAGGTTCCAGCTGAAACGCAAGGGCAGTCAGAGCCAGCAGCAGTCGCCCCTGTGGAAACGAGGAAATCTAAGATGAAATCAGACCACTCAGTTAAGAAAGGAGGGCCCTCAGAACCTGCAGGCGAGCCAGTGGTTGAGATACTCACCGAGTCCCTGACGTATGACAGTCTCCGTAATCTGCACAAAGACATCGTACGGCGGGGGCGTGAGGCTTTTACAACCTGGTTACTTCGGGTCTGGGATCTTATGGGTACGGGTGTGCAACTGGATGGCAGTGAGGCAAGGAATTTGGGACCCTTGACTCAGGACTCAGGTGTCAATCTGGTATTTGTAAGGGAGCCGGGGACCCTTTCCCTCTGGGAGCGGCTTTTAATGAGTGTGAGAGAGAGGTTTGTCCACAGAGAGAGAATGCAGGAGCACCATCATAGAATGCGCTGGAAGACCCTTGAGGAAGGGATCCAGCAGCTGAGAGAAGTGGCAGTATTGGAGGTACTCTTTGGGAGGGATGGACAGCATGGTAACGACCCTGACAAAGTCAGGTGCACAGGGCAAATGTTGTGGAATCTGGCAAATCTAGGGCCATCCGAATACTCCGCCTTCATTGCAATGATTAATGCAGATAACGACCGAGAGACAGTGGGTTCTGTCACGAGCAAGCTTAGAAATTTTGAAAGCATGATCAATGGCCCAATGCAGGCTAACGTTTCTGCTGTGATTAAGAGCCTACAAGAGGAGATGAGGGAAATAAAGGAGGAGGTGAGGAGGAGCAGTTCCCATTTGGCACCGGTACAAGTCACAGGCCCCAAAGTCGGAGCCCAACGTCCCCCAGCTAGAGGGAGAGGGTACACCCCACGAGCTGAGCTATGGTACTTCCTGCGCGACCATGGGGAAGACATGGGAAGGTGGGATGGGAAACCCACTTCTGTCCTGGCAGCACGGGTGCGTCAACTCAAGGAGGGAAACACTAACCGGGGGAGTAACACTAAAGTGAAGGTAGCCTCAACCTCCCAGGACCGAGCTGCCAGATATTACAGAAGGGAGGATGATCTGACAGATCCCCTTGAAGGAACCTCTAGTATGTATGTCCAGGAAGGGAATGGTAACCAGTGCTAGAGGGGCCCTGCCTCTAGCCAGGGAGAGGCACGGGAAAACCGGATATTTTGGACGGTGTGGATCCGATGGCCTGGCACGTCAGAGCCACAAAAATACAAAGCGTTAGTTGATACTGGTGCGCAGTGTACCCTAATGCCATCGGGACATGTGGGGGCAGAACCTGTTTCCATTGCCGGGGTAACGGGGGGATCGCAGCAATTGACTCTGTTGGAAGCCGAGGTGAGCCTTACTGGGAAGGAGTGGCAGAAACATCCGATTGTGACTGGCCCAGAGGCCCCGTGCATTCTGGGCATAGACTTCCTCCGGAACGGCTATTACAAGGACCCAAAAGGTCTCAGGTGGGCATTTGGGATAGCTGCTGTGGAGGCAGAGAGCATTAGGCAATTGAACACCTTGCCCGGACTATCAGAAAACCCATCTGCAGTAGGACTCTTGAAGGTGGAAGAGCAACAAGTGCCAATTGCCACCTCGACAGTGCACCGCCGGCAGTATCGGACGAATCGAGATGCCGTGATCCCCATCCACAAAATGATCCGCGAGCTGGAGAGTCAAGGGGTGGTCAGCAAGACCCACTCACCCTTCAACAGCCCCATTTGGCCTGTGCGCAAGTCTGACGGAGAATGGAGATTGACTGTGGACTATCGTGGCTTGAATGAAGTGACTCCACCGTTGAGCGCTGCCGTGCCGGACATGCTGGAACTCCAGTACGAGCTGGAGTCCAAGGCAGCAAAGTGGTATGCCACTATTGACATTGCCAATGCTTTTTTCTCCATTCCTCTGGCAGCAGAATGTAGGCCTCAGTTTGCCTTCACCTGGAGGGGCGTACAGTACACCTGGAACCGACTGCCCCAGGGGTGGAAGCACAGTCCCACCATCTGCCATGGACTGATCCAGGCTGCACTGGAAAAGGGTGAAGCTCCGGGAACATCTGCAGTACATCGATGACATCATTGTGGGGGGGAACACAGCAAAGGAAGTATTTGGGAAAGGAGAGAAGATCATCCAGATTCTCCTGGAAGCTGGTTTTGCCATCAAGAAGAGCAAAGTCAAGGGACCTGCCCGAGAGATCCAGTTCCTGGGGGTAAAGTGGCAAGACGGACGGCGTCAGATCCCCACCGAGGTCATCAATAAGATCGCTGCGATGTCTCCACCAACCAGCAAGAAGGAAACACAGGCTTTCCTAGGCGCCATAGGTTTTTGGAGAATGCACATTCCTGAGTACAGCCAGATTGTGAGCCCTCTGTACCTGGTTACCCGCAAGAAGAACGATTTCCACTGGGGCCCTGAACAGCAACAAGCTTTTGCCCAAATCAAGCGGGAGATCGCTCATGCGCTAGCCCTTGGCCCAGTCAGGACGGGACCAGAGGTGAGGAACGTGCTCTACTCTGCGGCCGGGAACAATGGTTTGTCCTGGAGCCTTTGGCAGAAGGTGCCTGGAGAGACTCGTGGCCGACCACTGGGATTCTGGAGTCGAAGTTATAGAGGGTCTGAGGCCAACTACACTCCCACAGAGAAGGAAATCCTAGCAGCCTATGAAGGAGTCCAAGCTGCCTCGGAAGTGATTGGCACCGAAGCACAACTCCTCCTGGCACCCCGACTACCGGTGCTGGGGTGGATGTTTAAAGGAAAGGTTCCCTCCACCCACCACGCCACTGACGCCACATGGAGCAAATGGATTGCCCTCATCACACAACGCGCCCGTATTGGAAACCCAAATCGCCCTGGGATTTTGGAGATCATTACGAACTGGCCGGAAGGTGAAGACTTTGGCCTCACTGACGAAGAGGAGCAGGAACAAGTGACGCGGGCTGAAGAAGCTCCACCGTACAACCAACTACCAGCAGAGGAAACACGATATGCTCTTTTCACTGACGGTTCCTGTCGCATCGTAGGGATGAACCGGAAGTGGAAAGCAGCCGTATGGAGCCCCACACGACAGGTCGCACAAGCTACTGAAGGAGAAGGTGGATCAAGTCAACTTGCTGAACTCAAAGCCGTTCAACTAGCCCTGGACATTGCTGAAAGAGAGAAGTGGCCAAAGCTCTACCTTTATACTGATTCGTGGATGGTAGCCAATGCTCTGTGGGGCTGGCTGGAAAGGTGGAAAAAGGCCAACTGGCAGCGTAGGGGAAAACCAATTTGGGCTGCTGATGAGTGGAAAGATATTGCCACTCGGGTAAAGAAGCTACCTGTGAGGGTCCGTCATGTAGATGCTCATGTCCCCAGGAGTCGGGCTAATGAAGAACATCGTAACAATGAACAGGTAGATCAGGCTGCAAAAATAGAGGTGTCCCAGATAGACTTGGATTGGCAACATAAAGGAGAGTTGTTCTTAGCTCGATGGGCCCATGATGCCTCAGGCCATCAAGGCAGAGAGGCCGCTTATAAATGGGCACGGGACCGAGGGGTGGATCTAACCATGAACAGTATCTCCCAGGTTATCCAAGACTGTGAGACCTGTGCTGCGATCAAGCAGGCCAAGCGGGTGAAGCCTCTGTGGTACGGCGGACGATGGTCGAAGTACAGGTATGGGGAAGCCTGGCAAATTGACTACATCACTCTTCCCCAAACCCGTCAAGGCAAGCGCTACGTGCTGACCATGGTGGAAGCAACCACTGGGTGGCTGGAGACCTACCCTGTGCCTCATGCTACCGCCCGGAACACCATCTTGGGCCTGGAAAAGCAAGTTCTTTGGAGACATGGCACCCCTGAGAGAATCGAGTCAGACAACGGGACACATTTCAAGAATAGCCTCATAAGCACTTGGGCCAGAGAACATGGAATCGAATGGATATATCATATCCCTTATCATGCACCAGCTGCCGGGAAAGTTGAACGGTGCAATGGGCTACTTAAGACTACCCTAAAAGCACTTGGAGGAGGGACTTTCAAAAATTGGGAACTGAACTTAGCAAAGGCCACCTGGATGGTCAATACCCGAGGGTCCATCAATCGAGCTGGTCCTGCCCAGTCTGGACCCTTGCACACAGTGGACGGAGATAAAGTCCCTGTGGTACACACGAGAGGTATGTTAGGAAAGACTGTTTGGATTAATCCCACATCAGGCAAAGGCACACCCCTCCGTGGGGTTGTTTTTGCTCAGGGACCTGGTTACACTTGGTGGGTAATGCAGAAAAATGGGGAAACCCGTTGTGTACCACAAGGAGACCTAATTTTAAGTGAGAACTCTGTGTAAGGTTTCATTGTGTATATATGTATATATGTATCTGTAAGGGGGCATTGGGTTGGGTACGGTGTAGATGGTAATAGAATAAGGGGTGGATTATGTCCTGGGTTACAGTGTAAAATGTGCCAAAAGAAAAAAAATATATTCTATTACCATCTTCAGGAGCTGTTGAGACCAGGTGGGGCGGTGCTCCCTGCCTCCCCCCCTCTGGACTATCTCCTGTTACTGGGCACAACAATGCCTTATCGCCTGACCCATCGGTAACTCGCTCCTGGGCTATCTCCTGTTCATGGCCCATCAAGGAACTGCCTCACGACTCCCCATCCCATTGTGAGATGCTCCGCCCGGGGAGGGGGGGGGAAGGAGCCAAGCAGTCCATGGCAAATAAAAACGGAGATTTTGAACACCCTAGCAGCCTTTCTTCCACTGGATTCCCAGAGGAGCTTTTCCCCCCACTGGAGTTCCAGAGGACGAGAGCTACCTGCCGACCACTGGACCTTCGGAGGAAGACCAGACTCTTTTACCTGATTGCTGCTTCCACAGAACTACACCCATCGCTTCAGGAGGACTGCAGCCAGCATCTTATCGGACTGCTACTGCCACCCTAACAGGGTGTCAGGTTGTATTCCTGACTCTGTCAGTATAAACCAGTGGGTTGTTTGTTTTTTTCCCTGCCTTGTGTTTTATATATATATATATTAGTAAAGAACTGTTATTCCTATTCCCCATATCTTTGCCTGAAGGCCCGTTAATTTCAAAATTATAATAGTTTGGAGGGAAGGGGGTTGCACTCTCCATTTCAAGGGAGGCTCCTGCCTTCCTCCACAGACACCTGTCTTTTTCAAACCAAGACAGATTTTGGCGCCCAACGTGGGGCTCGAGGGCATCGAGAGATAAAGGAATAACGGTTTTTGTGCATTGGATATAGATTCCTTGTTAAGTGGCATCATGTGGGCTAGCTTATCCCGGTTCTTGTGGCATGTGGTGGTGGCTGTATTTCTCCCATTTGCAGGCCCTTATCTAAACATGGGTCCTATAACTAAGGCTACCGTGACTGTTATCCAGTTTGTTTTATGGATTAATAAGGTGAGGAATTCATGGCTTATTAACTTCCTCTGGAAGGCGGGCACATGGATTCGGAGCTATCAAACACTAAATGTATGCTTTTGGGGTTACTTTACTAATGGTACCTACTGTGAGGAAATGACACCGGGAGAAACTTTCTCCCAACCCCTAACCCAGCTCTTTGGGTCTACTCCACCAGTTTTCGAAGGATTCAGAGCTTTCCTAAGTGCCAATGATATCATACAGTGGCTAGTGTTGCTGATAATCCTGTTTTATTCAGTATTCAGAGATCAGGGGAGATTGGCTTGGGTAACTACCCTGACTAGGAACGCTGCTCCAGAACCTGACCCTGCCTCACAGCTCACATCAGAAATGAACCACTCGGATTGGGTGAAGGAGATACGTGAGATGGGCCAGATGCTGAAGGAGTGCATTCTCTCAGCTGCTGGGAATCCCTCCTCCTGCCTTGAAGAGGGAGAGTCTAATGGTGCAGCAGTAGAACCCACAGACGTTACAACCGTCCAGGTTCCAGCTGAAACGCAAGGGCAGTCAGAGCCAGCAGCAGTCGCCCCTGTGGAAACGAGGAAATCTAAGATGAAATCAGACCACTCAGTTAAGAAAGGAGGGCCCTCAGAACCTGCAGGCGAGCCAGTGGTTGAGATACTCACCGAGTCCCTGACGTATGACAGTCTCCGTAATCTGCACAAAGACATCGTACGGCGGGGGCGTGAGGCTTTTACAACCTGGTTACTTCGGGTCTGGGATCTTATGGGTACGGGTGTGCAACTGGATGGCAGTGAGGCAAGGAATTTGGGACCCTTGACTCAGGACTCAGGTGTCAATCTGGTATTTGTAAGGGAGCCGGGGACCCTTTCCCTCTGGGAGCGGCTTTTAATGAGTGTGAGAGAGAGGTTTGTCCACAGAGAGAGAATGCAGGAGCACCATCATAGAATGCGCTGGAAGACCCTTGAGGAAGGGATCCAGCAGCTGAGAGAAGTGGCAGTATTGGAGGTACTCTTTGGGAGGGATGGACAGCATGGTAACGACCCTGACAAAGTCAGGTGCACAGGGCAAATGTTGTGGAATCTGGCAAATCTAGGGCCATCCGAATACTCCGCCTTCATTGCAATGATTAATGCAGATAACGACCGAGAGACAGTGGGTTCTGTCACGAGCAAGCTTAGAAATTTTGAAAGCATGATCAATGGCCCAATGCAGGCTAACGTTTCTGCTGTGATTAAGAGCCTACAAGAGGAGATGAGGGAAATAAAGGAGGAGGTGAGGAGGAGCAGTTCCCATTTGGCACCGGTACAAGTCACAGGCCCCAAAGTCGGAGCCCAACGTCCCCCAGCTAGAGGGAGAGGGTACACCCCACGAGCTGAGCTATGGTACTTCCTGCGCGACCATGGGGAAGACATGGGAAGGTGGGATGGGAAACCCACTTCTGTCCTGGCAGCACGGGTGCGTCAACTCAAGGAGGGAAACACTAACCGGGGGAGTAACACTAAAGTGAAGGTAGCCTCAACCTCCCAGGACCGAGCTGCCAGATATTACAGAAGGGAGGATGATCTGACAGATCCCCTTGAAGGAACCTCTAGTATGTATGTCCAGGAAGGGAATGGTAACCAGTGCTAGAGGGGCCCTGCCTCTAGCCAGGGAGAGGCACGGGAAAACCGGATATTTTGGACGGTGTGGATCCGATGGCCTGGCACGTCAGAGCCACAAAAATACAAAGCGTTAGTTGATACTGGTGCGCAGTGTACCCTAATGCCATCGGGACATGTGGGGGCAGAACCTGTTTCCATTGCCGGGGTAACGGGGGGATCGCAGCAATTGACTCTGTTGGAAGCCGAGGTGAGCCTTACTGGGAAGGAGTGGCAGAAACATCCGATTGTGACTGGCCCAGAGGCCCCGTGCATTCTGGGCATAGACTTCCTCCGGAACGGCTATTACAAGGACCCAAAAGGTCTCAGGTGGGCATTTGGGATAGCTGCTGTGGAGGCAGAGAGCATTAGGCAATTGAACACCTTGCCCGGACTATCAGAAAACCCATCTGCAGTAGGACTCTTGAAGGTGGAAGAGCAACAAGTGCCAATTGCCACCTCGACAGTGCACCGCCGGCAGTATCGGACGAATCGAGATGCCGTGATCCCCATCCACAAAATGATCCGCGAGCTGGAGAGTCAAGGGGTGGTCAGCAAGACCCACTCACCCTTCAACAGCCCCATTTGGCCTGTGCGCAAGTCTGACGGAGAATGGAGATTGACTGTGGACTATCGTGGCTTGAATGAAGTGACTCCACCGTTGAGCGCTGCCGTGCCGGACATGCTGGAACTCCAGTACGAGCTGGAGTCCAAGGCAGCAAAGTGGTATGCCACTATTGACATTGCCAATGCTTTTTTCTCCATTCCTCTGGCAGCAGAATGTAGGCCTCAGTTTGCCTTCACCTGGAGGGGCGTACAGTACACCTGGAACCGACTGCCCCAGGGGTGGAAGCACAGTCCCACCATCTGCCATGGACTGATCCAGGCTGCACTGGAAAAGGGTGAAGCTCCGGGAACATCTGCAGTACATCGATGACATCATTGTGGGGGGGAACACAGCAAAGGAAGTATTTGGGAAAGGAGAGAAGATCATCCAGATTCTCCTGGAAGCTGGTTTTGCCATCAAGAAGAGCAAAGTCAAGGGACCTGCCCGAGAGATCCAGTTCCTGGGGGTAAAGTGGCAAGACGGACGGCGTCAGATCCCCACCGAGGTCATCAATAAGATCGCTGCGATGTCTCCACCAACCAGCAAGAAGGAAACACAGGCTTTCCTAGGCGCCATAGGTTTTTGGAGAATGCACATTCCTGAGTACAGCCAGATTGTGAGCCCTCTGTACCTGGTTACCCGCAAGAAGAACGATTTCCACTGGGGCCCTGAACAGCAACAAGCTTTTGCCCAAATCAAGCGGGAGATCGCTCATGCGCTAGCCCTTGGCCCAGTCAGGACGGGACCAGAGGTGAGGAACGTGCTCTACTCTGCGGCCGGGAACAATGGTTTGTCCTGGAGCCTTTGGCAGAAGGTGCCTGGAGAGACTCGTGGCCGACCACTGGGATTCTGGAGTCGAAGTTATAGAGGGTCTGAGGCCAACTACACTCCCACAGAGAAGGAAATCCTAGCAGCCTATGAAGGAGTCCAAGCTGCCTCGGAAGTGATTGGCACCGAAGCACAACTCCTCCTGGCACCCCGACTACCGGTGCTGGGGTGGATGTTTAAAGGAAAGGTTCCCTCCACCCACCACGCCACTGACGCCACATGGAGCAAATGGATTGCCCTCATCACACAACGCGCCCGTATTGGAAACCCAAATCGCCCTGGGATTTTGGAGATCATTACGAACTGGCCGGAAGGTGAAGACTTTGGCCTCACTGACGAAGAGGAGCAGGAACAAGTGACGCGGGCTGAAGAAGCTCCACCGTACAACCAACTACCAGCAGAGGAAACACGATATGCTCTTTTCACTGACGGTTCCTGTCGCATCGTAGGGATGAACCGGAAGTGGAAAGCAGCCGTATGGAGCCCCACACGACAGGTCGCACAAGCTACTGAAGGAGAAGGTGGATCAAGTCAACTTGCTGAACTCAAAGCCGTTCAACTAGCCCCGGACATTGCTGAAAGAGAGAAGTGGCCAAAGCTCTACCTTTCTACTGATTCGTGGATGGTAGCCAATGCTCTGTGGGGCTGGCTGGAAAGGTGGAAAAAGGCCAACTGGCAGCGTAGGGGAAAACCAATTTGGGCTGCTGATGAGTGGAAAGATATTGCCACTCGGGTAAAGAAGCTACCTGTGAGGGTCCGTCATGTAGATGCTCATGTCCCCAGGAGTCGGGCTAATGAAGAACATCGTAACAATGAACAGGTAGATCAGGCTGCAAAAATAGAGGTGTCCCAGATAGACTTGGATTGGCAACATAAAGGAGAGTTGTTCTTAGCTCGATGGGCCCATGATGCCTCAGGCCATCAAGGCAGAGAGGCCGCTTATAAATGGGCACGGGACCGAGGGGTGGATCTAACCATGAACAGTATCTCCCAGGTTATCCAAGACTGTGAGACCTGTGCTGCGATCAAGCAGGCCAAGCGGGTGAAGCCTCTGTGGTACGGCGGACGATGGTCGAAGTACAGGTATGGGGAAGCCTGGCAAATTGACTACATCACTCTTCCCCAAACCCGTCAAGGCAAGCGCTACGTGCTGACCATGGTGGAAGCAACCACTGGGTGGCTGGAGACCTACCCTGTGCCTCATGCTACCGCCCGGAACACCATCTTGGGCCTGGAAAAGCAAGTTCTTTGGAGACATGGCACCCCTGAGAGAATCGAGTCAGACAACGGGACACATTTCAAGAATAGCCTCATAAGCACTTGGGCCAGAGAACATGGAATCGAATGGATATATCATATCCCTTATCATGCACCAGCTGCCGGGAAAGTTGAACGGTGCAATGGGCTACTTAAGACTACCCTAAAAGCACTTGGAGGAGGGACTTTCAAAAATTGGGAACTGAACTTAGCAAAGGCCACCTGGATGGTCAATACCCGAGGGTCCATCAATCGAGCTGGTCCTGCCCAGTCTGGACCCTTGCACACAGTGGACGGAGATAAAGTCCCTGTGGTACACACGAGAGGTATGTTAGGAAAGACTGTTTGGATTAATCCCACATCAGGCAAAGGCACACCCCTCCGTGGGGTTGTTTTTGCTCAGGGACCTGGTTACACTTGGTGGGTAATGCAGAAAAATGGGGAAACCCGTTGTGTACCACAAGGAGACCTAATTTTAAGTGAGAACTCTGTGTAAGGTTTCATTGTGTATATATGTATATATGTATCTGTAAGGGGGCATTGGGTTGGGTACGGTGTAGATGGTAATAGAATAAGGGGTGGATTATGTCCTGGGTTACAGTGTAAAATGTGCCAAAAGAAAAAAAATATATTCTATTACCATCTTCAGGAGCTGTTGAGACCAGGTGGGGCGGTGCTCCCTGCCTCCCCCCCTCTGGACTATCTCCTGTTACTGGGCACAACAATGCCTTATCGCCTGACCCATCGGTAACTCGCTCCTGGGCTATCTCCTGTTCATGGCCCATCAAGGAACTGCCTCACGACTCCCCATCCCATTGTGAGATGCTCCGCCCGGGGAGGGGGGGGGAAGGAGCCAAGCAGTCCATGGCAAATAAAAACGGAGATTTTGAACACCCTAGCAGCCTTTCTTCCACTGGATTCCCAGAGGAGCTTTTCCCCCCACTGGAGTTCCAGAGGACGAGAGCTACCTGCCGACCACTGGACCTTCGGAGGAAGACCAGACTCTTTTACCTGATTGCTGCTTCCACAGAACTACACCCATCGCTTCAGGAGGACTGCAGCCAGCATCTTATCGGACTGCTACTGCCACCCTAACAGGGTGTCAGGTTGTATTCCTGACTCTGTCAGTATAAACCAGTGGGTTGTTTGTTTTTTTCCCTGCCTTGTGTTTTATATATATATATATTAGTAAAGAACTGTTATTCCTATTCCCCATATCTTTGCCTGAAGGCCCGTTAATTTCAAAATTATAATAGTTTGGAGGGAAGGGGGTTGCACTCTCCATTTCAAGGGAGGCTCCTGCCTTCCTCCACAGACACCTGTCTTTTTCAAACCAAGACAGATTTTGGCGCCCAACGTGGGGCTCGAGGGCATCGAGAGATAAAGGAATAACGGTTTTTGTGCATTGGATATAGATTCCTTGTTAAGTGGCATCATGTGGGCTAGCTTATCCCGGTTCTTGTGGCATGTGGTGGTGGCTGTATTTCTCCCATTTGCAGGCCCTTATCTAAACATGGGTCCTATAACTAAGGCTACCGTGACTGTTATCCAGTTTGTTTTATGGATTAATAAGGTGAGGAATTCATGGCTTATTAACTTCCTCTGGAAGGCGGGCACATGGATTCGGAGCTATCAAACACTAAATGTATGCTTTTGGGGTTACTTTACTAATGGTACCTACTGTGAGGAAATGACACCGGGAGAAACTTTCTCCCAACCCCTAACCCAGCTCTTTGGGTCTACTCCACCAGTTTTCGAAGGATTCAGAGCTTTCCTAAGTGCCAATGATATCATACAGTGGCTAGTGTTGCTGATAATCCTGTTTTATTCAGTATTCAGAGATCAGGGGAGATTGGCTTGGGTAACTACCCTGACTAGGAACGCTGCTCCAGAACCTGACCCTGCCTCACAGCTCACATCAGAAATGAACCACTCGGATTGGGTGAAGGAGATACGTGAGATGGGCCAGATGCTGAAGGAGTGCATTCTCTCAGCTGCTGGGAATCCCTCCTCCTGCCTTGAAGAGGGAGAGTCTAATGGTGCAGCAGTAGAACCCACAGACGTTACAACCGTCCAGGTTCCAGCTGAAACGCAAGGGCAGTCAGAGCCAGCAGCAGTCGCCCCTGTGGAAACGAGGAAATCTAAGATGAAATCAGACCACTCAGTTAAGAAAGGAGGGCCCTCAGAACCTGCAGGCGAGCCAGTGGTTGAGATACTCACCGAGTCCCTGACGTATGACAGTCTCCGTAATCTGCACAAAGACATCGTACGGCGGGGGCGTGAGGCTTTTACAACCTGGTTACTTCGGGTCTGGGATCTTATGGGTACGGGTGTGCAACTGGATGGCAGTGAGGCAAGGAATTTGGGACCCTTGACTCAGGACTCAGGTGTCAATCTGGTATTTGTAAGGGAGCCGGGGACCCTTTCCCTCTGGGAGCGGCTTTTAATGAGTGTGAGAGAGAGGTTTGTCCACAGAGAGAGAATGCAGGAGCACCATCATAGAATGCGCTGGAAGACCCTTGAGGAAGGGATCCAGCAGCTGAGAGAAGTGGCAGTATTGGAGGTACTCTTTGGGAGGGATGGACAGCATGGTAACGACCCTGACAAAGTCAGGTGCACAGGGCAAATGTTGTGGAATCTGGCAAATCTAGGGCCATCCGAATACTCCGCCTTCATTGCAATGATTAATGCAGATAACGACCGAGAGACAGTGGGTTCTGTCACGAGCAAGCTTAGAAATTTTGAAAGCATGATCAATGGCCCAATGCAGGCTAACGTTTCTGCTGTGATTAAGAGCCTACAAGAGGAGATGAGGGAAATAAAGGAGGAGGTGAGGAGGAGCAGTTCCCATTTGGCACCGGTACAAGTCACAGGCCCCAAAGTCGGAGCCCAACGTCCCCCAGCTAGAGGGAGAGGGTACACCCCACGAGCTGAGCTATGGTACTTCCTGCGCGACCATGGGGAAGACATGGGAAGGTGGGATGGGAAACCCACTTCTGTCCTGGCAGCACGGGTGCGTCAACTCAAGGAGGGAAACACTAACCGGGGGAGTAACACTAAAGTGAAGGTAGCCTCAACCTCCCAGGACCGAGCTGCCAGATATTACAGAAGGGAGGATGATCTGACAGATCCCCTTGAAGGAACCTCTAGTATGTATGTCCAGGAAGGGAATGGTAACCAGTGCTAGAGGGGCCCTGCCTCTAGCCAGGGAGAGGCACGGGAAAACCGGATATTTTGGACGGTGTGGATCCGATGGCCTGGCACGTCAGAGCCACAAAAATACAAAGCGTTAGTTGATACTGGTGCGCAGTGTACCCTAATGCCATCGGGACATGTGGGGGCAGAACCTGTTTCCATTGCCGGGGTAACGGGGGGATCGCAGCAATTGACTCTGTTGGAAGCCGAGGTGAGCCTTACTGGGAAGGAGTGGCAGAAACATCCGATTGTGACTGGCCCAGAGGCCCCGTGCATTCTGGGCATAGACTTCCTCCGGAACGGCTATTACAAGGACCCAAAAGGTCTCAGGTGGGCATTTGGGATAGCTGCTGTGGAGGCAGAGAGCATTAGGCAATTGAACACCTTGCCCGGACTATCAGAAAACCCATCTGCAGTAGGACTCTTGAAGGTGGAAGAGCAACAAGTGCCAATTGCCACCTCGACAGTGCACCGCCGGCAGTATCGGACGAATCGAGATGCCGTGATCCCCATCCACAAAATGATCCGCGAGCTGGAGAGTCAAGGGGTGGTCAGCAAGACCCACTCACCCTTCAACAGCCCCATTTGGCCTGTGCGCAAGTCTGACGGAGAATGGAGATTGACTGTGGACTATCGTGGCTTGAATGAAGTGACTCCACCGTTGAGCGCTGCCGTGCCGGACATGCTGGAACTCCAGTACGAGCTGGAGTCCAAGGCAGCAAAGTGGTATGCCACTATTGACATTGCCAATGCTTTTTTCTCCATTCCTCTGGCAGCAGAATGTAGGCCTCAGTTTGCCTTCACCTGGAGGGGCGTACAGTACACCTGGAACCGACTGCCCCAGGGGTGGAAGCACAGTCCCACCATCTGCCATGGACTGATCCAGGCTGCACTGGAAAAGGGTGAAGCTCCGGAACATCTGCAGTACATCGATGACATCATTGTGGGGGGGAACACAGCAAAGGAAGTATTTGGGAAAGGAGAGAAGATCATCCAGATTCTCCTGGAAGCTGGTTTTGCCATCAAGAAGAGCAAAGTCAAGGGACCTGCCCGAGAGATCCAGTTCCTGGGGGTAAAGTGGCAAGACGGACGGCGTCAGATCCCCACCGAGGTCATCAGTAAGATCGCTGCGATGTCTCCACCAACCAGCAAGAAGGAAACACAGGCTTTCCTAGGCGCCATAGGTTTTTGGAGAATGCACATTCCTGAGTACAGCCAGATTGTGAGCCCTCTGTACCTGGTTACCCGCAAGAAGAACGATTTCCACTGGGGCCCTGAACAGCAACAAGCTTTTGCCCAAATCAAGCGGGAGATCGCTCATGCGCTAGCCCTTGGCCCAGTCAGGACGGGACCAGAGGTGAGGAACGTGCTCTACTCTGCGGCCGGGAACAATGGTTTGTCCTGGAGCCTTTGGCAGAAGGTGCCTGGAGAGACTCGTGGCCGACCACTGGGATTCTGGAGTCGAAGTTATAGAGGGTCTGAGGCCAACTACACTCCCACAGAGAAGGAAATCCTAGCAGCCTATGAAGGAGTCCAAGCTGCCTCGGAAGTGATTGGCACCGAAGCACAACTCCTCCTGGCACCCCGACTACCGGTGCTGGGGTGGATGTTTAAAGGAAAGGTTCCCTCCACCCACCACGCCACTGACGCCACATGGAGCAAATGGATTGCCCTCATCACACAACGCGCCCGTATTGGAAACCCAAATCGCCCTGGGATTTTGGAGATCATTACGAACTGGCCGGAAGGTGAAGACTTTGGCCTCACTGACGAAGAGGAGCAGGAACAAGTGACGCGGGCTGAAGAAGCTCCACCGTACAACCAACTACCAGCAGAGGAAACACGATATGCTCTTTTCACTGACGGTTCCTGTCGCATCGTAGGGATGAACCGGAAGTGGAAAGCAGCCGTATGGAGCCCCACACGACAGGTCGCACAAGCTACTGAAGGAGAAGGTGGATCAAGTCAACTTGCTGAACTCAAAGCCGTTCAACTAGCCCTGGACATTGCTGAAAGAGAGAAGTGGCCAAAGCTCTACCTTTCTACTGATTCGTGGATGGTAGCCAATGCTCTGTGGGGCTGGCTGGAAAGGTGGAAAAAGGCCAACTGGCAGCGTAGGGGAAAACCAATTTGGGCTGCTGATGAGTGGAAAGATATTGCCACTCGGGTAAAGAAGCTACCTGTGAGGGTCCGTCATGTAGATGCTCATGTCCCCAGGAGTCGGGCTAATGAAGAACATCGTAACAATGAACAGGTAGATCAGGCTGCAAAAATAGAGGTGTCCCAGATAGACTTGGATTGGCAACATAAAGGAGAGTTGTTCTTAGCTCGATGGGCCCATGATGCCTCAGGCCATCAAGGCAGAGAGGCCGCTTATAAATGGGCACGGGACCGAGGGGTGGATCTAACCATGAACAGTATCTCCCAGGTTATCCAAGACTGTGAGACCTGTGCTGCGATCAAGCAGGCCAAGCGGGTGAAGCCTCTGTGGTACGGCGGACGATGGTCGAAGTACAGGTATGGGGAAGCCTGGCAAATTGACTACATCACTCTTCCCCAAACCCGTCAAGGCAAGCGCTACGTGCTGACCATGGTGGAAGCAACCACTGGGTGGCTGGAGACCTACCCTGTGCCTCATGCTACCGCCCGGAACACCATCTTGGGCCTGGAAAAGCAAGTTCTTTGGAGACATGGCACCCCTGAGAGAATCGAGTCAGACAACGGGACACATTTCAAGAATAGCCTCATAAGCACTTGGGCCAGAGAACATGGAATCGAATGGATATATCATATCCCTTATCATGCACCAGCTGCCGGGAAAGTTGAACGGTGCAATGGGCTACTTAAGACTACCCTAAAAGCACTTGGAGGAGGGACTTTCAAAAATTGGGAACTGAACTTAGCAAAGGCCACCTGGATGGTCAATACCCGAGGGTCCATCAATCGAGCTGGTCCTGCCCAGTCTGGACCCTTGCACACAGTGGACGGAGATAAAGTCCCTGTGGTACACACGAGAGGTATGTTAGGAAAGACTGTTTGGATTAATCCCACATCAGGCAAAGGCACACCCCTCCGTGGGGTTGTTTTTGCTCAGGGACCTGGTTACACTTGGTGGGTAATGCAGAAAAATGGGGAAACCCGTTGTGTACCACAAGGAGACCTAATTTTAAGTGAGAACTCTGTGTAAGGTTTCATTGTGTATATATGTATATATGTATCTGTAAGGGGGCATTGGGTTGGGTACGGTGTAGATGGTAATAGAATAAGGGGTGGATTATGTCCTGGGTTACAGTGTAAAATGTGCCAAAAGAAAAAAAATATATTCTATTACCATCTTCAGGAGCTGTTGAGACCAGGTGGGGCGGTGCTCCCTGCCTCCCCCCCTCTGGACTATCTCCTGTTACTGGGCACAACAATGCCTTATCGCCTGACCCATCGGTAACTCGCTCCTGGGCTATCTCCTGTTCATGGCCCATCAAGGAACTGCCTCACGACTCCCCATCCCATTGTGAGATGCTCCGCCCGGGGAGGGGGGGGGAAGGAGCCAAGCAGTCCATGGCAAATAAAAACGGAGATTTTGAACACCCTAGCAGCCTTTCTTCCACTGGATTCCCAGAGGAGCTTTTCCCCCCACTGGAGTTCCAGAGGACGAGAGCTACCTGCCGACCACTGGACCTTCGGAGGAAGACCAGACTCTTTTACCTGATTGCTGCTTCCACAGAACTACACCCATCGCTTCAGGAGGACTGCAGCCAGCATCTTATCGGACTGCTACTGCCACCCTAACAGGGTGTCAGGTTGTATTCCTGACTCTGTCAGTATAAACCAGTGGGTTGTTTGTTTTTTTCCCTGCCTTGTGTTTTATATATATATATATTAGTAAAGAACTGTTATTCCTATTCCCCATATCTTTGCCTGAAGGCCCGTTAATTTCAAAATTATAATAGTTTGGAGGGAAGGGGGTTGCACTCTCCATTTCAAGGGAGGCTCCTGCCTTCCTCCACAGACACCTGTCTTTTTCAAACCAAGACAGATTTTGGCGCCCAACGTGGGGCTCGAGGGCATCGAGAGATAAAGGAATAACGGTTTTTGTGCATTGGATATAGATTCCTTGTTAAGTGGCATCATGTGGGCTAGCTTATCCCGGTTCTTGTGGCATGTGGTGGTGGCTGTATTTCTCCCATTTGCAGGCCCTTATCTAAACATGGGTCCTATAACTAAGGCTACCGTGACTGTTATCCAGTTTGTTTTATGCATTAATAAGGTGAGGAATTCATGGCTTATTAACTTCCTCTGGAAGGCGGGCACATGGATTCGGAGCTATCAAACACTAAATGTATGCTTTTGGGGTTACTTTACTAATGGTACCTACTGTGAGGAAATGACACCGGGAGAAACTTTCTCCCAACCCCTAACCCAGCTCTTTGGGTCTACTCCACCAGTTTTCGAAGGATTCAGAGCTTTCCTAAGTGCTAATG
Source organism: Leptosomus discolor (assembly GCF_034619465.1). Lineage (NCBI taxonomy): Eukaryota > Metazoa > Chordata > Aves > Leptosomiformes > Leptosomidae > Leptosomus > Leptosomus discolor. The sequence goes on along the minus strand of NW_028237847.1, from coordinate 141,764 downwards.
ATATCATACAGTGGCTAGTGTTGCTGATAATCCTGTTTTATTCAGTATTCAGAGATCAGGGGAGATTGGCTTGGGTAACTACCCTGACTAGGAATGCTGCTCCAGAACCTGACCCTGCCTCACAGCTCACATCAGAAATGAACCACTCGGATTGGGTGAAGGAGATACGTGAGATGGGCCAGATGCTGAAGGAGTGCATTCTCTCAGCTGCTGGGAATCCCTCCTCCTGCCTTGAAGAGGGAGAGTCTAATGGTGCAGCAGTAGAACCCACAGACGTTACAACCGTCCAGGTTCCAGCTGAAACGCAAGGGCAGTCAGAGCCAGCAGCAGTCGCCCCTGTGGAAACGAGGAAATCTAAGATGAAATCAGACCACTCAGTTAAGAAAGGAGGGCCCTCAGAACCTGCAGGCGAGCCAGTGGTTGAGATACTCACCGAGTCCCTGACGTATGACAGTCTCCGTAATCTGCACAAAGACATCGTACGGCGGGGGCGTGAGGCTTTTACAACCTGGTTACTTCGGGTCTGGGATCTTATGGGTACGGGTGTGCAACTGGATGGCAGTGAGGCAAGGAATTTGGGACCCTTGACTCAGGACTCAGGTGTCAATCTGGTATTTGTAAGGGAGCCGGGGACCCTTTCCCTCTGGGAGCGGCTTTTAATGAGTGTGAGAGAGAGGTTTGTCCACAGAGAGAGAATGCAGGAGCACCATCATAGAATGCGCTGGAAGACCCTTGAGGAAGGGATCCAGCAGCTGAGAGAAGTGGCAGTATTGGAGGTACTCTTTGGGAGGGATGGACAGCATGGTAACGACCCTGACAAAGTCAGGTGCACAGGGCAAATGTTGTGGAATCTGGCAAATCTAGGGCCATCCGAATACTCCGCCTTCATTGCAATGATTAATGCAGATAACGACCGAGAGACAGTGGGTTCTGTCACGAGCAAGCTTAGAAATTTTGAAAGCATGATCAATGGCCCAATGCAGGCTAACGTTTCTGCTGTGATTAAGAGCCTACAAGAGGAGATGAGGGAAATAAAGGAGGAGGTGAGGAGGAGCAGTTCCCATTTGGCACCGGTACAAGTCACAGGCCCCAAAGTCGGAGCCCAACGTCCCCCAGCTAGAGGGAGAGGGTACACCCCACGAGCTGAGCTATGGTACTTCCTGCGCGACCATGGGGAAGACATGGGAAGGTGGGATGGGAAACCCACTTCTGTCCTGGCAGCACGGGTGCGTCAACTCAAGGAGGGAAACACTAACCGGGGGAGTAACACTAAAGTGAAGGTAGCCTCAACCTCCCAGGACCGAGCTGCCAGATATTACAGAAGGGAGGATGATCTGACAGATCCCCTTGAAGGAACCTCTAGTATGTATGTCCAGGAAGGGAATGGTAACCAGTGCTAGAGGGGCCCTGCCTCTAGCCAGGGAGAGGCACGGGAAAACCGGATATTTTGGACGGTGTGGATCCGATGGCCTGGCACGTCAGAGCCACAAAAATACAAAGCGTTAGTTGATACTGGTGCGCAGTGTACCCTAATGCCATCGGGACATGTGGGGGCAGAACCTGTTTCCATTGCCGGGGTAACGGGGGGATCGCAGCAATTGACTCTGTTGGAAGCCGAGGTGAGCCTTACTGGGAAGGAGTGGCAGAAACATCCGATTGTGACTGGCCCAGAGGCCCCGTGCATTCTGGGCATAGACTTCCTCCGGAACGGCTATTACAAGGACCCAAAAGGTCTCAGGTGGGCATTTGGGATAGCTGCTGTGGAGGCAGAGAGCATTAGGCAATTGAACACCTTGCCCGGACTATCAGAAAACCCATCTGCAGTAGGACTCTTGAAGGTGGAAGAGCAACAAGTGCCAATTGCCACCTCGACAGTGCACCGCCGGCAGTATCGGACGAATCGAGATGCCGTGATCCCCATCCACAAAATGATCCGCGAGCTGGAGAGTCAAGGGGTGGTCAGCAAGACCCACTCACCCTTCAACAGCCCCATTTGGCCTGTGCGCAAGTCTGACGGAGAATGGAGATTGACTGTGGACTATCGTGGCTTGAATGAAGTGACTCCACCGTTGAGCGCTGCCGTGCCGGACATGCTGGAACTCCAGTACGAGCTGGAGTCCAAGGCAGCAAAGTGGTATGCCACTATTGACATTGCCAATGCTTTTTTCTCCATTCCTCTGGCAGCAGAATGTAGGCCTCAGTTTGCCTTCACCTGGAGGGGCGTACAGTACACCTGGAACCGACTGCCCCAGGGGTGGAAGCACAGTCCCACCATCTGCCATGGACTGATCCAGGCTGCACTGGAAAAGGGTGAAGCTCCGGAACATCTGCAGTACATCGATGACATCATTGTGGGGGGGAACACAGCAAAGGAAGTATTTGGGAAAGGAGAGAAGATCATCCAGATTCTCCTGGAAGCTGGTTTTGCCATCAAGAAGAGCAAAGTCAAGGGACCTGCCCGAGAGATCCAGTTCCTGGGGGTAAAGTGGCAAGACGGACGGCGTCAGATCCCCACCGAGGTCATCAATAAGATCGCTGCGATGTCTCCACCAACCAGCAAGAAGGAAACACAGGCTTTCCTAGGCGCCATAGGTTTTTGGAGAATGCACATTCCTGAGTACAGCCAGATTGTGAGCCCTCTGTACCTGGTTACCCGCAAGAAGAACGATTTCCACTGGGGCCCTGAACAGCAACAAGCTTTTGCCCAAATCAAGCGGGAGATCGCTCATGCGCTAGCCCTTGGCCCAGTCAGGACGGGACCAGAGGTGAGGAACGTGCTCTACTCTGCGGCCGGGAACAATGGTTTGTCCTGGAGCCTTTGGCAGAAGGTGCCTGGAGAGACTCGTGGCCGACCACTGGGATTCTGGAGTCGAAGTTATAGAGGGTCTGAGGCCAACTACACTCCCACAGAGAAGGAAATCCTAGCAGCCTATGAAGGAGTCCAAGCTGCCTCGGAAGTGATTGGCACCGAAGCACAACTCCTCCTGGCACCCCGACTACCGGTGCTGGGGTGGATGTTTAAAGGAAAGGTTCCCTCCACCCACCACGCCACTGACGCCACATGGAGCAAATGGATTGCCCTCATCACACAACGCGCCCGTATTGGAAACCCAAATCGCCCTGGGATTTTGGAGATCATTACGAACTGGCCGGAAGGTGAAGACTTTGGCCTCACTGACGAAGAGGAGCAGGAACAAGTGACGCGGGCTGAAGAAGCTCCACCGTACAACCAACTACCAGCAGAGGAAACACGATATGCTCTTTTCACTGACGGTTCCTGTCGCATCGTAGGGATGAACCGGAAGTGGAAAGCAGCCGTATGGAGCCCCACACGACAGGTCGCACAAGCTACTGAAGGAGAAGGTGGATCAAGTCAACTTGCTGAACTCAAAGCCGTTCAACTAGCCCCGGACATTGCTGAAAGAGAGAAGTGGCCAAAGCTCTACCTTTCTACTGATTCGTGGATGGTAGCCAATGCTCTGTGGGGCTGGCTGGAAAGGTGGAAAAAGGCCAACTGGCAGCGTAGGGGAAAACCAATTTGGGCTGCTGATGAGTGGAAAGATATTGCCACTCGGGTAAAGAAGCTACCTGTGAGGGTCCGTCATGTAGATGCTCATGTCCCCAGGAGTCGGGCTAATGAAGAACATCGTAACAATGAACAGGTAGATCAGGCTGCAAAAATAGAGGTGTCCCAGATAGACTTGGATTGGCAACATAAAGGAGAGTTGTTCTTAGCTCGATGGGCCCATGATGCCTCAGGCCATCAAGGCAGAGAGGCCACTTATAAATGGGCACGGGACCGAGGGGTGGATCTAACCATGAACAGTATCTCCCAGGTTATCCAAGACTGTGAGACCTGTGCTGCGATCAAGCAGGCCAAGCGGGTGAAGCCTCTGTGGTACGGCGGACGATGGTCGAAGTACAGGTATGGGGAAGCCTGGCAAATTGACTACATCACTCTTCCCCAATCCCGTCAAGGCAAGCGCTACGTGCTGACCATGGTGGAAGCAACCACTGGGTGGCTGGAGACCTACCCTGTGCCTCATGCTACCGCCCGGAACACCATCTTGGGCCTGGAAAAGCAAGTTCTTTGGAGACATGGCACCCCTGAGAGAATCGAGTCAGACAACGGGACACATTTCAAGAATAGCCTCATAAGCACTTGGGCCAGAGAACATGGACTCGAATGGATATATCATATCCCTTATCATGCACCAGCTGCCGGGAAAGTTGAACGGTGCAATGGGCTACTTAAGACTACCCTAAAAGCACTTGGAGGAGGGACTTTCAAAAATTGGGAACTGAACTTAGCAAAGGCCACCTGGATGGTCAATACCCGAGGGTCCATCAATCGAGCTGGTCCTGCCCAGTCTGGACCCTTGCACACAGTGGACGGAGATAAAGTCCCTGTGGTACACACGAGAGGTATGTTAGGAAAGACTGTTTGGATTAATCCCACATCAGGCAAAGGCACACCCCTCCGTGGGGTTGTTTTTGCTCAAGGACCTGGTTACACTTGGTGGGTAATGCAGAAAAATGGGGAAACCCGTTGTGTACCACAAGGAGACCTAATTTTAAGTGAGAACTCTGTGTAAGGTTTCATTGTGTATATATGTATATATGTATCTGTAAGGGGGCATTGGGTTGGGTACGGTGTAGATGGTAATAGAATAAGGGGTGGATTATGTCCTGGGTTACAGTGTAAAATGTGCCAAAAGAAAAAAATATATTCTATTACCATCTTCAGGAGCTGTTGAGACCAGGTGGGGCGGTGCTCCCTGCCTCCCCCCCTCTGGACTATCTCCTGTTACTGGGCACAACAATGCCTTATCGCCTGACCCATCGGTAACTCGCTCCTGGGCTATCTCCTGTTCATGGCCCATCAAGGAACTGCCTCACGACTCCCCATCCCACTGTGAGATGCTCCGCCCGGGGAGGGGGGGGGAAGGAGCCAAGCAGTCCATGCCAAATAAAAACGGAGATTTTGAACACCCTAGCAGCCTTTCTTCCACTGGATTCCCAGAGGAGCTTTTCCCCCCACTGGAGTTCCAGAGGACGAGAGCTACCTGCCGACCACTGGACCTTCGGAGGAAGACCAGACTCTTTTACCTGATTGCTGCTTCCACAGAACTACACCCATCGCTTCAGGAGGACTGCAGCCAGCATCTTATCGGACTGCTACTGCCACCCTAACAGGGTGTCAGGTTGTATTCCTGACTCTGTCAGTATAAACCAGTGGGTTGTTTGTTTTTTCCCTGCCTTGTGTTTTATATATATATATTAGTAAAGAACTGTTATTCCTATTCCCCATATCTTTGCCTGAAGGCCCGTTAATTTCAAAATTATAATAGTTTGGAGGGAAGGGGGTTGCACTCTCCATTTCAAGGGAGGCTCCTGCCTTCCTCCACAGACACCTGTCTTTTTCAAACCAAGACAGATTTTGGCGCCCAACGTGGGGCTCGAGGGCATCGAGAGATAAAGGAATAACGGTTTTTGTGCATTGGATATAGATTCCTTGTTAAGTGGCATCATGTGGGCTAGCTTATCCCGGTTCTTGTGGCATGTGGTGGTGGCTGTATTTCTCCCATTTGCAGGCCCTTATCTAAACATGGGTCCTATAACTAAGGCTACCGTGACTGTTATCCAGTTTGTTTTATGCATTAATAAGGTGAGGAATTCATGGCTTATTAACTTCCTCTGGAAGGCGGGCACATGGATTCGGAGCTATCAAACACTAAATGTATGCTTTTGGGGTTACTTTAATAATGGTACCTACTGTGAGGAAATGACACCGGGAGAAACTTTCTCCCAACCCCTAACCCAGCTCTTTGGGTCTACTCCACCAGTTTTCGAAGGATTCAGAGCTTTCCTAAGTGCTAATGATATCATACAGTGGCTAGTGTTGCTGATAATCCTGTTTTATTCAGTATTCAGAGATCAGGGGAGATTGGCTTGGATAACTACCCTGACTAGGAACGCTACTCCAGAACCTGACCCTGCCTCACAGCTCACATCAGAAATGAACCACTCGGATTGGGTGAAGGAGATACGTGAGATGGGCCAGATGCTGAAGGAGTGCATTCTCTCAGCTGCTGGGAATCCCTCCTCCTGCCTTGAAGAGGGAGAGTCTAATGGTGCAGCAGTAGAACCCACAGACGTTACAACCGTCCAGGTTCCAGCTGAAACGCAAGGGCAGTCAGAGCCAGCAGCAGTCGCCCCTGTGGAAACGAGGAAATCTAAGATGAAATCAGACCACTCAGTTAAGAAAGGAGGGCCCTCAGAACCTGCAGGCGAGCCAGTGGTTGAGATACTCACCGAGTCCCTGACGTATGACAGTCTCCGTAATCTGCACAAAGACATCGTACGGCGGGGGCGTGAGGCTTTTACAACCTGGTTACTTCGGGTCTGGGATCTTATGGGTACGGGTGTGCAACTGGATGGCAGTGAGGCAAGGAATTTGGGACCCTTGACTCAGGACTCAGGTGTCAATCTGGTATTTGTAAGGGAGCCGGGGACCCTTTCCCTCTGGGAGCGGCTTTTAATGAGTGTGAGAGAGAGGTTTGTCCACAGAGAGAGAATGCAGGAGCACCATCATAGAATGCGCTGGAAGACCCTTGAGGAAGGGATCCAGCAGCTGAGAGAAGTGGCAGTATTGGAGGTACTCTTTGGGAGGGATGGACAGCATGGTAACGACCCTGACAAAGTCAGGTGCACAGGGCAAATGTTGTGGAATCTGGCAAATCTAGGGCCATCCGAATACTCCACCTTCATTGCAATGATTAATGCAGATAACGACCGAGAGACAGTGGGTTCTGTCACGAGCAAGCTTAGAAATTTTGAAAGCATGATCAATGGCCCAATGCAGGCTAACGTTTCTGCTGTGATTAAGAGCCTACAAGAGGAGATGAGGGAAATAAAGGAGGAGGTGAGGAGGAGCAGTTCCCATTTGGCACCGGTACAAGTCACAGGCCCCAAAGTCGGAGCCCAACGTCCCCCAGCTAGAGGGAGAGGGTACACCCCACGAGCTGAGCTATGGTACTTCCTGCGCGACCATGGGGAAGACATGGGAAGGTGGGATGGGAAACCCACTTCTGTCCTGGCAGCACGGGTGCGTCAACTCAAGGAGGGAAACACTAACCGGGGGAGTAACACTAAAGTGAAGGTAGCCTCAACCTCCCAGGACCGAGCTGCCAGATATTACAGAAGGGAGGATGATCTGACAGATCCCCTTGAAGGAACCTCTAGTATGTATGTCCAGGAAGGGAATGGTAACCAGTGCTAGAGGGGCCCTGCCTCTAGCCAGGGAGAGGCACGGGAAAACCGGATATTTTGGACGGTGTGGATCCGATGGCCTGGCACGTCAGAGCCACAAAAATACAAAGCGTTAGTTGATACTGGTGCGCAGTGTACCCTAATGCCATCGGGACATGTGGGGGCAGAACCTGTTTCCATTGCCGGGGTAACGGGGGGATCGCAGCAATTGACTCTGTTGGAAGCCGAGGTGAGCCTTACTGGGAAGGAGTGGCAGAAACATCCGATTGTGACTGGCCCAGAGGCCCCGTGCATTCTGGGCATAGACTTCCTCCGGAACGGCTATTACAAGGACCCAAAAGGTCTCAGGTGGGCATTTGGGATAGCTGCTGTGGAGGCAGAGAGCATTAGGCAATTGAACACCTTGCCCGGACTATCAGAAAACCCATCTGCAGTAGGACTCTTGAAGGTGGAAGAGCAACAAGTGCCAATTGCCACCTCGACAGTGCACCGCCGGCAGTATCGGACGAATCGAGATGCCGTGATCCCCATCCACAAAATGATCCGCGAGCTGGAGAGTCAAGGGGTGGTCAGCAAGACCCACTCACCCTTCAACAGCCCCATTTGGCCTGTGCGCAAGTCTGACGGAGAATGGAGATTGACTGTGGACTATCGTGGCTTGAATGAAGTGACTCCACCGTTGAGCGCTGCCGTGCCGGACATGCTGGAACTCCAGTACGAGCTGGAGTCCAAGGCAGCAAAGTGGTATGCCACTATTGACATTGCCAATGCTTTTTTCTCCATTCCTCTGGCAGCAGAATGTAGGCCTCAGTTTGCCTTCACCTGGAGGGGCGTACAGTACACCTGGAACCGACTGCCCCAGGGGTGGAAGCACAGTCCCACCATCTGCCATGGACTGATCCAGGCTGCACTGGAAAAGGGTGAAGCTCCGGAACATCTGCAGTACATCGATGACATCATTGTGGGGGGGAACACAGCAAAGGAAGTATTTGGGAAAGGAGAGAAGATCATCCAGATTCTCCTGGAAGCTGGTTTTGCCATCAAGAAGAGCAAAGTCAAGGGACCTGCCCGAGAGATCCAGTTCCTGGGGGTAAAGTGGCAAGACGGACGGCGTCAGATCCCCACCGAGGTCATCAGTAAGATCGCTGCGATGTCTCCACCAACCAGCAAGAAGGAAACACAGGCTTTCCTAGGCGCCATAGGTTTTTGGAGAATGCACATTCCTGAGTACAGCCAGATTGTGAGCCCTCTGTACCTGGTTACCCGCAAGAAGAACGATTTCCACTGGGGCCCTGAACAGCAACAAGCTTTTGCCCAAATCAAGCGGGAGATCGCTCATGCGCTAGCCCTTGGCCCAGTCAGGACGGGACCAGAGGTGAGGAACGTGCTCTACTCTGCGGCCGGGAACAATGGTTTGTCCTGGAGCCTTTGGCAGAAGGTGCCTGGAGAGACTCGTGGCCGACCACTGGGATTCTGGAGTCGAAGTTATAGAGGGTCTGAGGCCAACTACACTCCCACAGAGAAGGAAATCCTAGCAGCCTATGAAGGAGTCCAAGCTGCCTCGGAAGTGATTGGCACCGAAGCACAACTCCTCCTGGCACCCCGACTACCGGTGCTGGGGTGGATGTTTAAAGGAAAGGTTCCCTCCACCCACCACGCCACTGACGCCACATGGAGCAAATGGATTGCCCTCATCACACAACGCGCCCGTATTGGAAACCCAAATCGCCCTGGGATTTTGGAGATCATTACGAACTGGCCGGAAGGTGAAGACTTTGGCCTCACTGACGAAGAGGAGCAGGAACAAGTGACGCGGGCTGAAGAAGCTCCACCGTACAACCAACTACCAGCAGAGGAAACACGATATGCTCTTTTCACTGACGGTTCCTGTCGCATCGTAGGGATGAACCGGAAGTGGAAAGCAGCCGTATGGAGCCCCACACGACAGGTCGCACAAGCTACTGAAGGAGAAGGTGGATCAAGTCAACTTGCTGAACTCAAAGCCGTTCAACTAGCCCTGGACATTGCTGAAAGAGAGAAGTGGCCAAAGCTCTACCTTTGTACTGATTCGTGGATGGTAGCCAATGCTCTGTGGGGCTGGCTGGAAAGGTGGAAAAAGGCCAACTGGCAGCGTAGGGGAAAACCAATTTGGGCTGCTGATGAGTGGAAAGATATTGCCACTCGGGTAAAGAAGCTACCTGTGAGGGTCCGTCATGTAGATGCTCATGTCCCCAGGAGTCGGGCTAATGAAGAACATCGTAACAATGAACAGGTAGATCAGGCTGCAAAAATAGAGGTGTCCCAGATAGACTTGGATTGGCAACATAAAGGAGAGTTGTTCTTAGCTCGATGGGCCCATGATGCCTCAGGCCATCAAGGCAGAGAGGCCGCTTATAAATGGGCACGGGACCGAGGGGTGGATCTAACCATGAACAGTATCTCCCAGGTTATCCAAGACTGTGAGACCTGTGCTGCGATCAAGCAGGCCAAGCGGGTGAAGCCTCTGTGGTACGGCGGACGATGGTCGAAGTACAGGTATGGGGAAGCCTGGCAAATTGACTACATCACTCTTCCCCAAACCCGTCAAGGCAAGCGCTACGTGCTGACCATGGTGGAAGCAACCACTGGGTGGCTGGAGACCTACCCTGTGCCTCATGCTACCGCCCGGAACACCATCTTGGGCCTGGAAAAGCAAGTTCTTTGGAGACATGGCACCCCTGAGAGAATCGAGTCAGACAACGGGACACATTTCAAGAATAGCCTCATAAGCACTTGGGCCAGAGAACATGGACTCGAATGGATATATCATATCCCTTATCATGCACCAGCTGCCGGGAAAGTTGAACGGTGCAATGGGCTACTTAAGACTACCCTAAAAGCACTTGGAGGAGGGACTTTCAAAAATTGGGAACTGAACTTAGCAAAGGCCACCTGGATGGTCAATACCCGAGGGTCCATCAATCGAGCTGGTCCTGCCCAGTCTGGACCCTTGCACACAGTGGACGGAGATAAAGTCCCTGTGGTACACACGAGAGGTATGTTAGGAAAGACTGTTTGGATTAATCCCACATCAGGCAAAGGCACACCCCTCCGTGGGGTTGTTTTTGCTCAGGGACCTGGTTACACTTGGTGGGTAATGCAGAAAAATGGGGAAACCCGTTGTGTACCACAAGGAGACCTAATTTTAAGTGAGAACTCTGTGTAAGGTTTCATTGTGTATATATGTATATATGTATCTGTAAGGGGGCATTGGGTTGGGTACGGTGTAGATGGTAATAGAATAAGGGGTGGATTATGTCCTGGGTTACAGTGTAAAATGTGCCAAAAGAAAAAAAATATATTCTATTACCATCTTCAGGAGCTGTTGAGACCAGGTGGGGCGGTGCTCCCTGCCTCCCCCCCTCTGGACTATCTCCTGTTACTGGGCACAACAATGCCTTATCGCCTGACCCATCGGTAACTCGCTCCTGGGCTATCTCCTGTTCATGGCCCATCAAGGAACTGCCTCACGACTCCCCATCCCATTGTGAGATGCTCCGCCCGGGGAGGGGGGGGGAAGGAGCCAAGCAGTCCATGGCAAATAAAAACGAAGATTTTGAACACCCTAGCAGCCTTTCTTCCACTGGATTCCCAGAGGAGCTTTTCCCCCCACTGGAGTTCCAGAGGACGAGAGCTACCTGCCGACCACTGGACCTTCGGAGGAAGACCAGACTCTTTTACCTGATTGCTGCTTCCACAGAACTACACCCATCGCTTCAGGAGGACTGCAGCCAGCATCTTATCGGACTGCTACTGCCACCCTAACAGGGTGTCAGGTTGTATTCCTGACTCTGTCAGTATAAACCAGTGGGTTGTTTGTTTTTTTCCCTGCCTTGTGTTATATATATATATTAGTAAAGAACTGTTATTCCTATTCCCCATATCTTTGCCTGAAGGCCCGTTAATTTCAAAATTATAATAGTTTGGAGGGAAGGGGGTTGCACTCTCCATTTCAAGGGAGGCTCCTGCCTTCCTCCACAGACACCTGTCTTTTTCAAACCAAGACAGATTTTGGCGCCCAACGTGGGGCTCGAGGGCATCGAGAGATAAAGGAATAACGGTTTTTGTGCATTGGATATAGATTCCTTGTTAAGTGGCATCATGTGGGCTAGCTTATCCCGGTTCTTGTGGCATGTGGTGGTGGCTGTATTTCTCCCATTTGCAGGCCCTTATCTAAACATGGGTCCTATAACTAAGGCTACCGTGACTGTTATCCAGTTTGTTTTATGGATTAATAAGGTGAGGAATTCATGGCTTATTAACTTCCTCTGGAAGGCGGGCACATGGATTCGGAGCTATCAAACACTAAATGTATGCTTTTGGGGTTACTTTACTAATGGTACCTACTGTGAGGAAATGACACCGGGAGAAACTTTCTCCCAACCCCTAACCCAGCTCTTTGGGTCTACTCCACCAGTTTTCGAAGGATTCAGAGCTTTCCTAAGTGCTAATGATATCATACAGTGGCTAGTGTTGCTGATAATCCTGTTTTATTCAGTATTCAGAGATCAGGGGAGATTGGCTTGGGTAACTACCCTGACTAGGAATGCTGCTCCAGAACCTGACCCTGCCTCACAGCTCACATCAGAAATGAACCACTCGGATTGGGTGAAGGAGATACGTGAGATGGGCCAGATGCTGAAGGAGTGCATTCTCTCAGCTGCTGGGAATCCCTCCTCCTGCCTTGAAGAGGGAGAGTCTAATGGTGCAGCAGTAGAACCCACAGACGTTACAACCGTCCAGGTTCCAGCTGAAACGCAAGGGCAGTCAGAGCCAGCAGCAGTCGCCCCTGTGGAAACGAGGAAATCTAAGATGAAATCAGACCACTCAGTTAAGAAAGGAGGGCCCTCAGAACCTGCAGGCGAGCCAGTGGTTGAGATACTCACCGAGTCCCTGACGTATGACAGTCTCCGTAATCTGCACAAAGACATCGTACGGCGGGGGCGTGAGGCTTTTACAACCTGGTTACTTCGGGTCTGGGATCTTATGGGTACGGGTGTGCAACTGGATGGCAGTGAGGCAAGGAATTTGGGACCCTTGACTCAGGACTCAGGTGTCAATCTGGTATTTGTAAGGGAGCCGGGGACCCTTTCCCTCTGGGAGCGGCTTTTAATGAGTGTGAGAGAGAGGTTTGTCCACAGAGAGAGAATGCAGGAGCACCATCATAGAATGCGCTGGAAGACCCTTGAGGAAGGGATCCAGCAGCTGAGAGAAGTGGCAGTATTGGAGGTACTCTTTGGGAGGGATGGACAGCATGGTAACGACCCTGACAAAGTCAGGTGCACAGGGCAAATGTTGTGGAATCTGGCAAATCTAGGGCCATCCGAATACTCCGCCTTCATTGCAATGATTAATGCAGATAACGACCGAGAGACAGTGGGTTCTGTCACGAGCAAGCTTAGAAATTTTGAAAGCATGATCAATGGCCCAATGCAGGCTAACGTTTCTGCTGTGATTAAGAGCCTACAAGAGGAGATGAGGGAAATAAAGGAGGAGGTGAGGAGGAGCAGTTCCCATTTGGCACCGGTACAAGTCACAGGCCCCAAAGTCGGAGCCCAACGTCCCCCAGCTAGAGGGAGAGGGTACACCCCACGAGCTGAGCTATGGTACTTCCTGCGCGACCATGGGGAAGACATGGGAAGGTGGGATGGGAAACCCACTTCTGTCCTGGCAGCACGGGTGCGTCAACTCAAGGAGGGAAACACTAACCGGGGGAGTAACACTAAAGTGAAGGTAGCCTCAACCTCCCAGGACCGAGCTGCCAGATATTACAGAAGGGAGGATGATCTGACAGATCCCCTTGAAGGAACCTCTAGTATGTATGTCCAGGAAGGGAATGGTAACCAGTGCTAGAGGGGCCCTGCCTCTAGCCAGGGAGAGGCACGGGAAAACCGGATATTTTGGACGGTGTGGATCCGATGGCCTGGCACGTCAGAGCCACAAAAATACAAAGCGTTAGTTGATACTGGTGCGCAGTGTACCCTAATGCCATCGGGACATGTGGGGGCAGAACCTGTTTCCATTGCCGGGGTAACGGGGGGATCGCATCAATTGACTCTGTTGGAAGCCGAGGTGAGCCTTACTGGGAAGGAGTGGCAGAAACATCCGATTGTGACTGGCCCAGAGGCCCCGTGCATTCTGGGCATAGACTTCCTCCGGAACGGCTATTACAAGGACCCAAAAGGTCTCAGGTGGGCATTTGGGATAGCTGCTGTGGAGGCAGAGAGCATTAGGCAATTGAACACCTTGCCCGGACTATCAGAAAACCCATCTGCAGTAGGACTCTTGAAGGTGGAAGAGCAACAAGTGCCAATTGCCACCTCGACAGTGCACCGCCGGCAGTATCGGACGAATCGAGATGCCGTGATCCCCATCCACAAAATGATCCGCGAGCTGGAGAGTCAAGGGGTGGTCAGCAAGACCCACTCACCCTTCAACAGCCCCATTTGGCCTGTGCGCAAGTCTGACGGAGAATGGAGATTGACTGTGGACTATCGTGGCTTGAATGAAGTGACTCCACCGTTGAGCGCTGCCGTGCCGGACATGCTGGAACTCCAGTACGAGCTGGAGTCCAAGGCAGCAAAGTGGTATGCCACTATTGACATTGCCAATGCTTTTTTCTCCATTCCTCTGGCAGCAGAATGTAGGCCTCAGTTTGCCTTCACCTGGAGGGGCGTACAGTACACCTGGAACCGACTGCCCCAGGGGTGGAAGCACAGTCCCACCATCTGCCATGGACTGATCCAGGCTGCACTGGAAAAGGGTGAAGCTCCGGAACATCTGCAGTACATCGATGACATCATTGTGGGGGGGAACACAGCAAAGGAAGTATTTGGGAAAGGAGAGAAGATCATCCAGATTCTCCTGGAAGCTGGTTTTGCCATCAAGAAGAGCAAAGTCAAGGGACCTGCCCGAGAGATCCAGTTCCTGGGGGTAAAGTGGCAAGACGGACGGCGTCAGATCCCCACCGAGGTCATCAATAAGATCACTGCGATGTCTCCACCAACCAGCAAGAAGGAAACACAGGCTTTCCTAGGCGCCATAGGTTTTTGGAGAATGCACATTCCTGAGTACAGCCAGATTGTGAGCCCTCTGTACCTGGTTACCCGCAAGAAGAACGATTTCCACTGGGGCCCTGAACAGCAACAAGCTTTTGCCCAAATCAAGCGGGAGATCGCTCATGCGCTAGCCCTTGGCCCAGTCAGGACGGGACCAGAGGTGAGGAACGTGCTCTACTCTGCGGCCGGGAACAATGGTTTGTCCTGGAGCCTTTGGCAGAAGGTGCCTGGAGAGACTCGTGGCCGACCACTGGGATTCTGGAGTCGAAGTTATAGAGGGTCTGAGGCCAACTACACTCCCACAGAGAAGGAAATCCTAGCAGCCTATGAAGGAGTCCAAGCTGCCTCGGAAGTGATTGGCACCGAAGCACAACTCCTCCTGGCACCCCGACTACCGGTGCTGGGGTGGATGTTTAAAGGAAAGGTTCCCTCCACCCACCACGCCACTGACGCCACATGGAGCAAATGGATTGCCCTCATCACACAACGCGCCCGTATTGGAAACCCAAATCGCCCTGGGATTTTGGAGATCATTACGAACTGGCCGGAAGGTGAAGACTTTGGCCTCACTGACGAAGAGGAGCAGGAACAAGTGACGCGGGCTGAAGAAGCTCCACCGTACAACCAACTACCAGCAGAGGAAACACGATATGCTCTTTTCACTGACGGTTCCTGTCGCATCGTAGGGATGAACCGGAAGTGGAAAGCAGCCGTATGGAGCCCCACACGACAGGTCGCACAAGCTACTGAAGGAGAAGGTGGATCAAGTCAACTTGCTGAACTCAAAGCCGTTCAACTAGCCCTGGACATTGCTGAAAGAGAGAAGTGGCCAAAGCTCTACCTTTGTACTGATTCGTGGATGGTAGCCAATGCTCTGTGGGGCTGGCTGGAAAGGTGGAAAAAGGCCAACTGGCAGCGTAGGGGAAAACCAATTTGGGCTGCTGATGAGTGGAAAGATATTGCCACTCGGGTAAAGAAGCTACCTGTGAGGGTCCGTCATGTAGATGCTCATGTCCCCAGGAGTCGGGCTAATGAAGAACATCGTAACAATGAACAGGTAGATCAGGCTGCAAAAATAGAGGTGTCCCAGATAGACTTGGATTGGCAACATAAAGGAGAGTTGTTCTTAGCTCGATGGGCCCATGATGCCTCAGGCCATCAAGGCAGAGAGGCCGCTTATAAATGGGCACGGGACCGAGGGGTGGATCTAACCATGAACAGTATCTCCCAGGTTATCCAAGACTGTGAGACCTGTGCTGCGATCAAGCAGGCCAAGCGGGTGAAGCCTCTGTGGTACGGCGGACGATGGTCGAAGTACAGGTATGGGGAAGCCTGGCAAATTGACTACATCACTCTTCCCCAAACCCGTCAAGGCAAGCGCTACGTGCTGACCATGGTGGAAGCAACCACTGGGTGGCTGGAGACCTACCCTGTGCCTCATGCTACCGCCCGGAACACCATCTTGGGCCTGGAAAAGCAAGTTCTTTGGAGACATGGCACCCCTGAGAGAATCGAGTCAGACAACGGGACACATTTCAAGAATAGCCTCATAAGCACTTGGGCCAGAGAACATGGACTCGAATGGATATATCATATCCCTTATCATGCACCAGCTGCCGGGAAAGTTGAACGGTGCAATGGGCTACTTAAGACTACCCTAAAAGCACTTGGAGGAGGGACTTTCAAAAATTGGGAACTGAACTTAGCAAAGGCCACCTGGATGGTCAATACCCGAGGGTCCATCAATCGAGCTGGTCCTGCCCAGTCTGGACCCTTGCACACAGTGGACGGAGATAAAGTCCCTGTGGTACACACGAGAGGTATGTTAGGAAAGACTGTTTGGATTAATCCCACATCAGGCAAAGGCACACCCCTCCGTGGGGTTGTTTTTGCTCAGGGACCTGGTTACACTTGGTGGGTAATGCAGAAAAATGGGGAAACCCGTTGTGTACCACAAGGAGACCTAATTTTAAGTGAGAACTCTGTGTAAGGTTTCATTGTGTATATATGTATATATGTATCTGTAAGGGGGCATTGGGTTGGGTACGGTGTAGATGGTAATAGAATAAGGGGTGGATTATGTCCTGGGTTACAGTGTAAAATGTGCCAAAAGAAAAAAAATATATTCTATTACCATCTTCAGGAGCTGTTGAGACCAGGTGGGGCGGTGCTCCCTGCCTCCCCCCCTCTGGACTATCTCCTGTTACTGGGCACAACAATGCCTTATCGCCTGACCCATCGGTAACTCGCTCCTGGGCTATCTCCTGTTCATGGCCCATCAAGGAACTGCCTCACGACTCCCCATCCCATTGTGAGATGCTCCGCCCGGGGAGGGGGGGGGAAGGAGCCAAGCAGTCCATGGCAAATAAAAACGAAGATTTTGAACACCCTAGCAGCCTTTCTTCCACTGGATTCCCAGAGGAGCTTTTCCCCCCACTGGAGTTCCAGAGGACGAGAGCTACCTGCCGACCACTGGACCTTCGGAGGAAGACCAGACTCTTTTACCTGATTGCTGCTTCCACAGAACTACACCCATCGTTTCAGGAGGACTGCAGCCAGCATCTTATCGGACTGCTACTGCCACCCTAACAGGGTGTCAGGTTGTATTCCTGACTCTGTCAGTATAAACCAGTGGGTTGTTTGTTTTTTCCCTGCCTTGTGTTTTATATATATATATATATTAGTAAAGAACTGTTATTCCTATTCCCCATATCTTTGCCTGAAGGCCCGTTAATTTCAAAATTATAATAGTTTGGAGGGAAGGGGGTTGCACTCTCCATTTCAAGGGAGGCTCCTGCCTTCCTCCACAGACACCTGTCTTTTTCAAACCAAGACAGATTTTGGCGCCCAACGTGGGGCTCGAGGGCATCGAGAGATAAAGGAATAACGGTTTTTGTGCATTGGATATAGATTCCTTGTTAAGTGGCATCATGTGGGCTAGCTTATCCCGGTTCTTGTGGCATGTGGTGGTGGCTGTATTTCTCCCATTTGCAGGCCCTTATCTAAACATGGGTCCTATAACTAAGGCTACCGTGACTGTTATCCAGTTTGTTTTATGGATTAATAAGGTGAGGAATTCATGGCTTATTAACTTCCTCTGGAAGGCGGGCACATGGATTCGGAGCTATCAAACACTAAATGTATGCTTTTGGGGTTACTTTACTAATGGTACCTACTGTGAGGAAATGACACCGGGAGAAACTTTCTCCCAACCCCTAACCCAGCTCTTTGGGTCTACTCCACCAGTTTTCGAAGGATTCAGAGCTTTCCTAAGTGCTAATGATATCATACAGTGGCTAGTGTTGCTGATAATCCTGTTTTATTCAGTATTCAGAGATCAGGGGAGATTGGCTTGGGTAACTACCCTGACTAGGAATGCTGCTCCAGAATCTGACCCTGCCTCACAGCTCACATCAGAAATGAACCACTCGGATTGGGTGAAGGAGATACGTGAGATGGGCCAGATGCTGAAGGAGTGCATTCTCTCAGCTGCTGGGAATCCCTCCTCCTGCCTTGAAGAGGGAGAGTCTAATGGTGCAGCAGTAGAACCCACAGACGTTACAACCGTCCAGGTTCCAGCTGAAACGCAAGGGCAGTCAGAGCCAGCAGCAGTCGCCCCTGTGGAAACGAGGACATCTAAGATGAAATCAGACCACTCAGTTAAGAAAGGAGGGCCCTCAGAACCTGCAGGCGAGCCAGTGGTTGAGATACTCACCGAGTCCCTGACGTATGACAGTCTCCGTAATCTGCACAAAGACATCGTACGGCGGGGGCGTGAGGCTTTTACAACCTGGTTACTTCGGGTCTGGGATCTTATGGGTACGGGTGTGCAACTGGATGGCAGTGAGGCAAGGAATTTGGGACCCTTGACTCAGGACTCAGGTGTCAATCTGGTATTTGTAAGGGAGCCGGGGACCCTTTCCCTCTGGGAGCGGCTTTTAATGAGTGTGAGAGAGAGGTTTGTCCACAGAGAGAGAATGCAGGAGCACCATCATAGAATGCGCTGGAAGACCCTTGAGGAAGGGATCCAGCAGCTGAGAGAAGTGGCAGTATTGGAGGTACTCTTTGGGAGGGATGGACAGCATGGTAACGACCCTGACAAAGTCAGGTGCACAGGGCAAATGTTGTGGAATCTGGCAAATCTAGGGCCATCCGAATACTCCACCTTCATTGCAATGATTAATGCAGATAACGACCGAGAGACAGTGGGTTCTGTCACGAGCAAGCTTAGAAATTTTGAAAGCATGATCAATGGCCCAATGCAGGCTAACGTTTCTGCTGTGATTAAGAGCCTACAAGAGGAGATGAGGGAAATAAAGGAGGAGGTGAGGAGGAGCAGTTCCCATTTGGCACCGGTACAAGTCACAGGCCCCAAAGTCGGAGCCCAACGTCCCCCAGCTAGAGGGAGAGGGTACACCCCACGAGCTGAGCTATGGTACTTCCTGCGCGACCATGGGGAAGACATGGGAAGGTGGGATGGGAAACCCACTTCTGTCCTGGCAGCACGGGTGCGTCAACTCAAGGAGGGAAACACTAACCGGGGGAGTAACACTAAAGTGAAGGTAGCCTCAACCTCCCAGGACCGAGCTGCCAGATATTACAGAAGGGAGGATGATCTGACAGATCCCCTTGAAGGAACCATTCCTGAGTACAGCCAGATTGTGAGCCCTCTGTACCTGGTTACCCGCAAGAAGAACGATTTCCACTGGGGCCCTGAACAGCAACAAGCTTTTGCCCAAATCAAGCGGGAGATCGCTCATGCGCTAGCCCTTGGCCCAGTCAGGACGGGACCAGAGGTGAGGAACGTGCTCTACTCTGCGGCCGGGAACAATGGTTTGTCCTGGAGCCTTTGGCAGAAGGTGCCTGGAGAGACTCGTGGCCGACCACTGGGATTCTGGAGTCGAAGTTATAGAGGGTCTGAGGCCAACTACACTCCCACAGAGAAGGAAATCCTAGCAGCCTATGAAGGAGTCCAAGCTGCCTCGGAAGTGATTGGCACCGAAGCACAACTCCTCCTGGCACCCCGACTACCGGTGCTGGGGTGGATGTTTAAAGGAAAGGTTCCCTCCACCCACCACGCCACTGACGCCACATGGAGCAAATGGATTGCCCTCATCACACAACGCGCCCGTATTGGAAACCCAAATCGCCCTGGGATTTTGGAGATCATTACGAACTGGCCGGAAGGTGAAGACTTTGGCCTCACTGACGAAGAGGAGCAGGAACAAGTGACGCGGGCTGAAGAAGCTCCACCGTACAACCAACTACCAGCAGAGGAAACACGATATGCTCTTTTCACTGACGGTTCCTGTCGCATCGTAGGGATGAACCGGAAGTGGAAAGCAGCCGTATGGAGCCCCACACGACAGGTCGCACAAGCTACTGAAGGAGAAGGTGGATCAAGTCAACTTGCTGAACTCAAAGCCGTTCAACTAGCCCTGGACATTGCTGAAAGAGAGAAGTGGCCAAAGCTCTACCTTTATACTGATTCGTGGATGGTAGCCAATGCTCTGTGGGGCTGGCTGGAAAGGTGGAAAAAGGCCAACTGGCAGCGTAGGGGAAAACCAATTTGGGCTGCTGATGAGTGGAAAGATATTGCCACTCGGGTAAAGAAGCTACCTGTGAGGGTCCGTCATGTAGATGCTCATGTCCCCAGGAGTCGGGCTAATGCAGAACATCGTAACAATGAACAGGTAGATCAGGCTGCAAAAATAGAGGTGTCCCAGATAGACTTGGATTGGCAACATAAAGGAGAGTTGTTCTTAGCTCGATGGGCCCATGATGCCTCAGGCCATCAAGGCAGAGAGGCCACTTATAAATGGGCACGGGACCGAGGGGTGGGTCTAACCATGAACAGTATCTCCCAGGTTATCCAAGACTGTGAGACCTGTGCTGCGATCAAGCAGGCCAAGCGGGTGAAGCCTCTGTGGTACGGCGGACGATGGTCGAAGTACAGGTATGGGGAAGCCTGGCAAATTGACTACATCACTCTTCCCCAAACCCGTCAAGGCAAGCGCTACGTGCTGACCATGGTGGAAGCAACCACTGGGTGGCTGGAGACCTACCCTGTGCCTCATGCTACCGCCCGGAACACCATCTTGGGCCTGGAAAAGCAAGTTCTTTGGAGACATGGCACCCCTGAGAGAATCGAGTCAGACAACGGGACACATTTCAAGAATAGCCTCATAAGCACTTGGGCCAGAGAACATGGAATCGAATGGATATATCATATCCCTTATCATGCACCAGCTGCCGGGAAAGTTGAACGGTGCAATGGGCTACTTAAGACTACCCTAAAAGCACTTGGAGGAGGGACTTTCAAAAATTGGGAACTGAACTTAGCAAAGGCCACCTGGATGGTCAATACCCGAGGGTCCATCAATCGAGCTGGTCCTGCCCAGTCTGGACCCTTGCACACAGTGGACGGAGATAAAGTCCCTGTGGTACACACGAGAGGTATGTTAGGAAAGACTGTTTGGATTAATCCCACATCAGGCAAAGGCACACCCCTCCGTGGGGTTGTTTTTGCTCAAGGACCTGGTTACACTTGGTGGGTAATGCAGAAAAATGGGGAAACCCGTTGTGTACCACAAGGAGACCTAATTTTAAGTGAGAACTCTGTGTAAGGTTTCATTGTGTATATATGTATATATGTATCTGTAAGGGGGCATTGGGTTGGGTACGGTGTAGATGGTAATAGAATAAGGGGTGGATTATGTCCTGGGTTACAGTGTAAAATGTGCCAAAAGAAAAAAAATATATTCTATTACCATCTTCAGGAGCTGTTGAGACCAGGTGGGGCGGTGCTCCCTGCCTCCCCCCCTCTGGACTATCTCCTGTTACTGGGCACAACAATGCCTTATCGCCTGACCCATTCGTAACTCGCTCCTGGGCTATCTCCTGTTCATGGCCCATCAAGGAACTGCCTCACGACTCCCCATCCCACTGTGAGATGCTCCGCCCGGGGAGGGGGGGGGAAGGAGCCAAGCAGTCCATGCCAAATAAAAACGGAGATTTTGAACACCCTAGCAGCCTTTCTTCCACTGGATTCCCAGAGGAGCTTTTCCCCCCACTGGAGTTCCAGAGGACGAGAGCTACCTGCCGACCACTGGACCTTCGGAGGAAGACCAGACTCTTTTACCTGATTGCTGCTTCCACAGAACTACACCCATCGCTTCAGGAGGACTGCAGCCAGCATCTTATCGGACTGCTACTGCCACCCTAACAGGGTGTCAGGTTGTATTCCTGACTCTGTCAGTATAAACCAGTGGGTTGTTTGTTTTTTTCCCTGCCTTGTGTTATATATATATATTAGTAAAGAACTGTTATTCCTATTCCCCATATCTTTGCCTGAAGGCCCGTTAATTTCAAAATTATAATAGTTTGGAGGGAAGGGGGTTGCACTCTCCATTTCAAGGGAGGCTCCTGCCTTCCTCCACAGACACCTGTCTTTTTCAAACCAAGACAGATTTTGGCGCCCAACGTGGGGCTCGAGGGCATCGAGAGATAAAGGAATAACGGTTTTTGTGCATTGGATATAGATTCCTTGTTAAGTGGCATCATGTGGGCTAGCTTATCCCGGTTCTTGTGGCATGTGGTGGTGGCTGTATTTCTCCCATTTGCAGGCCCTTATCTAAACATGGGTCCTATAACTAAGGCTACCGTGACTGTTATCCAGTTTGTTTTATGGATTAATAAGGTGAGGAATTCATGGCTTATTAACTTCCTCTGGAAGGCGGGCACATGGATTCGGAGCTATCAAACACTAAATGTATGCTTTTGGGGTTACTTTACTAATGGTACCTACTGTGAGGAAATGACACCGGGAGAAACTTTCTCCCAACCCCTAACCCAGCTCTTTGGGTCTACTCCACCAGTTTTCGAAGGATTCAGAGCTTTCCTAAGTGCTAATGATATCATACAGTGGCTAGTGTTGCTGATAATCCTGTTTTATTCAGTATTCAGAGATCAGGGGAGATTGGCTTGGATAACTACCCTGACTAGGAATGCTGCTCCAGAATCTGACCCTGCCTCACAGCTCACATCAGAAATGAACCACTCGGATTGGGTGAAGGAGATACGTGAGATGGGCCAGATGCTGAAGGAGTGCATTCTCTCAGCTGCTGGGAATCCCTCCTCCTGCCTTGAAGAGGGAGAGTCTAATGGTGCAGCAGTAGAACCCACAGACGTTACAACCGTCCAGGTTCCAGCTGAAACGCAAGGGCAGTCAGAGCCAGCAGCAGTCGCCCCTGTGGAAACGAGGAAATCTAAGATGAAATCAGACCACTCAGTTAAGAAAGGAGGGCCCTCAGAACCTGCAGGCGAGCCAGTGGTTGAGATACTCACCGAGTCCCTGACGTATGACAGTCTCCGTAATCTGCACAAAGACATCGTACGGCGGGGGCGTGAGGCTTTTACAACCTGGTTACTTCGGGTCTGGGATCTTATGGGTACGGGTGTGCAACTGGATGGCAGTGAGGCAAGGAATTTGGGACCCTTGACTCAGGACTCAGGTGTCAATCTGGTATTTGTAAGGGAGCCGGGGACCCTTTCCCTCTGGGAGCGGCTTTTAATGAGTGTGAGAGAGAGGTTTGTCCACAGAGAGAGAATGCAGGAGCACCATCATAGAATGCGCTGGAAGACCCTTGAGGAAGGGATCCAGCAGCTGAGAGAAGTGGCAGTATTGGAGGTACTCTTTGGGAGGGATGGACAGCATGGTAACGACCCTGACAAAGTCAGGTGCACAGGGCAAATGTTGTGGAATCTGGCAAATCTAGGGCCATCCGAATACTCCACCTTCATTGCAATGATTAATGCAGATAACGACCGAGAGACAGTGGGTTCTGTCACGAGCAAGCTTAGAAATTTTGAAAGCATGATCAATGGCCCAATGCAGGCTAACGTTTCTGCTGTGATTAAGAGCCTACAAGAGGAGATGAGGGAAATAAAGGAGGAGGTGAGGAGGAGCAGTTCCCATTTGGCACCGGTACAAGTCACAGGCCCCAAAGTCGGAGCCCAACGTCCCCCAGCTAGAGGGAGAGGGTACACCCCACGAGCTGAGCTATGGTACTTCCTGCGCGACCATGGGGAAGACATGGGAAGGTGGGATGGGAAACCCACTTCTGTCCTGGCAGCACGGGTGCGTCAACTCAAGGAGGGAAACACTAACCGGGGGAGTAACACTAAAGTGAAGGTAGCCTCAACCTCCCAGGACCGAGCTGCCAGATATTACAGAAGGGAGGATGATCTGACAGATCCCCTTGAAGGAACCATTCCTGAGTACAGCCAGATTGTGAGCCCTCTGTACCTGGTTACCCGCAAGAAGAACGATTTCCACTGGGGCCCTGAACAGCAACAAGCTTTTGCCCAAATCAAGCGGGAGATCGCTCATGCGCTAGCCCTTGGCCCAGTCAGGACGGGACCAGAGGTGAGGAACGTGCTCTACTCTGCGGCCGGGAACAATGGTTTGTCCTGGAGCCTTTGGCAGAAGGTGCCTGGAGAGACTCGTGGCCGACCACTGGGATTCTGGAGTCGAAGTTATAGAGGGTCTGAGGCCAACTACACTCCCACAGAGAAGGAAATCCTAGCAGCCTATGAAGGAGTCCAAGCTGCCTCGGAAGTGATTGGCACCGAAGCACAACTCCTCCTGGCACCCCGACTACCGGTGCTGGGGTGGATGTTTAAAGGAAAGGTTCCCTCCACCCACCACGCCACTGACGCCACATGGAGCAAATGGATTGCCCTCATCACACAACGCGCCCGTATTGGAAACCCAAATCGCCCTGGGATTTTGGAGATCATTACGAACTGGCCGGAAGGTGAAGACTTTGGCCTCACTGACGAAGAGGAGCAGGAACAAGTGACGCGGGCTGAAGAAGCTCCACCGTACAACCAACTACCAGCAGAGGAAACACGATATGCTCTTTTCACTGACGGTTCCTGTCGCATCGTAGGGATGAACCGGAAGTGGAAAGCAGCCGTATGGAGCCCCACACGACAGGTCGCACAAGCTACTGAAGGAGAAGGTGGATCAAGTCAACTTGCTGAACTCAAAGCCGTTCAACTAGCCCTGGACATTGCTGAAAGAGAGAAGTGGCCAAAGCTCTACCTTTATACTGATTCGTGGATGGTAGCCAATGCTCTGTGGGGCTGGCTGGAAAGGTGGAAAAAGGCCAACTGGCAGCGTAGGGGAAAACCAATTTGGGCTGCTGATGAGTGGAAAGATATTGCCACTCGGGTAAAGAAGCTACCTGTGAGGGTCCGTCATGTAGATGCTCATGTCCCCAGGAGTCGGGCTAATGAAGAACATCGTAACAATGAACAGGTAGATCAGGCTGCAAAAATAGAGGTGTCCCAGATAGACTTGGATTGGCAACATAAAGGAGAGTTGTTCTTAGCTCGATGGGCCCATGATGCCTCAGGCCATCAAGGCAGAGAGGCCACTTATAAATGGGCACGGGACCGAGGGGTGGATCTAACCATGAACAGTATCTCCCAGGTTATCCAAGACTGTGAGACCTGCGCTGCGATCAAGCAGGCCAAGCGGGTAAAGCCTCTGTGGTACGGTGGACGATGGTCAAAGTACAGGTATGGGGAAGCCTGGCAAATTGACTACATCACTCTTCCCCAAACCCGTCAAGGCAAGCGCTACGTGCTGACCATGGTGGAAGCAACCACTGGGTGGCTGGAGACCTACCCTGTGCCTCATGCTACTGCCCAGAACACCATCTTGGGCCTGGAAAAGCAAGTTCTTTGGAGACATGGCACCCCTGAGAGAATCGAGTCAGACAACGGGACACATTTCAAGAACAGCCTCATAAGCACTTGGGCCAGAGAACATGGAATCGAATGGATATATCATATCCCTTATCATGCACCAGCTGCCGGGAAAGTTGAACGGTGCAATGGGCTACTTAAGACTACCCTAAAAGCACTTGGAGGAGGGACTTTCAAAAATTGGGAACTGAACTTAGCAAAGGCCACCTGGATGGTCAATACCCGAGGGTCCATCAATCGAGCTGGTCCTGCCCAGTCTGGACCCTTGCACACAGTGGACGGAGATAAAGTCCCTGTGGTACACACGAGAGGTATGTTAGGAAAGACTGTTTGGATTAATCCCACATCAGGCAAAGGCACACCCCTCCGTGGGGTTGTTTTTGCTCAAGGACCTGGTTACACTTGGTGGGTAATGCAGAAAAATGGGGAAACCCGTTGTGTACCACAAGGAGACCTAATTTTAAGTGAGAACTCTGTGTAAGGTTTCATTGTGTATATATGTATATATGTATCTGTAAGGGGGCATTGGGTTGGGTATGGTGCAGATGGTAATAGAATAAGGGGTGGATTATTATGTCCTGGGTTACAGTGTAAAATGTGCCAAAAGAAAAATATATTCTATTACCATCTTCAGGAGCTGTTGAGACCAGGTGGGGCGGTGCTCCCTGCCTCCCCCCCCCCCCTCTGGACTATCTCCTGTTACTGGGCACAACAATGCCTTATCGCCTGACCCATCGGTAACTCGCTCCTGGGCTATCTCCTGTTAATGGCCCATCAAGGAACTGCCTCACGACTCCCCATCCCATTGTGAGATGCTCCGCCCGGGGAGGGGGGGGGGAAGGAGCCAAGCAGTCCATGCCAAATAAAAACGGAGATTTTGAACACCCTAGCCGCCTTTCTTCCACTGGATTCCCAGAGGAGCTTTTCCCCCCACTGGAGTTCCAGAGGACGAGAGCTGCCTGCCGACCACTGGACCTTCGGAGGAAGACCAGACTCTTTTACCTGATTGCTGCTTCCACAGAACTACACCCCTCACTTCAGGAGGACTGCAGCCAGCATCTTATCGGACTGCTACTGCCACCCTAACAGGGTGTCAGGTTGTATTCCTGACTCTGTCAGTGTAAACCAGTGGGTTGTTTGTTTTTCCCTGCCTTGTGTTATATACATATATATATTAGTAAAGAACTGTTATTCCTATTCCCCATATCTTTGCCTGAAGGCCCGTTAATTTCAAAATTATAATAGTTTGGAGGGAAGGGGGTTGCACTCTCCATTTCAAGGGAGGCTCCTGCCTTCCTCCACAGACACCTGTCTTTTCAAACCAAGACAGTCCTATAACTAAGGCTACCGTGACTGTTATCCAGTTTGTTTTATGGATTAATAAGGTGAGGAATTCATGGCTTATTAACTTCCTCTGGAAGGCGGGCACATGGATTCGGAGCTATCAAACACTAAATGTATGCTTTTGGGGTTACTTTACTAATGGTACCTACTGTGAGGAAATGACACCGGGAGAAACTTTCTCCCAACCCCTAACCCAGCTCTTTGGGTCTACTCCACCAGTTTTCGAAGGATTCAGAGCTTTCCTAAGTGCTAATGATATCATACAGTGGCTAGTGTTGCTGATAATCCTGTTTTATTCAGTATTCAGAGATCAGGGGAGATTGGCTTGGATAACTACCCTGACTAGGAACGCTACTCCAGAATCTGACCCTGCCTCACAGCTCACATCAGAAATGAACCACTCGGATTGGGTGAAGGAGATACGTGAGATGGGCCAGATGCTGAAGGAGTGCATTCTCTCAGCTGCTGGGAATCCCTCCTCCTGCCTTGAAGAGGGAGAGTCTAATGGTGCAGCAGTAGAACCCACAGACGTTACAACCGTCCAGGTTCCAGCTGAAACGCAAGGGCAGTCAGAGCCAGCAGCAGTCGCCCCTGTGGAAACGAGGAAATCTAAGATGAAATCAGACCACTCAGTTAAGAAAGGAGGGCCCTCAGAACCTGCAGGCGAGCCAGTGGTTGAGATACTCACCGAGTCCCTGACGTATGACAGTCTCCGTAATCTGCACAAAGACATCGTACGGCGGGGGCGTGAGGCTTTTACAACCTGGTTACTTCGGGTCTGGGATCTTATGGGTACGGGTGTGCAACTGGATGGCAGTGAGGCAAGGAATTTGGGACCCTTGACTCAGGACTCAGGTGTCAATCTGGTATTTGTAAGGGAGCCGGGGACCCTTTCCCTCTGGGAGCGGCTTTTAATGAGTGTGAGAGAGAGGTTTGTCCACAGAGAGAGAATGCAGGAGCACCATCATAGAATGCGCTGGAAGACCCTTGAGGAAGGGATCCAGCAGCTGAGAGAAGTGGCAGTATTGGAGGTACTCTTTGGGAGGGATGGACAGCATGGTAACGACCCTGACAAAGTCAGGTGCACAGGGCAAATGTTGTGGAATCTGGCAAATCTAGGGCCATCCGAATACTCCGCCTTCATTGCAATGATTAATGCAGATAACGACCGAGAGACAGTGGGTTCTGTCACGAGCAAGCTTAGAAATTTTGAAAGCATGATCAATGGCCCAATGCAGGCTAACGTTTCTGCTGTGATTAAGAGCCTACAAGAGGAGATGAGGGAAATAAAGGAGGAGGTGAGGAGGAGCAGTTCCCATTTGGCACCGGTACAAGTCACAGGCCCCAAAGTCGGAGCCCAACGTCCCCCAGCTAGAGGGAGAGGGTACACCCCACGAGCTGAGCTATGGTACTTCCTGCGCGACCATGGGGAAGACATGGGAAGGTGGGATGGGAAACCCACTTCTGTCCTGGCAGCACGGGTGCGTCAACTCAAGGAGGGAAACACTAACCGGGGGAGTAACACTAAAGTGAAGGTAGCCTCAACCTCCCAGGACCGAGCTGCCAGATATTACAGAAGGGAGGATGATCTGACAGATCCCCTTGAAGGAACCATTCCTGAGTACAGCCAGATTGTGAGCCCTCTGTACCTGGTTACCCGCAAGAAGAACGATTTCCACTGGGGCCCTGAACAGCAACAAGCTTTTGCCCAAATCAAGCGGGAGATCGCTCATGCGCTAGCCCTTGGCCCAGTCAGGACGGGACCAGAGGTGAGGAACGTGCTCTACTCTGCGGCCGGGAACAATGGTTTGTCCTGGAGCCTTTGGCAGAAGGTGCCTGGAGAGACTCGTGGCCGACCACTGGGATTCTGGAGTCGAAGTTATAGAGGGTCTGAGGCCAACTACACTCCCACAGAGAAGGAAATCCTAGCAGCCTATGAAGGAGTCCAAGCTGCCTCGGAAGTGATTGGCACCGAAGCACAACTCCTCCTGGCACCCCGACTACCGGTGCTGGGGTGGATGTTTAAAGGAAAGGTTCCCTCCACCCACCACGCCACTGACGCCACATGGAGCAAATGGATTGCCCTCATCACACAACGCGCCCGTATTGGAAACCCAAATCGCCCTGGGATTTTGGAGATCATTACGAACTGGCCGGAAGGTGAAGACTTTGGCCTCACTGACGAAGAGGAGCAGGAACAAGTGACGCGGGCTGAAGAAGCTCCACCGTACAACCAACTACCAGCAGAGGAAACACGATATGCTCTTTTCACTGACGGTTCCTGTCGCATCGTAGGGATGAACCGGAAGTGGAAAGCAGCCGTATGGAGCCCCACACGACAGGTCGCACAAGCTACTGAAGGAGAAGGTGGATCAAGTCAACTTGCTGAACTCAAAGCCGTTCAACTAGCCCTGGACATTGCTGAAAGAGAGAAGTGGCCAAAGCTCTACCTTTATACTGATTCGTGGATGGTAGCCAATGCTCTGTGGGGCTGGCTGGAAAGGTGGAAAAAGGCCAACTGGCAGCGTAGGGGAAAACCAATTTGGGCTGCTGATGAGTGGAAAGATATTGCCACTCGGGTAAAGAAGCTACCTGTGAGGGTCCGTCATGTAGATGCTCATGTCCCCAGGAGTCGGGCTAATGAAGAACATCGTAACAATGAACAGGTAGATCAGGCTGCAAAAATAGAGGTGTCCCAGATAGACTTAGATTGGCAACATAAAGGAGAGTTGTTCTTAGCTCGATGGGCCCATGATGCCTCAGGCCATCAAGGCAGAGAGGCCGCTTATAAATGGGCACGGGACCGAGGGGTGGATCTAACCATGAACAGTATCTCCCAGGTTATCCAAGACTGTGAGACCTGCGCTGCGATCAAGCAGGCCAAGCGGGTAAAGCCTCTGTGGTACGGCGGACGATGGTCAAAGTACAGGTATGGGGAAGCCTGGCAAATTGACTACATCACTCTTCCCCAAACCCGTCAAGGCAAGCGCTACGTGCTGACCATGGTGGAAGCAACCACTGGGTGGCTGGAGACCTACCCTGTGCCTCATGCTACCGCCCGGAACACCATCTTGGGCCTGGAAAAGCAAGTTCTTTGGAGACATGGCACCCCTGAGAGAATCGAGTCAGACAACGGGACACATTTCAAGAACAGCCTCATAAGCACTTGGGCCAGAGAACATGGAATCGAATGGATATATCATATCCCTTATCATGCACCAGCTGCCGGGAAAGTTGAACGGTGCAATGGGCTACTTAAGACTACCCTAAAAGCACTTGGAGGAGGGACTTTCAAAAATTGGGAACTGAACTTAGCAAAGGCCACCTGGATGGTCAATACCCGAGGGTCCATCAATCGAGCTGGTCCTGCCCAGTCTGGACCCTTGCACACAGTGGACGGAGATAAAGTCCCTGTGGTACACACGAGAGGTATGTTAGGAAAGACTGTTTGGATTAATCCCACATCAGGCAAAGGCACACCCCTCCGTGGGGTTGTTTTTGCTCAAGGACCTGGTTACACTTGGTGGGTAATGCAGAAAAATGGGGAAACCCGTTGTGTACCACAAGGAGACCTAATTTTAAGTGAGAACTCTGTGTAAGGTTTCATTGTGTATATATGTATATATGTATCTGTAAGGGGGCATTGGGTTGGGTATGGTGCAGATGGTAATAGAATAAGGGGTGGATTATTATGTCCTGGGTTACAGTGTAAAATGTGCCAAAAGAAAAATATATTCTATTACCATCTTCAGGAGCTGTTGAGACCAGGTGGGGCGGTGCTCCCTGCCTCCCCCCCCCCCCCTCTGGACTATCTCCTGTTACTGGGCACAACAATGCCTTATCGCCTGACCCATCGGTAACTCGCTCCTGGGCTATCTCCTGTTAATGGCCCATCAAGGAACTGCCTCACGACTCCCCATCCCATTGTGAGATGCTCCGCCCGGGGAGGGGGGGGGGAAGGAGCCAAGCAGTCCATGCCAAATAAAAACGGAGATTTTGAACACCCTAGCCGCCTTTCTTCCACTGGATTCCCAGAGGAGCTTTTCCCCCCACTGGAGTTCCAGAGGACGAGAGCTGCCTGCCGACCACTGGACCTTCGGAGGAAGACCAGACTCTTTTACCTGATTGCTGCTTCCACAGAACTACACCCATCACTTCAGGAGGACTGCAGCCAGCATCTTATCGGACTGCTACTGCCACCCTAACAGGGTGTCAGGTTGTATTCCTGACTCTGTCAGTGTAAACCAGTGGGTTGTTTGTTTTTCCCTGCCTTGTGTTATATACATATATATATTAGTAAAGAACTGTTATTCCTATTCCCCATATCTTTGCCTGAAGGCCCGTTAATTTCAAAATTATAATAGTTTGGAGGGAAGGGGGTTGCACTCTCCATTTCAAGGGAGGCTCCTGCCTTCCTCCACAGACACCTGTCTTTTCAAACCAAGACAGTCCTATAACTAAGGCTACCGTGACTGTTATCCAGTTTGTTTTATGGATTAATAAGGTGAGGAATTCATGGCTTATTAACTTCCTCTGGAAGGCGGGCACATGGATTCGGAGCTATCAAACACTAAATGTATGCTTTTGGGGTTACTTTACTAATGGTACCTACTGTGAGGAAATGACACCGGGAGAAACTTTCTCCCAACCCCTAACCCAGCTCTTTGGGTCTACTCCACCAGTTTTCGAAGGATTCAGAGCTTTCCTAAGTGCTAATGATATCATACAGTGGCTAGTGTTGCTGATAATCCTGTTTTATTCAGTATTCAGAGATCAGGGGAGATTGGCTTGGATAACTACCCTGACTAGGAACGCTACTCCAGAATCTGACCCTGCCTCACAGCTCACATCAGAAATGAACCACTCGGATTGGGTGAAGGAGATACGTGAGATGGGCCAGATGCTGAAGGAGTGCATTCTCTCAGCTGCTGGGAATCCCTCCTCCTGCCTTGAAGAGGGAGAGTCTAATGGTGCAGCAGTAGAACCCACAGACGTTACAACCGTCCAGGTTCCAGCTGAAACGCAAGGGCAGTCAGAGCCAGCAGCAGTCGCCCCTGTGGAAACGAGGAAATCTAAGATGAAATCAGACCACTCAGTTAAGAAAGGAGGGCCCTCAGAACCTGCAGGCGAGCCAGTGGTTGAGATACTCACCGAGTCCCTGACGTATGACAGTCTCCGTAATCTGCACAAAGACATCGTACGGCGGGGGCGTGAGGCTTTTACAACCTGGTTACTTCGGGTCTGGGATCTTATGGGTACGGGTGTGCAACTGGATGGCAGTGAGGCAAGGAATTTGGGACCCTTGACTCAGGACTCAGGTGTCAATCTGGTATTTGTAAGGGAGCCGGGGACCCTTTCCCTCTGGGAGCGGCTTTTAATGAGTGTGAGAGAGAGGTTTGTCCACAGAGAGAGAATGCAGGAGCACCATCATAGAATGCGCTGGAAGACCCTTGAGGAAGGGATCCAGCAGCTGAGAGAAGTGGCAGTATTGGAGGTACTCTTTGGGAGGGATGGACAGCATGGTAACGACCCTGACAAAGTCAGGTGCACAGGGCAAATGTTGTGGAATCTGGCAAATCTAGGGCCATCCGAATACTCCACCTTCATTGCAATGATTAATGCAGATAACGACCGAGAGACAGTGGGTTCTGTCACGAGCAAGCTTAGAAATTTTGAAAGCATGATCAATGGCCCAATGCAGGCTAACGTTTCTGCTGTGATTAAGAGCCTACAAGAGGAGATGAGGGAAATAAAGGAGGAGGTGAGGAGGAGCAGTTCCCATTTGGCACCGGTACAAGTCACAGGCCCCAAAGTCGGAGCCCAACGTCCCCCAGCTAGAGGGAGAGGGTACACCCCACGAGCTGAGCTATGGTACTTCCTGCGCGACCATGGGGAAGACATGGGAAGGTGGGATGGGAAACCCACTTCTGTCCTGGCAGCACGGGTGCGTCAACTCAAGGAGGGAAACACTAACCGGGGGAGTAACACTAAAGTGAAGGTAGCCTCAACCTCCCAGGACCGAGCTGCCAGATATTACAGAAGGGAGGATGATCTGACAGATCCCCTTGAAGGAACCATTCCTGAGTACAGCCAGATTGTGAGCCCTCTGTACCTGGTTACCCGCAAGAAGAACGATTTCCACTGGGGCCCTGAACAGCAACAAGCTTTTGCCCAAATCAAGCGGGAGATCGCTCATGCGCTAGCCCTTGGCCCAGTCAGGACGGGACCAGAGGTGAGGAACGTGCTCTACTCTGCGGCCGGGAACAATGGTTTGTCCTGGAGCCTTTGGCAGAAGGTGCCTGGAGAGACTCGTGGCCGACCACTGGGATTCTGGAGTCGAAGTTATAGAGGGTCTGAGGCCAACTACACTCCCACAGAGAAGGAAATCCTAGCAGCCTATGAAGGAGTCCAAGCTGCCTCGGAAGTGATTGGCACCGAAGCACAACTCCTCCTGGCACCCCGACTACCGGTGCTGGGGTGGATGTTTAAAGGAAAGGTTCCCTCCACCCACCACGCCACTGACGCCACATGGAGCAAATGGATTGCCCTCATCACACAACGCGCCCGTATTGGAAACCCAAATCGCCCTGGGATTTTGGAGATCATTACGAACTGGCCGGAAGGTGAAGACTTTGGCCTCACTGACGAAGAGGAGCAGGAACAAGTGACGCGGGCTGAAGAAGCTCCACCGTACAACCAACTACCAGCAGAGGAAACACGATATGCTCTTTTCACTGACGGTTCCTGTCGCATCGTAGGGATGAACCGGAAGTGGAAAGCAGCCGTATGGAGCCCCACACGACAGGTCGCACAAGCTACTGAAGGAGAAGGTGGATCAAGTCAACTTGCTGAACTCAAAGCCGTTCAACTAGCCCCGGACATTGCTGAAAGAGAGAAGTGGCCAAAGCTCTACCTTTATACTGATTCGTGGATGGTAGCCAATGCTCTGTGGGGCTGGCTGGAAAGGTGGAAAAAGGCCAACTGGCAGCGTAGGGGAAAACCAATTTGGGCTGCTGATGAGTGGAAAGATATTGCCACTCGGGTAAAGAAGCTACCTGTGAGGGTCCGTCATGTAGATGCTCATGTCCCCAGGAGTCGGGCTAATGAAGAACATCGTAACAATGAACAGGTAGATCAGGCTGCAAAAATAGAGGTGTCCCAGATAGACTTGGATTGGCAACATAAAGGAGAGTTGTTCTTAGCTCGATGGGCCCATGATGCCTCAGGCCATCAAGGCAGAGAGGCCACTTATAAATGGGCACGGGACCGAGGGGTGGATCTAACCATGAACAGTATCTCCCAGGTTATCCAAGACTGTGAGACCTGTGCTGCGATCAAGCAGGCCAAGCGGGTGAAGCCTCTGTGGTACGGCGGACGATGGTCGAAGTACAGGTATGGGGAAGCCTGGCAAATTGACTACATCACTCTTCCCCAAACCCGTCAAGGCAAGCGCTACGTGCTGACCATGGTGGAAGCAACCACTGGGTGGCTGGAGACCTACCCTGTGCCTCATGCTACCGCCCGGAACACCATCTTGGGCCTGGAAAAGCAAGGTCTTTGGAGACATGGCACCCCTGAGAGAATCGAGTCAGACAACGGGACACATTTCAAGAATAGCCTCATAAGCACTTGGGCCAGAGAACATGGACTCGAATGGATATATCATATCCCTTATCATGCACCAGCTGCCGGGAAAGTTGAACGGTGCAATGGGCTACTTAAGACTACCCTAAAAGCACTTGGAGGAGGGACTTTCAAAAATTGGGAACTGAACTTAGCAAAGGCCACCTGGATGGTCAATACCCGAGGGTCCATCAATCGAGCTGGTCCTGCCCAGTCTGGACCCTTGCACACAGTGGACGGAGATAAAGTCCCTGTGGTACACACGAGAGGTATGTTAGGAAAGACTGTTTGGATTAATCCCACATCAGGCAAAGGCACACCCCTCCGTGGGGTTGTTTTTGCTCAAGGACCTGGTTACACTTGGTGGGTAATGCAGAAAAATGGGGAAACCCGTTGTGTACCACAAGGAGACCTAATTTTAAGTGAGAACTCTGTGTAAGGTTTCATTGTGTATATATGTATATATGTATCTGTAAGGGGGCATTGAGTTGGGTACGGTGTAGATGGTAATAGAATAAGGGGTGGATTATGTCCTGGGTTACAGTGTAAAATGTGCCAAAAGAAAAAAAATATATTCTATTACCATCTTCAGGAGCTGTTGAGACCAGGTGGGGCGGTGCTCCCTGCCTCCCCCCCTCTGGACTATCTCCTGTTACTGGGCACAACAATGCCTTATCGCCTGACCCATCGGTAACTCGCTCCTGGGCTATCTCCTGTTCATGGCCCATCAAGGAACTGCCTCACGACTCCCCATCCCACTGTGAGATGCTCCGCCCGGGGAGGGGGGGGGAAGGAGCCAAGCAGTCCATGCCAAATAAAAACGGAGATTTTGAACACCCTAGCAGCCTTTCTTCCACTGGATTCCCAGAGGAGCTTTTCCCCCCACTGGAGTTCCAGAGGACGAGAGCTACCTGCCGACCACTGGACCTTCGGAGGAAGACCAGACTCTTTTACCTGATTGCTGCTTCCACAGAACTACACCCATCGCTTCAGGAGGACTGCAGCCAGCATCTTATCGGACTGCTACTGCCACCCTAACAGGGTGTCAGGTTGTATTCCTGACTCTGTCAGTATAAACCAGTGGGTTGTTTGTTTTTTCCCTGCCTTGTGTTTTATATATATATATATATTAGTAAAGAACTGTTATTCCTATTCCCCATATCTTTGCCTGAAGGCCCGTTAATTTCAAAATTATAATAGTTTGGAGGGAAGGGGGTTGCACTCTCCATTTCAAGGGAGGCTCCTGCCTTCCTCCACAGACACCTGTCTTTTTCAAACCAAGACAGATTTTGGCGCCCAACGTGGGGCTCGAGGGCATCGAGAGATAAAGGAATAACGGTTTTTGTGCATTGGATATAGATTCCTTGTTAAGTGGCATCATGTGGGCTAGCTTATCCCGGTTCTTGTGGCATGTGGTGGTGGCTGTATTTCTCCCATTTGCAGGCCTTTATCTAAACATGGGTCCTATAACTAAGGCTACCGTGACTGTTATCCAGTTTGTTTTATGGATTAATAAGGTGAGGAATTCATGGCTTATTAACTTCCTCTGGAAGGCGGGCACATGGATTCGGAGCTATCAAACACTAAATGTATGCTTTTGGGGTTACTTTACTAATGGTACCTACTGTGAGGAAATGACACCGGGAGAAACTTTCTCCCAACCCCTAACCCAGCTCTTTGGGTCTACTCCACCAGTTTTCGAAGGATTCAGAGCTTTCCTAAGTGCTAATGATATCATACAGTGGCTAGTGTTGCTGATAATCCTGTTTTATTCAGTATTCAGAGATCAGGGGAGATTGGCTTGGATAACTACCCTGACTAGGAATGCTGCTCCAGAATCTGACCCTGCCTCACAGCTCACATCAGAAATGAACCACTCGGATTGGGTGAAGGAGATACGTGAGATGGGCCAGATGCTGAAGGAGTGCATTCTCTCAGCTGCTGGGAATCCCTCCTCCTGCCTTGAAGAGGGAGAGTCTAATGGTGCAGCAGTAGAACCCACAGACGTTACAACCGTCCAGGTTCCAGCTGAAACGCAAGGGCAGTCAGAGCCAGCAGCAGTCGCCCCTGTGGAAACGAGGAAATCTAAGATGAAATCAGACCACTCAGTTAAGAAAGGAGGGCCCTCAGAACCTGCAGGCGAGCCAGTGGTTGAGATACTCACCGAGTCCCTGACGTATGACAGTCTCCGTAATCTGCACAAAGACATCGTACGGCGGGGGCGTGAGGCTTTTACAACCTGGTTACTTCGGGTCTGGGATCTTATGGGTACGGGTGTGCAACTGGATGGCAGTGAGGCAAGGAATTTGGGACCCTTGACTCAGGACTCAGGTGTCAATCTGGTATTTGTAAGGGAGCCGGGGACCCTTTCCCTCTGGGAGCGGCTTTTAATGAGTGTGAGAGAGAGGTTTGTCCACAGAGAGAGAATGCAGGAGCACCATCATAGAATGCGCTGGAAGACCCTTGAGGAAGGGATCCAGCAGCTGAGAGAAGTGGCAGTATTGGAGGTACTCTTTGGGAGGGATGGACAGCATGGTAACGACCCTGACAAAGTCAGGTGCACAGGGCAAATGTTGTGGAATCTGGCAAATCTAGGGCCATCCGAATACTCCGCCTTCATTGCAATGATTAATGCAGATAACGACCGAGAGACAGTGGGTTCTGTCACGAGCAAGCTTAGAAATTTTGAAAGCATGATCAATGGCCCAATGCAGGCTAACGTTTCTGCTGTGATTAAGAGCCTACAAGAGGAGATGAGGGAAATAAAGGAGGAGGTGAGGAGGAGCAGTTCCCATTTGGCACCGGTACAAGTCACAGGCCCCAAAGTCGGAGCCCAACGTCCCCCAGCTAGAGGGAGAGGGTACACCCCACGAGCTGAGCTATGGTACTTCCTGCGCGACCATGGGGAAGACATGGGAAGGTGGGATGGGAAACCCACTTCTGTCCTGGCAGCACGGGTGCGTCAACTCAAGGAGGGAAACACTAACCGGGGGAGTAACACTAAAGTGAAGGTAGCCTCAACCTCCCAGGACCGAGCTGCCAGATATTACAGAAGGGAGGATGATCTGACAGATCCCCTTGAAGGAACCATTCCTGAGTACAGCCAGATTGTGAGCCCTCTGTACCTGGTTACCCGCAAGAAGAACGATTTCCACTGGGGCCCTGAACAGCAACAAGCTTTTGCCCAAATCAAGCGGGAGATCGCTCATGCGCTAGCCCTTGGCCCAGTCAGGACGGGACCAGAGGTGAGGAACGTGCTCTACTCTGCGGCCGGGAACAATGGTTTGTCCTGGAGCCTTTGGCAGAAGGTGCCTGGAGAGACTCGTGGCCGACCACTGGGATTCTGGAGTCGAAGTTATAGAGGGTCTGAGGCCAACTACACTCCCACAGAGAAGGAAATCCTAGCAGCCTATGAAGGAGTCCAAGCTGCCTCGGAAGTGATTGGCACCGAAGCACAACTCCTCCTGGCACCCCGACTACCGGTGCTGGGGTGGATGTTTAAAGGAAAGGTTCCCTCCACCCACCACGCCACTGACGCCACATGGAGCAAATGGATTGCCCTCATCACACAACGCGCCCGTATTGGAAACCCAAATCGCCCTGGGATTTTGGAGATCATTACGAACTGGCCGGAAGGTGAAGACTTTGGCCTCACTGACGAAGAGGAGCAGGAACAAGTGACGCGGGCTGAAGAAGCTCCACCGTACAACCAACTACCAGCAGAGGAAACACGATATGCTCTTTTCACTGACGGTTCCTGTCGCATCGTAGGGATGAACCGGAAGTGGAAAGCAGCCGTATGGAGCCCCACACGACAGGTCGCACAAGCTACTGAAGGAGAAGGTGGATCAAGTCAACTTGCTGAACTCAAAGCCGTTCAACTAGCCCCGGACATTGCTGAAAGAGAGAAGTGGCCAAAGCTCTACCTTTATACTGATTCGTGGATGGTAGCCAATGCTCTGTGGGGCTGGCTGGAAAGGTGGAAAAAGGCCAACTGGCAGCGTAGGGGAAAACCAATTTGGGCTGCTGATGAGTGGAAAGATATTGCCACTCGGGTAAAGAAGCTACCTGTGAGGGTCCGTCATGTAGATGCTCATGTCCCCAGGAGTCGGGCTAATGAAGAACATCGTAACAATGAACAGGTAGATCAGGCTGCAAAAATAGAGGTGTCCCAGATAGACTTGGATTGGCAACATAAAGGAGAGTTGTTCTTAGCTCGATGGGCCCATGATGCCTCAGGCCATCAAGGCAGAGAGGCCACTTATAAATGGGCACGGGACCGAGGGGTGGATCTAACCATGAACAGTATCTCCCAGGTTATCCAAGACTGTGAGACCTGTGCTGCGATCAAGCAGGCCAAGCGGGTGAAGCCTCTGTGGTACGGCGGACGATGGTCGAAGTACAGGTATGGGGAAGCCTGGCAAATTGACTACATCACTCTTCCCCAAACCCGTCAAGGCAAGCGCTACGTGCTGACCATGGTGGAAGCAACCACTGGGTGGCTGGAGACCTACCCTGTGCCTCATGCTACCGCCCGGAACACCATCTTGGGCCTGGAAAAGCAAGGTCTTTGGAGACATGGCACCCCTGAGAGAATCGAGTCAGACAACGGGACACATTTCAAGAATAGCCTCATAAGCACTTGGGCCAGAGAACATGGACTCGAATGGATATATCATATCCCTTATCATGCACCAGCTGCCGGGAAAGTTGAACGGTGCAATGGGCTACTTAAGACTACCCTAAAAGCACTTGGAGGAGGGACTTTCAAAAATTGGGAACTGAACTTAGCAAAGGCCACCTGGATGGTCAATACCCGAGGGTCCATCAATCGAGCTGGTCCTGCCCAGTCTGGACCCTTGCACACAGTGGACGGAGATAAAGTCCCTGTGGTACACACGAGAGGTATGTTAGGAAAGACTGTTTGGATTAATCCCACATCAGGCAAAGGCACACCCCTCCGTGGGGTTGTTTTTGCTCAAGGACCTGGTTACACTTGGTGGGTAATGCAGAAAAATGGGGAAACCCGTTGTGTACCACAAGGAGACCTAATTTTAAGTGAGAACTCTGTGTAAGGTTTCATTGTGTATATATGTATATATGTATCTGTAAGGGGGCATTGAGTTGGGTACGGTGTAGATGGTAATAGAATAAGGGGTGGATTATGTCCTGGGTTACAGTGTAAAATGTGCCAAAAGAAAAAAAATATATTCTATTACCATCTTCAGGAGCTGTTGAGACCAGGTGGGGCGGTGCTCCCTGCCTCCCCCCCTCTGGACTATCTCCTGTTACTGGGCACAACAATGCCTTATCGCCTGACCCATCGGTAACTCGCTCCTGGGCTATCTCCTGTTCATGGCCCATCAAGGAACTGCCTCACGACTCCCCATCCCACTGTGAGATGCTCCGCCCGGGGAGGGGGGGGGAAGGAGCCAAGCAGTCCATGCCAAATAAAAACGGAGATTTTGAACACCCTAGCAGCCTTTCTTCCACTGGATTCCCAGAGGAGCTTTTCCCCCCACTGGAGTTCCAGAGGACGAGAGCTACCTGCCGACCACTGGACCTTCGGAGGAAGACCAGACTCTTTTACCTGATTGCTGCTTCCACAGAACTACACCCATCGCTTCAGGAGGACTGCAGCCAGCATCTTATCGGACTGCTACTGCCACCCTAACAGGGTGTCAGGTTGTATTCCTGACTCTGTCAGTATAAACCAGTGGGTTGTTTGTTTTTTCCCTGCCTTGTGTTTTATATATATATATATATTAGTAAAGAACTGTTATTCCTATTCCCCATATCTTTGCCTGAAGGCCCGTTAATTTCAAAATTATAATAGTTTGGAGGGAAGGGGGTTGCACTCTCCATTTCAAGGGAGGCTCCTGCCTTCCTCCACAGACACCTGTCTTTTTCAAACCAAGACAGATTTTGGCGCCCAACGTGGGGCTCGAGGGCATCGAGAGATAAAGGAATAACGGTTTTTGTGCATTGGATATAGATTCCTTGTTAAGTGGCATCATGTGGGCTAGCTTATCCCGGTTCTTGTGGCATGTGGTGGTGGCTGTATTTCTCCCATTTGCAGGCCTTTATCTAAACATGGGTCCTATAACTAAGGCTACCGTGACTGTTATCCAGTTTGTTTTATGGATTAATAAGGTGAGGAATTCATGGCTTATTAACTTCCTCTGGAAGGCGGGCACATGGATTCGGAGCTATCAAACACTAAATGTATGCTTTTGGGGTTACTTTACTAATGGTACCTACTGTGAGGAAATGACACCGGGAGAAACTTTCTCCCAACCCCTAACCCAGCTCTTTGGGTCTACTCCACCAGTTTTCGAAGGATTCAGAGCTTTCCTAAGTGCTAATGATATCATACAGTGGCTAGTGTTGCTGATAATCCTGTTTTATTCAGTATTCAGAGATCAGGGGAGATTGGCTTGGATAACTACCCTGACTAGGAATGCTGCTCCAGAATCTGACCCTGCCTCACAGCTCACATCAGAAATGAACCACTCGGATTGGGTGAAGGAGATACGTGAGATGGGCCAGATGCTGAAGGAGTGCATTCTCTCAGCTGCTGGGAATCCCTCCTCCTGCCTTGAAGAGGGAGAGTCTAATGGTGCAGCAGTAGAACCCACAGACGTTACAACCGTCCAGGTTCCAGCTGAAACGCAAGGGCAGTCAGAGCCAGCAGCAGTCGCCCCTGTGGAAACGAGGAAATCTAAGATGAAATCAGACCACTCAGTTAAGAAAGGAGGGCCCTCAGAACCTGCAGGCGAGCCAGTGGTTGAGATACTCACCGAGTCCCTGACGTATGACAGTCTCCGTAATCTGCACAAAGACATCGTACGGCGGGGGCGTGAGGCTTTTACAACCTGGTTACTTCGGGTCTGGGATCTTATGGGTACGGGTGTGCAACTGGATGGCAGTGAGGCAAGGAATTTGGGACCCTTGACTCAGGACTCAGGTGTCAATCTGGTATTTGTAAGGGAGCCGGGGACCCTTTCCCTCTGGGAGCGGCTTTTAATGAGTGTGAGAGAGAGGTTTGTCCACAGAGAGAGAATGCAGGAGCACCATCATAGAATGCGCTGGAAGACCCTTGAGGAAGGGATCCAGCAGCTGAGAGAAGTGGCAGTATTGGAGGTACTCTTTGGGAGGGATGGACAGCATGGTAACGACCCTGACAAAGTCAGGTGCACAGGGCAAATGTTGTGGAATCTGGCAAATCTAGGGCCATCCGAATACTCCGCCTTCATTGCAATGATTAATGCAGATAACGACCGAGAGACAGTGGGTTCTGTCACGAGCAAGCTTAGAAATTTTGAAAGCATGATCAATGGCCCAATGCAGGCTAACGTTTCTGCTGTGATTAAGAGCCTACAAGAGGAGATGAGGGAAATAAAGGAGGAGGTGAGGAGGAGCAGTTCCCATTTGGCACCGGTACAAGTCACAGGCCCCAAAGTCGGAGCCCAACGTCCCCCAGCTAGAGGGAGAGGGTACACCCCACGAGCTGAGCTATGGTACTTCCTGCGCGACCATGGGGAAGACATGGGAAGGTGGGATGGGAAACCCACTTCTGTCCTGGCAGCACGGGTGCGTCAACTCAAGGAGGGAAACACTAACCGGGGGAGTAACACTAAAGTGAAGGTAGCCTCAACCTCCCAGGACCGAGCTGCCAGATATTACAGAAGGGAGGATGATCTGACAGATCCCCTTGAAGGAACCATTCCTGAGTACAGCCAGATTGTGAGCCCTCTGTACCTGGTTACCCGCAAGAAGAACGATTTCCACTGGGGCCCTGAACAGCAACAAGCTTTTGCCCAAATCAAGCGGGAGATCGCTCATGCGCTAGCCCTTGGCCCAGTCAGGACGGGACCAGAGGTGAGGAACGTGCTCTACTCTGCGGCCGGGAACAATGGTTTGTCCTGGAGCCTTTGGCAGAAGGTGCCTGGAGAGACTCGTGGCCGACCACTGGGATTCTGGAGTCGAAGTTATAGAGGGTCTGAGGCCAACTACACTCCCACAGAGAAGGAAATCCTAGCAGCCTATGAAGGAGTCCAAGCTGCCTCGGAAGTGATTGGCACCGAAGCACAACTCCTCCTGGCACCCCGACTACCGGTGCTGGGGTGGATGTTTAAAGGAAAGGTTCCCTCCACCCACCACGCCACTGACGCCACATGGAGCAAATGGATTGCCCTCATCACACAACGCGCCCGTATTGGAAACCCAAATCGCCCTGGGATTTTGGAGATCATTACGAACTGGCCGGAAGGTGAAGACTTTGGCCTCACTGACGAAGAGGAGCAGGAACAAGTGACGCGGGCTGAAGAAGCTCCACCGTACAACCAACTACCAGCAGAGGAAACACGATATGCTCTTTTCACTGACGGTTCCTGTCGCATCGTAGGGATGAACCGGAAGTGGAAAGCAGCCGTATGGAGCCCCACACGACAGGTCGCACAAGCTACTGAAGGAGAAGGTGGATCAAGTCAAC
Source organism: Leptosomus discolor (assembly GCF_034619465.1). Lineage (NCBI taxonomy): Eukaryota > Metazoa > Chordata > Aves > Leptosomiformes > Leptosomidae > Leptosomus > Leptosomus discolor. The sequence goes on along the minus strand of NW_028237847.1, from coordinate 99,158 downwards.
TTGCTGAACTCAAAGCCGTTCAACTAGCCCTGGACATTGCTGAAAGAGAGAAGTGGCCAAAGCTCTACCTTTATACTGATTCGTGGATGGTAGCCAATGCTCTGTGGGGCTGGCTGGAAAGGTGGAAAAAGGCCAACTGGCAGCGTAGGGGAAAACCAATTTGGGCTGCTGATGAGTGGAAAGATATTGCCACTCGGGTAAAGAAGCTACCTGTGAGGGTCCGTCATGTAGATGCTCATGTCCCCAGGAGTCGGGCTAATGAAGAACATCGTAACAATGAACAGGTAGATCAGGCTGCAAAAATAGAGGTGTCCCAGATAGACTTGGATTGGCAACATAAAGGAGAGTTGTTCTTAGCTCGATGGGCCCATGATGCCTCAGGCCATCAAGGCAGAGAGGCCGCTTATAAATGGGCACGGGACCGAGGGGTGGATCTAACCATGAACAGTATCTCCCAGGTTATCCAAGACTGTGAGACCTGTGCTGCGATCAAGCAGGCCAAGCGGGTGAAGCCTCTGTGGTACGGCGGACGATGGTCGAAGTACAGGTATGGGGAAGCCTGGCAAATTGACTACATCACTCTTCCCCAAACCCGTCAAGGCAAGCGCTACGTGCTGACCATGGTGGAAGCAACCACTGGGTGGCTGGAGACCTACCCTGTGCCTCATGCTACCGCCCGGAACACCATCTTGGGCCTGGAAAAGCAAGTTCTTTGGAGACATGGCACCCCTGAGAGAATCGAGTCAGACAACGGGACACATTTCAAGAATAGCCTCATAAGCACTTGGGCCAGAGAACATGGAATCGAATGGATATATCATATCCCTTATCATGCACCAGCTGCCGGGAAAGTTGAACGGTGCAATGGGCTACTTAAGACTACCCTAAAAGCACTTGGAGGAGGGACTTTCAAAAATTGGGAACTGAACTTAGCAAAGGCCACCTGGATGGTCAATACCCGAGGGTCCATCAATCGAGCTGGTCCTGCCCAGTCTGGACCCTTGCACACAGTGGACGGAGATAAAGTCCCTGTGGTACACACGAGAGGTATGTTAGGAAAGACTGTTTGGATTAATCCCACATCAGGCAAAGGCACACCCCTCCGTGGGGTTGTTTTTGCTCAAGGACCTGGTTACACTTGGTGGGTAATGCAGAAAAATGGGGAAACCCGTTGTGTACCACAAGGAGACCTAATTTTAAGTGAGAACTCTGTGTAAGGTTTCATTGTGTATATATGTATATATGTATCTGTAAGGGGGCATTGAGTTGGGTACGGTGTAGATGGTAATAGAATAAGGGGTGGATTATGTCCTGGGTTACAGTGTAAAATGTGCCAAAAGAAAAAAAATATATTCTATTACCATCTTCAGGAGCTGTTGAGACCAGGTGGGGCGGTGCTCCCTGCCTCCCCCCCTCTGGACTATCTCCTGTTACTGGGCACAACAATGCCTTATCGCCTGACCCATCGGTAACTCGCTCCTGGGCTATCTCCTGTTCATGGCCCATCAAGGAACTGCCTCACGACTCCCCATCCCACTGTGAGATGCTCCGCCCGGGGAGGGGGGGGGAAGGAGCCAAGCAGTCCATGCCAAATAAAAACGGAGATTTTGAACACCCTAGCAGCCTTTCTTCCACTGGATTCCCAGAGGAGCTTTTCCCCCCACTGGAGTTCCAGAGGACGAGAGCTACCTGCCGACCACTGGACCTTCGGAGGAAGACCAGACTCTTTTACCTGATTGCTGCTTCCACAGAACTACACCCATCGCTTCAGGAGGACTGCAGCCAGCATCTTATCGGACTGCTACTGCCACCCTAACAGGGTGTCAGGTTGTATTCCTGACTCTGTCAGTATAAACCAGTGGGTTGTTTGTTTTTTCCCTGCCTTGTGTTTTATATATATATATATATTAGTAAAGAACTGTTATTCCTATTCCCCATATCTTTGCCTGAAGGCCCGTTAATTTCAAAATTATAATAGTTTGGAGGGAAGGGGGTTGCACTCTCCATTTCAAGGGAGGCTCCTGCCTTCCTCCACAGACACCTGTCTTTTTCAAACCAAGACAGATTTTGGCGCCCAACGTGGGGCTCGAGGGCATCGAGAGATAAAGGAATAACGGTTTTTGTGCATTGGATATAGATTCCTTGTTAAGTGGCATCATGTGGGCTAGCTTATCCCGGTTCTTGTGGCATGTGGTGGTGGCTGTATTTCTCCCATTTGCAGGCCTTTATCTAAACATGGGTCCTATAACTAAGGCTACCGTGACTGTTATCCAGTTTGTTTTATGGATTAATAAGGTGAGGAATTCATGGCTTATTAACTTCCTCTGGAAGGCGGGCACATGGATTCGGAGCTATCAAACACTAAATGTATGCTTTTGGGGTTACTTTACTAATGGTACCTACTGTGAGGAAATGACACCGGGAGAAACTTTCTCCCAACCCCTAACCCAGCTCTTTGGGTCTACTCCACCAGTTTTCGAAGGATTCAGAGCTTTCCTAAGTGCTAATGATATCATACAGTGGCTAGTGTTGCTGATAATCCTGTTTTATTCAGTATTCAGAGATCAGGGGAGATTGGCTTGGATAACTACCCTGACTAGGAACGCTACTCCAGAATCTGACCCTGCCTCACAGCTCACATCAGAAATGAACCACTCGGATTGGGTGAAGGAGATACGTGAGATGGGCCAGATGCTGAAGGAGTGCATTCTCTCAGCTGCTGGGAATCCCTCCTCCTGCCTTGAAGAGGGAGAGTCTAATGGTGCAGCAGTAGAACCCACAGACGTTACAACCGTCCAGGTTCCAGCTGAAACGCAAGGGCAGTCAGAGCCAGCAGCAGTCGCCCCTGTGGAAACGAGGAAATCTAAGATGAAATCAGACCACTCAGTTAAGAAAGGAGGGCCCTCAGAACCTGCAGGCGAGCCAGTGGTTGAGATACTCACCGAGTCCCTGACGTATGACAGTCTCCGTAATCTGCACAAAGACATCGTACGGCGGGGGCGTGAGGCTTTTACAACCTGGTTACTTCGGGTCTGGGATCTTATGGGTACGGGTGTGCAACTGGATGGCAGTGAGGCAAGGAATTTGGGACCCTTGACTCAGGACTCAGGTGTCAATCTGGTATTTGTAAGGGAGCCGGGGACCCTTTCCCTCTGGGAGCGGCTTTTAATGAGTGTGAGAGAGAGGTTTGTCCACAGAGAGAGAATGCAGGAGCACCATCATAGAATGCGCTGGAAGACCCTTGAGGAAGGGATCCAGCAGCTGAGAGAAGTGGCAGTATTGGAGGTACTCTTTGGGAGGGATGGACAGCATGGTAACGACCCTGACAAAGTCAGGTGCACAGGGCAAATGTTGTGGAATCTGGCAAATCTAGGGCCATCCGAATACTCCGCCTTCATTGCAATGATTAATGCAGATAACGACCGAGAGACAGTGGGTTCTGTCACGAGCAAGCTTAGAAATTTTGAAAGCATGATCAATGGCCCAATGCAGGCTAACGTTTCTGCTGTGATTAAGAGCCTACAAGAGGAGATGAGGGAAATAAAGGAGGAGGTGAGGAGGAGCAGTTCCCATTTGGCACCGGTACAAGTCACAGGCCCCAAAGTCGGAGCCCAACGTCCCCCAGCTAGAGGGAGAGGGTACACCCCACGAGCTGAGCTATGGTACTTCCTGCGCGACCATGGGGAAGACATGGGAAGGTGGGATGGGAAACCCACTTCTGTCCTGGCAGCACGGGTGCGTCAACTCAAGGAGGGAAACACTAACCGGGGGAGTAACACTAAAGTGAAGGTAGCCTCAACCTCCCAGGACCGAGCTGCCAGATATTACAGAAGGGAGGATGATCTGACAGATCCCCTTGAAGGAACCATTCCTGAGTACAGCCAGATTGTGAGCCCTCTGTACCTGGTTACCCGCAAGAAGAACGATTTCCACTGGGGCCCTGAACAGCAACAAGCTTTTGCCCAAATCAAGCGGGAGATCGCTCATGCGCTAGCCCTTGGCCCAGTCAGGACGGGACCAGAGGTGAGGAACGTGCTCTACTCTGCGGCCGGGAACAATGGTTTGTCCTGGAGCCTTTGGCAGAAGGTGCCTGGAGAGACTCGTGGCCGACCACTGGGATTCTGGAGTCGAAGTTATAGAGGGTCTGAGGCCAACTACACTCCCACAGAGAAGGAAATCCTAGCAGCCTATGAAGGAGTCCAAGCTGCCTCGGAAGTGATTGGCACCGAAGCACAACTCCTCCTGGCACCCCGACTACCGGTGCTGGGGTGGATGTTTAAAGGAAAGGTTCCCTCCACCCACCACGCCACTGACGCCACATGGAGCAAATGGATTGCCCTCATCACACAACGCGCCCGTATTGGAAACCCAAATCGCCCTGGGATTTTGGAGATCATTACGAACTGGCCGGAAGGTGAAGACTTTGGCCTCACTGACGAAGAGGAGCAGGAACAAGTGACGCGGGCTGAAGAAGCTCCACCGTACAACCAACTACCAGCAGAGGAAACACGATATGCTCTTTTCACTGACGGTTCCTGTCGCATCGTAGGGATGAACCGGAAGTGGAAAGCAGCCGTATGGAGCCCCACACGACAGGTCGCACAAGCTACTGAAGGAGAAGGTGGATCAAGTCAACTTGCTGAACTCAAAGCCGTTCAACTAGCCCCGGACATTGCTGAAAGAGAGAAGTGGCCAAAGCTCTACCTTTATACTGATTCGTGGATGGTAGCCAATGCTCTGTGGGGCTGGCTGGAAAGGTGGAAAAAGGCCAACTGGCAGCGTAGGGGAAAACCAATTTGGGCTGCTGATGAGTGGAAAGATATTGCCACTCGGGTAAAGAAGCTACCTGTGAGGGTCCGTCATGTAGATGCTCATGTCCCCAGGAGTCGGGCTAATGAAGAACATCGTAACAATGAACAGGTAGATCAGGCTGCAAAAATAGAGGTGTCCCAGATAGACTTGGATTGGCAACATAAAGGAGAGTTGTTCTTAGCTCGATGGGCCCATGATGCCTCAGGCCATCAAGGCAGAGAGGCCACTTATAAATGGGCACGGGACCGAGGGGTGGATCTAACCATGAACAGTATCTCCCAGGTTATCCAAGACTGTGAGACCTGTGCTGCGATCAAGCAGGCCAAGCGGGTGAAGCCTCTGTGGTACGGCGGACGATGGTCGAAGTACAGGTATGGGGAAGCCTGGCAAATTGACTACATCACTCTTCCCCAAACCCGTCAAGGCAAGCGCTACGTGCTGACCATGGTGGAAGCAACCACTGGGTGGCTGGAGACCTACCCTGTGCCTCATGCTACCGCCCGGAACACCATCTTGGGCCTGGAAAAGCAAGGTCTTTGGAGACATGGCACCCCTGAGAGAATCGAGTCAGACAACGGGACACATTTCAAGAATAGCCTCATAAGCACTTGGGCCAGAGAACATGGACTCGAATGGATATATCATATCCCTTATCATGCACCAGCTGCCGGGAAAGTTGAACGGTGCAATGGGCTACTTAAGACTACCCTAAAAGCACTTGGAGGAGGGACTTTCAAAAATTGGGAACTGAACTTAGCAAAGGCCACCTGGATGGTCAATACCCGAGGGTCCATCAATCGAGCTGGTCCTGCCCAGTCTGGACCCTTGCACACAGTGGACGGAGATAAAGTCCCTGTGGTACACACGAGAGGTATGTTAGGAAAGACTGTTTGGATTAATCCCACATCAGGCAAAGGCACACCCCTCCGTGGGGTTGTTTTTGCTCAAGGACCTGGTTACACTTGGTGGGTAATGCAGAAAAATGGGGAAACCCGTTGTGTACCACAAGGAGACCTAATTTTAAGTGAGAACTCTGTGTAAGGTTTCATTGTGTATATATGTATATATGTATCTGTAAGGGGGCATTGAGTTGGGTACGGTGTAGATGGTAATAGAATAAGGGGTGGATTATGTCCTGGGTTACAGTGTAAAATGTGCCAAAAGAAAAAAAATATATTCTATTACCATCTTCAGGAGCTGTTGAGACCAGGTGGGGCGGTGCTCCCTGCCTCCCCCCCTCTGGACTATCTCCTGTTACTGGGCACAACAATGCCTTATCGCCTGACCCATCGGTAACTCGCTCCTGGGCTATCTCCTGTTCATGGCCCATCAAGGAACTGCCTCACGACTCCCCATCCCACTGTGAGATGCTCCGCCCGGGGAGGGGGGGGGAAGGAGCCAAGCAGTCCATGCCAAATAAAAACGGAGATTTTGAACACCCTAGCAGCCTTTCTTCCACTGGATTCCCAGAGGAGCTTTTCCCCCCACTGGAGTTCCAGAGGACGAGAGCTACCTGCCGACCACTGGACCTTCGGAGGAAGACCAGACTCTTTTACCTGATTGCTGCTTCCACAGAACTACACCCATCGCTTCAGGAGGACTGCAGCCAGCATCTTATCGGACTGCTACTGCCACCCTAACAGGGTGTCAGGTTGTATTCCTGACTCTGTCAGTATAAACCAGTGGGTTGTTTGTTTTTTCCCTGCCTTGTGTTTTATATATATATATATATTAGTAAAGAACTGTTATTCCTATTCCCCATATCTTTGCCTGAAGGCCCGTTAATTTCAAAATTATAATAGTTTGGAGGGAAGGGGGTTGCACTCTCCATTTCAAGGGAGGCTCCTGCCTTCCTCCACAGACACCTGTCTTTTTCAAACCAAGACAGATTTTGGCGCCCAACGTGGGGCTCGAGGGCATCGAGAGATAAAGGAATAACGGTTTTTGTGCATTGGATATAGATTCCTTGTTAAGTGGCATCATGTGGGCTAGCTTATCCCGGTTCTTGTGGCATGTGGTGGTGGCTGTATTTCTCCCATTTGCAGGCCTTTATCTAAACATGGGTCCTATAACTAAGGCTACCGTGACTGTTATCCAGTTTGTTTTATGGATTAATAAGGTGAGGAATTCATGGCTTATTAACTTCCTCTGGAAGGCGGGCACATGGATTCGGAGCTATCAAACACTAAATGTATGCTTTTGGGGTTACTTTACTAATGGTACCTACTGTGAGGAAATGACACCGGGAGAAACTTTCTCCCAACCCCTAACCCAGCTCTTTGGGTCTACTCCACCAGTTTTCGAAGGATTCAGAGCTTTCCTAAGTGCTAATGATATCATACAGTGGCTAGTGTTGCTGATAATCCTGTTTTATTCAGTATTCAGAGATCAGGGGAGATTGGCTTGGATAACTACCCTGACTAGGAATGCTGCTCCAGAATCTGACCCTGCCTCACAGCTCACATCAGAAATGAACCACTCGGATTGGGTGAAGGAGATACGTGAGATGGGCCAGATGCTGAAGGAGTGCATTCTCTCAGCTGCTGGGAATCCCTCCTCCTGCCTTGAAGAGGGAGAGTCTAATGGTGCAGCAGTAGAACCCACAGACGTTACAACCGTCCAGGTTCCAGCTGAAACGCAAGGGCAGTCAGAGCCAGCAGCAGTCGCCCCTGTGGAAACGAGGAAATCTAAGATGAAATCAGACCACTCAGTTAAGAAAGGAGGGCCCTCAGAACCTGCAGGCGAGCCAGTGGTTGAGATACTCACCGAGTCCCTGACGTATGACAGTCTCCGTAATCTGCACAAAGACATCGTACGGCGGGGGCGTGAGGCTTTTACAACCTGGTTACTTCGGGTCTGGGATCTTATGGGTACGGGTGTGCAACTGGATGGCAGTGAGGCAAGGAATTTGGGACCCTTGACTCAGGACTCAGGTGTCAATCTGGTATTTGTAAGGGAGCCGGGGACCCTTTCCCTCTGGGAGCGGCTTTTAATGAGTGTGAGAGAGAGGTTTGTCCACAGAGAGAGAATGCAGGAGCACCATCATAGAATGCGCTGGAAGACCCTTGAGGAAGGGATCCAGCAGCTGAGAGAAGTGGCAGTATTGGAGGTACTCTTTGGGAGGGATGGACAGCATGGTAACGACCCTGACAAAGTCAGGTGCACAGGGCAAATGTTGTGGAATCTGGCAAATCTAGGGCCATCCGAATACTCCGCCTTCATTGCAATGATTAATGCAGATAACGACCGAGAGACAGTGGGTTCTGTCACGAGCAAGCTTAGAAATTTTGAAAGCATGATCAATGGCCCAATGCAGGCTAACGTTTCTGCTGTGATTAAGAGCCTACAAGAGGAGATGAGGGAAATAAAGGAGGAGGTGAGGAGGAGCAGTTCCCATTTGGCACCGGTACAAGTCACAGGCCCCAAAGTCGGAGCCCAACGTCCCCCAGCTAGAGGGAGAGGGTACACCCCACGAGCTGAGCTATGGTACTTCCTGCGCGACCATGGGGAAGACATGGGAAGGTGGGATGGGAAACCCACTTCTGTCCTGGCAGCACGGGTGCGTCAACTCAAGGAGGGAAACACTAACCGGGGGAGTAACACTAAAGTGAAGGTAGCCTCAACCTCCCAGGACCGAGCTGCCAGATATTACAGAAGGGAGGATGATCTGACAGATCCCCTTGAAGGAACCATTCCTGAGTACAGCCAGATTGTGAGCCCTCTGTACCTGGTTACCCGCAAGAAGAACGATTTCCACTGGGGCCCTGAACAGCAACAAGCTTTTGCCCAAATCAAGCGGGAGATCGCTCATGCGCTAGCCCTTGGCCCAGTCAGGACGGGACCAGAGGTGAGGAACGTGCTCTACTCTGCGGCCGGGAACAATGGTTTGTCCTGGAGCCTTTGGCAGAAGGTGCCTGGAGAGACTCGTGGCCGACCACTGGGATTCTGGAGTCGAAGTTATAGAGGGTCTGAGGCCAACTACACTCCCACAGAGAAGGAAATCCTAGCAGCCTATGAAGGAGTCCAAGCTGCCTCGGAAGTGATTGGCACCGAAGCACAACTCCTCCTGGCACCCCGACTACCGGTGCTGGGGTGGATGTTTAAAGGAAAGGTTCCCTCCACCCACCACGCCACTGACGCCACATGGAGCAAATGGATTGCCCTCATCACACAACGCGCCCGTATTGGAAACCCAAATCGCCCTGGGATTTTGGAGATCATTACGAACTGGCCGGAAGGTGAAGACTTTGGCCTCACTGACGAAGAGGAGCAGGAACAAGTGACGCGGGCTGAAGAAGCTCCACCGTACAACCAACTACCAGCAGAGGAAACACGATATGCTCTTTTCACTGACGGTTCCTGTCGCATCGTAGGGATGAACCGGAAGTGGAAAGCAGCCGTATGGAGCCCCACACGACAGGTCGCACAAGCTACTGAAGGAGAAGGTGGATCAAGTCAACTTGCTGAACTCAAAGCCGTTCAACTAGCCCTGGACATTGCTGAAAGAGAGAAGTGGCCAAAGCTCTACCTTTATACTGATTCGTGGATGGTAGCCAATGCTCTGTGGGGCTGGCTGGAAAGGTGGAAAAAGGCCAACTGGCAGCGTAGGGGAAAACCAATTTGGGCTGCTGATGAGTGGAAAGATATTGCCACTCGGGTAAAGAAGCTACCTGTGAGGGTCCGTCATGTAGATGCTCATGTCCCCAGGAGTCGGGCTAATGAAGAACATCGTAACAATGAACAGGTAGATCAGGCTGCAAAAATAGAGGTGTCCCAGATAGACTTGGATTGGCAACATAAAGGAGAGTTGTTCTTAGCTCGATGGGCCCATGATGCCTCAGGCCATCAAGGCAGAGAGGCCGCTTATAAATGGGCACGGGACCGAGGGGTGGATCTAACCATGAACAGTATCTCCCAGGTTATCCAAGACTGTGAGACCTGTGCTGCGATCAAGCAGGCCAAGCGGGTGAAGCCTCTGTGGTACGGCGGACGATGGTCGAAGTACAGGTATGGGGAAGCCTGGCAAATTGACTACATCACTCTTCCCCAAACCCGTCAAGGCAAGCGCTACGTGCTGACCATGGTGGAAGCAACCACTGGGTGGCTGGAGACCTACCCTGTGCCTCATGCTACCGCCCGGAACACCATCTTGGGCCTGGAAAAGCAAGTTCTTTGGAGACATGGCACCCCTGAGAGAATCGAGTCAGACAACGGGACACATTTCAAGAATAGCCTCATAAGCACTTGGGCCAGAGAACATGGAATCGAATGGATATATCATATCCCTTATCATGCACCAGCTGCCGGGAAAGTTGAACGGTGCAATGGGCTACTTAAGACTACCCTAAAAGCACTTGGAGGAGGGACTTTCAAAAATTGGGAACTGAACTTAGCAAAGGCCACCTGGATGGTCAATACCCGAGGGTCCATCAATCGAGCTGGTCCTGCCCAGTCTGGACCCTTGCACACAGTGGACGGAGATAAAGTCCCTGTGGTACACACGAGAGGTATGTTAGGAAAGACTGTTTGGATTAATCCCACATCAGGCAAAGGCACACCCCTCCGTGGGGTTGTTTTTGCTCAAGGACCTGGTTACACTTGGTGGGTAATGCAGAAAAATGGGGAAACCCGTTGTGTACCACAAGGAGACCTAATTTTAAGTGAGAACTCTGTGTAAGGTTTCATTGTGTATATATGTATATATGTATCTGTAAGGGGGCATTGAGTTGGGTACGGTGTAGATGGTAATAGAATAAGGGGTGGATTATGTCCTGGGTTACAGTGTAAAATGTGCCAAAAGAAAAAAAATATATTCTATTACCATCTTCAGGAGCTGTTGAGACCAGGTGGGGCGGTGCTCCCTGCCTCCCCCCCTCTGGACTATCTCCTGTTACTGGGCACAACAATGCCTTATCGCCTGACCCATCGGTAACTCGCTCCTGGGCTATCTCCTGTTCATGGCCCATCAAGGAACTGCCTCACGACTCCCCATCCCACTGTGAGATGCTCCGCCCGGGGAGGGGGGGGGAAGGAGCCAAGCAGTCCATGCCAAATAAAAACGGAGATTTTGAACACCCTAGCAGCCTTTCTTCCACTGGATTCCCAGAGGAGCTTTTCCCCCCACTGGAGTTCCAGAGGACGAGAGCTACCTGCCGACCACTGGACCTTCGGAGGAAGACCAGACTCTTTTACCTGATTGCTGCTTCCACAGAACTACACCCATCGCTTCAGGAGGACTGCAGCCAGCATCTTATCGGACTGCTACTGCCACCCTAACAGGGTGTCAGGTTGTATTCCTGACTCTGTCAGTATAAACCAGTGGGTTGTTTGTTTTTTCCCTGCCTTGTGTTTTATATATATATATATATTAGTAAAGAACTGTTATTCCTATTCCCCATATCTTTGCCTGAAGGCCCGTTAATTTCAAAATTATAATAGTTTGGAGGGAAGGGGGTTGCACTCTCCATTTCAAGGGAGGCTCCTGCCTTCCTCCACAGACACCTGTCTTTTTCAAACCAAGACAGATTTTGGCGCCCAACGTGGGGCTCGAGGGCATCGAGAGATAAAGGAATAACGGTTTTTGTGCATTGGATATAGATTCCTTGTTAAGTGGCATCATGTGGGCTAGCTTATCCCGGTTCTTGTGGCATGTGGTGGTGGCTGTATTTCTCCCATTTGCAGGCCTTTATCTAAACATGGGTCCTATAACTAAGGCTACCGTGACTGTTATCCAGTTTGTTTTATGGATTAATAAGGTGAGGAATTCATGGCTTATTAACTTCCTCTGGAAGGCGGGCACATGGATTCGGAGCTATCAAACACTAAATGTATGCTTTTGGGGTTACTTTACTAATGGTACCTACTGTGAGGAAATGACACCGGGAGAAACTTTCTCCCAACCCCTAACCCAGCTCTTTGGGTCTACTCCACCAGTTTTCGAAGGATTCAGAGCTTTCCTAAGTGCTAATGATATCATACAGTGGCTAGTGTTGCTGATAATCCTGTTTTATTCAGTATTCAGAGATCAGGGGAGATTGGCTTGGATAACTACCCTGACTAGGAATGCTGCTCCAGAATCTGACCCTGCCTCACAGCTCACATCAGAAATGAACCACTCGGATTGGGTGAAGGAGATACGTGAGATGGGCCAGATGCTGAAGGAGTGCATTCTCTCAGCTGCTGGGAATCCCTCCTCCTGCCTTGAAGAGGGAGAGTCTAATGGTGCAGCAGTAGAACCCACAGACGTTACAACCGTCCAGGTTCCAGCTGAAACGCAAGGGCAGTCAGAGCCAGCAGCAGTCGCCCCTGTGGAAACGAGGAAATCTAAGATGAAATCAGACCACTCAGTTAAGAAAGGAGGGCCCTCAGAACCTGCAGGCGAGCCAGTGGTTGAGATACTCACCGAGTCCCTGACGTATGACAGTCTCCGTAATCTGCACAAAGACATCGTACGGCGGGGGCGTGAGGCTTTTACAACCTGGTTACTTCGGGTCTGGGATCTTATGGGTACGGGTGTGCAACTGGATGGCAGTGAGGCAAGGAATTTGGGACCCTTGACTCAGGACTCAGGTGTCAATCTGGTATTTGTAAGGGAGCCGGGGACCCTTTCCCTCTGGGAGCGGCTTTTAATGAGTGTGAGAGAGAGGTTTGTCCACAGAGAGAGAATGCAGGAGCACCATCATAGAATGCGCTGGAAGACCCTTGAGGAAGGGATCCAGCAGCTGAGAGAAGTGGCAGTATTGGAGGTACTCTTTGGGAGGGATGGACAGCATGGTAACGACCCTGACAAAGTCAGGTGCACAGGGCAAATGTTGTGGAATCTGGCAAATCTAGGGCCATCCGAATACTCCGCCTTCATTGCAATGATTAATGCAGATAACGACCGAGAGACAGTGGGTTCTGTCACGAGCAAGCTTAGAAATTTTGAAAGCATGATCAATGGCCCAATGCAGGCTAACGTTTCTGCTGTGATTAAGAGCCTACAAGAGGAGATGAGGGAAATAAAGGAGGAGGTGAGGAGGAGCAGTTCCCATTTGGCACCGGTACAAGTCACAGGCCCCAAAGTCGGAGCCCAACGTCCCCCAGCTAGAGGGAGAGGGTACACCCATAGCTGAGCTATGGTACTTCCTGCGCGACCATGGGGAAGACATGGGAAGGTGGGATGGGAAACCCACTTCTGTCCTGGCAGCACGGGTGCGTCAACTCAAGGAGGGAAACACTAACCGGGGGAGTAACACTAAAGTGAAGGTAGCCTCAACCTCCCAGGACCGAGCTGCCAGATATTACAGAAGGGAGGATGATCTGACAGATCCCCTTGAAGGAACCATTCCTGAGTACAGCCAGATTGTGAGCCCTCTGTACCTGGTTACCCGCAAGAAGAACGATTTCCACTGGGGCCCTGAACAGCAACAAGCTTTTGCCCAAATCAAGCGGGAGATCGCTCATGCGCTAGCCCTTGGCCCAGTCAGGACGGGACCAGAGGTGAGGAACGTGCTCTACTCTGCGGCCGGGAACAATGGTTTGTCCTGGAGCCTTTGGCAGAAGGTGCCTGGAGAGACTCGTGGCCGACCACTGGGATTCTGGAGTCGAAGTTATAGAGGGTCTGAGGCCAACTACACTCCCACAGAGAAGGAAATCCTAGCAGCCTATGAAGGAGTCCAAGCTGCCTCGGAAGTGATTGGCACCGAAGCACAACGCCTCCTGGCACCCCGACTACCGGTGCTGGGGTGGATGTTTAAAGGAAAGGTTCCCTCCACCCACCACGCCACTGACGCCACATGGAGCAAATGGATTGCCCTCATCACACAACGCGCCCGTATTGGAAACCCAAATCGCCCTGGGATTTTGGAGATCATTACGAACTGGCCGGAAGGTGAAGACTTTGGCCTCACTGACGAAGAGGAGCAGGAACAAGTGACGCGGGCTGAAGAAGCTCCACCGTACAACCAACTACCAGCAGAGGAAACACGATATGCTCTTTTCACTGACGGTTCCTGTCGCATCGTAGGGATGAACCGGAAGTGGAAAGCAGCCGTATGGAGCCCCACACGACAGGTCGCACAAGCTACTGAAGGAGAAGGTGGATCAAGTCAACTTGCTGAACTCAAAGCCGTTCAACTAGCCCCGGACATTGCTGAAAGAGAGAAGTGGCCAAAGCTCTACCTTTATACTGATTCGTGGATGGTAGCCAATGCTCTGTGGGGCTGGCTGGAAAGGTGGAAAAAGGCCAACTGGCAGCGTAGGGGAAAACCAATTTGGGCTGCTGATGAGTGGAAAGATATTGCCACTCGGGTAAAGAAGCTACCTGTGAGGGTCCGTCATGTAGATGCTCATGTCCCCAGGAGTCGGGCTAATGAAGAACATCGTAACAATGAACAGGTAGATCAGGCTGCAAAAATAGAGGTGTCCCAGATAGACTTGGATTGGCAACATAAAGGAGAGTTGTTCTTAGCTCGATGGGCCCATGATGCCTCAGGCCATCAAGGCAGAGAGGCCACTTATAAATGGGCACGGGACCGAGGGGTGGATCTAACCATGAACAGTATCTCCCAGGTTATCCAAGACTGTGAGACCTGTGCTGCGATCAAGCAGGCCAAGCGGGTGAAGCCTCTGTGGTACGGCGGACGATGGTCGAAGTACAGGTATGGGGAAGCCTGGCAAATTGACTACATCACTCTTCCCCAAACCCGTCAAGGCAAGCGCTACGTGCTGACCATGGTGGAAGCAACCACTGGGTGGCTGGAGACCTACCCTGTGCCTCATGCTACCGCCCGGAACACCATCTTGGGCCTGGAAAAGCAAGTTCTTTGGAGACATGGCACCCCTGAGAGAATCGAGTCAGACAACGGGACACATTTCAAGAATAGCCTCATAAGCACTTGGGCCAGAGAACATGGAATCGAATGGATATATCATATCCCTTATCATGCACCAGCTGCCGGGAAAGTTGAACGGTGCAATGGGCTACTTAAGACTACCCTAAAAGCACTTGGAGGAGGGACTTTCAAAAATTGGGAACTGAACTTAGCAAAGGCCACCTGGATGGTCAATACCCGAGGGTCCATCAATCGAGCTGGTCCTGCCCAGTCTGGACCCTTGCACACAGTGGACGGAGATAAAGTCCCTGTGGTACACACGAGAGGTATGTTAGGAAAGACTGTTTGGATTAATCCCACATCAGGCAAAGGCACACCCCTCCGTGGGGTTGTTTTTGCTCAGGGACCTGGTTACACTTGGTGGGTAATGCAGAAAAATGGGGAAACCCGTTGTGTACCACAAGGAGACCTAATTTTAAGTGAGAACTCTGTGTAAGGTTTCATTGTGTATATATGTATATATGTATCTGTAAGGGGGCATTGGGTTGGGTACGGTGTAGATGGTAATAGAATAAGGGGTGGATTATGTCCTGGGTTACAGTGTAAAATGTGCCAAAAGAAAAAAAATATATTCTATTACCATCTTCAGGAGCTGTTGAGACCAGGTGGGGCGGTGCTCCCTGCCTCCCCCCCTCTGGACTATCTCCTGTTACTGGGCACAACAATGCCTTATCGCCTGACCCATCGGTAACTCGCTCCTGGGCTATCTCCTGTTCATGGCCCATCAAGGAACTGCCTCACGACTCCCCATCCCACTGTGAGATGCTCCGCCCGGGGAGGGGGGGGGGGGAAGGAGCCAAGCAGTCCATGCCAAATAAAAACGGAGATTTTGAACACCCTAGCAGCCTTTCTTCCACTGGATTCCCAGAGGAGCTTTTCCCCCCACTGGAGTTCCAGAGGACGAGAGCTACCTGCCGACCACTGGACCTTCGGAGGAAGACCAGACTCTTTTACCTGATTGCTGCTTCCACAGAACTACACCCATCGCTTCAGGAGGACTGCAGCCAGCATCTTATCGGACTGCTACTGCCACCCTAACAGGGTGTCAGGTTGTATTCCTGACTCTGTCAGTATAAACCAGTGGGTTGTTTGTTTTTTCCCTGCCTTGTGTTTTATATATATATATATATATTAGTAAAGAACTGTTATTCCTATTCCCCATATCTTTGCCTGAAGGCCCGTTAATTTCAAAATTATAATAGTTTGGAGGGAAGGGGGTTGCACTCTCCATTTCAAGGGAGGCTCCTGCCTTCCTCCACAGACACCTGTCTTTTTCAAACCAAGACAGATTTTGGCGCCCAACGTGGGGCTCGAGGGCATCGAGAGATAAAGGAATAACGGTTTTTGTGCATTGGATATAGATTCCTTGTTAAGTGGCATCATGTGGGCTAGCTTATCCCGGTTCTTGTGGCATGTGGTGGTGGCTGTATTTCTCCCATTTGCAGGCCCTTAGCTAAACATGGGTCCTATAACTAAGGCTACTGCTATCTCCTCTAGTCTCCAAACAGACTGTTATCCAGTTTGTTTTATGCATTAATAAGGTGAGGAATTCATGGCTTATTAACTTCCTCTGGAAGGCGGGCACATGGATTCGGAGCTATCAAACACTAAATGTATGCTTTTGGGGTTACTTTACTAATGGTACCGACTGTGAGGAAATGACACCGGGAGAAACTTTCTCCCAACCCCTAACCCAGCTCTTTGGGTCTACTCCACCAGTTTTCGAAGGATTCAGAGCTTTCCTAAGTGCTAATGATATCATACAGTGGCTAGTGTTGCTGATAATCCTGTTTTATTCAGTATTCAGAGATCAGGGGAGATTGGCTTGGATAACTACCCTGACTAGGAATGCTGCTCCAGAATCTGACCCTGCCTCACAGCTCACATCAGAAATGAACCACTCGGATTGGGTGAAGGAGATACGTGAGATGGGCCAGATGCTGAAGGAGTGCATTCTCTCAGCTGCTGGGAATCCCTCCTCCTGCCTTGAAGAGGGAGAGTCTAATGGTGCAGCAGTAGAACCCACAGACGTTACAACCGTCCAGGTTCCAGCTGAAACGCAAGGGCAGTCAGAGCCAGCAGCAGTCGCCCCTGTGGAAACGAGGAAATCTAAGATGAAATCAGACCACTCAGTTAAGAAAGGAGGGCCCTCAGAACCTGCAGGCGAGCCAGTGGTTGAGATACTCACCGAGTCCCTGACGTATGACAGTCTCCGTAATCTGCACAAAGACATCGTACGGCGGGGGCGTGAGGCTTTTACAACCTGGTTACTTCGGGTCTGGGATCTTATGGGTACGGGTGTGCAACTGGATGGCAGTGAGGCAAGGAATTTGGGACCCTTGACTCAGGACTCAGGTGTCAATCTGGTATTTGTAAGGGAGCCGGGGACCCTTTCCCTCTGGGAGCGGCTTTTAATGAGTGTGAGAGAGAGGTTTGTCCACAGAGAGAGAATGCAGGAGCACCATCATAGAATGCGCTGGAAGACCCTTGAGGAAGGGATCCAGCAGCTGAGAGAAGTGGCAGTATTGGAGGTACTCTTTGGGAGGGATGGACAGCATGGTAACGACCCTGACAAAGTCAGGTGCACAGGGCAAATGTTGTGGAATCTGGCAAATCTAGGGCCATCCGAATACTCCACCTTCATTGCAATGATTAATGCAGATAACGACCGAGAGACAGTGGGTTCTGTCACGAGCAAGCTTAGAAATTTTGAAAGCATGATCAATGGCCCAATGCAGGCTAACGTTTCTGCTGTGATTAAGAGCCTACAAGAGGAGATGAGGGAAATAAAGGAGGAGGTGAGGAGGAGCAGTTCCCATTTGGCACCGGTACAAGTCACAGGCCCCAAAGTCGGAGCCCAACGTCCCCCAGCTAGAGGGAGAGGGTACACCCATAGCTGAGCTATGGTACTTCCTGCGCGACCATGGGGAAGACATGGGAAGGTGGGATGGGAAACCCACTTCTGTCCTGGCAGCACGGGTGCGTCAACTCAAGGAGGGAAACACTAACCGGGAGGGGTAACACTAAAGTGAAGGTAGCCTCAACCTCCCAGGACCGAGCTGCCAGATATTACAGAAGGGAGGATGATCTGACAGATCCTCTTGAAGGAACCATTCCTGAGTACAGCCAGATTGTGAGCCCTCTGTACCTGGTTACCCGCAAGAAGAACGATTTCCACTGGGGCCCTGAACAGCAACAAGCTTTTGCCCAAATCAAGCGGGAGATCGCTCATGCGCTAGCCCTTGGCCCAGTCAGGACGGGACCAGAGGTGAGGAACGTGCTCTACTCTGCGGCCGGGAACAATGGTTTGTCCTGGAGCCTTTGGCAGAAGGTGCCTGGAGAGACTCGTGGCCGACCACTGGGATTCTGGAGTCGAAGTTATAGAGGGTCTGAGGCCAACTACACTCCCACAGAGAAGGAAATCCTAGCAGCCTATGAAGGAGTCCAAGCTGCCTCGGAAGTGATTGGCACCGAAGCACAACGCCTCCTGGCACCCCGACTACCGGTGCTGGGGTGGATGTTTAAAGGAAAGGTTCCCTCCACCCACCACGCCACTGACGCCACATGGAGCAAATGGATTGCCCTCATCACACAACGCGCCCGTATTGGAAACCCAAATCGCCCTGGGATTTTGGAGATCATTACGAACCGGCCGGAAGGTGAAGACTTTGGCCTCACTGACGAAGAGGAGCAGGAACAAGTGACGCGGGCTGAAGAAGCTCCACCGTACAACCAACTACCAGCAGAGGAAACACGATATGCTCTTTTCACTGACGGTTCCTGTCGCATCGTAGGGATGAACCGGAAGTGGAAAGCAGCCGTATGGAGCCCCACACGACAGGTCGCACAAGCTACTGAAGGAGAAGGTGGATCAAGTCAACTTGCTGAACTCAAAGCCGTTCAACTAGCCCTGGACATTGCTGAAAGAGAGAAGTGGCCAAAGCTCTACCTTTATACTGATTCGTGGATGGTAGCCAATGCTCTGTGGGGCTGGCTGGAAAGGTGGAAAAAGGCCAACTGGCAGCGTAGGGGAAAACCAATTTGGGCTGCTGATGAGTGGAAAGATATTGCCACTCGGGTAAAGAAGCTACCTGTGAGGGTCCGTCATGTAGATGCTCATGTCTCCAGGAGTCGGGCTAATGAAGAACATCGTAACAATGAACAGGTAGATCAGGCTGCAAAAATAGAGGTGTCCCAGATAGACTTGGATTGGCAACATAAAGGAGAGTTGTTCTTAGCTCGATGGGCCCATGATGCCTCAGGCCATCAAGGCAGAGAGGCCACTTATAAATGGGCACGGGACCGAGGGGTGGATCTAACCATGAACAGTATCTCCCAGGTTATCCAAGACTGTGAGACCTGTGCTGCGATCAAGCAGGCCAAGCGGGTGAAGCCTCTGTGGTACGGCGGACGATGGTCGAAGTACAGGTATGGGGAAGCCTGGCAAATTGACTACATCACTCTTCCCCAATCCCGTCAAGGCAAGCGCTACGTGCTGACCATGGTGGAAGCAACCACTGGGTGGCTGGAGACCTACCCTGTGCCTCATGCTACCGCCCGGAACACCATCTTGGGCCTGGAAAAGCAAGTTCTTTGGAGACATGGCACCCCTGAGAGAATCGAGTCAGACAACGGGACACATTTCAAGAATAGCCTCATAAGCACTTGGGCCAGAGAACATGGACTCGAATGGATATATCATATCCCTTATCATGCACCAGCTGCCGGGAAAGTTGAACGGTGCAATGGGCTACTTAAGACTACCCTAAAAGCACTTGGAGGAGGGACTTTCAAAAATTGGGAACTGAACTTAGCAAAGGCCACCTGGATGGTCAATACCCGAGGGTCCATCAATCGAGCTGGTCCTGCCCAGTCTGGACCCTTGCACACAGTGGACGGAGATAAAGT
The DNA here is from genome assembly GCF_034619465.1 of Leptosomus discolor. Taxonomy (NCBI): domain Eukaryota; kingdom Metazoa; phylum Chordata; class Aves; order Leptosomiformes; family Leptosomidae; genus Leptosomus; species Leptosomus discolor. The sequence goes on along the minus strand of NW_028237847.1, from coordinate 79,563 downwards.
CCCTGTGGTACACACGAGAGGTATGTTAGGAAAGACTGTTTGGATTAATCCCACATCAGGCAAAGGCACACCCCTCCGTGGGGTTGTTTTTGCTCAAGGACCTGGTTACACTTGGTGGGTAATGCAGAAAAATGGGGAAACCCGTTGTGTACCACAAGGAGACCTAATTTTAAGTGAGAACTCTGTGTAAGGTTTCATTGTGTATATATGTATATATGTATCTGTAAGGGGGCATTGGGTTGGGTACGGTGTAGATGGTAATAGAATAAGGGGTGGATTATGTCCTGGGTTACAGTGTAAAATGTGCCAAAAGAAAAAAAATATATTCTATTACCATCTTCAGGAGCTGTTGAGACCAGGTGGGGCGGTGCTCCCTGCCTCCCCCCCTCTGGACTATCTCCTGTTACTGGGCACAACAATGCCTTATCGCCTGACCCATCGGTAACTCGCTCCTGGGCTATCTCCTGTTCATGGCCCATCAAGGAACTGCCTCACGACTCCCCATCCCACTGTGAGATGCTCCGCCCGGGGAGGGGGGGGGGGGGAAGGAGCCAAGCAGTCCATGCCAAATAAAAACGGAGATTTTGAACACCCTAGCAGCCTTTCTTCCACTGGATTCCCAGAGGAGCTTTTTCCCCCCACTGGAGTTCCAGAGGACGAGAGCTACCTGCCGACCACTGGACCTTCGGAGGAAGACCAGACTCTTTTACCTGATTGCTGCTTCCACAGAACTACACCCATCGCTTCAGGAGGACTGCAGCCAGCATCTTATCGGACTGCTACTGCCACCCTAACAGGGTGTCAGGTTGTATTCCTGACTCTGTCAGTATAAACCAGTGGGTTGTTTGTTTTTTCCCTGCCTTGTGTTTTATATATATATATATATATTAGTAAAGAACTGTTATTCCTATTCCCCATATCTTTGCCTGAAGGCCCGTTAATTTCAAAATTATAATAGTTTGGAGGGAAGGGGGTTGCACTCTCCATTTCAAGGGAGGCTCCTGCCTTCCTCCACAGACACCTGTCTTTTTCAAACCAAGACAGATTTTGGCGCCCAACGTGGGGCTCGAGGGCATCGAGAGATAAAGGAATAACGGTTTTTGTGCATTGGATATAGATTCCTTGTTAAGTGGCATCATGTGGGCTAGCTTATCCCGGTTCTTGTGGCATGTGGTGGTGGCTGTATTTCTCCCATTTGCAGGCCCTTAGCTAAACATGGGTCCTATAACTAAGGCTACTGCTATCTCCTCTAGTCTCCAAACAGACTGTTATCCAGTTTGTTTTATGCATTAATAAGGTGAGGAATTCATGGCTTATTAACTTCCTCTGGAAGGCGGGCACATGGATTCGGAGCTATCAAACACTAAATGTATGCTTTTGGGGTTACTTTACTAATGGTACCGACTGTGAGGAAATGACACCGGGAGAAACTTTCTCCCAACCCCTAACCCAGCTCTTTGGGTCTACTCCACCAGTTTTCGAAGGATTCAGAGCTTTCCTAAGTGCTAATGATATCATACAGTGGCTAGTGTTGCTGATAATCCTGTTTTATTCAGTATTCAGAGATCAGGGGAGATTGGCTTGGATAACTACCCTGACTAGGAATGCTGCTCCAGAATCTGACCCTGCCTCACAGCTCACATCAGAAATGAACCACTCGGATTGGGTGAAGGAGATACGTGAGATGGGCCAGATGCTGAAGGAGTGCATTCTCTCAGCTGCTGGGAATCCCTCCTCCTGCCTTGAAGAGGGAGAGTCTAATGGTGCAGCAGTAGAACCCACAGACGTTACAACCGTCCAGGTTCCAGCTGAAACGCAAGGGCAGTCAGAGCCAGCAGCAGTCGCCCCTGTGGAAACGAGGAAATCTAAGATGAAATCAGACCACTCAGTTAAGAAAGGAGGGCCCTCAGAACCTGCAGGCGAGCCAGTGGTTGAGATACTCACCGAGTCCCTGACGTATGACAGTCTCCGTAATCTGCACAAAGACATCGTACGGCGGGGGCGTGAGGCTTTTACAACCTGGTTACTTCGGGTCTGGGATCTTATGGGTACGGGTGTGCAACTGGATGGCAGTGAGGCAAGGAATTTGGGACCCTTGACTCAGGACTCAGGTGTCAATCTGGTATTTGTAAGGGAGCCGGGGACCCTTTCCCTCTGGGAGCGGCTTTTAATGAGTGTGAGAGAGAGGTTTGTCCACAGAGAGAGAATGCAGGAGCACCATCATAGAATGCGCTGGAAGACCCTTGAGGAAGGGATCCAGCAGCTGAGAGAAGTGGCAGTATTGGAGGTACTCTTTGGGAGGGATGGACAGCATGGTAACGACCCTGACAAAGTCAGGTGCACAGGGCAAATGTTGTGGAATCTGGCAAATCTAGGGCCATCCGAATACTCCACCTTCATTGCAATGATTAATGCAGATAACGACCGAGAGACAGTGGGTTCTGTCACGAGCAAGCTTAGAAATTTTGAAAGCATGATCAATGGCCCAATGCAGGCTAACGTTTCTGCTGTGATTAAGAGCCTACAAGAGGAGATGAGGGAAATAAAGGAGGAGGTGAGGAGGAGCAGTTCCCATTTGGCACCGGTACAAGTCACAGGCCCCAAAGTCGGAGCCCAACGTCCCCCAGCTAGAGGGAGAGGGTACACCCATAGCTGAGCTATGGTACTTCCTGCGCGACCATGGGGAAGACATGGGAAGGTGGGATGGGAAACCCACTTCTGTCCTGGCAGCACGGGTGCGTCAACTCAAGGAGGGAAACACTAACCGGGGGGGGTAACACTAAAGTGAAGGTAGCCTCAACCTCCCAGGACCGAGCTGCCAGATATTACAGAAGGGAGGATGATCTGACAGATCCTCTTGAAGGAACCATTCCTGAGTACAGCCAGATTGTGAGCCCTCTGTACCTGGTTACCCGCAAGAAGAACGATTTCCACTGGGGCCCTGAACAGCAACAAGCTTTTGCCCAAATCAAGCGGGAGATCGCTCATGCGCTAGCCCTTGGCCCAGTCAGGACGGGACCAGAGGTGAGGAACGTGCTCTACTCTGCGGCCGGGAACAATGGTTTGTCCTGGAGCCTTTGGCAGAAGGTGCCTGGAGAGACTCGTGGCCGACCACTGGGATTCTGGAGTCGAAGTTATAGAGGGTCTGAGGCCAACTACACTCCCACAGAGAAGGAAATCCTAGCAGCCTATGAAGGAGTCCAAGCTGCCTCGGAAGTGATTGGCACCGAAGCACAACGCCTCCTGGCACCCCGACTACCGGTGCTGGGGTGGATGTTTAAAGGAAAGGTTCCCTCCACCCACCACGCCACTGACGCCACATGGAGCAAATGGATTGCCCTCATCACACAACGCGCCCGTATTGGAAACCCAAATCGCCCTGGGATTTTGGAGATCATTACGAACCGGCCGGAAGGTGAAGACTTTGGCCTCACTGACGAAGAGGAGCAGGAACAAGTGACGCGGGCTGAAGAAGCTCCACCGTACAACCAACTACCAGCAGAGGAAACACGATATGCTCTTTTCACTGACGGTTCCTGTCGCATCGTAGGGATGAACCGGAAGTGGAAAGCAGCCGTATGGAGCCCCACACGACAGGTCGCACAAGCTACTGAAGGAGAAGGTGGATCAAGTCAACTTGCTGAACTCAAAGCCGTTCAACTAGCCCTGGACATTGCTGAAAGAGAGAAGTGGCCAAAGCTCTACCTTTATACTGATTCGTGGATGGTAGCCAATGCTCTGTGGGGCTGGCTGGAAAGGTGGAAAAAGGCCAACTGGCAGCGTAGGGGAAAACCAATTTGGGCTGCTGATGAGTGGAAAGATATTGCCACTCGGGTAAAGAAGCTACCTGTGAGGGTCCGTCATGTAGATGCTCATGTCTCCAGGAGTCGGGCTAATGAAGAACATCGTAACAATGAACAGGTAGATCAGGCTGCAAAAATAGAGGTGTCCCAGATAGACTTGGATTGGCAACATAAAGGAGAGTTGTTCTTAGCTCGATGGGCCCATGATGCCTCAGGCCATCAAGGCAGAGAGGCCACTTATAAATGGGCACGGGACCGAGGGGTGGATCTAACCATGAACAGTATCTCCCAGGTTATCCAAGACTGTGAGACCTGTGCTGCGATCAAGCAGGCCAAGCGGGTGAAGCCTCTGTGGTACGGCGGACGATGGTCGAAGTACAGGTATGGGGAAGCCTGGCAAATTGACTACATCACTCTTCCCCAATCCCGTCAAGGCAAGCGCTACGTGCTGACCATGGTGGAAGCAACCACTGGGTGGCTGGAGACCTACCCTGTGCCTCATGCTACCGCCCGGAACACCATCTTGGGCCTGGAAAAGCAAGTTCTTTGGAGACATGGCACCCCTGAGAGAATCGAGTCAGACAACGGGACACATTTCAAGAATAGCCTCATAAGCACTTGGGCCAGAGAACATGGACTCGAATGGATATATCATATCCCTTATCATGCACCAGCTGCCGGGAAAGTTGAACGGTGCAATGGGCTACTTAAGACTACCCTAAAAGCACTTGGAGGAGGGACTTTCAAAAATTGGGAACTGAACTTAGCAAAGGCCACCTGGATGGTCAATACCCGAGGGTCCATCAATCGAGCTGGTCCTGCCCAGTCTGGACCCTTGCACACAGTGGACGGAGATAAAGTCCCTGTGGTACACACGAGAGGTATGTTAGGAAAGACTGTTTGGATTAATCCCACATCAGGCAAAGGCACACCCCTCCGTGGGGTTGTTTTTGCTCAAGGACCTGGTTACACTTGGTGGGTAATGCAGAAAAATGGGGAAACCCGTTGTGTACCACAAGGAGACCTAATTTTAAGTGAGAACTCTGTGTAAGGTTTCATTGTGTATATATGTATATATGTATCTGTAAGGGGGCATTGGGTTGGGTACGGTGTAGATGGTAATAGAATAAGGGGTGGATTATGTCCTGGGTTACAGTGTAAAATGTGCCAAAAGAAAAAAAATATATTCTATTACCATCTTCAGGAGCTGTTGAGACCAGGTGGGGCGGTGCTCCCTGCCTCCCCCCCTCTGGACTATCTCCTGTTACTGGGCACAACAATGCCTTATCGCCTGACCCATCGGTAACTCGCTCCTGGGCTATCTCCTGTTCATGGCCCATCAAGGAACTGCCTCACGACTCCCCATCCCACTGTGAGATGCTCCGCCCGGGGAGGGGGGGGGAAGGAGCCAAGCAGTCCATGCCAAATAAAAACGGAGATTTTGAACACCCTAGCAGCCTTTCTTCCACTGGATTCCCAGAGGAGCTTTTCCCCCCACTGGAGTTCCAGAGGACGAGAGCTACCTGCCGACCACTGGACCTTCGGAGGAAGACCAGACTCTTTTACCTGATTGCTGCTTCCACAGAACTACACCCATCGCTTCAGGAGGACTGCAGCCAGCATCTTATCGGACTGCTACTGCCACCCTAACAGGGTGTCAGGTTGTATTCCTGACTCTGTCAGTATAAACCAGTGGGTTGTTTGTTTTTTCCCTGCCTTGTGTTTTTTATATATATATATTAGTAAAGAACTGTTATTCCTATTCCCCATATCTTTGCCTGAAGGCCCGTTAATTTCAAAATTATAATAGTTTGGAGGGAAGGGGGTTGCACTCTCCATTTCAAGGGAGGCTCCTGCCTTCCTCCACAGACACCTGTCTTTTTCAAACCAAGACAGATTTTGGCGCCCAACGTGGGGCTCGAGGGCATCGAGAGATAAAGGAATAACGGTTTTTGTGCATTGGATATAGATTCCTTGTTAAGTGGCATCATGTGGGCTAGCTTATCCCGGTTCTTGTGGCATGTGGTGGTGGCTGTATTTCTCCCATTTGCAGGCCCTTAGCTAAACATGGGTCCTATAACTAAGGCTACTGCTATCTCCTCTAGTCTCCAAACAGACTGTTATCCAGTTTGTTTTATGCATTAATAAGGTGAGGAATTCATGGCTTATTAACTTCCTCTGGAAGGCGGGCACATGGATTCGGAGCTATCAAACACTAAATGTATGCTTTTGGGGTTACTTTACTAATGGTACCTACTGTGAGGAAATGACACCGGGAGAAACTTTCTCCCAACCCCTAACCCAGCTCTTTGGGTCTACTCCACCAGTTTTCGAAGGATTCAGAGCTTTCCTAAGTGCTAATGATATCATACAGTGGCTAGTGTTGCTGATAATCCTGTTTTATTCAGTATTCAGAGATCAGGGGAGATTGGCTTGGATAACTACCCTGACTAGGAATGCTGCTCCAGAATCTGACCCTGCCTCACAGCTCACATCAGAAATGAACCACTCGGATTGGGTGAAGGAGATACGTGAGATGGGCCAGATGCTGAAGGAGTGCATTCTCTCAGCTGCTGGGAATCCCTCCTCCTGCCTTGAAGAGGGAGAGTCTAATGGTGCAGCAGTAGAACCCACAGACGTTACAACCGTCCAGGTTCCAGCTGAAACGCAAGGGCAGTCAGAGCCAGCAGCAGTCACCCCTGTGGAAACGAGGAAATCTAAGATGAAATCAGACCACTCAGTTAAGAAAGGAGGGCCCTCAGAACCTGCAGGCGAGCCAGTGGTTGAGATACTCACCGAGTCCCTGACGTATGACAGTCTCCGTAATCTGCACAAAGACATCGTACGGCGGGGGCGTGAGGCTTTTACAACCTGGTTACTTCGGGTCTGGGATCTTATGGGTACGGGTGTGCAACTGGATGGCAGTGAGGCAAGGAATTTGGGACCCTTGACTCAGGACTCAGGTGTCAATCTGGTATTTGTAAGGGAGCCGGGGACCCTTTCCCTCTGGGAGCGGCTTTTAATGAGTGTGAGAGAGAGGTTTGTCCACAGAGAGAGAATGCAGGAGCACCATCATAGAATGCGCTGGAAGACCCTTGAGGAAGGGATCCAGCAGCTGAGAGAAGTGGCAGTATTGGAGGTACTCTTTGGGAGGGATGGACAGCATGGTAACGACCCTGACAAAGTCAGGTGCACAGGGCAAATGTTGTGGAATCTGGCAAATCTAGGGCCATCCGAATACTCCACCTTCATTGCAATGATTAATGCAGATAACGACCGAGAGACAGTGGGTTCTGTCACGAGCAAGCTTAGAAATTTTGAAAGCATGATCAATGGCCCAATGCAGGCTAACGTTTCTGCTGTGATTAAGAGCCTACAAGAGGAGATGAGGGAAATAAAGGAGGAGGTGAGGAGGAGCAGTTCCCATTTGGCACCGGTACAAGTCACAGGCCCCAAAGTCGGAGCCCAACGTCCCCCAGCTAGAGGGAGAGGGTACACCCCACGAGCTGAGCTATGGTACTTCCTGCGCGACCATGGGGAAGACATGGGAAGGTGGGATGGGAAACCCACTTCTGTCCTGGCAGCACGGGTGCGTCAACTCAAGGAGGGAAACACTAACCGGGGGAGTAACACTAAAGTGAAGGTAGCCTCAACCTCCCAGGACCGAGCTGCCAGATATTACAGAAGGGAGGATGCTCTGACAGATCCCCTTGAAGGAACCATTCCTGAGTACAGCCAGATTGTGAGCCCTCTGTACCTGGTTACCCGCAAGAAGAACGATTTCCACTGGGGCCCTGAACAGCAACAAGCTTTTGCCCAAATCAAGCGGGAGATCGCTCATGCGCTAGCCCTTGGCCCAGTCAGGACGGGACCAGAGGTGAGGAACGTGCTCTACTCTGCGGCCGGGAACAATGGTTTGTCCTGGAGCCTTTGGCAGAAGGTGCCTGGAGAGACTCGTGGCCGACCACTGGGATTCTGGAGTCGAAGTTATAGAGGGTCTGAGGCCAACTACACTCCCACAGAGAAGGAAATCCTAGCAGCCTATGAAGGAGTCCAAGCTGCCTCGGAAGTGATTGGCACCGAAGCACAACTCCTCCTGGCACCCCGACTACCGGTGCTGGGGTGGATGTTTAAAGGAAAGGTTCCCTCCACCCACCACGCCACTGACGCCACATGGAGCAAATGGATTGCCCTCATCACACAACGCGCCCGTATTGGAAACCCAAATCGCCCTGGGATTTTGGAGATCATTACGAACTGGCCGGAAGGTGAAGACTTTGGCCTCACTGACGAAGAGGAGCAGGAACAAGTGACGCGGGCTGAAGAAGCTCCACCGTACAACCAACTACCAGCAGAGGAAACACGATATGCTCTTTTCACTGACGGTTCCTGTCGCATCGTAGGGATGAACCGGAAGTGGAAAGCAGCCGTATGGAGCCCCACACGACAGGTCGCACAAGCTACTGAAGGAGAAGGTGGATCAAGTCAACTTGCTGAACTCAAAGCCGTTCAACTAGCCCTGGACATTGCTGAAAGAGAGAAGTGGCCAAAGCTCTACCTTTATACTGATTCGTGGATGGTAGCCAATGCTCTGTGGGGCTGGCTGGAAAGGTGGAAAAAGGCCAACTGGCAGCGTAGGGGAAAACCAATTTGGGCTGCTGATGAGTGGAAAGATATTGCCACTCGGGTAAAGAAGCTACCTGTGAGGGTCCGTCATGTAGATGCTCATGTCCCCAGGAGTCGGGCTAATGAAGAACATCGTAACAATGAACAGGTAGATCAGGCTGCAAAAATAGAGGTGTCCCAGATAGACTTGGATTGGCAACATAAAGGAGAGTTGTTCTTAGCTCGATGGGCCCATGATGCCTCAGGCCATCAAGGCAGAGAGGCCACTTATAAATGGGCACGGGACCGAGGGGTGGATCTAACCATGAACAGTATCTCCCAGGTTATCCAAGACTGTGAGACCTGTGCTGCGATCAAGCAGGCCAAGCGGGTGAAGCCTCTGTGGTACGGCGGACGATGGTCGAAGTACAGGTATGGGGAAGCCTGGCAAATTGACTACATCACTCTTCCCCAATCCCGTCAAGGCAAGCGCTACGTGCTGACCATGGTGGAAGCAACCACTGGGTGGCTGGAGACCTACCCTGTGCCTCATGCTACCGCCCGGAACACCATCTTGGGCCTGGAAAAGCAAGTTCTTTGGAGACATGGCACCCCTGAGAGAATCGAGTCAGACAACGGGACACATTTCAAGAATAGCCTCATAAGCACTTGGGCCAGAGAACATGGACTCGAATGGATATATCATATCCCTTATCATGCACCAGCTGCCGGGAAAGTTGAACGGTGCAATGGGCTACTTAAGACTACCCTAAAAGCACTTGGAGGAGGGACTTTCAAAAATTGGGAACTGAACTTAGCAAAGGCCACCTGGATGGTCAATACCCGAGGGTCCATCAATCGAGCTGGTCCTGCCCAGTCTGGACCCTTGCACACAGTGGACGGAGATAAAGTCCCTGTGGTACACACGAGAGGTATGTTAGGAAAGACTGTTTGGATTAATCCCACATCAGGCAAAGGCACACCCCTCCGTGGGGTTGTTTTTGCTCAAGGACCTGGTTACACTTGGTGGGTAATGCAGAAAAATGGGGAAACCCGTTGTGTACCACAAGGAGACCTAATTTTAAGTGAGAACTCTGTGTAAGGTTTCATTGTGTATATATGTATATATGTATCTGTAAGGGGGCATTGGGTTGGGTACGGTGTAGATGGTAATAGAATAAGGGGTGGATTATGTCCTGGGTTACAGTGTAAAATGTGCCAAAAGAAAAAAAATATATTCTATTACCATCTTCAGGAGCTGTTGAGACCAGGTGGGGCGGTGCTCCCTGCCTCCCCCCCTCTGGACTATCTCCTGTTACTGGGCACAACAATGCCTTATCGCCTGACCCATCGGTAACTCGCTCCTGGGCTATCTCCTGTTCATGGCCCATCAAGGAACTGCCTCACGACTCCCCATCCCACTGTGAGATGCTCCGCCCGGGGAGGGGGGGGGGGAAGGAGCCAAGCAGTCCATGCCAAATAAAAACGGAGATTTTGAACACCCTAGCAGCCTTTCTTCCACTGGATTCCCAGAGGAGCTTTTCCCCCCACTGGAGTTCCAGAGGACGAGAGCTACCTGCCGACCACTGGACCTTCGGAGGAAGACCAGACTCTTTTACCTGATTGCTGCTTCCACAGAACTACACCCATCGCTTCAGGAGGACTGCAGCCAGCATCTTATCGGACTGCTACTGCCACCCTAACAGGGTGTCAGGTTGTATTCCTGACTCTGTCAGTATAAACCAGTGGGTTGTTTGTTTTTTCCCTGCCTTGTGTTTTATATATATATATATATTAGTAAAGAACTGTTATTCCTATTCCCCATATCTTTGCCTGAAGGCCCGTTAATTTCAAAATTATAATAGTTTGGAGGGAAGGGGGTTGCACTCTCCATTTCAAGGGAGGCTCCTGCCTTCCTCCACAGACACCTGTCTTTTTCAAACCAAGACAGATTTTGGCGCCCAACGTGGGGCTCGAGGGCATCGAGAGATAAAGGAATAACGGTTTTTGTGCATTGGATATAGATTCCTTGTTAAGTGGCATCATGTGGGCTAGCTTATCCCGGTTCTTGTGGCATGTGGTGGTGGCTGTATTTCTCCCATTTGCAGGCCCTTAGCTAAACATGGGTCCTATAACTAAGGCTACTGCTATCTCCTCTAGTCTCCAAACAGACTGTTATCCAGTTTGTTTTATGCATTAATAAGGTGAGGAATTCATGGCTTATTAACTTCCTCTGGAAGGCGGGCACATGGATTCGGAGCTATCAAACACTAAATGTATGCTTTTGGGGTTACTTTACTAATGGTACCTACTGTGAGGAAATGACACCGGGAGAAACTTTCTCCCAACCCCTAACCCAGCTCTTTGGGTCTACTCCACCAGTTTTCGAAGGATTCAGAGCTTTCCTAAGTGCTAATGATATCATACAGTGGCTAGTGTTGCTGATAATCCTGTTTTATTCAGTATTCAGAGATCAGGGGAGATTGGCTTGGATAACTACCCTGACTAGGAATGCTGCTCCAGAATCTGACCCTGCCTCACAGCTCACATCAGAAATGAACCACTCGGATTGGGTGAAGGAGATACGTGAGATGGGCCAGATGCTGAAGGAGTGCATTCTCTCAGCTGCTGGGAATCCCTCCTCCTGCCTTGAAGAGGGAGAGTCTAATGGTGCAGCAGTAGAACCCACAGACGTTACAACCGTCCAGGTTCCAGCTGAAACGCAAGGGCAGTCAGAGCCAGCAGCAGTCGCCCCTGTGGAAACGAGGAAATCTAAGATGAAATCAGACCACTCAGTTAAGAAAGGAGGGCCCTCAGAACCTGCAGGCGAGCCAGTGGTTGAGATACTCACCGAGTCCCTGACGTATGACAGTCTCCGTAATCTGCACAAAGACATCGTACGGCGGGGGCGTGAGGCTTTTACAACCTGGTTACTTCGGGTCTGGGATCTTATGGGTACGGGTGTGCAACTGGATGGCAGTGAGGCAAGGAATTTGGGACCCTTGACTCAGGACTCAGGTGTCAATCTGGTATTTGTAAGGGAGCCGGGGACCCTTTCCCTCTGGGAGCGGCTTTTAATGAGTGTGAGAGAGAGGTTTGTCCACAGAGAGAGAATGCAGGAGCACCATCATAGAATGCGCTGGAAGACCCTTGAGGAAGGGATCCAGCAGCTGAGAGAAGTGGCAGTATTGGAGGTACTCTTTGGGAGGGATGGACAGCATGGTAACGACCCTGACAAAGTCAGGTGCACAGGGCAAATGTTGTGGAATCTGGCAAATCTAGGGCCATCCGAATACTCCACCTTCATTGCAATGATTAATGCAGATAACGACCGAGAGACAGTGGGTTCTGTCACGAGCAAGCTTAGAAATTTTGAAAGCATGATCAATGGCCCAATGCAGGCTAACGTTTCTGCTGTGATTAAGAGCCTACAAGAGGAGATGAGGGAAATAAAGGAGGAGGTGAGGAGGAGCAGTTCCCATTTGGCACCGGTACAAGTCACAGGCCCCAAAGTCGGAGCCCAACGTCCCCCAGCTAGAGGGAGAGGGTACACCCCACGAGCTGAGCTATGGTACTTCCTGCGCGACCATGGGGAAGACATGGGAAGGTGGGATGGGAAACCCACTTCTGTCCTGGCAGCACGGGTGCGTCAACTCAAGGAGGGAAACACTAACCGGGGGAGTAACACTAAAGTGAAGGTAGCCTCAACCTCCCAGGACCGAGCTGCCAGATATTACAGAAGGGAGGATGATCTGACAGATCCCCTTGAAGGAACCATTCCTGAGTACAGCCAGATTGTGAGCCCTCTGTACCTGGTTACCCGCAAGAAGAACGATTTCCACTGGGGCCCTGAACAGCAACAAGCTTTTGCCCAAATCAAGCGGGAGATCGCTCATGCGCTAGCCCTTGGCCCAGTCAGGACGGGACCAGAGGTGAGGAACGTGCTCTACTCTGCGGCCGGGAACAATGGTTTGTCCTGGAGCCTTTGGCAGAAGGTGCCTGGAGAGACTCGTGGCCGACCACTGGGATTCTGGAGTCGAAGTTATAGAGGGTCTGAGGCCAACTACACTCCCACAGAGAAGGAAATCCTAGCAGCCTATGAAGGAGTCCAAGCTGCCTCGGAAGTGATTGGCACCGAAGCACAACTCCTCCTGGCACCCCGACTACCGGTGCTGGGGTGGATGTTTAAAGGAAAGGTTCCCTCCACCCACCACGCCACTGACGCCACATGGAGCAAATGGATTGCCCTCATCACACAACGCGCCCGTATTGGAAACCCAAATCGCCCTGGGATTTTGGAGATCATTACGAACTGGCCGGAAGGTGAAGACTTTGGCCTCACTGACGAAGAGGAGCAGGAACAAGTGACGCGGGCTGAAGAAGCTCCACCGTACAACCAACTACCAGCAGAGGAAACACGATATGCTCTTTTCACTGACGGTTCCTGTCGCATCGTAGGGATGAACCGGAAGTGGAAAGCAGCCGTATGGAGCCCCACACGACAGGTCGCACAAGCTACTGAAGGAGAAGGTGGATCAAGTCAACTTGCTGAACTCAAAGCCGTTCAACTAGCCCTGGACATTGCTGAAAGAGAGAAGTGGCCAAAGCTCTACCTTTATACTGATTCGTGGATGGTAGCCAATGCTCTGTGGGGCTGGCTGGAAAGGTGGAAAAAGGCCAACTGGCAGCGTAGGGGAAAACCAATTTGGGCTGCTGATGAGTGGAAAGATATTGCCACTCGGGTAAAGAAGCTACCTGTGAGGGTCCGTCATGTAGATGCTCATGTCCCCAGGAGTCGGGCTAATGAAGAACATCGTAACAATGAACAGGTAGATCAGGCTGCAAAAATAGAGGTGTCCCAGATAGACTTGGATTGGCAACATAAAGGAGAGTTGTTCTTAGCTCGATGGGCCCATGATGCCTCAGGCCATCAAGGCAGAGAGGCCACTTATAAATGGGCACGGGACCGAGGGGTGGCTCTAACCATGAACAGTATCTCCCAGGTTATCCAAGACTGTGAGACCTGTGCTGCGATCAAGCAGGCCAAGCGGGTGAAGCCTCTGTGGTACGGCGGACGATGGTCGAAGTACAGGTATGGGGAAGCCTGGCAAATTGACTACATCACTCTTCCCCAATCCCGTCAAGGCAAGCGCTACGTGCTGACCATGGTGGAAGCAACCACTGGGTGGCTGGAGACCTACCCTGTGCCTCATGCTACCGCCCGGAACACCATCTTGGGCCTGGAAAAGCAAGTTCTTTGGAGACATGGCACCCCTGAGAGAATCGAGTCAGACAACGGGACACATTTCAAGAATAGCCTCATAAGCACTTGGGCCAGAGAACATGGACTCGAATGGATATATCATATCCCTTATCATGCACCAGCTGCCGGGAAAGTTGAACGGTGCAATGGGCTACTTAAGACTACCCTAAAAGCACTTGGAGGAGGGACTTTCAAAAATTGGGAACTGAACTTAGCAAAGGCCACCTGGATGGTCAATACCCGAGGGTCCATCAATCGAGCTGGTCCTGCCCAGTCTGGACCCTTGCACACAGTGGACGGAGATAAAGTCCCTGTGGTACACACGAGAGGTATGTTAGGAAAGACTGTTTGGATTAATCCCACATCAGGCAAAGGCACACCCCTCCGTGGGGTTGTTTTTGCTCAAGGACCTGGTTACACTTGGTGGGTAATGCAGAAAAATGGGGAAACCCGTTGTGTACCACAAGGAGACCTAATTTTAAGTGAGAACTCTGTGTAAGGTTTCATTGTGTATATATGTATCTGTAAGGGGGCATTGGGTTGGGTACGGTGTAGATGGTAATAGAATAAGGGGTGGATTATGTCCTGGGTTACAGTGTAAAATGTGCCAAAAGAAAAAAAATATATTCTATTACCATCTTCAGGAGCTGTTGAGACCAGGTGGGGCGGTGCTCCCTGCCTCCCCCCCTCTGGACTATCTCCTGTTACTGGGCACAACAATGCCTTATCGCCTGACCCATCGGTAACTCGCTCCTGGGCTATCTCCTGTTCATGGCCCATCAAGGAACTGCCTCACGACTCCCCATCCCACTGTGAGATGCTCCGCCCGGGGAGGGGGGGGGAAGGAGCCAAGCAGTCCATGGCAAATAAAAACGGAGATTTTGAACACCCTAGCAGCCTTTCTTCCACTGGATTCCCAGAGGAGCTTTTCCCCCCACTGGAGTTCCAGAGGACGAGAGCTACCTGCCGACCACTGGACCTTCGGAGGAAGACCAGACTCTTTTACCTGATTGCTGCTTCCACAGAACTACACCCATCGCTTCAGGAGGACTGCAGCCAGCATCTTATCGGACTGCTACTGCCACCCTAACAGGGTGTCAGGTTGTATTCCTGACTCTGTCAGTATAAACCAGTGGGTTGTTTGTTTTTTCCCTGCCTTGTGTTTTATATATATATATATTAGTAAAGAACTGTTATTCCTATTCCCCATATCTTTGCCTGAAGGCCCGTTAATTTCAAAATTATAATAGTTTGGAGGGAAGGGGGTTGCACTCTCCATTTCAAGGGAGGCTCCTGCCTTCCTCCACAGACACCTGTCTTTTTCAAACCAAGACAGATTTTGGCGCCCAACGTGGGGCTCGAGGGCATCGAGAGATAAAGGAATAACGGTTTTTGTGCATTGGATATAGATTCCTTGTTAAGTGGCATCATGTGGGCTAGCTTATCCCGGTTCTTGTGGCATGTGGTGGTGGCTGTATTTCTCCCATTTGCAGGCCCTTAGCTAAACATGGGTCCTATAACTAAGGCTACTGCTATCTCCTCTAGTCTCCAAACAGACTGTTATCCAGTTTGTTTTATGCATTAATAAGGTGAGGAATTCATGGCTTATTAACTTCCTCTGGAAGGCGGGCACATGGATTCGGAGCTATCAAACACTAAATGTATGCTTTTGGGGTTACTTTACTAATGGTACCTACTGTGAGGAAATGACACCGGGAGAAACTTTCTCCCAACCCCTAACCCAGCTCTTTGGGTCTACTCCACCAGTTTTCGAAGGATTCAGAGCTTTCCTAAGTGCTAATGATATCATACAGTGGCTAGTGTTGCTGATAATCCTGTTTTATTCAGTATTCAGAGATCAGGGGAGATTGGCTTGGATAACTACCCTGACTAGGAATGCTGCTCCAGAATCTGACCCTGCCTCACAGCTCACATCAGAAATGAACCACTCGGATTGGGTGAAGGAGATACGTGAGATGGGCCAGATGCTGAAGGAGTGCATTCTCTCAGCTGCTGGGAATCCCTCCTCCTGCCTTGAAGAGGGAGAGTCTAATGGTGCAGCAGTAGAACCCACAGACGTTACAACCGTCCAGGTTCCAGCTGAAACGCAAGGGCAGTCAGAGCCAGCAGCAGTCGCCCCTGTGGAAACGAGGAAATCTAAGATGAAATCAGACCACTCAGTTAAGAAAGGAGGGCCCTCAGAACCTGCAGGCGAGCCAGTGGTTGAGATACTCACCGAGTCCCTGACGTATGACAGTCTCCGTAATCTGCACAAAGACATCGTACGGCGGGGGCGTGAGGCTTTTACAACCTGGTTACTTCGGGTCTGGGATCTTATGGGTACGGGTGTGCAACTGGATGGCAGTGAGGCAAGGAATTTGGGACCCTTGACTCAGGACTCAGGTGTCAATCTGGTATTTGTAAGGGAGCCGGGGACCCTTTCCCTCTGGGAGCGGCTTTTAATGAGTGTGAGAGAGAGGTTTGTCCACAGAGAGAGAATGCAGGAGCACCATCATAGAATGCGCTGGAAGACCCTTGAGGAAGGGATCCAGCAGCTGAGAGAAGTGGCAGTATTGGAGGTACTCTTTGGGAGGGATGGACAGCATGGTAACGACCCTGACAAAGTCAGGTGCACAGGGCAAATGTTGTGGAATCTGGCAAATCTAGGGCCATCCGAATACTCCACCTTCATTGCAATGATTAATGCAGATAACGACCGAGAGACAGTGGGTTCTGTCACGAGCAAGCTTAGAAATTTTGAAAGCATGATCAATGGCCCAATGCAGGCTAACGTTTCTGCTGTGATTAAGAGCCTACAAGAGGAGATGAGGGAAATAAAGGAGGAGGTGAGGAGGAGCAGTTCCCATTTGGCACCGGTACAAGTCACAGGCCCCAAAGTCGGAGCCCAACGTCCCCCAGCTAGAGGGAGAGGGTACACCCCACGAGCTGAGCTATGGTACTTCCTGCGCGACCATGGGGAAGACATGGGAAGGTGGGATGGGAAACCCACTTCTGTCCTGGCAGCACGGGTGCGTCAACTCAAGGAGGGAAACACTAACCGGGGGAGTAACACTAAAGTGAAGGTAGCCTCAACCTCCCAGGACCGAGCTGCCAGATATTACAGAAGGGAGGATGATCTGACAGATCCCCTTGAAGGAACCATTCCTGAGTACAGCCAGATTGTGAGCCCTCTGTACCTGGTTACCCGCAAGAAGAACGATTTCCACTGGGGCCCTGAACAGCAACAAGCTTTTGCCCAAATCAAGCGGGAGATCGCTCATGCGCTAGCCCTTGGCCCAGTCAGGACGGGACCAGAGGTGAGGAACGTGCTCTACTCTGCGGCCGGGAACAATGGTTTGTCCTGGAGCCTTTGGCAGAAGGTGCCTGGAGAGACTCGTGGCCGACCACTGGGATTCTGGAGTCGAAGTTATAGAGGGTCTGAGGCCAACTACACTCCCACAGAGAAGGAAATCCTAGCAGCCTATGAAGGAGTCCAAGCTGCCTCGGAAGTGATTGGCACCGAAGCACAACTCCTCCTGGCACCCCGACTACCGGTGCTGGGGTGGATGTTTAAAGGAAAGGTTCCCTCCACCCACCACGCCACTGACGCCACATGGAGCAAATGGATTGCCCTCATCACACAACGCGCCCGTATTGGAAACCCAAATCGCCCTGGGATTTTGGAGATCATTACGAACTGGCCGGAAGGTGAAGACTTTGGCCTCACTGACGAAGAGGAGCAGGAACAAGTGACGCGGGCTGAAGAAGCTCCACCGTACAACCAACTACCAGCAGAGGAAACACGATATGCTCTTTTCACTGACGGTTCCTGTCGCATCGTAGGGATGAACCGGAAGTGGAAAGCAGCCGTATGGAGCCCCACACGACAGGTCGCACAAGCTACTGAAGGAGAAGGTGGATCAAGTCAACTTGCTGAACTCAAAGCCGTTCAACTAGCCCTGGACATTGCTGAAAGAGAGAAGTGGCCAAAGCTCTACCTTTATACTGATTCGTGGATGGTAGCCAATGCTCTGTGGGGCTGGCTGGAAAGGTGGAAAAAGGCCAACTGGCAGCGTAGGGGAAAACCAATTTGGGCTGCTGATGAGTGGAAAGATATTGCCACTCGGGTAAAGAAGCTACCTGTGAGGGTCCGTCATGTAGATGCTCATGTCCCCAGGAGTCGGGCTAATGAAGAACATCGTAACAATGAACAGGTAGATCAGGCTGCAAAAATAGAGGTGTCCCAGATAGACTTGGATTGGCAACATAAAGGAGAGTTGTTCTTAGCTCGATGGGCCCATGATGCCTCAGGCCATCAAGGCAGAGAGGCCACTTATAAATGGGCACGGGACCGAGGGGTGGATCTAACCATGAACAGTATCTCCCAGGTTATCCAAGACTGTGAGACCTGTGCTGCGATCAAGCAGGCCAAGCGGGTGAAGCCTCTGTGGTACGGCGGACGATGGTCGAAGTACAGGTATGGGGAAGCCTGGCAAATTGACTACATCACTCTTCCCCAATCCCGTCAAGGCAAGCGCTACGTGCTGACCATGGTGGAAGCAACCACTGGGTGGCTGGAGACCTACCCTGTGCCTCATGCTACCGCCCGGAACACCATCTTGGGCCTGGAAAAGCAAGTTCTTTGGAGACATGGCACCCCTGAGAGAATCGAGTCAGACAACGGGACACATTTCAAGAATAGCCTCATAAGCACTTGGGCCAGAGAACATGGACTCAAATGGATATATCATATCCCTTATCATGCACCAGCTGCCGGGAAAGTTGAACGGTGCAATGGGCTACTTAAGACTACCCTAAAAGCACTTGGAGGAGGGACTTTCAAAAATTGGGAACTGAACTTAGCAAAGGCCACCTGGATGGTCAATACCCGAGGGTCCATCAATCGAGCTGGTCCTGCCCAGTCTGGACCCTTGCACACAGTGGACGGAGATAAAGTCCCTGTGGTACACACGAGAGGTATGTTAGGAAAGACTGTTTGGATTAATCCCACATCAGGCAAAGGCACACCCCTCCGTGGGGTTGTTTTTGCTCAAGGACCTGGTTACACTTGGTGGGTAATGCAGAAAAATGGGGAAACCCGTTGTGTACCACAAGGAGACCTAATTTTAAGTGAGAACTCTGTGTAAGGTTTCATTGTGTATATATGTATATATGTATCTGTAAGGGGGCATTGGGTTGGGTACGGTGTAGATGGTAATAGAATAAGGGGTGGATTATGTCCTGGGTTACAGTGTAAAATGTGCCAAAAGAAAAAAAATATATTCTATTACCATCTTCAGGAGCTGTTGAGACCAGGTGGGGCGGTGCTCCCTGCCTCCCCCCCTCTGGACTATCTCCTGTTACTGGGCACAACAATGCCTTATCGCCTGACCCATCGGTAACTCGCTCCTGGGCTATCTCCTGTTCATGGCCCATCAAGGAACTGCCTCACGACTCCCCATCCCACTGTGAGATGCTCCGCCCGGGGAGGGGGGGGGAAGGAGCCAAGCAGTCCATGGCAAATAAAAACGGAGATTTTGAACACCCTAGCAGCCTTTCTTCCACTGGATTCCCAGAGGAGCTTTTCCCCCCACTGAAGTTCCAGAGGACGAGAGCTACCTGCCGACCACTGGACCTTCGGAGGAAGACCAGACTCTTTTACCTGATTGCTGCTTCCACAGAACTACACCCATCGCTTCAGGAGGACTGCAGCCAGCATCTTATCGGACTGCTACTGCCACCCTAACAGGGTGTCAGGTTGTATTCCTGACTCTGTCAGTATAAACCAGTGGGTTGTTTGTTTTTTCCCTGCCTTGTGTTTTATATATATATATATATTAGTAAAGAACTGTTATTCCTATTCCCCATATCTTTGCCTGAAGGCCCGTTAATTTCAAAATTATAATAGTTTGGAGGGAAGGGGGTTGCACTCTCCATTTCAAGGGAGGCTCCTGCCTTCCTCCACAGACACCTGTCTTTTTCAAACCAAGACAGATTTTGGCGCCCAACGTGGGGCTCGAGGGCATCGAGAGATAAAGGAATAACGGTTTTTGTGCATTGGATATAGATTCCTTGTTAAGTGGCATCATGTGGGCTAGCTTATCCCGGTTCTTGTGGCATGTGGTGGTGGCTGTATTTCTCCCATTTGCAGGCCCTTAGCTAAACATGGGTCCTATAACTAAGGCTACTGCTATCTCCTCTAGTCTCCAAACAGACTGTTATCCAGTTTGTTTTATGCATTAATAAGGTGAGGAATTCATGGCTTATTAACTTCCTCTGGAAGGCGGGCACATGGATTCGGAGCTATCAAACACTAAATGTATGCTTTTGGGGTTACTTTACTAATGGTACCTACTGTGAGGAAATGACACCGGGAGAAACTTTCTCCCAACCCCTAACCCAGCTCTTTGGGTCTACTCCACCAGTTTTCGAAGGATTCAGAGCTTTCCTAAGTGCTAATGATATCATACAGTGGCTAGTGTTGCTGATAATCCTGTTTTATTCAGTATTCAGAGATCAGGGGAGATTGGCTTGGATAACTACCCTGACTAGGAATGCTGCTCCAGAATCTGACCCTGCCTCACAGCTCACATCAGAAATGAACCACTCGGATTGGGTGAAGGAGATACGTGAGATGGGCCAGATGCTGAAGGAGTGCATTCTCTCAGCTGCTGGGAATCCCTCCTCCTGCCTTGAAGAGGGAGAGTCTAATGGTGCAGCAGTAGAACCCACAGACGTTACAACCGTCCAGGTTCCAGCTGAAACGCAAGGGCAGTCAGAGCCAGCAGCAGTCGCCCCTGTGGAAACGAGGAAATCTAAGATGAAATCAGACCACTCAGTTAAGAAAGGAGGGCCCTCAGAACCTGCAGGCGAGCCAGTGGTTGAGATACTCACCGAGTCCCTGACGTATGACAGTCTCCGTAATCTGCACAAAGACATCGTACGGCGGGGGCGTGAGGCTTTTACAACCTGGTTACTTCGGGTCTGGGATCTTATGGGTACGGGTGTGCAACTGGATGGCAGTGAGGCAAGGAATTTGGGACCCTTGACTCAGGACTCAGGTGTCAATCTGGTATTTGTAAGGGAGCCGGGGACCCTTTCCCTCTGGGAGCGGCTTTTAATGAGTGTGAGAGAGAGGTTTGTCCACAGAGAGAGAATGCAGGAGCACCATCATAGAATGCGCTGGAAGACCCTTGAGGAAGGGATCCAGCAGCTGAGAGAAGTGGCAGTATTGGAGGTACTCTTTGGGAGGGATGGACAGCATGGTAACGACCCTGACAAAGTCAGGTGCACAGGGCAAATGTTGTGGAATCTGGCAAATCTAGGGCCATCCGAATACTCCACCTTCATTGCAATGATTAATGCAGATAACGACCGAGAGACAGTGGGTTCTGTCACGAGCAAGCTTAGAAATTTTGAAAGCATGATCAATGGCCCAATGCAGGCTAACGTTTCTGCTGTGATTAAGAGCCTACAAGAGGAGATGAGGGAAATAAAGGAGGAGGTGAGGAGGAGCAGTTCCCATTTGGCACCGGTACAAGTCACAGGCCCCAAAGTCGGAGCCCAACGTCCCCCAGCTAGAGGGAGAGGGTACACCCCACGAGCTGAGCTATGGTACTTCCTGCGCGACCATGGGGAAGACATGGGAAGGTGGGATGGGAAACCCACTTCTGTCCTGGCAGCACGGGTGCGTCAACTCAAGGAGGGAAACACTAACCGGGGGAGTAACACTAAAGTGAAGGTAGCCTCAACCTCCCAGGACCGAGCTGCCAGATATTACAGAAGGGAGGATGATCTGACAGATCCCCTTGAAGGAACCATTCCTGAGTACAGCCAGATTGTGAGCCCTCTGTACCTGGTTACCCGCAAGAAGAACGATTTCCACTGGGGCCCTGAACAGCAACAAGCTTTTGCCCAAATCAAGCGGGAGATCGCTCATGCGCTAGCCCTTGGCCCAGTCAGGACGGGACCAGAGGTGAGGAACGTGCTCTACTCTGCGGCCGGGAACAATGGTTTGTCCTGGAGCCTTTGGCAGAAGGTGCCTGGAGAGACTCGTGGCCGACCACTGGGATTCTGGAGTCGAAGTTATAGAGGGTCTGAGGCCAACTACACTCCCACAGAGAAGGAAATCCTAGCAGCCTATGAAGGAGTCCAAGCTGCCTCGGAAGTGATTGGCACCGAAGCACAACTCCTCCTGGCACCCCGACTACCGGTGCTGGGGTGGATGTTTAAAGGAAAGGTTCCCTCCACCCACCACGCCACTGACGCCACATGGAGCAAATGGATTGCCCTCATCACACAACGCGCCCGTATTGGAAACCCAAATCGCCCTGGGATTTTGGAGATCATTACGAACTGGCCGGAAGGTGAAGACTTTGGCCTCACTGACGAAGAGGAGCAGGAACAAGTGACGCGGGCTGAAGAAGCTCCACCGTACAACCAACTACCAGCAGAGGAAACACGATATGCTCTTTTCACTGACGGTTCCTGTCGCATCGTAGGGATGAACCGGAAGTGGAAAGCAGCCGTATGGAGCCCCACACGACAGGTCGCACAAGCTACTGAAGGAGAAGGTGGATCAAGTCAACTTGCTGAACTCAAAGCCGTTCAACTAGCCCTGGACATTGCTGAAAGAGAGAAGTGGCCAAAGCTCTACCTTTATACTGATTCGTGGATGGTAGCCAATGCTCTGTGGGGCTGGCTGGAAAGGTGGAAAAAGGCCAACTGGCAGCGTAGGGGAAAACCAATTTGGGCTGCTGATGAGTGGAAAGATATTGCCACTCGGGTAAAGAAGCTACCTGTGAGGGTCCGTCATGTAGATGCTCATGTCCCCAGGAGTCGGGCTAATGAAGAACATCGTAACAATGAACAGGTAGATCAGGCTGCAAAAATAGAGGTGTCCCAGATAGACTTGGATTGGCAACATAAAGGAGAGTTGTTCTTAGCTCGATGGGCCCATGATGCCTCAGGCCATCAAGGCAGAGAGGCCACTTATAAATGGGCACGGGACCGAGGGGTGGATCTAACCATGAACAGTATCTCCCAGGTTATCCAAGACTGTGAGACCTGTGCTGCGATCAAGCAGGCCAAGCGGGTGAAGCCTCTGTGGTACGGCGGACGATGGTCGAAGTACAGGTATGGGGAAGCCTGGCAAATTGACTACATCACTCTTCCCCAATCCCGTCAAGGCAAGCGCTACGTGCTGACCATGGTGGAAGCAACCACTGGGTGGCTGGAGACCTACCCTGTGCCTCATGCTACCGCCCGGAACACCATCTTGGGCCTGGAAAAGCAAGTTCTTTGGAGACATGGCACCCCTGAGAGAATCGAGTCAGACAACGGGACACATTTCAAGAATAGCCTCATAAGCACTTGGGCCAGAGAACATGGACTCAAATGGATATATCATATCCCTTATCATGCACCAGCTGCCGGGAAAGTTGAACGGTGCAATGGGCTACTTAAGACTACCCTAAAAGCACTTGGAGGAGGGACTTTCAAAAATTGGGAACTGAACTTAGCAAAGGCCACCTGGATGGTCAATACCCGAGGGTCCATCAATCGAGCTGGTCCTGCCCAGTCTGGACCCTTGCACACAGTGGACGGAGATAAAGTCCCTGTGGTACACACGAGAGGTATGTTAGGAAAGACTGTTTGGATTAATCCCACATCAGGCAAAGGCACACCCCTCCGTGGGGTTGTTTTTGCTCAAGGACCTGGTTACACTTGGTGGGTAATGCAGAAAAATGGGGAAACCCGTTGTGTACCACAAGGAGACCTAATTTTAAGTGAGAACTCTGTGTAAGGTTTCATTGTGTATATATGTATATATGTATCTGTAAGGGGGCATTGGGTTGGGTACGGTGTAGATGGTAATAGAATAAGGGGTGGATTATGTCCTGGGTTACAGTGTAAAATGTGCCAAAAGAAAAAAAATATATTCTATTACCATCTTCAGGAGCTGTTGAGACCAGGTGGGGCGGTGCTCCCTGCCTCCCCCCCTCTGGACTATCTCCTGTTACTGGGCACAACAATGCCTTATCGCCTGACCCATCGGTAACTCGCTCCTGGGCTATCTCCTGTTCATGGCCCATCAAGGAACTGCCTCACGACTCCCCATCCCACTGTGAGATGCTCCGCCCGGGGAGGGGGGGGGAAGGAGCCAAGCAGTCCATGCCAAATAAAAACGGAGATTTTGAACACCCTAGCAGCCTTTCTTCCACTGGATTCCCAGAGGAGCTTTTCCCCCCACTGAAGTTCCAGAGGACGAGAGCTACCTGCCGACCACTGGACCTTCGGAGGAAGACCAGACTCTTTTACCTGATTGCTGCTTCCACAGAACTACACCCATCGCTTCAGGAGGACTGCAGCCAGCATCTTATCGGACTGCTACTGCCACCCTAACAGGGTGTCAGGTTGTATTCCTGACTCTGTCAGTATAAACCAGTGGGTTGTTTGTTTTTTCCCTGCCTTGTGTTTTATATATATATATATTAGTAAAGAACTGTTATTCCTATTCCCCATATCTTTGCCTGAAGGCCCGTTAATTTCAAAATTATAATAGTTTGGAGGGAAGGGGGTTGCACTCTCCATTTCAAGGGAGGCTCCTGCCTTCCTCCACAGACACCTGTCTTTTTCAAACCAAGACAGATTTTGGCGCCCAACGTGGGGCTCGAGGGCATCGAGAGATAAAGGAATAACGGTTTTTGTGCATTGGATATAGATTCCTTGTTAAGTGGCATCATGTGGGCTAGCTTATCCCGGTTCTTGTGGCATGTGGTGGTGGCTGTATTTCTCCCATTTGCAGGCCCTTAGCTAAACATGGGTCCTATAACTAAGGCTACTGCTATCTCCTCTAGTCTCCAAACAGACTGTTATCCAGTTTGTTTTATGCATTAATAAGGTGAGGAATTCATGGCTTATTAACTTCCTCTGGAAGGCGGGCACATGGATTCGGAGCTATCAAACACTAAATGTATGCTTTTGGGGTTACTTTACTAATGGTACCTACTGTGAGGAAATGACACCGGGAGAAACTTTCTCCCAACCCCTAACCCAGCTCTTTGGGTCTACTCCACCAGTTTTCGAAGGATTCAGAGCTTTCCTAAGTGCTAATGATATCATACAGTGGCTAGTGTTGCTGATAATCCTGTTTTATTCAGTATTCAGAGATCAGGGGAGATTGGCTTGGATAACTACCCTGACTAGGAATGCTGCTCCAGAATCTGACCCTGCCTCACAGCTCACATCAGAAATGAACCACTCGGATTGGGTGAAGGAGATACGTGAGATGGGCCAGATGCTGAAGGAGTGCATTCTCTCAGCTGCTGGGAATCCCTCCTCCTGCCTTGAAGAGGGAGAGTCTAATGGTGCAGCAGTAGAACCCACAGACGTTACAACCGTCCAGGTTCCAGCTGAAACGCAAGGGCAGTCAGAGCCAGCAGCAGTCGCCCCTGTGGAAACGAGGAAATCTAAGATGAAATCAGACCACTCAGTTAAGAAAGGAGGGCCCTCAGAACCTGCAGGCGAGCCAGTGGTTGAGATACTCACCGAGTCCCTGACGTATGACAGTCTCCGTAATCTGCACAAAGACATCGTACGGCGGGGGCGTGAGGCTTTTACAACCTGGTTACTTCGGGTCTGGGATCTTATGGGTACGGGTGTGCAACTGGATGGCAGTGAGGCAAGGAATTTGGGACCCTTGACTCAGGACTCAGGTGTCAATCTGGTATTTGTAAGGGAGCCGGGGACCCTTTCCCTCTGGGAGCGGCTTTTAATGAGTGTGAGAGAGAGGTTTGTCCACAGAGAGAGAATGCAGGAGCACCATCATAGAATGCGCTGGAAGACCCTTGAGGAAGGGATCCAGCAGCTGAGAGAAGTGGCAGTATTGGAGGTACTCTTTGGGAGGGATGGACAGCATGGTAACGACCCTGACAAAGTCAGGTGCACAGGGCAAATGTTGTGGAATCTGGCAAATCTAGGGCCATCCGAATACTCCACCTTCATTGCAATGATTAATGCAGATAACGACCGAGAGACAGTGGGTTCTGTCACGAGCAAGCTTAGAAATTTTGAAAGCATGATCAATGGCCCAATGCAGGCTAACGTTTCTGCTGTGATTAAGAGCCTACAAGAGGAGATGAGGGAAATAAAGGAGGAGGTGAGGAGGAGCAGTTCCCATTTGGCACCGGTACAAGTCACAGGCCCCAAAGTCGGAGCCCAACGTCCCCCAGCTAGAGGGAGAGGGTACACCCCACGAGCTGAGCTATGGTACTTCCTGCGCGACCATGGGGAAGACATGGGAAGGTGGGATGGGAAACCCACTTCTGTCCTGGCAGCACGGGTGCGTCAACTCAAGGAGGGAAACACTAACCGGGGGGGGTAACACTAAAGTGAAGGTAGCCTCAACCTCCCAGGACCGAGCTGCCAGATATTACAGAAGGGAGGATGATCTGACAGATCCTCTTGAAGGAACCATTCCTGAGTACAGCCAGATTGTGAGCCCTCTGTACCTGGTTACCCGCAAGAAGAACGATTTCCACTGGGGCCCTGAACAGCAACAAGCTTTTGCCCAAATCAAGCGGGAGATCGCTCATGCGCTAGCCCTTGGCCCAGTCAGGACGGGACCAGAGGTGAGGAACGTGCTCTACTCTGCGGCCGGGAACAATGGTTTGTCCTGGAGCCTTTGGCAGAAGGTGCCTGGAGAGACTCGTGGCCGACCACTGGGATTCTGGAGTCGAAGTTATAGAGGGTCTGAGGCCAACTACACTCCCACAGAGAAGGAAATCCTAGCAGCCTATGAAGGAGTCCAAGCTGCCTCGGAAGTGATTGGCACCGAAGCACAACTCCTCCTGGCACCCCGACTACCGGTGCTGGGGTGGATGTTTAAAGGAAAGGTTCCCTCCACCCACCACGCCACTGACGCCACATGGAGCAAATGGATTGCCCTCATCACACAACGCGCCCGTATTGGAAACCCAAATCGCCCTGGGATTTTGGAGATCATTACGAACTGGCCGGAAGGTGAAGACTTTGGCCTCACTGACGAAGAGGAGCAGGAACAAGTGACGCGGGCTGAAGAAGCTCCACCGTACAACCAACTACCAGCAGAGGAAACACGATATGCTCTTTTCACTGACGGTTCCTGTCGCATCGTAGGGATGAACCGGAAGTGGAAAGCAGCCGTATGGAGCCCCACACGACAGGTCGCACAAGCTACTGAAGGAGAAGGTGGATCAAGTCAACTTGCTGAACTCAAAGCCGTTCAACTAGCCCTGGACATTGCTGAAAGAGAGAAGTGGCCAAAGCTCTACCTTTATACTGATTCGTGGATGGTAGCCAATGCTCTGTGGGGCTGGCTGGAAAGGTGGAAAAAGGCCAACTGGCAGCGTAGGGGAAAACCAATTTGGGCTGCTGATGAGTGGAAAGATATTGCCACTCGGGTAAAGAAGCTACCTGTGAGGGTCCGTCATGTAGATGCTCATGTCCCCAGGAGTCGGGCTAATGAAGAACATCGTAACAATGAACAGGTAGATCAGGCTGCAAAAATAGAGGTGTCCCAGATAGACTTGGATTGGCAACATAAAGGAGAGTTGTTCTTAGCTCGATGGGCCCATGATGCCTCAGGCCATCAAGGCAGAGAGGCCACTTATAAATGGGCACGGGACCGAGGGGTGGATCTAACCATGAACAGTATCTCCCAGGTTATCCAAGACTGTGAGACCTGTGCTGCGATCAAGCAGGCCAAGCGGGTGAAGCCTCTGTGGTACGGCGGACGATGGTCGAAGTACAGGTATGGGGAAGCCTGGCAAATTGACTACATCACTCTTCCCCAATCCCGTCAAGGCAAGCGCTACGTGCTGACCATGGTGGAAGCAACCACTGGGTGGCTGGAGACCTACCCTGTGCCTCATGCTACCGCCCGGAACACCATCTTGGGCCTGGAAAAGCAAGTTCTTTGGAGACATGGCACCCCTGAGAGAATCGAGTCAGACAACGGGACACATTTCAAGAATAGCCTCATAAGCACTTGGGCCAGAGAACATGGACTCAAATGGATATATCATATCCCTTATCATGCACCAGCTGCCGGGAAAGTTGAACGGTGCAATGGGCTACTTAAGACTACCCTAAAAGCACTTGGAGGAGGGACTTTCAAAAATTGGGAACTGAACTTAGCAAAGGCCACCTGGATGGTCAATACCCGAGGGTCCATCAATCGAGCTGGTCCTGCCCAGTCTGGACCCTTGCACACAGTGGACGGAGATAAAGTCCCTGTGGTACACACGAGAGGTATGTTAGGAAAGACTGTTTGGATTAATCCCACATCAGGCAAAGGCACACCCCTCCGTGGGGTTGTTTTTGCTCAAGGACCTGGTTACACTTGGTGGGTAATGCAGAAAAATGGGGAAACCCGTTGTGTACCACAAGGAGACCTAATTTTAAGTGAGAACTCTGTGTAAGGTTTCATTGTGTATATATGTATATATGTATCTGTAAGGGGGCATTGGGTTGGGTACGGTGTAGATGGTAATAGAATAAGGGGTGGATTATGTCCTGGGTTACAGTGTAAAATGTGCCAAAAGAAAAAAAATATATTCTATTACCATCTTCAGGAGCTGTTGAGACCAGGTGGGGCGGTGCTCCCTGCCTCCCCCCCTCTGGACTATCTCCTGTTACTGGGCACAACAATGCCTTATCGCCTGACCCATCGGTAACTCGCTCCTGGGCTATCTCCTGTTCATGGCCCATCAAGGAACTGCCTCACGACTCCCCATCCCACTGTGAGATGCTCCGCCCGGGGAGGGGGGGGGAAGGAGCCAAGCAGTCCATGCCAAATAAAAACGGAGATTTTGAACACCCTAGCAGCCTTTCTTCCACTGGATTCCCAGAGGAGCTTTTCCCCCCACTGAAGTTCCAGAGGACGAGAGCTACCTGCCGACCACTGGACCTTCGGAGGAAGACCAGACTCTTTTACCTGATTGCTGCTTCCACAGAACTACACCCATCGCTTCAGGAGGACTGCAGCCAGCATCTTATCGGACTGCTACTGCCACCCTAACAGGGTGTCAGGTTGTATTCCTGACTCTGTCAGTATAAACCAGTGGGTTGTTTGTTTTTTCCCTGCCTTGTGTTTTATATATATATATATATTAGTAAAGAACTGTTATTCCTATTCCCCATATCTTTGCCTGAAGGCCCGTTAATTTCAAAATTATAATAGTTTGGAGGGAAGGGGGTTGCACTCTCCATTTCAAGGGAGGCTCCTGCCTTCCTCCACAGACACCTGTCTTTTTCAAACCAAGACAGATTTTGGCGCCCAACGTGGGGCTCGAGGGCATCGAGAGATAAAGGAATAACGGTTTTTGTGCATTGGATATAGATTCCTTGTTAAGTGGCATCATGTGGGCTAGCTTATCCCGGTTCTTGTGGCATGTGGTGGTGGCTGTATTTCTCCCATTTGCAGGCCCTTAGCTAAACATGGGTCCTATAACTAAGGCTACTGCTATCTCCTCTAGTCTCCAAACAGACTGTTATCCAGTTTGTTTTATGCATTAATAAGGTGAGGAATTCATGGCTTATTAACTTCCTCTGGAAGGCGGGCACATGGATTCGGAGCTATCAAACACTAAATGTATGCTTTTGGGGTTACTTTACTAATGGTACCTACTGTGAGGAAATGACACCGGGAGAAACTTTCTCCCAACCCCTAACCCAGCTCTTTGGGTCTACTCCACCAGTTTTCGAAGGATTCAGAGCTTTCCTAAGTGCTAATGATATCATACAGTGGCTAGTGTTGCTGATAATCCTGTTTTATTCAGTATTCAGAGATCAGGGGAGATTGGCTTGGATAACTACCCTGACTAGGAATGCTGCTCCAGAATCTGACCCTGCCTCACAGCTCACATCAGAAATGAACCACTCGGATTGGGTGAAGGAGATACGTGAGATGGGCCAGATGCTGAAGGAGTGCATTCTCTCAGCTGCTGGGAATCCCTCCTCCTGCCTTGAAGAGGGAGAGTCTAATGGTGCAGCAGTAGAACCCACAGACGTTACAACCGTCCAGGTTCCAGCTGAAACGCAAGGGCAGTCAGAGCCAGCAGCAGTCGCCCCTGTGGAAACGAGGAAATCTAAGATGAAATCAGACCACTCAGTTAAGAAAGGAGGGCCCTCAGAACCTGCAGGCGAGCCAGTGGTTGAGATACTCACCGAGTCCCTGACGTATGACAGTCTCCGTAATCTGCACAAAGACATCGTACGGCGGGGGCGTGAGGCTTTTACAACCTGGTTACTTCGGGTCTGGGATCTTATGGGTACGGGTGTGCAACTGGATGGCAGTGAGGCAAGGAATTTGGGACCCTTGACTCAGGACTCAGGTGTCAATCTGGTATTTGTAAGGGAGCCGGGGACCCTTTCCCTCTGGGAGCGGCTTTTAATGAGTGTGAGAGAGAGGTTTGTCCACAGAGAGAGAATGCAGGAGCACCATCATAGAATGCGCTGGAAGACCCTTGAGGAAGGGATCCAGCAGCTGAGAGAAGTGGCAGTATTGGAGGTACTCTTTGGGAGGGATGGACAGCATGGTAACGACCCTGACAAAGTCAGGTGCACAGGGCAAATGTTGTGGAATCTGGCAAATCTAGGGCCATCCGAATACTCCACCTTCATTGCAATGATTAATGCAGATAACGACCGAGAGACAGTGGGTTCTGTCACGAGCAAGCTTAGAAATTTTGAAAGCATGATCAATGGCCCAATGCAGGCTAACGTTTCTGCTGTGATTAAGAGCCTACAAGAGGAGATGAGGGAAATAAAGGAGGAGGTGAGGAGGAGCAGTTCCCATTTGGCACCGGTACAAGTCACAGGCCCCAAAGTCGGAGCCCAACGTCCCCCAGCTAGAGGGAGAGGGTACACCCCACGAGCTGAGCTATGGTACTTCCTGCGCGACCATGGGGAAGACATGGGAAGGTGGGATGGGAAACCCACTTCTGTCCTGGCAGCACGGGTGCGTCAACTCAAGGAGGGAAACACTAACCGGGGGAGTAACACTAAAGTGAAGGTAGCCTCAACCTCCCAGGACCGAGCTGCCAGATATTACAGAAGGGAGGATGATCTGACAGATCCCCTTGAAGGAACCATTCCTGAGTACAGCCAGATTGTGAGCCCTCTGTACCTGGTTACCCGCAAGAAGAACGATTTCCACTGGGGCCCTGAACAGCAACAAGCTTTTGCCCAAATCAAGCGGGAGATCGCTCATGCGCTAGCCCTTGGCCCAGTCAGGACGGGACCAGAGGTGAGGAACGTGCTCTACTCTGCGGCCGGGAACAATGGTTTGTCCTGGAGCCTTTGGCAGAAGGTGCCTGGAGAGACTCGTGGCCGACCACTGGGATTCTGGAGTCGAAGTTATAGAGGGTCTGAGGCCAACTACACTCCCACAGAGAAGGAAATCCTAGCAGCCTATGAAGGAGTCCAAGCTGCCTCGGAAGTGATTGGCACCGAAGCACAACTCCTCCTGGCACCCCGACTACCGGTGCTGGGGTGGATGTTTAAAGGAAAGGTTCCCTCCACCCACCACGCCACTGACGCCACATGGAGCAAATGGATTGCCCTCATCACACAACGCGCCCGTATTGGAAACCCAAATCGCCCTGGGATTTTGGAGATCATTACGAACTGGCCGGAAGGTGAAGACTTTGGCCTCACTGACGAAGAGGAGCAGGAACAAGTGACGCGGGCTGAAGAAGCTCCACCGTACAACCAACTACCAGCAGAGGAAACACGATATGCTCTTTTCACTGACGGTTCCTGTCGCATCGTAGGGATGAACCGGAAGTGGAAAGCAGCCGTATGGAGCCCCACACGACAGGTCGCACAAGCTACTGAAGGAGAAGGTGGATCAAGTCAACTTGCTGAACTCAAAGCCGTTCAACTAGCCCTGGACATTGCTGAAAGAGAGAAGTGGCCAAAGCTCTACCTTTATACTGATTCGTGGATGGTAGCCAATGCTCTGTGGGGCTGGCTGGAAAGGTGGAAAAAGGCCAACTGGCAGCGTAGGGGAAAACCAATTTGGGCTGCTGATGAGTGGAAAGATATTGCCACTCGGGTAAAGAAGCTACCTGTGAGGGTCCGTCATGTAGATGCTCATGTCCCCAGGAGTCGGGCTAATGAAGAACATCGTAACAATGAACAGGTAGATCAGGCTGCAAAAATAGAGGTGTCCCAGATAGACTTGGATTGGCAACATAAAGGAGAGTTGTTCTTAGCTCGATGGGCCCATGATGCCTCAGGCCATCAAGGCAGAGAGGCCACTTATAAATGGGCACGGGACCGAGGGGTGGATCTAACCATGAACAGTATCTCCCAGGTTATCCAAGACTGTGAGACCTGTGCTGCGATCAAGCAGGCCAAGCGGGTGAAGCCTCTGTGGTACGGCGGACGATGGTCGAAGTACAGGTATGGGGAAGCCTGGCAAATTGACTACATCACTCTTCCCCAAACCCGTCAAGGCAAGCGCTACGTGCTGACCATGGTGGAAGCAACCACTGGGTGGCTGGAGACCTACCCTGTGCCTCATGCTACCGCCCGGAACACCATCTTGGGCCTGGAAAAGCAAGTTCTTTGGAGACATGGCACCCCTGAGAGAATCGAGTCAGACAACGGGACACATTTCAAGAATAGCCTCATAAGCACTTGGGCCAGAGAACATGGAATCGAATGGATATATCATATCCCTTATCATGCACCAGCTGCCGGGAAAGTTGAACGGTGCAATGGGCTACTTAAGACTACCCTAAAAGCACTTGGAGGAGGGACTTTCAAAAATTGGGAACTGAACTTAGCAAAGGCCACCTGGATGGTCAATACCCGAGGGTCCATCAATCGAGCTGGTCCTGCCCAGTCTGGACCCTTGCACACAGTGGACGGAGATAAAGTCCCTGTGGTACACACGAGAGGTATGTTAGGAAAGACTGTTTGGATTAATCCCACATCAGGCAAAGGCACACCCCTCCGTGGGGTTGTTTTTGCTCAAGGACCTGGTTACACTTGGTGGGTAATGCAGAAAAATGGGGAAACCCGTTGTGTACCACAAGGAGACCTAATTTTAAGTGAGAACTCTGTGTAAGGTTTCATTGTGTATATATGTATATATGTATCTGTAAGGGGGCATTGGGTTGGGTACGGTGTAGATGGTAATAGAATAAGGGGTGGATTATGTCCTGGGTTACAGTGTAAAATGTGCCAAAAGAAAAAAAATATATTCTATTACCATCTTCAGGAGCTGTTGAGACCAGGTGGGGCGGTGCTCCCTGCCTCCCCCCCTCTGGACTATCTCCTGTTACTGGGCACAACAATGCCTTATCGCCTGACCCATCGGTAACTCGCTCCTGGGCTATCTCCTGTTCATGGCCCATCAAGGAACTGCCTCACGACTCCCCATCCCACTGTGAGATGCTCCGCCCGGGGAGGGGGGGGGAAGGAGCCAAGCAGTCCATGCCAAATAAAAACGGAGATTTTGAACACCCTAGCAGCCTTTCTTCCACTGGATTCCCAGAGGAGCTTTTCCCCCCACTGGAGTTCCAGAGGACGAGAGCTACCTGCCGACCACTGGACCTTCGGAGGAAGACCAGACTCTTTTACCTGATTGCTGCTTCCACAGAACTACACCCATCGCTTCAGGAGGACTGCAGCCAGCATCTTATCGGACTGCTACTGCCACCCTAACAGGGTGTCAGGTTGTATTCCTGACTCTGTCAGTATAAACCAGTGGGTTGTTTGTTTTTTCCCTGCCTTGTGTTTTATATATATATATATATTAGTAAAGAACTGTTATTCCTATTCCCCATATCTTTGCCTGAAGGCCCGTTAATTTCAAAATTATAATAGTTTGGAGGGAAGGGGGTTGCACTCTCCATTTCAAGGGAGGCTCCTGCCTTCCTCCACAGACACCTGTCTTTTTCAAACCAAGACACGGACGTAGAGCCAAAAGCGAGCTCAACCCAGACATCCCGACGTAGAGCCCAACAGACGTCCTGAAGTAGAGCACAACAGATGTCCCGAGTTAAAGCCTAACAGACCTCCCGAAGTAGAGCCGAAAGCGAGCTCAAGCCAGACGTCCCGACATAGAATTCAACAGACGTCCGGACGTAGTGCCCAACAGATGTTCAGACGTAGAGATGAAACGTAGTTAACAACAAAATTAGAGCCCAACAGATGTCCCGACGTACAGCCCTAAACAAGTCCCGAGGTAAATCCCAACAGATGTTTCGACGTAGAGCTGAAAATTAGCCCACTGCAGCCTTAGAGCCCAACACACGTCCGACGTAGAGATCAACAGATGTCCCGACATAAAGCCCAACAGATGTCCAGACGTAGAGCCAAAAGCGAGCTCAAGCCAGACAGCCCGACGTAGAGCCCAACACACTTCCCGACGTGCAGCCCAACAGATGTTCAGATGTAGAGCTGAAAGTTAGCTAACTACTGACTTAGAGCCCAACACACGTCCCGACGTAGAGATCAACAGATGTCCCGACATAAAGCCCAACAGACGTCCCAAAGTAGAGCCAAAAGAAGCTAAAGCCAGTAATCCTGACGTAGAGCTCAACAGATGTACCAACGTAGAGTACAACAGACGTTTCGACGTAGAGCTGAAAGTAAGCTAAATCCAGATGTAGAGCCCAACAGACATCCCGACGTAGAGCCTAACTCACGTCCCGACGTAGAGCCCAAAAGACGTTCCGACGTAGAGCCCATAAGAGATCCCGACGTAGAGGACAACAGATGTTGTGAGTTAAAGCCTAACAGACCTCCCGAAGTAGAGCCGAAAGCGAGCTCAAGCCAGACGTCCCGACATAGAGCTCAACAGATGTCCGGATGTAGTGCCCAACAGATGTTCAGATGTAGAGATGAAAGAAAGCTAACAACAAAATTAGAGCCCAATAGGCGTCCCGACGTACAGCCCTAAACAAGTCCCGAGGTAAATCCCAACAGATGTTTCGACGTAGAGCTGAAATTTTGCCAACTGCAGCCGTAGAGCCCAACACACGTCCGACGTAGAGACCAACAGATGTCCCGACATAAAGCCAAAGAGTCTTCCCGACGTAGAGCCAAAAGCGAGCTCAAGCCAGACATCCCGACGTAGAGCCCAACAGACGTCCTGAAGTAGAGCACAACAGATGTCCCGAGTTAAAGCCTACCAGACCTCCCGAAGTAGAGCCGAAAGCGAACTCAAGCCAGACGTCCCGACATAGAATTCAACAGACGTCCGGACGTAGTGCCCAACGGATGTTCAGACGTAGAGATGAAAGTTAGTTAACAACAAAACTAGAGCCCAACAGGCATCGCGGAGTAGAGCCCAACAGACGTCCCGATGTACAGCACAACAGATGTTCCGATGTAGAGCCCAAGAGACGTCCCGACAAAGAGCTCAACAGACTTCCCGACATAGAGCCAAAAGCGACATCAAGCCAGAAATCCCACGAAGAGCTCAACAGACATCCCAACGTAGAGCCCAACAGATGTTCCGACGTAGAGCTGAAAGTAAGCTAAATCCTGATGTAGAGCCCAATAGACATCCCGACATAGAGCCCAACACACGTCCCTATGTAGACCCAACAGACGTCCCGAAGTAGAGCCGAAAGCGAGCTCAAGCCAGACGTCCCGACATAGAGCTCAACAGACGTCCGGATGTAGTGCCCAACAGATGTTCAGATGTAGAGATGAAAGAAAGCTAACAACAAAATTAGAGCCCAATAGACGTCCCGACGTACAGCCCTAAACAAGTCCCGAGGTAAATCCCAACAGATGTTTCGACGTAGAGCTGAAAGTTAGCCAAGTGCAGCCGTAGAGTCCAACACACGTCCGACGTAGAGACCAACAGATGTCCCGAGTTAAAGCCTAACAGACCTCCCGAAGTAGAGCCGAAAGCGAACTCAAGCCAGACGTCCCGACATAGAATTCAACAGACGTCCGGACGTAGTGCCCAACGGATGTTCAGACGTAGAGATGAAACTTAGTTAACAACAAAACTAGAGCCCAACAGGCATCGCGGAGTAGAGCCCAACAGACGTCCCGACGTACAGCACAACAGATGTTCCGATGTAGAGCCCAAGAGACGTCCCGACAAAGAGCTCAACAGACTTCCCGACATAGAGCCAAAAGCGACATCAAGCCAGAAATCCCACGAAGAGCTCAACAGACATCCCAACGTAGAGCCCAACAGATGTTCCGACGTAGAGCTGAAAGTAAGCTAAATCCTGATGTAGAGCCCAATAGACATCCCGACATAGAGCCCAACACACGTCCCGACGTAGACCCAACAGACGTCCCGAAGTAGAGCCGAAAGCGAGCTCAAGCCAGACGTCCCGACATAGAGCTCAACAGACGTCCGGTTGTAGTGCCCAACAGATGTTCAGATGTAGAGCTGAAAGAAAGCTAACAACAAAATTAGAGCCCAACAGACGTCCCGACGTACAGCCCTAAACAAGTCCCGAGGTAAATCCCAACAGATGTTTCGACGTAGAGCTGAAAATTAGCCCACTGCAGCCTTAGAGCCCAACACACGTCCGACGTAGAGATCAACAGATGTCCCGACATAAAGCCCAACAGATGTCCAGACGTAGAGCCAAAAGCGAGCTCAAGCCAGACAGCCCGACGTAGAGCCCTACACACGTCCCGACGTACAGCCCAACAGATGTTCAGATGTAGAGCTGAAAGTTAGCTAACTACTGACTTAGAGCCCAACACACGTCCCGACGTAGAGATCAACAGATGTCCCGACATAAAGCCCAACAGACGTCCCAAAGTAGAGCACAACAGATGACCCAAGATAAAGCCCAACAGACGTCCCGACGTAGACCCAAAAGCGAGGTAAAGCTAGTAATCCCGACGTAGAGCTCAACAGATGTACCATCGTAGAGTACAACAGACGTTTCGATGTAGAGCTGAAAGTAAGCTAAATCCAGCTGTAGAGCCCAACAGACATCCCAACGCAGAGCCCAACTCACGTCCCGACGTAGAGCCCAACAGACGTTCCGACTTAGAGCCCAACAGACGTCCCGACGTAGAGATCAACAGATGTCCCAATGTAGAGCCGAACAGACGTTTCGACATAGAGCTGAAAGTAAGCTAAATCCTGATGTAGAGCCCAACAGGCATCCCGACGTACAGTCCAACACATGTTCCGATGTAGAGCCCAAGAGACGTCCTGACATAGAGCCCAACAGACTTCCTGACGTAGAGCCAAAAGCGAGATCAAGACAGAAATCCCACGTAGATCTCAACAGACATCCCAACGTAGAGCCCAACAGACGTCCCGACGTAGAGCACAACAGATGTCCCGGGTTGAAGCCCAACAGACCTCCCGAAGTAGAGCCGAAAGCGAGCTCAATCCAGACGTCCCAACATAGAGCTCAACAGACTTCCCGACGTAGAGCCAAAAGCGAGCTCAAGCCAGAAATCCCGACATTGAGCTCAACAGACGTCCCGATGTAGAGCCCAACTCACGTCCCGACGTAGAGCTCAACAGAAGTTCCGACGTAGATCTAAAAGTTAGCTAAATCCTGATGGAGAGCCCAACAGGCATCCGGACGTAGAGCCCAACAGACGTCCCGACGTACAGCCGAAGAGATGTTCCGATGTGGAGCCCAAGAGACGTCCCGACATAGAGCCCAACAGACTTCCCGACGTAGAGCCAAAAGCGAGATCAAGCCAGAAATCCCACGTAGAGCTCAACAGACATCCCAACGTAGAGCCCAACACACGTCCCGACGTAGAGCCCAACAGACGTCCCTACGTAGAGCCGAAAGCGAGCTCGAGCCAGACGTCCCGACATAGAGCTCAACAGACGTACGGATGAAGTGCCCAACAGATGTTCAGATGTAGAGATGAAAGAAAGCTAACAACAAAATTAGAGCCCAACAGACGTCCCGACGTAGAGCCCTAAACAAGTCCCGAGGTAAATACCAACAGATGTTTCGACGTAGAGGTGAAAATTAGCCAACTGCAGCCGTAGAGCCCAACACACGTCCGACGTAGAGATCAACAGATGTCCCGACATAAAGCCCAACAGATGTCCAGACGTAGAGCCAAAAGCGAGCTCAAGCCAGACAGCACGACGTAGAGCCCAACAGACGTCCCGACGTAGAGCCCAACACACGTCCCGACGTAGAGCCGAACACACGTCCCGACGTAGACCCGAACAGACGTCCCGACGTAGAGCCCAACAGACGTCCCGACGTAGAGCCGAAAGCGAGCTCAAGGCAGAAATCCCAACGTAGAGCTCAACAGACGTTCCAACGTAGAGCCCAACAGACGTCCCAACGTAGAGCTGATAGTAAGCTAAAGCCTGATGTAAAGCGCAACACACGTGCCGACGTAGAGCCGAACACACGTCCCGACGTAGAGCCCAACACACGTCCCGACGTAGAGCCCAACAGACGTTCCGACATAGAGCTGAAAGTAAGCTAAATCCAGATGTAGAGCGCAACAGACATCTCGACGTAGAGCCCAACAGACGTCCCAAAGTAGAGCCCAAGAGACGTCCCGACGTAGAGCCAAACAGATGTTCCGATGCAGAGCTGAAAGTTAGCTAACTACAGACATGGAGCCCAACACACGTCCCAACGTAGAGATCAAAAGATGTCCCGACATAAAGTCCAACAGACGTACCGACGTAGAGCCAAAAGCGAGCTCACGCCAGACATCCCCACGTAGAGCCCAACAGACTTCCCGACGTAGAGCTGAAAGTAAGCTGCATCCTGATGTAGAGCCCAACAGACATCCCGACCTAGAGCCCAAGACACGTCCCGACGTAGAGCTGAACAGACGTCCCGACGCAGAGCCCAACACACGTCCCGACGTAGAGCCGAACACACGTCCCGACGTAGAGCCCAACAGACATCCCGATGTAGAGCCCAACCTACGTTCCGATGTAGAGGTGAATGTGTGCTAACAACAGACGTAGAGCCCAACAGACGTGCCGACATAGAGCCGAACAGATGTCCCGAAGTAAAGCACAACAGATGTTCCGAAGTAGAGCCGAAAGCGAGCTCAAGCCAGACATCCCGACGTAGATGCCAACAGACGTCATGACGTAGAGCTCAACAGACGTCCCAACGTAGAGCCCAACAGACGTCCCGACGTAGAGCCGAAAGTGAGCTCAAGCCAGAAATCCCGACATAGAGCTCAACAGACGTCCGGACGTAGTGCCCAACAGATGTTCAGATGTAGAGACGAAAGTTAGCTAACAACAAAATTAGAGCCCAACAGATGTCCCGAAGTAGAGCTCAACACAAGTCCCGAGGTAAATCCCAACACATGTTCCGACGTAGAGCCGAAAGTGAGCAAAAGTCAAACGTAGAGCCCAAGAGAAGTCCCGACGTAGAGCCCAACAGTCATCGCGACGTAGATCCAAAAGCGAGCTCCAGACACACTTCCTAAACTAGAGCCCAAGACACGTCCCTACGTAGAGCCCAACAGACGTCCTGACATTGAGACCAACAGACATCCCAACGTAGAGCAGAAAGCAAGCTCAAGCCAGACGTAGAGCCCAAGAGAAGTCCCGACGTAGAGCCCAACAGAAGTCCCGATGTAGAGCCCAACACACGGCCCGACGTAGAGCCCAACAGACGGTCCGACGTAGAGCTGAAATTAACCTCAAGCCAGACGTAGAAACCAACGTACATTCCGACATAGAGATCAACAGACATCCCGACGTGGAGCTGAAAGTGAGCTACAGCCAGACGTAGAGCCCAAGCGGCGTCCGGACGTAGAGCCCAACAGACGTCCCGACGTAGAGCCCAACACATGTCTCGTTGTAGAGCCCAACATACGTCCCGACATAGAGCCCAACAGTCGTCCAACGTAGATCCGAAAGCGAGCTCAAGAAACACTTCCCAAACTGAAGCACAAGACACGTCCTGACTTAGAGCCCAACAGACGTCCCGATGTAGAGCCCAACAGACGTCCCAACGTAGAGCCCAACATATGTCCCGATGTACAGCCCAACACACGTCCCGACGTAGAGCCGAAAGCAAGCTCAAACCAGATGTACAGCCCAAGAGACGTCCCGACTTAGAGCTCTAAAAACGTCCTGACTTAGAGCCGAACAGACGTCCCGACGTAGAGCCCAACAGACGTTCCGACATAGAGCCGGAAGCAAGCTCAAGCCAGACATATTGAAGTAGAGACCAACAGACATCCCGACGTAGAGAGTAACAGATGTTTCGACGTAGAGCAGAAAGTGAGCTACAGCCAGACGTAGAGCCCAACACACGTCCCGACGTATAGCCCGAGAGACGTTCCGACGTAGAGCTGAAATTAACCTCAAGCCAGACGTAGAAACCAACGTAATTGCCGACATAGCGCCCAACACACGTCCCGACGTAGAGCTCAAAAGACGTTCCGACGTAGAGCCGAAAGTGAGCTACAGCCAGACGTAGAGCCCAAAAGACGTCCCGACGTAGAGCCCGAGAGACGTCCCGACGTAGAGCCCGAGAGACGTCCCAACGTAGAGCCCAACAGACGTTCTGACGTAGAGCCGAAATTAACCTCAAGCCAGACGTAGACAACAACGTACATTCTGACGTAGCGCCCAACACACGTCCCGTTGTAGAGCTCAGAAGACGTCCGGACGTATAGCTAAATGAGCTAAAGCCAGACGTAGAGCCCAAGAGACGTCCCGACTTAGAGCCAAAAGTGAGCAAAAGCCAAACGTAGAGCCCAAGAGACATCCGAACGTAGATCCGAAAGCGAGCTAAAGACACACTTCCCAAACTAGAGTCCACAACACGTCCTGACTTAGAGACCAGCAGACGTCCCGATGTAGAGCCCAACAGACGTCCCGACGTGGAGCCGAAAGCGAGCTCAAGCCAGACTTCTTAAAGTAGAACCCAACACACGTCCCGACGTATAGCCCGAGAGACGTCCCGACGTAGAGCTGAAATTAACCTCAAGCCAGACGTAGAAACCAACGTACGTTCCGACGTATAGACCAACAGACGTCCCGACGTAGAGCTCAGAAGACGTCCTGACGTATAGCCGCAAATGAGCTAAAGCCAAACGTAGAGCCCAAGAGACGTCCGGACGTCGAGCTCAACAGACGTCCCGACGCAGAGCCCGAAAGACGTTCCGACGTAAAGCCGAAAGTGAGCTACAGCCAGACATAGAGCCCAAAAGACGTCCTGATGTAGAGCCCGAGATACGTCCCGACGTAGAGTCCAACAGACGTCCCGACGTAGAGCCCAACACATGTCCCGTTGTAGAGCCCAAAATACGTCCCGACGTAGAGCCCAACAGACGTTCCAACGTAGAGACGAAAGTGAGCTACAGCCAGACGTAGAGCCCAAGATTCGCCCGGACGTAGAGCCCAACAGATGTCCCGACGTTGAGCCCAACAGTCGTCCCGACGTAGATCCGAAAGCGAGCTCAAGACACACTTCCCAAACTAGAGCCCAAGACACGTCCCGACTTAGAGCCCTACAGATGTCCCGACGTAGAGCCCAACAGACATCCCGACGTAGAGGCCAACAGACGTCCCGACGTAGATCCGAATGCGAGCTCAGAACACACTTCCCAAACTAGAGCCCAAGACACGTCCCTACGTAGAGCCCAACAGACGTCCCGACGTTGAGACCAACAGACATCCCAACTTAGAGCAGAAAGCGAGCTCAAGCCAGACGTAGAGCCCAAGAGACGTCCCGACTTAGAGCCCAACACACGTCCCGACGTAGAGCCGAAATTAACCTCAAGCCAGACGTAGAAACCAATGTACCTCCCGACCTAGGGCACAACAGACGTCCTGACGTAGAGCCAAAAGCGAACTCAAGCTAGACGTACAGCCCAAGAGACGTCCCAACTTAGAGCTCTAAAGACGTCCTGATTTAGAGCCGAACAGACATCCCGACGTAGAGCCCAACAGAAGTCCCGACGTAGAGCCGAAAGCGAGCTCAAGCCAGACATATCGAAGTAGAGACCAACAGACTTTCCGACGTAGAGACCAACAGACATTTCGACGTAGAGCAGAAAGTGAGCTACAGCCAGACGTAGAGCCCAACACACGTCCCGACGTATAGCCCGAGAGACGTTCCGATGTAGAGCTGAAATTAACCTCAAGCCAGACGTAGAAACCAACGTACGTTCCGACGTAGAGACCAACAGACGTCCCGATGTAGAGCTCAGAAGACGTCCTGACGTATATCCGCAAATGAGCTAAAGCCAGACGTAGAGCCCGAGAGACGTCCCGACTTAGAGCTCAACAGACGTCCCGACGCAGAGCCCAACAGGCGTTCCGACGCAGAGCCGAAAGTGAGCTACAGCCAGACGTAGAGCCCGAGAGACGTCCCAACGTAGAGCCCGAGAGACCTCCCGACGTAGAGCCGAAATTAACCTCAAGGCAGACGTAGACACCAACATACATTCCGACGTAGCGCCCAACACACGTCCCGTTGTAGAGCTCAGAAGATGTCCTGACGTATAGCCGCAAATGAGCTAAAACCAGACGTAGAGCCCAAGAGACGTCCCGATGTAGAGCCCAACAGATGTTCCGACGTCTCTACAGCTTGCAACAGTCTGGCCATTGTTTTTTGGAAAGTTTCTGGATATAATGCAGGTCAGTTCTTGGAATGTGAAACCTAAAAATGGGAATAGTATTGTATTTGGCTGCAGAAGCAAGAAGGGTAGAAGACAGGTCCATGAGGGTGAGAAAAATTCTTGCCCCTTTTACCTGCAAAATGACACAGTATGAAAAGACTTCTTGTTCAAGGCTTCCCAAGAATTTGCTAAGGTGCGAGGGAGAGAGTTTGAAGTGGGAGAAGGAAGAAACAGAAGAATTTGGGAATGGAAGCTAGGAGGAGAGAGGGTAAGAGGCTTGAAAGTGGAACTGAGAGGAAAAGATGGGCTGTCTGCAATCGGAGGGAGATGAGAAAGAAAAGGAGACCTGTGAGGAAGGATGGAATTAGTAAATGGACAGTCAGAAAAATGAGAAGTGAACAAATATGAAATATAAATATTCTCTCATAGGTTGGAGAAGTAAACACCTTTTAAAAATATGGCTGGAGAGGTGGATGAACTCTAGGTTGTAAAAAAGAAATGTAATGGTCATTAGAAAAATAAAAAAGAGAGAGAAAACAGCACCTGAAAAGCTGAAGGAGGAAATACAGCAGGTAAATGAGGAAATGGAAAAGCCTAGGAAGGACTGAAGCAGAACAAAGAACAAAGCACATTCGGGATAATGGTTTAATGTAGGGTGAAACCAATGCCCAAAATATGTGCAAAGTCACAGCAGTTTGGTTGTCAATTTTCCTATTCTCACACTACGCTCATGCAGTCTTCTGAGACAAATCCTCACCCCAAATGCACACAGCTGGTCCTCAGCAACACACAGCTCTGTCCACACTCCAGCACAGGTACCCTTAAAACCATCCCCCTTCTCCCTCACACACCTCTCGCTGATGCTGCTCCCAAGGCCTAACTCTGGCTAATGGCCACGTCCTCTGTTCCCCTTCAGGGAGGGGCGTTGCTCCCAGCCGTGTCCCAGCTTCAATCTCCACAGCAGTAGCACATCATTTCTTTCTAAATGTGCGACGAAGTGTTCCGGAAGGGGCCCAGGACAGCGCGGAAGGCAAACAGACCAGCTGCCACGGGAACGCAGACCGGCTGCGGCGGGAAGGGCAGCGCCGCCTCCGGCAGCCTCCTGCCGCGGCACCGGCGGCGGGCAGCACACCTGCGCAGCCACGGTGCTTCCTTCCAGCCGTTCCCGGTTAAGATCTGCCTGGAAAGAAAAACGTATTCTTTGTACATTAATTGAGATAGTTCCCACAGCTTCGGGCAGTAATTTTTGATCGATTTATTGCAGAAATGCGTAAAGATAGCGAAAGCAAATGAAAGGTGTGTTAAGTACACCTAGCTATCCAAAATGTCAGCCATAAAATATCCTTGGCAGTATGCTCCACCTTTGTGGCAACTATAAGCTTTCCTGGGACAAAAGAGATTAGGAGCCAGGCAGAAGAAACGAGGGAGACAAAAAGAGTAGCACGCCAGATGGTACAGTTGTGCCCCCTCCTACCAGTTTAGATCAGAGCAGGGTTGCTCAGAGTTCCCAACAAGCTTCAAAGAGCTATCAACGTGATAAAGCAGCAAGTAGCATTGGTCAAAAGATCTTCAGCTGATCCAAGACAGAAAAGTGGGAAGCAACTGCAATTGCTGCAAATACAGCACGGTGAAAGCTAGAAAGCTGTTAATGATGATCTTTAATTTCAAACGGTACCTAAATTCTGTCAGTGATCATTAAAACTGGTAACTACAGTGCCTGTCATGCCAGCTGCTGTGCAAAAAGAAATCTGCATGTACTCCAGAGGAGCAAAAAAGAGGTTGCAGATGAAGAAACACCGTCTTAAAGAAAAATGCAGCTATTTCAGAGTTAGACAAAGAAAAATACAAGCTTCAGAAAACAGGGTTGACATTACTGATGCCATTAGCCTCAGAGAAGGACCTAGAGATTCCAGAAGTAGCAAAGAATGGGGCGCAAGGCAAGCAAGGAAAGTGAATGATTCATGCTAACTGACGCAGGAGGATGGAAAGCTGTGATCACAGACACTCAGCATGCTCCCAATTCA
Source organism: Leptosomus discolor (assembly GCF_034619465.1). Classification (NCBI taxonomy): domain Eukaryota; kingdom Metazoa; phylum Chordata; class Aves; order Leptosomiformes; family Leptosomidae; genus Leptosomus; species Leptosomus discolor. The sequence continues at coordinate 35,284 of NW_028237847.1, read as the reverse complement.
TGAGGCAAAGCAAAACTATGACTAGGCTGAACACTGATTAGTATCAATTACATAGACCACTACTGGGGCAGACCTGTAAATCCATTTATATGGTACTGCACACATGAAGTCTGCAACTATTTGTACAAGAGAGCAATGCTCCTGTGGGCTGACCCTTGATTTCTACATTCTGGCCCCCTTTGGACTAGATGTACTTTTTTTGTTTTTCCCCTCTAATGAGTACTTTTTAACAGCTTCTTAACATAACATGCTAAAAAGAGCTAGTTGAAAGCAGTAATTTTTGTCACATGAACAGCTGGAGCAGGAACTGGAGCCATTTCCATAACAACTGAAAGTTTTCCAATGACTTAGGTAGATCTGAACTCAAAAACTAGTTTGAACTTTGTTTACTTTGACCAGTGCAAGTCACAGAATAAGTTATCAGGCTGCATATTAGTCATGTTCCACAACATTTTATTAGCTGTACTCTCAGTAACATTCCAAGGCTTTTAGAAATCTGACCAAATTAAAGAGCGATGACAAAATGGTTTCTAATAAACTGAAATGCTGAGATAGCTGAATGGTGGTTGAGAACAATTAATGTGTTAGGTTTCTGAAAATGTGCTCAGTCACGTAATAAAGAGCATCTGCCATTCGTTTGTGGCCAGCCCAACCCTAATCCATGACACTTTGAAAGGTGAGGAATCGCTGAATGACGGTCCTCCAAGACATTGTTGTGAGACCCATGGGACTCCATGCAGTTTCATTCTGAAAACCCAGTATCTGGTGCTGTCCTGACCCAACTTGTGAGCAACACCATCATAAAGTATTTAATTTGTAGTTACCCACCCTGAATCTGTTCCTCATGGTTAACTTACCATAAAAAGGTTATTTCCTTTTAATCCGTTAATACGAAACTTACAACTGATCCTTCAATATGAACTATATGACATAAGAAATTTTTATTTTTACCTTAGATGGTTTTCAGGGGTTAAATCATTGTAGACTTCCGAGGCTGACAACAGTGCTCTATTCTTCAAATAACACAGGTAAAACCAACTTAGCAGTGAGGACAGGTTGGAAAAGAATGAAAACGAATAGGCTTGTTAATTCCTGAGAACCTCTAGCGGTTTATAAGGGAGAAAACGACCCCGCGGCAGACGGGGCTCCGCCGCGCGCCGCGCCGGCCCAGGTCCCTCACGGGCAGCACAACGCCTCCAACAGCCCGCCCAGCTCCCGCCCCCTGCCCCCTCACCTCCCCCCGCCCCCCCAGCTCCCTCCTCCGCCCCCGGCCCCACCTGCTCGCAGCCAACCGCTGTCCCCGCAGCCACGCTTCCCGCCAACGGCCACAGGCCGGCACGCGCGGCGGGGGCGGGCCCGCGGGCAGGGCCGAGCGCGGCGCTGGGAGACACTTCGCGCTGCGACCTGCGAGCGGGCAGCGGGCACAGGGGCGGGAAAGCGACCCCTCCTCGGCGGGAAGTGCTGGTGAGCGACTGCCGGCCTCGGCGCTGCCGAAATACGGCTAACCTCCCACAGCCCGTACTGGCGCTTTTACAAAGGATTTTTGCAAAGGAGCAGGTCTTCACCTTGGCAATTTGTGTCTGGATATAGAAACCGGGTTCGTTATTTATAAAGTGGCCCAAGTCTTCAGTGTGGAAAAATAGGTTTTCTGTGGACAAGTCTAAATAACCAGCATTCACGAGACTAGATCTAAATTAAATATGTTGCCGTGTTCCTTATTAGATGCCTTCAAAATAACACAGATAGTCTCAGTCTTCAGAGGATTAGACTGTCACCCAAACTGCTGTGGCAGCATCGAAGTGGGGAAAGTCTCTAGGCTGAGCTGATGCTGCAGCATCAACTGCTTGCTTTCAATGTTGCTGAAATTGCAAAGCAGGCTAACGTAAGAGGTCTGAATTCTGGTGTTCCACTAGTGCCCAGAATATTCCCCTCTGAGGACAGGCTGAGAGGGTTGGGGTTGTTCAGCCTGGAGAAGGCACCGGGGTAGACCTTATAGCGGCCTCCCAGTGCTTAAAGGGGGCCTGCAGGAAAGGTGGGGAGGGACTCTTGATCGGGGAGGGTGGTGATAGGACAAGGGGTAAGGGTTGCAAACTGAAAGAGGGTAGGTTTAGACTAGATAGTGGGAAGAAAATTTAGGGTGAGGGTGGTGAGACACTGGCACAGGCTGCCCGGAGAGGTGGTTGATGCCCCAGTCCTGGGAACATTCAAGGCCAAGGCAGACGGGGCTCTGAGCAGCCTGATCCAGCTAAAGATGTCCCTGCTCCTGGTGGGGGTTGTTGGGCTAGATGGTCTTTAAAGGTCCCTTCCAGCCCAAACTCTTCTGATTCCGCATTACTAACTCCACTGAGGCTTTATCTAGACATAGAGCTATTTTAGCATAACCAAAAGTGCCTTTTAGGCGCACCTTACCTAAAGCAATGCCAATTTTTGTTCTGGACACTTTAAAACTATCTGTGTAAGCCAGGCCAGGTTTAAGTTAGTGACACATGTTGAACCATGTAGGCTGATTTGATACCTAACGACGTGTATCCAAGAGTTTGCACTGGTTTGAGCATATGTTTAGATTAAACGCTTTATTGGAAATGTCACACAAAGGGAGAAGCGATGAAAGTCATCCACCCAATTACTGTACTTTCAAGGAGGAGGACTTCCCTGCTGTGGGAAGCTATATGCAAACATAATTTTAAAAACTAGGTGATGTCTCTGCTGAGATTATTTGGAAAATCTTGCACAGAACAAATTAATCTAGCCTTTACAAGTAGGATCAAGTTGCCAGTAAACCACCTTTGACAGTACTGAATTTTAGACACAGTGCAGAAACATTGGAAAAGCTGGCAACAGTCCATCTGTGTAAAATACACACTATGGCAACTTAATATATTGTTCTCACTCATGCTAACACATTTTCTATCATATATACACAAACTCTGCTTTTTTTTAAAATTAAAAATACTAAAAAAACCAGCAGGGGGCATAGATTACATACTTTAATTTAATCATACAATCTAATAGTCAAGGTCATTCATATTCTCTTAATGCACAAAGCTGTAGTTTTTTTTTTTCTAAAATTGTGTCATAGCACCATCTCCCTCATCTACTTACACGCAAACCACCAGAAGCTGAAATCAGCTTACAGTCTTCCATTCCTCTGCAATCAGTTTGCTGGCAAGTACCAGTTATCTTTACCTTCACCTCTCTGAAGTGGGAAGACTTTAGAAAACCTGTACAAATAGCTTCTGGGTAGCTATGAAAACAAGCTAAATTAGAAAAGACGTAAACCCCCCTCTGGTGACTTGGCAGTAATCTTGCAGTCTACAACTTCTTTTACATAATTATTTGCTACTAGGCCTAAACTGGCCAAGCATTTACCTCTGTCTTTAGCACTCACATCACACAGGAATAACATCCATGACCTGGGACTGTGAAGGAATGTGAATATAAAGCCATATTGTCCCTTTTCTTGTAGTTAGGATGGAACTTTGCTCTGCTAGTCAATGAGAGGTATTCTGCTCTGAGAATGTAAATATGTGTATCGTGTGTGCCGGTTGTGGACAGATTTCTCATCATGCTTACTCTAATCGCTTCTCCAAAACACAAGTACAGTGTGTTTATCCTTACAGAGCATTTGGTAGAGCAACAGGCACGCATTTACTACTCAGAATTATGGTCATCCAAGACAAAGTCAAAAACTGAATACAATGGCAGTCATATGACAAATATGAACAATCCACCCAACCTCTGTCCACTTGCATTAAAGCTGTGAGATTAGCAATATCAAGGATCCTGCTAGTTTGACCAAGTATCTTTTGGCTACTTCTATTAAGATGTATATTTAAAAGTCTTTCAAACTGTTTCCATAGTGTCAATAGCAACAGCCTAGCTACACTTCAAACAGAACTTCATGATCCAGACCTTCAGCAGTTAACTTATACTTCACCTTTGTACACTTTCGGTGTTCGTTCATTTGTTTTTCTGAGACTGCTAACAAAGTGGTTGCTTCATTCATGGTTTCTTAAGTAAACTTCACTAGAAAGGGTGGCTGAACTAAAATCCTATTCCAAATGCCACTGAACATCTATAGGTTTTAAAACTGAATTCAGAGCACACAGCATCACGACTAGAACAAAAATCTTCTAAGGAAAAGCTCTGGGTTCTTTTCACTGATTTTACTTTGTTATTTGTCACTTCACTTTAAGGAGAAGCAGTAAATCTGAAGAGCATTTGACATATTTTATTATAAATGGTCATGAATACAGAACCAAAGTAATCTTTATAAATAGCTACAAAAAGCACAAATGCAGGTTAAAAAACATTCTCTAGAGTGAGCAGAGGGCTTGTGGCGCCTTTTTTTTTTTTTTTTTTTTTTTTTTACTTTCTATGAGCCTGTTCTTAGGAAAGAAATAATTTTAATAGGCTTTTTTTTTTTTCCAAGTATGCTTTTTTATTGGTTTTGTTTTTAACTTTCAATGTGAAAACAAAGCTCTGTTGATTTATCCAAGAGAAAACCAGAAAGGGTGACACATGACATTTTTGTCCAGTAAATCTGGAATAATCCCACTGTACTGTGGGTTTAATGCTAATTTAACTGAAAACAGAAGCTAGTCCAAAGCATTTCAAAACCCCATCTTCCATACTTTTTTTAGCATATTGCCTGTCCGCCTCAGTGTCAGCATGAGGACCCAGCAAATCATAAAGGCTTCATTCCTGTCCACACTGGAGAGTTGCTGTCACCCAGAGTCTGGATGAAAGCATGCTACAGTCTTGCTTCTATGCAACTGTTAAAACGATTTTGTACCTTGCTAGCTGCCCCCCTTTCCTGTAATCTTCAATCGCGCAAACACACAATGTCATATACAGAACAGCCCCACCTGTTGCTATCCTTTGTGATCAAGAAATTAATCCAGTACTGCCAGTAGAGGCTTTAGCAAGCCTCTAAGCAAATCACTTCAGATTTAATCATTACAGATGAACAATGTTATGTAACATGGTAGTTATCTGTCCCCCCAGTCTGCACAGTAAGAGCTCGTGTTCTCTTTCTGCTTTAAAAGAACAGAACAATGCCTGCTTGAGGAATGTGTGTGTGTGCATATACGGTGGAGTGGGGTGCAGGGTTGGAGGAGAGGCAGTATTGCCCTAGTGGTTGAGTACTTCAGGTTATTATTTGTGAAATGGAAATTTCCTTGTCCATATGCCATTTCTTTTGTGCTATGCTCAATGGACAAGTGGAATTGAAGGTGCTACCTTCTGGAGTTTCACCTGCATTTTAAGAGGGAACACCTTCATAGCAGAGTTGCCTGTCACTGCATAAAACTGTGTCCCCAGCCTAACAGATATACGAGCAGCAAATTAGGTTCCTGGGATCTTTAAACACAGTAATATTAAAAGTCCAACCTACTACTAGCACCAAAATGACAGCGTTTACCTTTCCCTATGTTTTTGTCTTTTTTTCCAAACATATTTCTGTCTTACTGACATGCTGATGTGATCAACACTTTGGGCGCTGCTCAGCAACACTTCAGTCAGCCAGCCATGCAGTTGAATGTAAGCAAAGGGACAGTAAAAAGCAAGAAATAACACTGCGTTCCATTTGCAAAATGTCACTCTTCCCACTAGCACACTGTACTTGACCCTTCTGGCTGGAGAGGTGTCAATGATTTTATTCAAAGCGTCGCAGATGATTGTATAAAGACTGGACATAGGTGAAGACACGCATGGGATCCGGCTTATGACCCATCACCATCATGTCATCCACTTCTATCAGACGATCGCAGTGAGCCATTTTCCTGTAGCAATAATAAAACAGACACAGTGAATCAAGAGTTAAATCTAAGGCCTGTAACTACTTCCAAGACTCATTTGCCGCTCTGATCACGCTGAGCATCACTGAGGCATTAGAGAAATCCTGAGGTTTAGCAGCAAGATTTCATTTCACAATGAAATGGTCAGGCTCAGGTTGGAGATTATTTTTGTGACCATGGAATATTCCTATTCTTTCTCCTCCTTCCTCTATACTGGGATCTGATCCAAAGCCCTGTAGGTCATTGGGTTTTTTTCATCTACTGACTCCCATTCACATCCCTGATATCTGTAGCATGTAGCCCAATCTCACATTCCCCTGTCCAAGTCTCAGTAAGCAAGGTCATGCGAGTTCGCAAATCACGAGTTTTTCTGGTTATTACACAGGAAGCTCCAAAAGAATGGCAAAACATGAGAAGAGATGATATGTGCCAATGAAGGCCCACGTGGCTGTGGGCTGTTTCTTCTCCACCACTCCATATCTTCAAGGTGTGTGTGACTTGGACAACAGTCTCAGATGATCAGGTTGGAGAGCAGAAGCCTGACTGAGATCTGGCCCAACAGAAAGGAACAGATCTGCTGAGGCCCAAGATGAAAAATCACAAGAGCAGGAAGCAATTTGATCAGCAGAGCTCACACTGAGGTGAACAGCAATAACAGAGAAAAGCCTTTTCTGGCACTAGAAGAGAACAGTTAGTTTAAAGGCAATCACACCTATGAAGTAGTAATTTCTGTAGATACTCTTACCTAATGTTTCTTACTGTTGTGCGCATGCTGTCTTTTGTTCTCCCCTATACTTACTGAGATAGAAAAACACTGCAACTTTCCTTTGAGAGTTATGGATAGTTTTACTTTAGAGATCAACCACCTAAAAGTGTCATAGAATCTCTTTCAACTCACTGACAAGCAACAAAATTTTTTTATATATACGTATAGATATGTGTGTATTAACACCTTGTAATTCCCAAATGAATTCCTTTGCTAGGGGCTGTAATAAGGAGAGCCAACATTACGCTAAGAATTTTCAAAGCTTTTCTTTGGAATGGCAAATGGCAAATCCAGTTCTGTAAGTTATTACTTGAAAAAAAGAAAAAAACCACTCTGAATGAACCCCAGAGCTTCAGTGTGGTGGTACCAATGTTTGAAGCTGTATGAGAAGCTGCAGGAAACTAGCCATGTATTCCCACATCCTGTTAGTATTTGGAAAGTGTACCAAACCCAGCTGCATACCACATGGAGTGTTTACTGTTACACAAGTCAAATAAAACAGTAAGTAAGAATCATGTTGATACTGGGCTCAGAAAGTTACTATTTCTAGCTGACAAGTTCACACTCATGATGAATTTAATAAACAAGTTAACATTTAATTGCCTGGTATACTGCATCAGAAAGGATCAGGTCAGTGTGACTGAGGGTATTAGCTCTGTTTTACAAAAATGCAGTTACCAGGTTGAGCAGCTCTCAGCCTTGATCTAACTCTACTTACACTGAATTCAACCTTTATTCTTGTTTAACCAAAGAAACGGAGAGAGAGATGTGAACCCTGCCACAAAACCCAATTCCAAAAGTTAATCTACTTGCTCCCTGCCGTTCAGGGCGTCACAGTTTTTCCAGAGAGACTGGATGGATATATTAACATGCCTCAAGTTGAAATTTGGTATCAAGCAGGTGGGATTGGCTAAGAAAATACCAGTTGTATATCCGGTTTCTATGGACTGTTGGTTAGTAAACATTGGATGCCTTGTGCTCTATGAACTCAAACGTCTTTTTTAACAATTAATATTGGCAAAATCATTAAGAATCATTCATTACTTGAATAAAATAATTAAAAAAACAAAACAAAAACCAGAAAGAAGTAGCATTTTTTCCTCTTCTGTCCAAGTATAACTCATGAGGCCGATTTCTCAAGTGTCAGTGCTAAGACTAGTGAGAATCACAGAGGTGAGAAAGCAGAATTCAAGTACTGCCTGAAGACGATGAATGACCTGAACCCAGGACTCCATGAACTATCCTGTGCCTCATAAAACCACCTCTGATTTTAGACTGCCGAGTCACCTGTTCTATGCCTTCTCTATGCAGAGCTTTATTATCTTTTTTTTGGCATGACACGTGTAAGCTGGTGATACAGGATCTACAAGAAGAATGATTAAACTTTTTACTGCTGCCCAGCCACATTAGACTTGAACTGGAAGTACTTCACAGAGATCTAATGTGATACTCACTCAGCCATGGTGAAGGCCAGCTCAAAGTTCTGCTTGCGATTGGCTGGGTCAAGCTTATTATAATCAAAAGCTTCAGGAAAGAAAGAATGCACAAGAGCACAGAATGCCATCCCATCATTCCAGCTTGAGGAGAAGTTTTGGAGATCAATGTGCTGTCATGATGAAAAAAATATGCATGTTAATGCAGCATGGGGGAACAGGGAAGAGCTGGTTTTGCTCACTGCAGTTTTCTGTCCTTCTATCCCACTAACCAAAGCAACAGAGCATAGGTTTTATGTTTCTCTTCCCCTCTTTGTAGATCCATTATATTACTTGTATTCTGAGAAAAAAAAAAACCAAAACAGCACACTCAGCAATTAAAGCCTTTTTGCCTGAAATGACCAGATGCAAAGCAGACATACAGGACCCTGATCTAAAGCCCAGGAAGAAAATACTGGGAAGAATCTTGTCGATGTCAGTGAGCTCTGGAGCAGGCCCAAAGCACCAGTATCTGCAGAAACCAAGGACACCGCTTATCCCTGTGAGGTATTTATAATGGAAGAATGGTTCATTTTGTGGCTGTGAATAACACTAGATAAGGACTACGTTTGCTTGCTTTGCTTTTCAGTAAGGCCCAATTCAATGCCTGTTTACACAGATCAGTAGAAATATAGGAAGAACTAACGCCTACTGCAAAATCAGATTCTTAGAACAAACGCTTATTGTTACTTTCTACCACCACATTCAAAAGAAACGTACTCGGGCTTTTGTCTCATGCTGCTTTTCCGTCATATAAAATTCAAGCCCCAGCTTTTCTGGTAAGCAACTAACAGTAATTTTCACTAGTTCTGCTTGTGAATACTATAATTTAGAGTTTAGCAATAATAATGCACATTTTAAAATAATGTTGTGAAACATATTACAGAAAAAAAGCCTGTACTATTTTCTTTCTCCTGGAAATTGCTTTGGCACCTGCAGTTTAAGGCCAGGTAAAAATCACAAAAATCTCAACTGCTGAATTCTTTTAGCTACACTGATGTTACCTCATAGAAATTAGGTCATTAACACCATGGGATTCAACCTCAACCATTTACTACAAATTCCCTTGTCTAATACCAGTAGAGAGTATTTTGGTCTGCTGTGTAGAAAAAGGGCCATAGTCTCCTTGTACTGGCAAAATGTTATTCAGATCTTGCCCTATATAATAAGAATGCAAAAATAATAGCCTGAAACTAAGAAAAAAAAATGTGAGCTTATACTGAAGTCTACATCCATAAGCACAAAAATGTAGGCTTTCAGACAAACACTAATGCATTGCTTTGACAGACATACAGAATCTCATTCATGCAATCACTGACTGTCTTGAAGTGCTGCCCATACAAACCATGATGTTTGTGTTACCCACACAGAACTTGATGATCTTGAGGAAGTTAGCTCATTGTCTAGCATGTTTTACATTCACTTTGAGTATATTTTTTTGGAAAATTCTCCCAAAAAAAGCACACTGAAAATGCTAACACGTCTTCACCTTGTATCATATATATATATATATATATATATATATATATATATATATATATATATATATATATATATCTATATATATATCTATCTATCTATCTATCTAACAGAATTAGTTTAATGCTGCTAGCGCTGGCAACCCCAAAACTCTGCGACCTCTTCAGCTTAGCTCTGGATTCTCCTTTTCCTCTGGAAAATTAACAGAGATGAGATTAAATTAAATTCTAGAAAAACTTAAACTTATTTGTCAGCAACATCTATGCAACCTTGCCCAAGTCAGCACCTGTCCAGGTGATCTTTGAGAAACACGTTGCTGAAACTTCAACTTGCTGGTCCTCCAAGAAAAACTCATTTTCATTTCACTAAAGCCAGTATTCCAAGCCCTCTTCTATTTAAATCATACCCCCATCGCTGTGCATAAGGAATAGTCCATGCTTTTGTTCCTTAATAAGTGGCAACAGAAAGTCGCTATATTCCCAGTCTTTTATAATAACGGAGAAGGCAGCTTTCACAGCACTCTTTCCTGATAAAACATACCTGCTTCTTCAGCTGAAGAACTCCAAAGCCAGAGGAATCTGTAGCGGTGAATTTCCAGGGGAAAGTCAGCGGTGAAGTTCCTGGGAAGTCAGTGAAGCTATCCACACATGACCACATATTGTCTCTTAGCTCAAAATCCTACACTGAGAGAGTCCTCCCACCCAGCTGTCCTCTGCTGGTAATAATTGACAAATTAGTTTCCCATTAGCCAACCCATTCTGGAGACAAGGTGTGTGACATACTTTCCACCATCCTGTTCAAATTTCTCAAAAAGCGCTTTCCTGGCCTGTGTTCCTGTAGTCCGTGGGAGTGTCTGAGACCGCACCAGTTCTCTCCTCCTTTCAACTCGGCGATGTACAGTGGGAGGAGACGAGCGAGAGCTGGGGGTCACATCACAGCAGCTGCCAGTGGCACTGGAGAAACAAAACATGAAAAGTATGTGGTTAAAGAAAAAAAATAACTCTCTGCAGTGCCAGGAATCAGCATAAAAGTCCAACTGTTGCCTACTCGAAACCTCCCACAACCTCAAGAGTACCTGAATGAGTCAAAAGCAATTTAAGTAAAAGTCAGAGTTTTATTGACAAACAACAGCACTTAAGTATAGAAGAGTCTAAGGTACTTTTACAAATGAGACACAGCTGGCCAAGTCACAAATGCTTTGTGACAAAGCACTAAGTAGAACAACACTTAAACACTTTTAAGAAAAAAACAGAAAAGAAAAATAATAATAATTAAAAAAAAAAAAAAGACATGGCCACACAGGAGCTCTGAATCCCTTTAATTTACAACTGTGGGGTTCCTGGAGGGTAAGTCACATTTTAAAAAATGTAACTTGAAGAGTAATTCAGGCAGCATTGCCCTCGTGAGACCCCCATGGGATACTGCATCCAGCTCTGGAGCCCCCAACACAAAACAGATATGGAGCTGTTGGAGCGAGTCCAGAGGAGGGCTACCGAGATGGTCAGAGGGTTGGAACACCTTTCCTATGAGGACAGGCTGAGACAGTTGGGCTTGTTCAGCCTGGAAAAGAGAAGGCTCTGGGAAGACCTCTTAGTGGCCTTCCAGTACCTGAAGGGGGCCTACAAGAAGGCCGAGGAGGGACTTTGTGCCAGGGCCTGCAGTGACGGGACGAGGGGTAATGGTTGGAAGCTGGGAGAAGGCAGGTTTAGACTATATACAAGGAAGAAGTTCTTCACCCTGAAGTGGTGAGACACTGCAACAGGTTGCCTAAAGAAGCTGTGCATGCTCCATCTCTGGAAGTGTTCAAGGCCACGCTGGATGAAGCCTTGAGCAACCTGGTCTAGTGGGAGGTGTCCCTGCCATGGCAGGGGTGTTGAAACTAGATGATCTTTGAGGTCCCTTCCAACCCAAACCATTCAATGATTCGATGAAGTACCTTTGAAATTTTTACTTCTAGTATGCATAATTTTGAGCTCATGTCAGTGTTGCTTCACTGACCGCAAACTGGTAATTTGATCCAGAAATACAGAATTATCTTCTAATTTGTGTTTATTTGAGCCATAAACCACTTAATCAGCATTAATGAAGTAAGGCACACATAGCATTTGGAAATGTTCCCCATGACAGAGCTGGGGAAACTGAGGCAAAGAGCAATGACACCACTGTCACACATTAATTTCTGGTACAGCTGGAGGTCAAATCTGACAGCAAGTTCTCTAAGGTGCTCAGTATATCATGACTCAAATATCAAAATGCTGATGTTGGAACTAAATCAGAAGAAACATAATGGCAAATTTGGGATAATTTTCAGGGCAGATGCAAGCCCAAGTTAAGAGATTTAAATTGGCTGCCCTCCTATTTTTCTTGATGGATATTTTGCATGCTGAGGATGCCTGGATATGCCAGTAATAATTGTGATACCATGTAATCCTATACTAAGCAACTGCATCTTTGAGTTAATCAAGAATGTGTAACAGTCTTCTGTCCTCAGCAAGGCATTTATCTACCAACCAAACTCTAGGCTAGACAAACAAAGGATATTTGATGGCAGCCATATGTTGGGCCTACAAAAATAAGCCCAAACTACAAATTTCACACAGCTGAGTATTTTTACAAGTGTTTTCAAAGGGCCTGACAACTTGCTCCTCCTAACAAAAATCCACTGCTGGCACTGAGAGTTTTACTGACTAACACTGTAACCACGCTGAAATCCACAATTAGATCTGCTTTAAACTGCTCTACAAAAGATATTTATCCCTTCCCATCTCTGTTCCACTTAGCCCTGAGGAAAGCTCACAACCTTTAATGGGCTTAAACCACAGCATCTGGGACTCACCTGTTCTCCAAGCCATTAGAACACCTGTCCCTTGAGACCATACTGACCACAACAGCCTAACAAAATGTCAAGAAAAAGTGTACCTTTCACCAGTTTTGGTTCTACTACTCATCCCATAGCTCACAGTCGAGACAGACTCAGTGACAGAAGTGGTGTTCTCTGTACAACAGCAGGAAAAACAAGATATATCAGGGCAGAAACTTCTTTTATCTCCTTTTCTCATACATTTTCAAACTATTTCCTGATAGCTACAACTGATTTTTACTCACCACACTGAAAAGCTGCAGGTCTCTGTCTAATTTCCAGCATGAGCTAACAAGCTGGGCAGGGATTTTCTCCAGGGGTTCAATCCCTCTGCAAAATTGCTGCACTGCAGCGAGGATGGTGTAAACATACTAGAAAGGGCTGTGAGAGGATGCCTTTGATAAAACTGCATTGAGAAGGCTGGATCATTCCAGGCCCTTGTGCAGACCTCAGACGAGGGCACGCTGTCATGGACATTTCAGTGAAAGGAAGAAGTGGTGATAGAGCTCAGCTTGCAACAATCATTCTGGCAGACATAAGGAGTCTGGGAAGTCTGCTATGACTGACAGCATAATTTAAATGACCTGATTTCCACTAGGAAACATTTTCGTTTGTAAAGTAGAACAGATTCCAAAGGTTGCAAAGGTAGCTTAAAACTAGCTTTGCATCTTCCTCCCCCTACCCCTGAGGTTCTACCTTTAGTACTTTGCCTTTTAAGAGCTGAGCTCTGGACTCCAGCTATACCCTCTAAACGCAACGGAGTGGCTTGCCCAGTTTTAACACACTAAAACCAAAACTTGTTGCAAAAGCCAGCAACTCATTTATTGAAGGCTTCTTCTATAAACAAAGAAGAAAGACTGGCATCTTAGAAACAATCCAACCTCATAACTGTCCTGAACTTATAGAAGGGATCCAGATCAACTAGACTTCTCACATAAAACGCCCTGGTAAATGCCAGCATACGGATGTCACAAATTTGGGACCACAAACAACTGCCAGATATATGTACAAATCTCAGTGGTTTTAAGCTGAGAAAGAGTGTGATCCCTACTCTGGATGAGCTACATCTTCACTAAACTGACACTTGAGACCACTGTGAAATACCAGTACACTGTATAGACAGTAACAGCTTGGTGACATCAATCAGAAGTACTTTTGCATAGAGCTCAACCCATCGATTTTGACTGAAATCAGAAGTCCTTAAGGCATTTAATCCTTTGACACATTCATATATGAAGGAGACTACTTACTGCTATTCTGCTCAAAGGAATTTGCTTCAACATCCATAGGGTGGGCGCACCACTTTCCAACTGCCATTACCTTGCATTCAGTCACAGTTTTCACTTGGTTAGCTGAAATACTCACTGCTCAAGCTGTCTGTTCTGCCACACTTTTCTGGCATCTATTGTTTCTACTGCAGAGATTGCCTAACAGTACACATGTACACCACTGTGCAGACAAGGATAACTACCCCTTGCTTTTTGAACTGATTGAGAATCTGATACAGCAGAACAAGTTTCTGTGATACCTGGGAAACTGAATCTGCATGCAGTCTTGTTAGCAATTTTAATATTACCATGTACCTACCAATTGGAACTACATGCTCAGATCTGAATCCCCCAGACATTGAGCACGGAATCCCTCTCAATTTATGTTGCATAAGGACATGCGGATAGGAACACTCACCTCCAGTGGCAGGTGAACCCACAGATGTTCTCACTGTACTTGAATTCCAGGTCTTCACTGAAAGAGCAGAAAAAAAGACAAAGGAAGGCTTTGCTCCATTCTTAGCTTTAAGATGAAAGTTGAAAGAATAATCTGCAAATAATCTCTATCTCTTGCTGGCAATTGCATCTGGTCTCTCTCTAATTTCTGATCTCTATACATAGTCTGATCTGTAAGCATCGCTATCACTAAATGTATATGAAATACAGCTCAAAGATGAATGACTTCAATAGGAATGAAATAAGGGGTTTTTTTAAACTCAATTTAGATATAAATAAGATTCTGCAATCATTCTGACTTGTGTATATGTGTCAGTCTGCTGTCAGTCAGTCCTCCCCCCAAATGACTGTTGAATCCGTTTGACAAATATCTGTCTAGCCTCTCAAGGGGCCTCAGGTCTCAAAGCACTAAAAACTCCTGCATAGTTTATTAAAATAGCTGGACACATTGAAGAGATACAGTAACTGTGCTAGAAGTTAGGCTGCACTATGCACTCAACTATACTAGGCAGCAAAAATTCTCAGCAGATGTGACATCATAGCCTGAAGCTCCACCTAAGACCCAGAATATTCTAAATCAGTGTCCCACCATGGGATATGGAGCCGTAGAAGGGAGGTTTCATAATTACCACAGGACAAACCCCGTAGCACCAGTTTCTTGAAGTAAAGAAACAGGACACAGCTTCAGCAAACAAGTTACTTTTGTCTCTTTTACCTGACTGGTTGGAAGTTTTCACTGCCATTCCATTTTTGCTCTTGCTCTGTTCCAGCAGGCCAGCAGATGCATTAGTTGTTCCTGTTGAACTGATGGTCTCTCCTGAAAACTTCTCCGATATCCTGGTTACTGCAGTAACAGGAAGATGGGGCATCTGCAAGGTCACTGCAGGGGCATGGGCTTCAGGGGAAGAGTCTGAAAAGAGTCTGAAAAGAGGTCAGTTCACGGGAGACTTTTGCCTGACCTAGCGAATAAAAAGAAAAAGGAGAGAGGAAGTAAGTTTATTTGAAGATTTGTAACAAAGTTACTAACAAACCAATTTCCATGCAACAACTTTATTTTTCAATATTCTATTTTGTTCGGATTATTCCACCTAGTTCTCCCTGTGGGGCATTATACCATTTACAGCACGCGGCAGAAACAACTCTAGTGTAAGTGATCCTTGCAGCGATCATACCTGTCCTACACGAATCTCAGCAAGAACAACTTCTTCAGATCATTAATCCGCTATCATCTGCATTCGGTAAGCTACGCCTCTTCCTCTGTGCAGCCCCCGCCCCCAATCTCCTGCCATGGGTTAGAAGCCAGCATTCTTGCTCTTCTCATGGTTTTATGAAACGCTTCCTCAGTTTTCTCTAAAATGGAGAGAGTAAGTCCTTCCTCCACTGAAGGAGGATGGAAGCACACAGGTAATCTGCAAAATGTTTGGGGATGCAGGGCTACAATGGCATCCAGAATAGCAGGCCTTATTATCACTAGTGCTCCAAGATAATGTGACAGTAATAGTTTCTAATTTATGAAACACTATAGTGCAAGCTTAACAATAAACGTAAAATTTAAAAGTTAAACTCCTAAGTAGGAAATAAACTTAAATGGCATTAGTGCCACAGCACAATATCCATGCTGAAACCATAGCAGATTCCAATGCTTCCAACACGTGAGAGCTGCTCTGTGAATGCCAGGATCAGGTATTTTACAAGGAGTGCTACGTCATTTCATGCTCTGTTCCTACCTGATGAAGACTGACGCCCATTTTCAATGACTGAAGAACTAAAAACTCTTCTAAACTCAGGTTTGTGGTAGACTGACTCCAGGTCTACACTCTGTCAGAACAGACAATAGACACAACAGCTAAATTTTAAACAGCAGCAAGATTTAGAAGACTATCGAGAAATACCTGCCAAGAACAGGTCTTCCTTGTGTTAGTGACCACAACACAAGGTGGGAACAGTTATCTAACCCCAAGAGCCAAAACTGCAAACCGAGCACTGGCAACGCAGGACTTGCATCAATATTTACATACTTGTCCTCACAGACCCCATGCACCTAGGGAGGGTCTTCCACTTCTGTTAGATAAAGGTATCACCATCCACTGTGAAGGTGATAATCAGGAGACTCCACGGAATAGTGGGGAGATTGATTGAGATTGCATAAACCCTTAATGCTCTGCAGGTTTTTTTTTCCTGTTTGCTACAGAAAAACAAAACCAAAAACATTCTGATAACATATTGTAACAGCATTACATAAAGCAAGTATGACCCTAGAACTTTACCGCTACATTATAATCTGCAACTTCTGTAAGGGTAGTTTTTTCCTGGGAAAAGCACCAATTTTCCCCATAATGTTTGCCAACATAATTCCAGAAAAATCAGCCAAGAATTTTTTTGGCTTTTTTTTTTTGTGTGTGTGCGCACATGCAAAAAAAATCACAAGGACTCTGCGATTTAGCAGGAACTAGAGAAAGTAGAAACTGCTTCACAGACACACAATTACATCAATTAAAAAAGTGTAGCTTCCAAGAAGCAGCATATAGAAGCAGTAGAGTGAAATTCCTCAACACAAAGTTCAAGAAAAAGTTTTAATTGATTCCAGACAAGTATCTAACTACTAGATTGGCCAAAAAAATGATGAATAAAAAAAAATTCTACCGTGCCATTATAAACGTAATTCAAAATTCTCATAAACTCAATCGAAACAAGTTCTGGGTTGTTTTGTTTTTAAAGACAGACAGAAAGACTGAAGATAGATACTGAAGAAGATTTTTACACTGCAGGTAAGTACAGAAACAACAGAACATAACAGGAAAGGAAAGAGGCAGGGCGTATGCATGTAATAACTTAATTTGTCTCTGCTTTTCCATACACAGGAAATATGAGGCAAACCAATGGTTTGATTTTACTTATTTATTCCATAGCTTCATCACAAATTATTAGAATAATTTATTTATAGGGTGTAAAACTACATCTCATGTAAGACACAGAAACCCTATGATCAATTCAAGATAAATCAACAGAAAGAGTTTCTTGGAACTTGTCTGCTGTTTACCATGCATCTGTTTACACTCATCCAAACTTAATTAAGAACACCAGATAACAACATTAACCACCTTTGAGATTTTTTAAAAGCATTCAATCTTGTCAGATGCTGCAGAGTTCACAGACTGTTTTAATATCTGTTACTTGAGATACTAGAACTTTTACTACCTCAAGTAGTCCAATCCCAGTCAACTCCTGGTAACTACAGTCTGAGATCTTGCTAAGAATTTGTTAACTAGTATTAGATTACAGTAAGGTAGCCTAAACACAATTTTGTCATAGACTATTCAGTTGTGGGCTTAGATTCTGATCCTCCTAGGTATTTAAGTGTCAACTTTCAACTGATTCCAACAGAACACAGGTGTACAGAGCAGAATTTGAGGTAAACGCCTACACTACTGAAGTTGAGAAATATCTCCCTCCTTAAGGTTGGGCCCTACATTCTCAGATCACAATAGGTATCCAGGCTTTTCAAGACTACAGCGTAATTTGGAGAAACCATTAAAGTGTGGTAAAACTCCATTAATCTGACTTCAAGATGAGGACCTACTGCCTTCTAAGGAAGCATCTTACAAAGATGAATTACAATAAAACACAGAAAGGAATGGCAGGAAGACATTGAGATACCATGAACTGTCTTTAAGGCTCAGCTTGGATGGTGTATTTTATTATATTGGGGTTTACACTATTTTTTTAACCAAAAAAATTCAGATTCTCAGGTCAATTTTTTTCATGCTAGGTGACGAAAAGAGATAGCATCACCTGAATATGATTTTCAAACCAAACAATACAAAATTCTCCAGAAAAGGACTGGAGACTTTCCAAAAATGTGGAAGATGTACTCTCAGAAAAGACGACTTTTAAAGGTTTCTCAGCCAGGAGCTTTCATTTAATTCTCTTGCCAAGTTTTCAATGATCTTCCTGGGGTTATATAGGCACTTATGTGCTCTGCTAGATAAGAGTGCAGATGTTATACGATGAGCCAAGACATTCCTTAGTCTGTTTACCATGAAAATGCACAAGAGGCTGCTTTTTTTTTAAAAAATTTATTATTTTTTAAAAGCAACCACCACTCAAACAAGCAAAGACGCACAACACCATGTTCTAGCACAATGTTGGTTAATAAGACTGACAAATTTCCACTGGTGCCCAACGAAGGCTGCAGGTGCACCTAAGACAGCTGGGAGTTAGAATGTCCATTCCACAACTAGGTTAGCCTGCCTTAAGACACACTGCAAGTGCTACAAATCAAACCCGTAATGAAGTTTAGTGTATCAATCTGAACAAGGAGAACTTTTCCTTCATTTTAACTTTCCTCTATCTTTCTTATTTAAAAAGAAAGGAACATAAACTAGATTGGGGAATTGGGAACCCTCATAATTCTCACTCTTTCCCAATATCTAAAACTTTCTTACAAGCGGAAGCATTACAATTCAGGTATCTAGGCTCCACTGATTTTTGTGGGACCTCTTGCATTTGGCGGCCTCATTACAGACAGGTTATCAGAAGAAGTCACATCCAACAAAGCCGCACTCTTTAGATAGTTACTCAGCTTAGGCCCAAAAGGAGTGACAAGTTCTTTTGCAAAGCTAGTCTCCAAACTTCTTTCACAACAGATCACCAGAAGAACAGCTTCTTTAAAATAACATTTGTCTCTCCAATAATCAAAAATATTTTTCATTTTTATACCATCTGCTACCCCACAAAGAATGCTTCCATTCCACACAGTCTGACTTACTGCTGCTAAACTGGAT
The DNA here is from genome assembly GCF_034619465.1 of Leptosomus discolor. NCBI lineage: Eukaryota > Metazoa > Chordata > Aves > Leptosomiformes > Leptosomidae > Leptosomus > Leptosomus discolor. The sequence goes on along the minus strand of NW_028237847.1, from coordinate 16,401 downwards.
TTGTGTCCTTATATGCAGATCTTTTAATTTGAGATAATAAAATTATTTTAAAACTTTTATACTTGTCAAGAAGGAGGCACTATGCACTAATAAATTCAGTTATGACTAGCTGCCAGGATTAACCTAAGAAAAGCACACAAAATATTAATTATACAAACCACGCAGAATCAGGGGTTCAGAACTTTTAATGCTGTATTTAATGGAACTGAGATCCCAGTCAACAATTATTGTCCATATCTAGAACTGAAATGTAAAGCACAGCTAATGCAGCTCCCTAGAACGTACCTGTGGTATATAGAATTGTTTATCCATTCATGTCAGCCATTATGACCTGAATATGTCAAATGCTGATATAGACTATAAACACGAACCTACTTTACAAGCTTTGGGGGTGAGCAAAACAGTCAAATGAGGTGGTCATTCCAAAGATCATGTAGCATCCTACACACTGAACTGGTTTCTTAACGCAGTAACAGGTGCCGCATCAATTTATTTTATGCAAACCTGATTACGTTTTGGCTAACAATGCTCAGGAAGAAACTTGATTCCACGCTCGAGGACAGGGAAGCCCCATGTGCTGATGAAACACTGGGAGGATCTGTGATCAGATTCTACCATGCATTTAGTGGTGTCAGGCTAAAGTACTTCAAAATCCACTTTGTTTGGAGAGGGCAGCATTCTGACAAGTGTGTAACACTACTTCCTCTGTCAATGCTGGCTACACAGATTGTAAACATCGGGGGACACAGATACCTATATCCGTGCTTAATAATGAGAAGCACCCATTTGTACAACTCAGGTTACAACAACATGATGAGGAACTGGTTAAAGAAAAGAAAGTTAACGCTAACGTTTTGCATGTCTTACTCAGGCTTACTCTTAGAACTAATTTCTCAGTAGCTCAGAAGTCTCCATGTCATGTAGGGTGATAATACTTTCCATAGTCACAGGGCTGCCAGAATTCCTCCTTCACTGCAAAGATGTTGGACCTTGGGGATCCACAACGGGAAGCTGCTATCAAACTGGCAAATATCATAACCCAGTAATGAAAATCACACACATTCAGAAAAGAGTAAGCACCAGATCATGAGATCAGAAAGAAAAACAATTTTTATTTCCTCTCTGAGACTCTGAAGTGCACATGTGTTATCTCGTCAAGCTTTTGCCTGCAACAAGGTCAAATTGTGGAAGAATGACAGAAAAATGAGATTACTCTCTCTCAAATGAGGCATCAGTCATCCAAAGCCTTTCATAAAAGCACCAATTATCAAAAGGGTTACAATAAAAATAATTGGATCTAGAAATGCTGTTTATCTGTGAGAAGTACCTCCCTCTCTTGTTACATACTGGATGAAACTGATGCTTCACTTCGGTGAACAGCAAAAGCACCACTGACTTCTGCAAGGCAAGATTTGACGCTGTTCCTTTCATAGAAAGAGATCACTGATGCATCAGAAATGGGGAATGATGAAATGTCTGAGGAAATGCAAACAAGGCTCCTAGACACCAGCAAGAACTGCACCACACTTACCCCTTAATTCTTCTATTAGAAAGCCATTGTCCCTCAGAAAACACCAGAATTCTCTATCTGTAACTGACCCTGCAGCTTGAAGAAAAAGCCTTGAACACCACGAGCTTATTAGGAAAGCTTTTGCAGATGAAGTAATCACTGAAAAACAACAGTAGAAGCAGTTTTCACAGAACCTTTTTTGAAGCAACACTGGATAAAAGTGGACAGCAGGGAACAATTCTACCTTGGCAGTTTCAGCAGGTGCCCACAGCTACGTCACACTGAATTAAAACAAAACAAACCACACAACAAAAAATAATCCAGATAAGTATGAAGGCAAGCTTGGAATGAATGCCACCCTTCCAAAAGGACACTTGCAGGAAGTGCAAGAGAACAGTAAGAAGGAAATGGAACTACCAGATTTCCTTTATTATAGGAAGTTGAAGAGTCGAGATGGTTTAGAATCATAGTATACAACGCCAGGTGATTGCTGGAACAGTTAATCTCCCTGCCTGTATACCCTAGGTCATTATGTCTCATGCAGTTACTCCAAGGCTGACTGTTGGGTGCCATCAGGTCACCACAGAGAGACACCAACGAGTAATATTTGTTTAGATCTTCCCATGTGGTCATAACCTACTACTCATCTCTCTGCTGTCCTGACCACTGCGGGCAGGTTCTCTGCAGCAGTCTGTCCAGCAGACTGTCCACATTGTACAGAAACTCTTCTGACAGCATAAAAATAGAACACCCTTACGGTATTTTTAGTCTTTCCTGTTTGCTCAACCACAAACACCACGGAAAGATCATAAGTGATAAAGCTCCTGACAAAATGCAAGATCTGACCAACAAAAAAGGTCAAAATCTTCCTTTCTAATAATCACAGGCAGGTAGGAGAGAGACCTCAGTGACTGCAAAGGATGACAAACAGCAACAAACTGCTCAGTGAGGGATAAATCCTCAGTAGTGCAGCTATGGCTCCAGGATCCTACTTTAAAGTTAATTCTTTGAACACCCTATTTTCCACCTTTGCAGAAGCAGCTGTCAGATTCTGGCTTGGTTAGAGTGCCAAATTAAAGTTCGGTATCAAAATATCAGAAAGGTTCACCTGCAAATCACAGTGGCTAATAGCCATTTAAAATTACATCTAAATCAGCACTTAAACTGTGGTATACCAGATTCAAGGACAGCAGAGCAGAGACTGACTGAAGATTAGAATTAAAAGCTTTGTGTCCTTACTTCTGAGCTATGTTTGGAACTCCCTGGCTTTACTTTTTTCAATCAAATTACCTTGAAAAATAATCTAGCAATATTAGAAAATAATGGTTCAAACACTGAAGATGCTCGGACTCTCCAGTATCCAATCTGCAAGACAGTCTTAACTCTTACCCCAAGTATTTTGCTAGAAAAGTTGAAAGCAACAGAACCCAGCGTTTTGTTGGGGTAAACACTGCATTGACCACACAGTAAAAAAAGAACTCAACCAATAAATCTTTTTAAGAGCAAAATAGCATATCTTGATTCGCTGCTATTTCCAGGTCAGTATTATTGGTTCCTCATATCTCATACTTATAGAAGTATTTACTAAGGCTAGTAAGTGTCACTAATTTTATCACAGGTACTCGTTTATCTGAAAACATACACATACGGTACCCTGTTTCAAGTGCTTTGGTCACATAACCAGAAATCACAAGCAACTGAGGGAACACTTTCTTCATTATAGAGAATCTGGGTGACTAGACCAAGGCTTGCTCTTTAGTCATTTGAGCACAGCCACCTCAGAGCCTTACCCACAAAATCATGTTTTCACTGCATGTATTTGGTGTGTGTAGATCTAGCTGCGTCTCCCGTAGTTCTCAGTACTGAAATTCCTTCTCGGTCAGCTATGCTAACTTGGGAAGTTGTGCAACTGTCCAGGGAAAATTGTTGCAAGGGCACTGAAGAACTACCATTACTCAAATGATCTTCCCTGAACCCTTAAAGCAAAGCGGGAAGGCTCCAATTCAAACAAAAGCACACTCTGTGCTTTAGCACAGACCAATACCTGAAGCTAGATATTGCCATAACCTCAATGCAAGACTTTTCACAGAACGTGAAGTACACACTACAATGTAGGCAGTGGTGATGGAACAGGTGAGATGGTGTGAGGGACCACACCCCCTTGTCCCTTCCATGTCACTTGGCTCACTTCTGCTCCTTGCAATACAAACAAGCGTGGATGGCTCCATGAAACAAAAAGCAACGGATCTGAAAGCTGCATGTGTACTGAACACCTTTGTCACATGGGGGAAAAGGCAGCAGTTGCCACCACTATGTTGGAACAATGCATCAAGCAGCAGCTTTACCTTTTCACTCGTCCAGCTGTAGGAAGCCCTATGCCCCCATTCTTGAATCAGCAGGAATGAAAAGGGTTGGAATACAATACAGACTCTGTTCGCTCCCACCAATTTAAGTGACTGAATTTCATTTTCAAGCTTTTCTTTTCCAGCTCCAAAGCCTCGACAGACTACAGACCAGCTTTTCATGCTCCAACAGTCTTAAAGACACCCTAACACATGGCTTACTGAAGATTACATGAAATAGGCCATCATCTGTGAAAAGCAAGTCTCCAGTACTGCAGTTTTATGCGACTAAATCATGTGTACTGCCTGGCTGCCACCTCCTGGTGTCAAGGATTGTACAGGAGCTCCCAATTCTTTCCATAGAGCTGGACACATAGAAAAAGTATTACACAAAACATCTCGGTTCCAGATGAGCTTTCCACTAACTAGGGTTTCCATATACTGAGTAACAAGGCTGGGGGGAACGTGCGTGTTTGTGGTAGTTTAGGTCATGGAAACCATGACAACTTGCATGAGGCCCACCTCTCGGGGATGAGCTGCAGCAGTGCAGGTCAGTGGTTGTGCAACAAAACAGTCTCACTGCAGGATATTAAATCACTGTCTTAGGAAAACATGTTACTCCCTGCTATATGCTGAGCTGTTCTCCTTTGTGAGCTTGCCAGCTGCCAAACAGCATTGCTGGCACACAGATCCCCCTGAATCGAGTCCAGAAAGGATACACAGATATTCGCATACATATGTATGTTGATAGCTGAGACAGCTGCCGCTTCTCTTCTTACTTCTAACCACACTGAACTGATAGGTTGCTACCACTCTAACCAAGATCCCTGTTTGACCAAGCAGTGCTACAATCAGGAACAGCTCCAGGCGGTATCAGGGCCAAGACCATTTATCACAGCACCTCCCAAAAGCCCGTTGACCCTGCACTGCAAAAAACGAGCCCCGTGTCCCTAAACGCTCCCCCATGCCAGCGCAGCGCCTGGCAACACCCGCGAAACACCCGCTCACGCTCCCTCTCGGCCCTCCCTCCCGCCGCCTCCCTGGCCGCGGCCAGCACTTACGTGGCTCCGGCCAGTGACCGTTAGCTTGGCATGGCTGGAGAACCCGCCGCCGGCCGAACTCTGCGCCGAAGAGCTCCCCGCCGCCTCATCCGCCCACTCTTGCGGCAGCCCCGCCGACCGGCCGAGGGCCTCCACCTGCCGGGACAGGCGCTCCAGCTGCGCCCGCAGGCGCCGGTTCTCCTGCTGCAGCTCGGAGACGGAGCGCGCCAGGGGGCTGGCGAGGCGCAGCACCTCCTCTACCTGCCGGCCCACCCCTTGCTTGAACACCTGGATGTCGCCGTGGATCTCCCGGACTGTGCCCCGCAGCGTGTCCTCGTAGCGGCCCAGGGCCTCGCAGACAGTCTGCGCCTCCCGGCTGTGCGCATCCTCCATCTCGCCGGCCGCGGCCTCCGCGGGCCGCAGGCTGCGCGGCGCGGCCCGTCGGGCGGCTCAGGAGCCGCTAGCGGCGGACGCCCGGCCGCCTCCCCTCCCGCCGCCGTCTCTCCCCCTCGCGGCGGGCGCCCTCTGCCACCCGGCGGCTCTAAGCCCGGCCCCCGCGCTGGCCGGCCCCCATTGCCGGCGGACCACGGCCCGCGCTCTCGGTGCGAAGGGGGGGGGGGGGGGGGGGGGGGCACAGACGGCGCACGCGCGAGAGCGGAGCGCCTGTGCTCCTTCTGCGGAGGAGGTGTAATTTCAGGAGGCAACGGCGTAAGAGGGCGGGAGTAGGGGCGGTGGCACGGGCTTGCTCACAGCTGCCCGGGGCTGAGAGGGCCGGGCGCGGTGGGCTGTGGGCGGGGCCGCGGGAGGGGGACGGCCTGAAGCGGGTCGCCGCGCCAGTGCGGGGAAGGGAGAGGAAGGAGTCGGAGATGGGTGTCGGGGAGGAACGGGAAAGAGAGAGTGAGGAGAGGAGAGGTGAGTGTTTGCTGTTTCTAGGGTTGCTTACGTGACAATGCCAAAGCAAGCACAGCTTATCTTTTCCGGGGGGAGCGCTGAGGCAAAGGGAGAGGAGAGTGATTCTGGCAGAACGGAGACAGAAATGCACACGCATGCACCTTTAGACATGCAAGTTGAAGGCTGACGTGTCCCTTCACGCATACAAACTTGGACCCACACCCACCATGCTCACCCATATGCTGAAGAGTTTCCCCCTGTGGGCTGCAATTTGATGGGCATTAATACTAAGCTGCCAAAGCACTCAGCAGATCCAGTGTGTGTGCATAGAGGATGAGATACACATTTCTGTCAAATTAGCCAGAGTCACAATGGGTTATTCTTTATTGCCTAGTGCAGTGCCAGGCAGTACCTCGTGCATAAAGCCTCATAGGAAAAGGAAATCTGGAATATATTTTAAGCAAATTTACACCATCAGTTAGTCTATATGTGTTCAGCACTTTACGTTCAGCGCTTTTTGGTACCATACAGGATTTACCATGTTACAGAATCATTGCCTCTTTCTGTCAGGAACACTGCATTCACAGGCAAAACTCATTGACTTACACACATGTTTACAAGCATGCCTAGACTCCTGGATGTTTGCCAGAACACTACAGAGATAAACCCTGCAGGTCTGTGTCAGAACCCTCCAGCAGTGAAGCAGGACAAAGATGCACACTGTCATTTAAAGCTTTTTGCATTTGATAATTTTTGTATGTACAAGCTTACGCTCCTCTGTGGACATGGGTATGTGTGTGTATTTGTATGTAATAACCCGTTTATCTAAGCTACCGATAACTTTACATACCAACTTATCCCTTCCTTTTTTCCAGTACCACTGTAATCCTTGCTTTTCCTTGCTCTCCCCTTCTCTTACCTCGAGCTCTTTTGTGGGATCTATTTTACAGCATTGAAACACTGCTGTAGAAAAATGCCAATGTCTTACAAGATAATGAGTGCTTTCTTACAAAAAAGAGTCATCATTTAACAGTGGTCAACAATCGTTCTCTTAATAGCTGAGCCTGTAAATCTAGAATGAGCAGAGAAAGCTGGAGACATTCTGCCTTGACTTTTAACCCCATCTCCAGGTTGCAGAGTGTTTAAGTCAGGATGTGTAAAACCCTACAGCAAAAGTAACGGAAGTCAATACCACTTGCTCATAGGTAATTTCTTAACATATACAACCCTACCTCATAATAATATATATGTGTGTGTATATGTGAATATTAAAGTTCACAGCTCACAGCTATCAGCTAATGCTACTAATACTGTAAATCTTTGGAAAATATTCCTCCTCCTATGGTAAAGATTTCCATTTTTATAATATTTTTAATTACTAAGGAAAGCTTATATTTTTTCACAGAATATTAATTTAGTTGAAAGTTCAGTTTTCTGACAAAAAGTGTTTCGAAAGAAAAGTTTCAACCCACTCTCAGCAGGATCTATCAGAGCAAAGAAAATCAAATTCTTTTGTTGTTTCCAGACTCAGCAACCACAGGATAATCATAAAAGCCTAGTATATTTAAAACTGCCTCTCATTCATGCATTTAGAAGAATTTACAGTACAAGTTAGGATACAAACAATTCAGATACTTCCTAACCTCGCAGCAAATTTAAGTGCAACTTTCACTCTCTCTGTCTGTCTGCACTGCCACAGATGAGGAATTGGCTTCATACTTCAGTACTCTAAAACCACACCCCCCTTTCTGTTCCTGTTTGAAATCTCCTGCTTTTGAGCTCTTGCAGCTGGACAAAGCATGGGAATACATTAGTCTTCAAAAGCCTCTCAAAACAGATAGTATTGTAAGTAAATACCATAAGTGAAACCCAAACCAAATGATATGATTCAAAGATGGAAAGATGACACACAGATTCTCAGAGCTTAATTTTACCTGAGAGGTTTTGATGCCCAAGGCACACTAGGCATTTGATGTTCAGCTGTCCTTCCCTCTTTCTGTCTCAGTATCTGGTGCTCTTTTTCAGCAAGAAAGAGGTCCCAGTTAGCATGCCTTCAGACATGATTTAGAACCTTAAAGAACACAAAGTTCCAGCTAAATTAGCTGGTAACACGGCTTGGCTGGATGTCATGGGGAGGATGAATAAGTGGTTACATCCAGGGTTTCCAGAGGAAGGATAGCCTGACTGAAGATATTTGGCATGTGGGAAACCTAGACAAGAACTACAAAATCCTCAAAACCTCATTTGGCAAAATCTCCTGGCAGGATAAGAGGAAACACCCAGGAAAACCTGACTTATGATAACCCTGTCAATATTCTGTTAGCAATGGTCCAAATACAACAGCCTACAGTAATGTGATAGTTTGAACAATTTGTGTAGCAGTATCACATGTTTCTTGTAAGGGCCTTATGGCATTTCTACAGTATCTAATCTACCCTACAAGCAAACCAGCATCCATGGAACATACTACATTCCATAGCCCCTCTCTCAAATAGCTAGTTTAGCCCTCTTAAGGCAAGGTTCTGCTTGGAAAACTGTCATTGAAAAATGGTATGGCCAGGCACCAAACTAAGAAAAGAACAAAAATGTTTCAGTCCAGAACAAAATATGCTCAATTTATGTATAGAGGAGTCTTGAGTTTTTCTTTAGATAAATGCCAGTCCAACATGCTCACCACAGGCTCCCATAAACAAGTTTGAGTTCTTTCCATCTAGTGCCCCACCAGGAGTGATAATGTACAACAGGCTACAAGATGCCCATTTTGCCTTCTCTGTAAATCCACTGCCTTCCCTGGTCCTGGACAGGAACTATGGATTAGAGCATTATGAGTGACTCGTGCAAGTATTAACAATCCTTTTGAAAACCGATCTGCGCCCAGTAGAACAGCTAGGGTATACAACAGTTGCATGATCATTTTTCCAGCATTGCCCAGGGAAGTTCATTGTATTTGCATTTCTAAGCAGAGAATAGAAACGCTTCCGCAAGTCTATTAAGATTCCTGATAAGATGGTAAAAGGAAAAGCAAAGAAAGAAGTCTGTCTTATTTGATGGGGACAGGAAATAACACCGTATTACATAACCCATTAAATGTTCCAAGCTTTACTTCACACTAAAGCTCAATGCCAATGGTTTTATATATGTGTGTGTGTGTTTTTGTAAAAACCTGTGTAGCTGTTCTGGCAGATCTGCACTGATCCATTGCCATAATTTTTTTTTCCCAGTGGTTCAAATCTCTGACACCAACCCAGTGCTCTAGTACAAAAATACTAGAGTACAATAGTTCAATTTCTAGTGCTAAGGTCTAAATTGTTTTCCCTGTGGTTTGAGAGTGAAAATTTGGCACATCAAACAGGCCACAAGATCATCCAAATTAAACTTCATCCAAACAATTGAACCCACTCCTGTAAACACAGTAAGCAAATTTATATCCAAGCATTTGGCTTTACATTGTTTCGAATTATTTGCTAGCATATATGGAACGTGATAAAACAGGTGATTACTCAATCACTGGCATAAAATGCACCAAAAATAAATATAAGCTAATATTAGTTGGCAAGTTCTGAATGATCCAGAGGTTCCCTTTAACATGCGCATTTGAGCTTCAGATTTGGGAAAGAAAAAGTTTTCTTTTAGTCTTGAGTGTTCACGGATTACGTCCACTGCATAGTAAACTGCTTTTCATGGTATTTTAATAGCACTGTGGTGTTAAAAATACGCGCGTAACTATAGTATCATTTTGCCAGAATGCATTTAAAGAGTATGCTGAAAGATGTATTTCAATGGCAAATGGTGACAGAACAAGAATATATTGGGGGTGCTTTCTTTGGAGATTTAATGGGTCACTTCTTAAATATACATGAAGTGGTAAAGCCGCAAAGGACCGGCTACATTGAATGAGGGTCTCACTCCAAAATCACTGAGGGAATTTTTTAACACTTTGGATCTGATCTAAATGTTCACTTGGTGTAAACATCTGGAAGATGTTTACTTTCTACAGTTACAGCCCAGGCCAACCGAGGAGAGAGGAGTGATGGCCTGTAGTGAGTTATGTGCTCAGCATTGTTGCCCAAAGGCCAGCGTAGTTGAAGGGACACCGGCCTAACTGCATCTGTGCTGAGGAGTAGCCAGAGAAGGCGTGCCGTTTAAGTAGGTCTTTAATTTGAAGGAGCCCAACTGAAAGGCATCCTGTCTCTGGATGCAGCCATTGACTGTTCCCTGCTGCAAGGCATTGGCATACACATGCATGGCCCTGTTACACAGTCTGACGCATGGCTTCTCATAGGATAGGACCCAGAAATGCTTGAGCTGCCTGCCTTTTCTCAAAGGGGCTCTACGCACACAGATGCTAGCATACCTCCATGGAGCTCCCCCTCAGAAGTCTGTGGCAATGCTGCATACAGCAATTGCCTGTGATTTTCTCGTGGTTCTTCCCTTTAGTTGCAAAAGGATTTGAGCAAAGCTAGTTTGTTCCTTCCAGCATGGGCCACGTTCTCTGTGCAGGTGCACCACTGTAATTAAAACTGGAGTAACTCTAATGACTCCCATTTACTCAGGTTACTGCAAGCTGGTCCTGAGATGAAGCATAGATCTTGCTGCCTCCTCCTCCTAACATAATTGTTAAGGACATAAACTACAACTGCGTTCACTGTGACTACTGAACTAGAGGGTAAACAGGCTTAGCACAGTAATATAGAGGATTTAAAGTCATGGGTTCTTATGCCTGTTAACAGTCTAGTTCCAAAGATCTGATCCAGGTTCTGTTTATCTGTGGTGTAAATCTAGACTAATTCGATGTGCTCAGTGGAATTGTGGCTGTATAAAGCTGAATGAGAAGAGAATCAGCATGTAGGTATCAAACGTGGTGGACAGATGTCCCCTTCAGGATTCTTCTGTTTCAGTGGTAGGGGATATCACCTCCAGCTTTTCTTCAGTCACCTGCAACAATCTGGCAAACTCGACTGCAGAAAAAGCAGTCTTTCTGCTACCTAGGAGAGATATTCTACCGTTATACTTCAACCCTGTGTGAAGAAGGGACATCCGTTCATTGCTTGAAAATAGGACTTGGAGGCAGCTCCTCAGTAAAATTTAAGCCAAATATAGTTTCTGCCCTTCTGAAATATTTTGAAGGGAAGGAAAGAAGCGGAGGACTGTCATACTAAGAACTTCTACCTTCATGTTTTTATAAAACTCGTGGGTCACTGCCCTTGTTTTTCACCTGGACAGCTGCATCTAAAGGCCTGTAAGGCTCGAGAGATTAAATGCATTGCAAGTATAAGAGCGGAAAGACACCTAAAGACAGCATAACCTGGATTCCATCTTTCAGTTTTTAAGAAATGCTGAATTTTGGTAATGACATTACATAAGGTAAATTAGGAGTTATTTTTTGGTATCCATCCAAACCTTCCTGGGTAAGATGTGATTTGACCTAAAGAGGAGACAGGCTCAAGAAGAAAACCAGACATGCAAAATTGTTTGGCTGTTCTTGCTTGCTCTGATAAATACCACGGCCGGAGCTAGGGTAGCTTCTCTGAAAAGATGACTGTATTTATCATGCTATCAGATGTTTACTAAAAAGAATTATGCTCTTACTCAGTGGTATTGTAATAGAGGACATAAATTAACACAGTGTTTTGGAACTATGCATATTTTTTTCAGCCAAACATTTGGCCTGCGGCCCAGATAACAATGAGGTTTAGGGCAAAGCTGTGCACTCTGAGTAACCCATGGGATCAACAGCTCCCTTTCCCAACACACATTTTATTTTTACCTTTCCATTCTGTCTCTTCCTTCCCAATTGGAAAAGCAAAATTGAGACAGTAATGAAAACAATGAGACACAATACATTGATTCAAGGATTCCAAGTGCTCCTTGCCCATATACATCTTCCGTGTCCTTTTTGGTCATCAAAATGCCTTTGAATTAAGGAGGAACTTAGAGCAATGCTCTCAGGCAAGAGAAAGAGAGACCATGTGAGGTGGAAAGATGGGTCTGCAAGACAGGGACAACTTGGAAAGCCATACTCTAAGACTGCAAAACCTCTTTCTTCAGTGAAAAGATACATACTGATCATTTCCTCATTGGTTACTGCCATCACACACAAGGCAACTCGCTTCTCCTGTTCCGGCGTAAAACTGGCCAGTTTTTTTTTCCTTCTCTTTTAGGGCTCAAACTGGCAAAGTGCATGTTAAGGTTCAAGGCCTTGAGAAACTCTGGAGCAACTGGAAAGTTCTCCTGGGTTATAGTATCATTTACTGATAGAGCTTTACCTCTGCTGATGCCCCTATTACTGTCCACAAAGTCAGACTCCTCTGCTTACGGATTTGTTAAGAGCAGTCTTCTAAAGGACACACTCCCTTGGCCTTTAGGGACCAGCATAAAACTCGCATACAGTGCCCGTGTTTTCAGGAGACTAAGACTCTGGCTGGTTGCCAACACAAGTGAGAAAAGGATAATGGATCTTATCCCTTTGAAGAACAGACACAATATAGCAGCCTTTCTCCTCCATCCCCTTTGAAGTACACGACAACACAGAGGAGACAATGAAAAAGACGGAAATTTAATGTGAATGCACCTAGGAGTAATCAAAAAAAGATCCTCTTCTGCAATTTGACCAGAAAAGCACACCCTTCTCGAAGGAAGGAACTCCCATCTAAAAGGAAGTTCATTCAGAGTGAGGGAGGTCATGAATGTGCAGCATACGGCATATGCTACACCTGTTCCTTATACAGACACTCATGGGGTTAAGAGAGATGATATGGTTGATCTAATCTAATGGTACACTGTGGCCAAGACGGAAAGCCAAGTCTCCTGTTACCATCCTCACTCCCACTGTTTGTGTCATGCCATTTCTGGGTTCATCAGAACACTTCATGAGGCAATTCAATCATTCAACCCAACAGAAAACCAGTCCAAGCAAAAAAGAAATGGATTTGCCCTCTTCTGGGCTAGTAAGCTCAGTCAGCAACGGACAGAGCAGGAAAGAACTGGTAGCACTGAGAGTGGCACTGAGAGTGGCGACTGGAAAGGAAGAAGACCACTCTCACTGGGCAGCAGTGTGTGGCTAGTCTGGTTCTTGGCATGCAGTAAGACTACCCTTGAATGGAATCAGTTCCTCAGTCTCACTCTTCACAAAGCATGCTGATTAATTAGTGCACAGCAAATTTGTATCATACCTTATTGCGCAGTAACTTCCAATGGCAGACATAGCTCTTCTCACGCTGGCAAAGCTTCATAAACCAATAGGGCAGCAGGGATCAATGCCAGCAGGGAAGCTGTCTCTGCTTTGACAGGGAAAAAAAAAAATCTAAGAAGAGATGCTTTCCTTCCAGAAAGGCAGTGAGACACAACTGCTGTATTCTCTCATAGGTACCCACTGGGGTGGAAAATGTTTTCCCTGTGGGAATGCTGCTTTCAGCAAGGTGTCAGAGAACAATGCTGTCACCAGCCCCAGCCACATATGATTTCCATGTCTCTTTCTATCTTTTCTTCTCACATAGTTACTTGTGCGCTTTATCTGGCTGGAGCAGGGCCATTTATCTCCTATGGTACATTGCTTCCCAGGTCAAGTCTGCCTCTCCCTTCCCCCTTCTCTCCTCAACAGCTTGAAAAACATACCTTAAATTCTGTAAAGTAATCGAAGGCCTTGTTCTCTGCCATCAAAAGAGTCTAAAGGGCTTGCTGTGAAAGATGCTGGACAGTTCTGGTACTGGCAACCTCCGTACTCCTGCCAGCCAAAATTCTGCTCGTGACGAGACTAAGACTATATCTCTCCACTACCGCTCTCTTCTGCCACTGCCAAAAGAGGAGTGAGAATAAAGCAGGATCCTCAGGGTCTCTGTACTGAAAGCAACTAAGGAGCAAAGAAGTGAGAATAGAAGCTGAAATGAAGGACTGAAGAGCACGCAGTAGGAGGAATGGATATGTGTGATTTGTGGTGTTGTATGAGCACCTGGAGTTTCAGTATGCCTGGGTCTATCCCATCTACACTCCACTTACTCTTAAACTGGGCTGTGAGAATAAATTTAGTGTTGCCTGCAGATGTGTAACCACTTCTCATACTGTACCTTTTCCGCTTGGCAAGAAAGCACTATCTCTAGCTAAAAGCTGAAAGTAAAGCTGTCTCTGTTTTTTGTGCACAGACTGACAGGTCAGTCTGTGTTGCTTCCCTCTGGTGAGGAAACTCCTGAGAGTATTGAGTCATTGGTTTCCTGCCATTGCTGGGGCAGAGCAGAAGCACAGTGTCTGACCTCAAAGAGGACTCAGTTCAGGGCTCCTACTTCTGCAACATTAATGACTGAATTTTGCAGATACTGACATTTCACCTCAGCAAATGGTAGTCTGACAAGGACTGGCAAATAGGGAAGCTCAGAGAGGAGCCAACACATACCTGATTCCCACAGAGTCTGTTGTCTTCCTGCAAACAGATGACCTTCACAGACAGCCAGGTGGCAAGCACGTGGGAACACTTGGAATTTTTAGAGGAAAAATGTGGCAGGCTTTTTTTTGCAGCAGGTATTTGCTCATCCTCTTGCTGACTCTCCATTTCCCAATTACCTGCAAAATGCCTTCTTTTAGAGAAGACTCCCATAGAAAGGTTTACTGCACGAGTGTTTACTGTTTAAGAGTTTCAGTCCAGAGCAAGTATGTCACAAATTCTGTCCCTTCTGGCAATCGGCCCTTAGCAAAAGATTTCTCTAAGGTTTAAACTGAATGGCGGCATGCGTGTGCATTTCGTGCTGACAAGTAAGAGGTTACGGCTGTCGGGGGCAGTTTGTTCATGAGCCAGCCAATTTTGTAGCAAGGATGCATTGGATCTGCGATGGAGGAACATTATGGTTTCTATTCCTCTGACAAACGTGCACGCTTCAAATGATGCCAGTCCTTCCTCAGCTTATCCTAGTGCTCACTGCAATTTATATGCCAAAACCATTGCTATTCCTCTCCCTGGCATCCCAGCTGGGAGAGCTCTGGGAAGGGAGAGAATCAATTTTCTTGGCAAGAAGTAGGTCACATGGCAGCATGTTTTGCCCATTTTTTCTCTGCCAAGCCCCATCCTAACATACCCTTGTCCTCTGCCGATTCTGATAGGCTGGTCTTTTTCCAGAGTGGACTGGGAAACTAGCTAAAAAAATAAAACAATCAACCAGCTTCTGCTCAATGCCAGATGCTGTGCTTTGTAAAAATGGCTCAGGTGAGATCCTGCTGGCCAAGTCAGTAGGAGATTTGCCAGTGGTGTACAGGATGCCACATCAGGCTTTTCCAGCAAGAAGCAGTCTTGGAATTTATTACAGAAAGTATCCTTTCATACTAACAACAACCACCCGCAAGATTTGGTTCCAAAGGAGTCCAAAATGCAGTGTACAGACTGGATGTAGAGGTGTAATGGATTAAGGATGGGAAATGTTTCTTTCGGATTCATTTTCAAGACAGCAGTTTTCCTATTTTTTTATGCCAGGCCAGACACTTCAAAAACTACAGGCATAACTGCTTCATGCTGTAGCCTGAATCGCTTCAACCATTCTGTCAGAGACATCCTCCCTGCACTAGTAATTTTCATCCCTCCTCTACCTCAGTTCACCTATATGCAGAATACAGCTAATAACATCCCCTCAAGTAAAGCACCTTCCATTGACTGTCTTGCTGAATATCGTGGTCAGCTGTTTTGGTCGTGGACTATTTTTTACCCCATGAATTACTGGGCAGCATCCAGCATAACTGGGAACTCTCAGTACTCCTATAATAAAAGAAGTACTTGTAACACTGGCACCATTCATAAGGCAGCATGCCATCCTAACCACCAGCTTAACCCATCAGCTCTCGGCACATTCCCAGGTTTAGGCTTGGAATCTTGATGACTATGACAGACCACCAGGATACATGTCCAGCTGTTAGGATGTGCTTCTTTCCCCTTCCTCTGACAGGTACCAGGCTACCAGAGTCTAAGCAGCAACCTGCAAGATGGCTCAAGGCTTCCACTGGGAGACCATTTCCTATGCCAGCAAGCAGTGCCTGGCATCTTCCATGGCTCACTCCTGCTCACTGTCATTTGTATTCCAAAATTAAGCCTCAAAATTAATGAGGAGATTAAGTTAGAGAATAAGATTCAAAGTTCTAGGTTGCTGCAAACAAGACACCTTGGATTAATCAGCATACATGTTTAAAACAGATTATAATGACTGGTGGTGTCAAAGTGGAGCTGAAAAATACAGTTTATAAAAGCGCTGGATTAAGCAGGCAGCTTCATGGCATCAGGCAAAGCAGAGGGAATAACTGCATCACTGAAAAGCATACACGTCTGCTTAACTCTGACTCAAAAAGATGCATATGCCTGTGTCCAAATTTGCATCTGATTGGCTTTGTTCTTAAAAAAGATACTCGAGTGTTTTGCTGTACTTCAGCATGACACAAGAAACAGGCGTGCAGTACCAAAGCAAGCACAAGCCACATCAATGCACGTGCAAAAGACCAAAGGCTTTGCACTTATTGTGTGAAATATGATTATTACCAAAAGGCAAGTGCACATGCAAAAAGATTTCTAGTGCACTCAATGTGATTTGCCAGTGTGTCGCATGCTGATCAACACAGCACACTGCAGTCCTAATTCTGGAGTCCTTAAAAT